>NC_079190.1:359965562-360683062 GCF_029499605.1 Hyla sarda | reverse complement strand
CACTGTGAGGTATTGTTAATGCATACAACATCTGTTTGAGCACATTAAACATAAACCACGCTGAAGGATAATACATAGCAGCACTGGCCAGATGGATTTTCAGCTGAGAGTCAACACCGAGACTAATAATATTTACCCAGGATTTTTTGAAAATTGTAATGGAAATAACACTGAGGTACATACATGTGGAGAAAATGTGGGTCCAGTGCTAGCAAACACAAAATATATCATATATATTTATATATATATAAAAAATAAAAATAAAAAATAAAACAGGTGAGAAAAAAATACAAATTTGCAAGATAACTTAAATATGTAATATTATTAGAAAAATTGCTACACTAATGAGGGTCTGGCACTAAGGGCTTCTAATAAGAAAACTCATCCTTGCTGCAAGCAATCCATATGCCTGACCAAGCTTATTCATACATGTGAAACAGAATGGCTAAATCTAATGGTTTCTATATCATAAGCTTTCTAATATACCCTTATCCCAATTCTGTCTCTACACAGATTTCAAGGACCATATGGGAAATAATTATTATTACTACTTTTAACATGTTATAATGTTTGTTCAATATGGGGGGAGATTTATGAAAAGAGTGGTGCAGTTGCCCCAAGCAACCAATCAGATTGCCTTTTTCATATTTTAGAGGCCTTTACATTAAAAAATGTAAGAAGGAAACTGATTGGTTGCTACATGCAACTGTTCCTCTCTTCCTCGCCACAGGTTTTGATACATTTTCCCTTATGGCCCTTAACAACATAAAGCTAATAGCACACTGAGTCCCTGCATATCTATACATATATATATATATATATATACATACATATATGAAAACACAGGCACTCCATGGACTGCCACATAGGGCACCACTCATATTACAAAGATAAATACAAGAGAAAAACCCTTTGAATGCCTTGGCGTGAAATCAGAAGCTTGCACATGTAGAGGATGGGCTATAATATGACGTCATACAATTCAGAGCTTTATGTGTCTGCATACATTAGGCCTGTACATTATTCTGTATAATATAGAAGAACACGTTATAACAGGCAATACATTTAACATGTACCGACACGGTTTTATACACTTAAAAAAAAAATATTATTGTGCAGCACTGTGCTGCACTATAGTTATTTTTTCATAAAGTGAATAAAACAGGTGAGCCTAGGGTATGTACCTTAGCCTAGGAACTGACACAGAGAATAGGTAATTTAATAAAAATAGCTCACCTCCTGGAGGGGGTTTATTCTTAGAGGTCAAAATGACAAATCCAAATCCTTCATTTTCTTTGCGCTGTAAGATAACATCATACGGCTCTGCGGGTGGTTTGGGTGCACTAGTCACTTCAATTCGGTTTAACCTGGGAGAGCCATTGAGGGCTGGAGTAGTGCTTTGTGGGTCCTCTTCTTTTTGCTGTTTCTCTGTTATGGGACAAACCGCCATAACATTAATAAATCATTGTGTATGGTCTCCTTGCGTCATTAAACAGTTCTGAACCATCGAGACATGGACTCCACAAGTGGTCTATCTTATCTGATACCAAAATGGTAGTAACAGTAAATCCTCGATCAGATGTGCTTTTTCAGAACATCCCGGAGTTACTTGTTAAGACTGAGATCTGTGGAACATGGAGGTCAAGTCAACACCTTAAAGGGGTACTCCGCCCCTAAACATCTTATCGCCTACCCAATAGGATAGGGGATAAGATTTATGACCGCAGGGGTCCCGCCGCTGGGGACCCCCGTGATCTTGGCTGCGGCACCCCAGACATCTGGTGCATGGAGTGAACTTTGCTCTGTGCCGGATGACTGGGGATGCGGGGGCGGAGACTTGTGACGTCACAATCATGCACCGTTCGTGACGTCCATGCCCCCTCAATGTAAGTCAATGGAAGAGGGCGTGGAAAGGGGCATCCCATCCCATAGATTTGCATTGAGGGGGTGTGGCTGTGATGTCACGAGCTGGGCATGACCGTGACGCCACGAGCCTCCGGCGCTGAACTCTAAACGAACGATGGGTGCAGCACGGAGATCGTGGGGGTCCCCAGTGGCAGGGCCCCCCTCAATGAGACATCTTATCCCCTATCCTTTGGATAGGGGATATGATGTCTAGGGGTGGAGTACCGCTTTAACCTCTTTTTCATATTCCTAAGGTCAATCCTGAACATTTTTTGCACCGTGCATTATGCTGCTGAAAGAGGTCACTATCCTTAAGGATTCCCACTACCATGAAGCATTGTACTTGGTCTGCAACCTTTAGTTAGATTGTATGTGTCAAAGTAACATCCACATGAATGCCAGTACCCAAGGTTTTCACAGCAAAATAGTGCCCAGAGTCCCACACTGCCTCCATTGGTTTGCTTTCCTGTCATATCTTCTGATAAGCAACTCCAACACCTACACAGCTGTCCACACATTGAAAATGAAATTCTGATTCTTAAGGCCAACTCGCCACTTCTCTTCCACATCTCCATTTTGCAGTTCCTATGCTGAGTAACCAACATTATCTTTGGGCTACAGCAATTTTTTTTGTGGGATCAAACCGGACAGGCATGCCTTCATTCCCCACATTCATAAATGAACCTAGGGCACCCAAAACCTTGTCCTTGATTGGCTTTTGGTAGATACTAACCCCTGCATACTGGGAACACCATACATAACCTGCCATATTGGACATGCTCTGACTCAATCCCACCCCTTGATAGGTGCCATTGGGGCAGATTTATCAAAACATTCCCAGAGGAAAAGTTGCTGAGTTGTCCATAACAACCAATCAGATTTCTTCATTTTTTCAGAGGCCTTTTCAAAAATGGAAGAAGCGATCTGATTGGTTACTATGGGCAACTCAGCAACTTTTTCTTTGGACAGGTTTTGATAAATCTCCCACGTTGTCACTAAATGATCAGTTATCTTCTTTACCCATCAGGGGTTTTAACATTATGGGTAATACATGTATATATCTCTTATTAGCATGTAAAACAATGGGGCATTTTTATTTAGCTTGTGTTTTTTTGTGTGTAAATTAACTATTTGTATCAATTTTTGTTGCCAAACATTTGTTTTGTTCAAGTTGGATTGAAGGCCAGAATGACTGGTTTGTTGCAATAAAGAAATCAATTTCGTTTGAAAAACCACATTAAGATGGGAAAGCATGATATAAACATATGTAAAAAGCATACAGCACAACCTTCTCCCTATCTTCTATACCTATACAATTCCTATTCTGCTTGGTGTTAACTTTGTCTGCACATAGTACAAGGTGACCAAGGAGCTTGACCGTATTTTCCATCTAGGAGGTCAGTAATAGCCAATGAGCGTTGTGGCTCACCGCACCATAATAGTCATGAAGTCACATCAATGAGTAGTGGTTATACATTCCTTCCATGCCCTGAGGAGTCCGCCAGGATATGAAAGCCCTAGCTGACCTCATTATATTGAATGCTCATTGATTCTGGTATTGGAAATACAACTGTGGGCTATAATGTGATAGGACAGATTCTATTCAATGAATACAATGAACTTAACGCAGAAATGTGCAATGTATTCATATGCTGTAACATAATGCATTTCTTGGCTTTTCTTGAAATATTACACTTAGAAGGATAGCTCTTTAAATGTTTACCAGAAGAGAACATTGTACAGGAGGGACCAAGCCAATTACATTAAAGAACCTTCAATGCCTTTCTTTGTTCCTTGTGAAAGTGGAACCATACTGCTTTCTTTTTATACAATATCTTTTACAAGTTCTTGTGCTTTATTATGCAACACGTCAGTACATAATTGACAATTTCACATAAGCTCATATTCTTTGTATACAAGCTTTAATGTGGCCTAGGCCTTGTCAGTTACAGGTACCTTTGTTGTTGTGTCTGATATTATATACAACATTAAAATATTATATAAAAAAGTTGAGCTTTTAAGGATACTTATGGTTTTAACAGGATACGAATAAATGAAAAACGACCTCAGCAGCAGGCGCTCAGGATCCCAGCAGAAGTAGTCACATTCATGTCATAAAGTGGCAAAGTGCATCAACTTTATTTGATGTACAGCATTAAAACAATGACGTGTTTCGGGGTGAAACTACCCCTTCATCAGATTGACTGTGGTACATTGAGATGTACCACAGTCAATCTGATGAAGGGGTAGTTTCACCCCGAAACGAGTCATTGTTTTAATGCTGTAAATCAAATAAAGTTGATGCACTTTGCCACTTTATGACATGAATGTGACTACTTCTGCTGGGATCCTGAGCGCCTGCTGCTGAGGTAGTTTTTTATTAATTTGTATCCAGTTATCCACAGGACACCATCCAGTTGCACCTGGGACCTTTGGGCTGCACAGATTCACACCATCTCTATTGACCCTGCACGGGGTGATACGCATATTTCCTATATCCTCAAGGTGAGCGGCTAATTTATAGAGCCTGCATATCACTTCCCGCAAGGGAAAACCCCCCTCCCTTATCCAGGGTAAGGCACGAGGCGCCGCTTTCCGGTCTTTCTTTTTTTCTCTTTTCCTTTCTCTATGGTTTTAACAGACTTCTTTCAGAAGTTCTGATCGATTGGGGTCTGGCTGCACAGGCACTTGGCTTGACCTTAGTGCCCATTAATTTTTGTTCAGCTCTCTTCGGGGAGTGTAGGGTCACAGAAAGTATATGAGAGAAGGTGAGCTGAGCAAAAACAAACTTGGCACAGAGCTCCGCTTAGCAATTCTGCTAGTTTGTTCTAGCAGTCGGAGAGGGGTCTCAGCACCCAGACCCCCACTGGTTAGAACATCTGACATCTCACAAATTATTTAAAACTTTTATCTTATATTTTATCTTTTATTTTCAATTTTCAAATTAATGAGGCAGTCATCTTGCTACAACTGCTGCAATACAAGCTGCAAAGAGTTGCTTTACAGCAGGCTTCTGCTCCACGGTCATTGGTTCGATCCTGTTATGTGTCTCTAATAGAAGTGTTACTTTTTGTACTGTAATCCTGCCCTCGCATAATAATGACAAAACAGCTTAGGAATGGAGGTACAAAGACGAATATAATATGGAAAGTAGAGAACTAACTCCAAGTCATAGGGATCTGTCACAATGGTTAATGGCTGCAGGGCAACGAGTGCAGGTCTCACTGATCATTGCTCTTCTACAGAAGGCTGGGCCACACAAACCTTCGCAAGACCATTTGAGCGGCCCATTAAAGGGGTATTCTGGTCAAAGACAGGTTATCCCCTATCCAAAGGATAGGGAAGATGATGTCAGATTGCGGGGGAGCCAGTGGCTGGGACCTCCCCATGATCTTCGTGCAGCACCTGCATTCTATACGGGGCTGCTGTTCCAGTCTCGGAAACCACTGCAGTTACGCCCTTCCTATAGACATGAATGGAGGGGGGCGTGGCATGACGTCACATCTCCAGTCCGGGAAACACAGTCCGGGAAACAGAGATCGCAGGGGGTCCCAGCAGCGGGTCCCTTGCAATCAGACATCTTATCACCTACCCAAAGGATGTCTTTGGCTGGAATACCCCTTTAAATTCATAACTGCCGGTTGCACATCCCCAATTTACGCAGGGTGATGTGGCTAACAACGAAAATTTAAATGGTCAACAAAAATAAGACAGAAGAGCAACTAGACTCTGCAAAGTCCGATACATAGGGGATGCACTAACGAATGTGTAGTCAAAAACTGCAATGAAGACCAGGTGGTGCTTAAATGCTATGGGAAGCAGAATTCAATGCAATAACAACTAAAGAAATAGCGTACCACTCACCATAGATGTTGTAGTAAAAAACCCTCAATGTAGAACCTTTAAAACTCCAACAAAAACATAAGTGGTGTGACTACAGCAGGGAGAGCTGCAAAACTGTTTGCTGTAGTCACACCACTTATGTTTTCGTTGGACTTTAAAAGATTCTACACTTAAGAAGTTTTTACCACGACCTCTATGGTGAGTGCTACTCTAATGTCTTTATTTGTTATTAGATCATTTAAATGGCCACACAAAAGTTTCAGTCAGCCAATGAAGAAGCCATTGCTCATCATTATCTGATCGCTGGCACTTTTACACAGGTCGATTATCGGGAACAAGTGTTCCTAGGATTGTTCATTTGCCGGATAATTGGGCAATCGGGAAATAGGGCCTAGTGTTTCCAGGTAAAGTAAATTTGATCTTGTCAGACATCCTGAAAGGATTGTTCTTTATTTGCAAAAATTTTAGCCAGACTATAAACCTGTATATTTAGGTTAGTGCAGGTGATTCTGCTGTCAGACTATCTTTAAAGATGGCAGAGCATTTGCATATTGTATGCCGTATTGATAAGGTTGATCTACACGTGCATTTAGAATAACATTTTACATTAAGCCGAGCTGCATGCTACTTTACACTGTGTTTTCTCATTTTATTCTCATCTGTTTGACTTTTTTTTTAGTTTTCATCAATTGTCTAACAGCATTTCTAAACACCTTCAATGGTTGCGTTCTTCCATTTCAGTTTGGGGTATTTTTCAACAAAAAGGTACTTACTGAATGTAATTGGACAGCAAGTGGTAAGATTTTTTTGCTGATAGCACGGAGATGTATGTTTCTTAATAAACAAGGGAGAATTTCTTTGCTAGAAGCTTCCCATTTGTTTAAGGGAGATAATTACACTGATGTTTTCTGAAATGTTCTGTCTTCTGCAAAGTAGCGGAGATGACACCTTTAAGTCCCCACTGGGAAAAATAATTTCCCACCAGCAGTTGTGAATATGAGGTTTAGAGAACTTGCAACATTGATTTAATCTTAGAAGCACTACAATGTATGCCAGCCAAGGACGATGCATCACGAATCCCTTTATTGAGCACATCTCAAACAGCTTACTGCTGGGAGTAATACAAAAAGGTCACACAGAGCTATGCACAGAAAGGAGAAAAGTTGGTCACAGATAAAAACCTGTGATGAGGTCAATGAAATGTAAGAATTAAGAAAAGGGCCATTGAGATTTGTGAGGGAACATGCAAAGGTTAGCAAAGTTCAAAATGTCAAAATATCATAACTAGGTGATCTCAAAGATTCAAAGGATTGAACGTAGGATTCAACCTTCCATATCTATTATACAATAGGTCATAAGTCACATGGCCTCCCGGAGAATGAGGCTATGCTGCAGTGGGTAGATAGCAGGGTGGAAGGGATTTACTAAAGTCCTGCTATCTACTCACAGCAGCATAGCCACACTCCTCTGGATACCATGTGTCTGATTAAATGTTTTCTGTTGCTGCATGGAATGCTGGGAAAGGTCCGAGACAAAAGTAACATTTTAAAGACTTGCACTATAGCAGTTCCAGGTGTGGGTAATATGCATGAAAATGGGACGAAGCAGCGAACAGAGGTAACAGAAGCATAATAAAAGCTGAACAAGAAAAAATCCTGGAATACCCTGTTAGGGTTTATTCATACATATTTACAGCGCAGGATTTAGAGCTGCAGATTTTATGCTGCAGTGTTGAATGTTAACTAAATAACTGAACACAGCTTCAAATCCTGCGCATCAAACATACGAAGGATACTATAAGGGTGAATACACCCTTACAGTAGGGTCACACATGCTGTATTTTGATGCGTATTTGCTGTTGCGTATTTTACTACCCATTAAAATTCAATGAGTAGCAAAATTAGCTACAGAAAATATGCAGCAAAATGTGGAATGTGTGACTCTACCCTTCAGCTGTGCCATTCTGTAACTCAGCTGCTCAAATAAGCCTCAGTGGTGTTATATTTTTTTTGTCATATTTAAATAAAGTGTAAATAAATATGGAAACTTGAGTCCCCCTGTGACTATTTATAGACATTTCGCCTACCTGTGATGAATATCTGCCTCCTCACTGTGAGCAGCACATGGCCATTCCGAGCGGCGGTGGTCATTAAATCTAAGACCTGCTTATGGGATTTTCCCTTCACAGGAACACCATCGATACAGATTAGTTCATCTGCAGCGCGGAGGCGACCATCTTTCTCTGCAGCTCCTAAGGGAATAATGGCTCCAATGAAAATCTGCGGGCAAAAAAAAAGGAAACAGTGTTTTAGTCATTAGAGCCATTTATAAGGGGTGAGGCACACTTACAAATAAGAACATGAAGGAGATCTACATCATCATATGCTGCATAATCCAAACTGAGAAGATAGATATAGCACAATCCTTGACCAAGGCAAATTCCCATTTGGGCTGGATGCATTATAGTGGGGGCTACACTTGCTCTCTCCCTTTAGCACTGTACATAATATTTTATACAAATTACACAGAATACATTTCAGCAGTATGTATGTACTAGTATGACATTTTAAACATTTATTTAAAAAAAACCATAATTTGCATTAAAGATCTTTAGGATGACCAATAAATAGGCACACAGTCACAATAAAGCCAACGCATTAGACCGCCAGGAGCATCATTTCAGTGTTGTTCCTTTGTCTTAGCAGTCCTTTAAGGTGCATTAGATGCAGACTGTGACACAGCGGCCTTGCACAGCGCATCTTCACAATTACAGCTTGTACTAGAATTCACTATTTGCCAGATCTGCTTCAATAAACTAAAGTTATATAGCCCTTAAAAGGTTTACCCAAGGTCAGATCCCATTAGTAGCCGCTTCCCATCCCTCACTTGTAAGCATACGTACAGTAACTGCATGCCCTTTGTACGAGACACATTTACATTGATTCCTCAGCATTCCAACAACTCAAAAATGACAGCGGTGAACTGCGTATGCCTTGTTGCTGTGGTTTCCTGTTGTCTTCAATTATATTAAATTATTGGGCATGCATAGTAGAAAACTGATCCATAACTCAGCGTGGAGTCACTGTAGGTACCTGGAATCACTTGCAGCAGAACACAGCGCCTTTTAATTATTTATCTCTGTACTTGACTTCATTCCCGACAAACTGTGTATGAAATATCTTGTTCTTCCCCAAATAGAGTACTTCAGAGCATTTACTGTGTAGCAATCAGTTTTTGTAAGAAATATATCTTAATCTGTATATATATATATATATATATATATATATATATATATGTATATATATATATATATATATATATATGCACAGGATATTAAGTGCAAGAATAAATGTGCCCACATTCGACTGTCAGCTGCCACTACCATCTGTGACTCACTGTATGAGACCTATTCAAATGTATTAAGTTAATGCACTCCATTTAACAGTCAATATTTTGTAAACATGTGCCCTGTTCATTTATCAGACTCCTTTGGTGACCTTTTTCCTCCCCTCTTTCCCAAGTACCTACTGAAATAAATGGGTACTCAGTGGGATAAAACCCATAGCCCATCCTTTCCCGCTGATCAACCTATTTAAATATTATTCATTAGCTATGTAGAGCAGTTTTTCATGCTCCTTTTAGTGCTGTGAACTGGGAGGTGTGTGCAGACTCAGCCAATCAGACACTGAATCCCTCTATTGCTCAGAGCAGGAGGGTGGGGGCTGGCACAGCAGAGCTGCAATTATTGCTGGGAGATGTAGGCAAGGGGAGAGAAGGATGGCAAAGAATATCAAGTAGACAGAAAAGACAACAGAGGCCACATGAGCCATGTATTTAGGTAGGATGGTTTACAGGGAACATATCCAGGAAGTGTGGTGGCTTTGGAGCTTGACAAAACATAAACCTTTGTAATATACTTCATAAAACATTTTTAATATCCTTTTTAGAGAAATCATGGCTTATAAAAAAAAAAAAAAAAAGACCACTAGGGTCTACAAAGCTTGTGCAAACATTTATGCCAGAAATTGGTAACCAAGCCTTGTCGAATTCCCCCTTTATCTTCAATGTGATGAAGATGACAATAGTTCTCTAAACGTTTCCAATAAAAAGGTAATAACAAATCGGCAGTCAGTATTTTGTATAAAAATGTTTAGTTGGTGGAAACACTGTAGACTTTAGAAACCATTTTGAATACTGCATTAGACAATTTTAGTGACCCAGATAGAACCCACATAGACATCAATAGAAAACGGCTCCAGCAGTAAATATCTAAGAGCACTAGCTACGCCTTTGGGATTTGCTCAGTACTGATTTATACTAGTGAATTACTTTAAGTGCTTATAGGAAAACATGATGACGTTTTATGCTCCATTCGGGCAGAGAAATAAATTCTAAATTCTTACAAGACAGCAGTGCATTGTGGGAGCTCCAATGACAGTAAGAACAAAGTCATTATACTATGATACAGGTTAAAATCAGTGCACGAGATGTATTTACTAAGTTTTTTTTTAGTTGTGTAACATCGTGCAAATGGAAATAGTTTTTTTTTAACCAAAATGTGGCACAAGGAAAAAAAGTCGAAAATTGCTGGGTGACAGAAAACCAACTGCAGTTATTAGTATATCACACGAGCCAGCTGCGTATAGGAGTGCCCTAATGGATTCAGAAAATACACGGACCATTAGAATATTTTTTTGAATGTACAGGCCTGTTTATAATTTTTGGAGTGAAAAAACCCCATAAATAATGCATTAACTGCACAGCCTGTCATTACTGATTGATGTTAAGAGAGTTATGTATGTTTTAGTGTTTTGTTTTAAAAGAGTCCCAAATGCTTTAAAATAATAAACTAGCAATCACTTGCCTTTTCGATCCAGGGCTGATGCCCCATTTGGAGCAAATATCAGATGATCGTCACAGCCAATCAGCAGCTTTGGCAGTGCCATGCTGTGCTGATTGGCTGTGGCAGTCATGTGACACCCGCTGTAAAAGAAATAAGTGCCGACAGAAGCGTGAACCGGGGATCTGTGCAGGGGAACCCTTACCTACCAATTCTGTTCAAAGCACACCAATGAGTTGGTGGGTTCTTGCTTCGGAAAATATACAGATTATTCTAATTTTGGCATGCTATATAGGAGAGTACTTACCGCCTGGTCTGGTCCATCTCCTCCAAGGACCCTGAATCCAAAGCCAGATTCCTGCTTACGGAGAAATACATCCAAGTCCTTTGTATTGGGAGCTGTGGAAAAAAAAATAATAAACAAATAAATAAATAAATAAAAGCTTTTTAGAGGTCACTAAGAAATAAACAAGAGTAATATATTAATAACAGAACTAGACTCTACTTTGTATGATATAAAGCTATACCAAAGCTAACCATAAACAATGACATTTAGTAGGGCATTGACCCCCTACTACTATTATCCACTGCACTGTAAATTCTACCTCTGCTCCATAACATACTTCACTATGGCTGCATTAGGATGAGGGCTGGTTCACATCTATACCACAGCAGTACGTTGGGAGTCCCTAAACGTACACGTACACCCATAGACTTCCATTATACCAACGTAGTCAAAAGAATGTCACGTTTGGCTACGTTTTGTCCTCTGTAGGATTGTCAATGATTTGTTTGTTGTATAGAAAACTTCTACACATATGAACATATACTTTTTCCCCTTAAAAGTATATCAGCGACATATGGTGGGGAATAGATCTAAGCGTACATGCAATTAAAAATTGAAAGTTTTTTGCTGGTTTGACATATTAAGAAAAAAATCAGTGTTCAAACCATTGTATACTTTTTTGTTTTATATGTTTGTATTGGACTGCATGCCAGCATGAAACAGCAATGTATAACGTATATACTCGAGTATAAGCTGACCCGAATATAAGCTGAGGCCCCTAATTTCACCCCAAAAACCTAGGAAAAGTTATTGACTCGACTATAAGCCTAGGGTGGGAAATAAATCATCACCGCCTGTCATCATCCAGACCCCCGTCATTAACACCCCCTTCATCATCACCCTGTCATCATCCAGACCCCCGTCATCATCACGTTGTCATCATCCCCCACCCTTCATCATCACCGCCTCTCAATCCCTTCAATCAGTGGTCTTCAACCTGCGGACCTCCAGATGTTTCAAAACTACAACTCCCAGCATGCCCGGACAGCCAACGGACGCAGATTGAAGACCACTGAGGCCTGCGTCATTATCCAGACCTCCCCTTCTTCTACTCCCTTCCCCTCGGTGGGAAGGAAGGGTGAGCTGGTCCGGGCCATCTATGCTGCAGGGACCGTCCGGTGGGGAGGGTTAGTCGTTCCGGGCTGTCCATCTTCACCGGGAGGCCCTCTTCTCCGCTCTGGGCCGGTCCCGGACTAGTGACGTTGCCTTGACGCACAGGGACGTTCATGCGCAAGGCAACGTCACTAGTCAAGGGCCAGCCCGGAGCCGAGAAGAGGGCCTCCCGGTGAAGCTCACCCTTCCTTCCCACCGAGGGGAGGTGAGTAGAAGAGTAAAAAGGGGGGAGGGGTCTGGATGATGACGAAGGCCCGGTAGTGGTCTTCAACCTGCGGACCTCCAGATGTTTCAAAACTACAACTCCCAGCATGCCTAGACAGCCGATGGCTGTCCGGGCATGCTGGGAGTTGTAGTTTTGCAACATCTGGAGGTCCGCAGGTTGAAGATCACTGAGAAGGGATTGACAGGCGGAGAGTTCACTTGAGTATAAGCCGAGGGGGGCGTTTTCAGCACGAAAAATCGTGCTGAAAAACTTGGCTTATACTCGAGTATATACTGTATGTTCGCATACACACGTAGATCTATACCACACCATATGTTTTTATAATATACCTCTATGGGGGGAAAAAAAGGATATGTTCATCTACAATTTTTTTGTGCCACAGATAAGTGGTGTGCAGAGAACTTTTCTACTATGTATCACAAAAAAATTGTAGACAATCCTACAGGGGACAAAAAGTGACATTTTTTACTACATTGGCACAATGAAAGTCTATGGGTATACAGCGGCATACATTTTGGTATCAATTAAACATCTATCCTTCATACTACCGTATATACTCGAGTATAAGCCGAGACCCCCTAATTTCAACCCAAAATCCCAGGAAAAGTTATTGACTCGAGTATAAGCCTAGGGTGGGAAATACATCATCCCCCCCCCCCTGTCATCATCCAGACCCGTCATTAACATCCTCATCATCATCACCGCCTGTCATCATCCAGACCCTCATCATCATCACCTGTGATCATCCTCTTGTCATCATCCCACACATCCCCCTTTCATCATCCCCTTGTCATCATCCCCACCCCCCTTCATCATCCCCTTGTCATCATCCCCACCCCCCTTCATCATCCCCTTGTCATCATCCCCACCCCCCTTCATCATCCCCTTGTAATCATCCCACACACCCCCTTCATCATCCCCTTGTCATCATCCCCACCCCCCTTCATCATCCCACACCCACCCTTCATCATCCTCTTGTCATCATCCCACACCCCCCCTTCATCATCCTCTTATCATCCGCCCTCAGTGGTCTTCAACCTGCGGACCTCCAGAGGTTTCAAAACTACAACTCCCAGCAAGCCTGGGCAGCCATCGGTTGAAGACCACTGCGGCCTTCGACATCATCCAGCCCCCTCTCACCCCCCTTTAGTTCTGTACAGTACTCACCTCCGCTCGGCGCTGGTCCGGTGCTGCAGGGCTGTCCGGTGAGTAGGTCGTCCGGTGGGATAGTGGTTCCGGGCTGCTATCTTCACTGGGGGCGCCTCTTCTCCGCGCTTCTGGCCCGGAATAGAGGCGTTGACTTGACAATGACGCAGAAGTACGTTGGCAATGAACGTACCTCTGCGTCGTTGTCCAGGCAACGTGACTATTCTGGGGCCGGGCCCGAAGCGCTTAGAAGAGGCCTCCCCGGTGAAGATAGCAGCCCGGAACCACTATCCCACCGGACCACCTCCTCTCCGGACAGTCCTGCAGCACCGGACCAGCGCCGAGCGGAGGTGAGTACTGTACAGAACTAAAGGGGGGTGAGAGGGGGCTGGATGATGTCGAAGGCCGCAGTGGTCTTCAACCTGCGGACCTCCGGAGGTTTCAAAACTACAACTCCCAGCAAGCCCGGACAGCCGATGGCTGCCCGGGCTTGCTGGGAGTTGTAGTTTTGAAAACTCTGGAGGTCCGCAGGTTGAAGACCACTGCGGGTCGAGAGTTCACTCGAGTATAAGCCGAGGGGGGTGTTTTCAGCACGAAAAATCGTGCTGAAAAACTCGGCTTATACTCGAGTATATACGGTACTTTGGTATAGATGTGAACCAGCTCTAACCATTAAATTTCACATATACCGTACTCGCCGTTTCGAAAACGCCATCCTTTCATTGCCACAACCTGCTGCTCATGACTCAAACACTCAGTAAGGGTTGAAGCCTTTCTAATAAAAATTTTATAAAACCCAAACTCAACAAGTACTACATGAAGACAAAACAAGTACAAACAACTGTCTTCACTCGCTTTTCCGATCTTTTCTTTGACACCACTAAGCACAAAGTAGCTTTAAAAGCAGCACTTTATTTACACAACCGCCAAGACCGAAGACATACTTTAATAATAAAGGTCTACTACAATACATATCTCTTGTATGGAATGATTTATCTCAAACAGAGAGGTTAATACAGAGAATCCTTTAGGCGTGTTTATTTGATTTTCACAATTGTATACAATAAAAGCCAGTTTTCAGACCATACTATTTACATCTCTTTTAGAGGAAAAAATCACCTTTTTACTTGCCTATAAATTGCCGGGATATTTGGTTAAGCCAACGTTTACGTTTTACAGAATACAGCTTGCTGCTTCCGTGTGTAAATGTATTTTTTGCATCCTGTAGCTTGTGACATATTTAAATTAAATTAAAACATAGCTGCTTTTGTCCATAAACAGCACCACTCTAGTGATCAGTTTGTGTGTGGTATTGCAGTTCAGCTCCATTGACATAAATGGAGCAAAGTTGTAATACCCCCACAACATGAGGACCTGATTCTTTATTGGGGAAGGAAGCAGCTATGTTTCAATAATCCATCCCCAAATAATCCTTCCCCAAAAAAGAACCAGGTCCTCATGTTGTGTGTGGGATTACAATTTTGTGTCCTTTAAAGATGTTGATGTCACTGGTCTGTTATGTGTCTATGCCTGGCTTATGGCTCTGGAGTAAGTTACATGACTACTAGACTCAAAGTATTGAGTGGACACTACTAATCTATATACACAACCGGCATAAGAAAAACTAGGGTGCCTGGAAACCGCAGACAGGTACAGGTACTTCAGGGTTCACATCCACCATAATAAGGACAGGTAAGAAGTATATTAAAGGGGTTATCCAGGAAAAAACTTTTTTTTTTTTAATATATCTACTGGCTCCAGAAAGTTAAACAGATTTGTAAATTACTTCTATTAAATTTTTTTAATCCTTTCAGTACTTATGAGCTGCTAAAGTTGAGTTGTTCTATTCTGTCTTGGTGCTCTCTGATGACATCTGTCTCAGGAACTGTCCAGAGTAGAAGCAAATCCCCATAGCAAACCTTTCCTACTCTGTGCAGTTCCCGAGACAAGCAGAGATGTCAGCAGAGAGCACTGTTGCCAGACAGAAAAGAACAACTCAACTTCAGCAGCTGATAATTATTGGAAGGATTAAGATTTTTTTAATAGAAGTAGTTTACAAATCTGTTTAACTTTCTGGAGCCAGTTGATATAAAAAAAAAAAAAAAAAAAGTTTTTTCCTGGAATACCCCTTTAAATCTTCAGAAAAAGAAAAAATAGAAGGATTGGATTAATCATTGAAGGTAAAATGAATACATACACTTATCCTCTATCCGCAGGATTAGATTTTTAAGTTTTAGATCATGAGTCAGGACCCCTGCCTGAAGTGGGGGGCCCCAGTTCTCAGACACCCCACGATCTAAAACTTATCAGGGGATAAGGTTTTTTTTTATGTCACATTTCCTTTAATTGAGCTCCATTAAAATCAATGTGCCAAAGTGTTAGAGAGCCCGTTGTCACGGCTGACTGACAGAGAGGTGACGTCCGTTTTGCGGTCTCTTGAAGCTCAGAGAAAGCAAGCGGACCGTGAAACGGATGTCCTGTCTGTGCCAGTCAGTCAGCCGAGCACTGACAATGGACTCTCTAGCACTTGGGCACAAAGATTTTAATGGAGCTGAATTAAAATCTTGAATTTTAGCTTCAATAGTGAGTGCAATTTTTTTTTTCTTTTTCTGAAGATTTATGTTACACGACTAGCCACATATTTGTCACTTGCAGCAGCTTTCCTACATTTCGAGGAAACCTTATAGTACTAAAGCAGCTCAGAAGTAAAGCAGAAAGTTCAACAAAAGAAAAAAAAAAAAAAAAACAACCAAGAAAACAAAAAAAAAAAGAAAAAAAAAAAGAAAAAAAAACTAACAAACGTTATGACAGTAAACTTTTTGGCTCTTCAGGGAAATTCTGCTCTTCTTCAGAACACTTAGCTTCCATGTAAGTATAAGAGAACATCTGTGAAAATGTTTAATAATATGCTCAGCAAATGACGTATACGAGAGCAGGACATCTAAACAACGCAACAACAGTTTTCCAGAGGTAGGTGGACACACATGGGATTCCTCCTCAGACTTATGTGTCACAGAAATTCAATCACCGGGTCATGTTTTAAAAGAGCACATCCAAGCAAAAATTGTTGCTCCACTGAGAAACAAGCTTTATGCAGTGGTGCTTGAAAAATGTACGAAATATCTACAAAAAGGAAGATCCGCAGTTACTATTTTTATGGTGTATTTTACTTTAACTGTAAAAAAAATAAAAAAATTAATAAAAATAAAAAGCTTTACTGGGAAAAATAAAGACTTATCCAGATAAAACAGATCCATTCATTGTGTAGTCCTCATCCTAAATAAGCCCATATCAATCGATATACACTGGAGATAGACATCAACTCCCGAATGTGTGGATTAAATAGAAAAAGAAGATTCAATGTGAAATGCTTTTCTTATACTTGAACACACAGCTTGTGGCAACCCAGCATGCCTCATTTGTAGAAAAATCAAAAATGTACGTTTAATATTTATTCACAATGAAAACTTAAACCATAAGCAAAAATAAAATGCTTTTAAGATGACAGAAAAGATGAAACATTTTTGAGGCACAAAAAGGCTGAAAACTTAAGCCATTCTTCCGGGCCATAAGGTCTGTTTAAAATAAATAAATAATAAATCAGACCATGTAATCTATTTTTTTGCTATTATGAAATCCTATAATATTTTTTTTTTGCTACTATGCAACTTGCAAACCAGCCATTCTTTAGGATAAAAACAGCCAAAGAGAGCGTTAAAAAAAGGTCAGAAAAACTGACTTCTTGAGCTGTAAACAGATGAAAACAATAGACCTTGCACTTAAATTTACAACAGTAACATTTTACAGAACGGGTATTTTTCTATTGAGCTTAAAAGGAGATCTCCAGCGAAAATTTACTTATCCCCTTATCAACAGGATAAGGGATGAGCAGCTGATCGCAGGGGGGGGGGGGGGGTCCAACTGCTGGGGCCTCCGGAGATCTCTGGGACGGGACCAGGCGCTCAGTGAGGAGCACTTGTTGCGGACGGCACATGCTGCATTTATGCTCCATAGAAGTGAATGGAGTGTGTGCCACTTACCTGAGGACGACACATGCTCCTCACTGAGAGAGCTGGCGTCCTGTCCCGGAGATCGAGGGGGGGCCTAGCAATTGGACCCAACTGCGATCAGCAACTTAACCCCAATCCTGTGGATAGAGGATAAGTTAATTTTTGTCAGAGTTCTCTTTTAGTAGAATTCAGTAATAAAAACTACATTTTTTTGCCATTTTTGGGACCTTTTACAGTTCCAAAAATGGACCAAAATACTGTTTGTGAACAAAGCCTATATATATGGCAACATCAACATTCACAAAAAAAATGTACGTGTTCTCTTTAAACTCTTCTCTTTATCTGGGCAGGAAGGGGGTTAGAAAAAAGGACCGTCTCCTACCTTACTGGCTCCTGCTCCACTGTTGGTATAAAGGAGGCTGAGGTAGCGGTGCAATGGCAAGGAAGGTAAGAGATTTATTTTTATTTAACTAATATTTACTAATCCCTTTACTGCAAATGCCAATCTGATAAATGACTGATGATCATGTGGTTTATTAATAGACATAAGGGGAGATTCATCAAGACTTATGTAGAGGAAAAGTTTACCAGTTGCCCATAGCAACCAGATCGCTTCTTATATTTTTTAGAGGCCTTTTTAAAAATGAAAGAAGCGAGCTGATTGGTTGCTATGGGCAACTGGTTGACTTTTCCTCAGCACAAGTTTTGATGACTCTCCCTCATAATGCCTAATTTGAGGTACAATACAAGATTTTACCTGAATGTGATATGAAAGATTGAATCGCAATGGCGTTTGACTGATGACATAAGTACTTACGCTTATCTTCAAATATATTTTTGGACTTCTTATAGACCTCAGAAGGATCAAGTTTTGGGGAATTGGATCGTGCAAGGTTTGGCGGAAAGGGCAATGGTTGTGGTAAAGGTTCGGTTGGGCCAATTGCTTCTAGGCTTCCTGTCAGCTCCTGCTTGTCCGTCTTCTGGCAGAAAAAAGAGAGAGGTAACTAATGCTATACAATCATATGACACCCATTACACTAGAGATACTTGTGAGGCCGAAAAGTGGTCACAACAGAGAGTATTACTTTACATGGTATATTAAAAGATATACCCAGTCAGAGGCTATATGCCCAGCAGAGGTGAGTGGATATTTGCGTGTTAGGTTCAGAATTTGTGCTAGGGTCCCATCCTAAATGAGGTCACCTCCCCATGGTGGATGGGGGACACGTTTTGATCAAAAAGTGCGCTAAGAGCCTACATTTTTTGAACAATGTGTGCTACTGCAATCCTCTTTTTTTGTATTAAAAGATATACACGGATCTGCCTTCTAAAACTATAGGTTGTATTATGTTTGTGTGCACTACGTGTAGGTCCACTATGTGTTCGTGTATAACATGTACCAATGCAACTCGAAAAAAAGAAACATTTGCAAATAGTATTGTAACCCAACAGTGACCCTACTTAAAAGAAAAACCTCTTTGCAGTATATACAAGGTATACATAAGAATACTGACAAAAAAGATATGCCATCGTATACCGTAGTGTACAGCAGTCTCATTGTGTTTCATGGACCAACTGTAGTACAGAGTACGTGCGGGCCATTTCCCAAACACTTTTTTTTTTGCAGCAAAACTCAATAATGTGGTCCATCATGCATTTTGAGTCCTGTAAAAAGGTATTACAGTGATCCCTCAACTTACAATGGCCTCAACATACAATAGTTTCAACATACAATGGTCTTTTCTGGACCATTGTAACTTGAAACCAGACTCAACATACAATGTACAGACAGTCCAGATCTGTGAAACATGTCAATGGCTGGAAGAACCGACCAATCAGAGTGGGCATTTTACTGGTAAAACCCCTGTATTACTTATGTACATGCACTGACTGGTGTCTGGTAGCGCCCCCTACAGTACAGGGAGGTATTACATGTTCTGTACTCTTTACCTGTGCCAGGGTTAGCTGCTCCTTTGGACACCAGGTGAGGGTGACTCCATTTTACATTTTTAGGACATTGCGTGTTGTGTACAGGATCCTGAAGAAGCTCCTGTCCTCCACATAGACCAGCGTTTCCCAACCAGGGTGCCTCCAGCTGTTGCAAAACTACAACTTCCAGCATGCCCGGACAGCCTTTGACTGTCTGGGCATGCTGGGAGTTGTAGTTTTGCAACAGCTGGAGGCACTCTGGTTGGGAAACACTGACATAGACAGTGATTTACAGCTCCCAGCAGATCTTTCTTACTTTTATATGTAAGGATTTGCTTTATCTGTATTAGTTATCTACTTATTTTTCTTTTATCCTCACTTTTTCCTATTTTTGGATGACATTTTGGTGGCTTCAGAACCAATTACCAGATTTCCATAGAGTTCTAATAGTATAAAAAGGGAGGCAGTCCTGCTAGGCTAGGTAAGAGTAAAAGATATATGGTCAAAAATTAGAAAGAAAAGAAAGAGAAAACGTGTCTAAAATAGCATAAAATAATGACATATATTTAGAAAATGTCATTATTTTATGCTATTTTAGACAGTTTTTCTCTTTCTCTTCTTTCTAATTTTTGACCATATATCTTTTACTCTTACCTAGCCTAGGAGGACTGCCTCCCTTTTTATACTATTAGTACTCTTTTTTGGCACATGGGTATGTGCAACGCAGTATCCTCGGTATAGGTTTTCCCTCTTTTTTACGTTGAGCTCCCACATTTTTTGTATATTTTCAATCAGATTTCCATAGAGTTCTGGTCTCAACATACAATGGTTTCAACATACAATGGTCATCCTGGAACCAATTAATATTGTATCTTGAGGGACCACTGTATACATATGGGCAAAGAACCTCACATCTAGAGGCACACCATTAGTATGTCACAGTATATGGCAGCATATGCAGCTCAACATATAACGTGACATACAGCACAAACAATATATAGGTGATATGATGATTGTGGGTTATTGAAAGTGAAATGCCACATGACTGCAGGATCAGCAGTGCCACTAGTTCACAGATGACACTGGGGTTTGGCATTTAGAGATTTTGACAGACATTTATCAACCGATTTACCCGAGTTTTTTTGCATAAAATTGTCGCAAGAAATTTGCAATTGCGCCACCGTCTTTTTTCGTGCGACAATCTGCCACGAGAGCGAGAAAAGCTTTTTTTTTTTTACAAATCGGCGTACATAAGCGTTTTGACAATTTTGATTTGCCATATTCAGAAAAGTATCAACCGCGACATTCGCTAAAAAGTCCCTACGGCTTTAAAAACCTACTAAATATACTCCAGCCGAACCTTGGCTTAAAGGGGTATTCCAGGAAAAAAAAAATTTTTTTATATATCAACTGGCTCCAGAAAGTTAAACAGATTTGTAAATTACTTCTATTAAAAAAATCTTAATCCTTTCAGTACTTATGAGCTTCTGCAGTTAAGGTTGTTCTTTTCTGTCTAAGTGCTCTCTGATGACACGTGTCTAGGGAAACGCCCAGTTTAGAAGAGGTTTGCTATGGGGATTTGCTTCTAAACTGGGCGGTTCCCAAGACACGTGTCATCAGAGAGGACTTAGATGGAAAAGAACAACCTTAACTTCAGAAGCTCATAAGTACTGAAATGATTAAGATTTTTTTTTTAGAGAAGTAATTTACAAATCTGTTTAACTTTCTGGAGCCAGTTGATATATAAAAAAAAGTTTTTTTCCTGGATAACCCCTTTAAGGTTGTTCTTTTCTGTCTAAGTCCTCTCTGATGACACCTGTCTCGGGAAACGCCCAGTTTAGAAGCAAATCCCCATAATTTAATAAATTTCTCTCTTTGTGATTTGCACAAAATAAGCAATCTTGTCAACACCACGAACCAGGAGAAGTAAGGAGGAAAACAACTACAACTTGTGCAGGTATCTCTGCTCGCCTTACATTTGTATATTACTGGAATGACTATTACTGTTCTTTTATACAGTGCACATGGCACCATAAACTTGTGTTTGCAGCCACCGTGATGGGTCTTTTACATTTTTGCAGGTCTTTGGAGAGCAAAACAAAACTGGGATTATATTCTTGCCTCGAGACCTATGTGCACTGACTTTAATGTTGGGAGATATTTACTGGCAAAATAAATATGCAGCACATAAAAGTCCAAAAACAAATGATTTTAGTGCTATACAAATTTTCTGTATTTATTAGATAAAGGTATAATAATAATAATAATAAAGCATAGTATGCTCACCACTTTTGCTACTTTGGTAGGTGATGGAGGAGCTGCAAATAAAAAAGAAAATGTGAGCTACATGTGTTGGAAGGCATGACATATCAATTCACTGCTAACAGATTGGCAAAACAATTCAAGGATTTAGTAACTTTATTAGAGTATGTATTTACAGTTCTGCCACACGTAAGCCACGGTATAACCATCTTAGGGAAATCTTTAAAGGGGTACTCCGCCCCTAGACATCTTATCCCTATCCAAAGGATAGGGGATAAGATGTCAGATCGCCGGGGTCCCACTGCTGGGGACCCCAGGGATCGCTGCTGCAGCACCCCGCTATCAGTACTGCACAGAGCGAGATCGCTCTGCACGTAATGACGGGCGATACAGGGGCCGGAGCATCGTTATGTCACGGCTCCGCCCCTCATGATGTCACAGCCCGTCCCCTTCAATACAAGTCTATGGGAAGGGGGCGTGGCGGTCGTCACGCCCCCTGACATAGACTTGCATTAAGGGGACGGGCCGTGATGTCATGAGGGGCGGAGCCATGATGTCACGCTGCTCCGGCCCCTGTATCGCCCGTCATTATGCACAGAGCGAACTCGCTCTGTGCAGTAATGATGGCGGGGTGCCGCAGCGGGACCGCGGCTTTCTAACATCTTATCCCCTATCCTTTGGATAGGGGATAAGATGCCAGGGGCGGAGTACCCCTTTAACAGGAATTGAAAAGAAAAAGTTGCCGTAAAATGTAACTATTAATGATAATAAGTCTAAAATACTAAAGTATCACAGCTGAACGTCTTCAGGGGCTGCCTGACCAACAAATGGGTATGAATCACGTGTAATACTGTATATACTCGAGTATAAGCTGACCCGAATATAAGCCGAGGCCCCTAATTTTACCCCAAAAACCCAGGAAAAGTTATTGACTCGACTATAAGCCTAGGGTGGACTACGGCTGTCCGGGCTTGCTGGGAGTTGTAGTTTTGCAACCTCTGGAGGTCCGCAGGTTGAAGACCACTGATGAAGGGATTGACAGGCGGAGAGTTCACTCGAGTATAAGCCGAGGGGGGCGTTTTCAGTATGAAAAATCGTGCTGAAAAACTCGGCTTATACTCGAGTATATATGGTAACAACTGCATAATTGCAGGGAATCAAGACTAATACATGGCAATGATAGATAACGCCAGATACTGGGGAGGAGAGACGGGGTAGTCTGGCAGTAGTCTATATAACTTTTTAGAACATACACAATGGCAGAGAGCTCTTATGCCTCCCGCAATGTAGCCAACAGGTGCCCCACTGTAGAAGGGGTTCTCCATCTCAGTATGGCAACTTCTACAGTCTGAAATCTGTGGATCTATACCTAAGACTGCGGCAAGAGCCTATTTTCTCATGTGAGACATTGTTTATCATTTGGTGATGGTTTATATACTTTTCAATTATTGGTGTATTTTAGGCTTATTATCATTAACAGTTACAGCACCTATTTTCCTGATTTGTAACTTTACAATATTTAATACACAGCATCCATTCTTAAGGGGTTATCCAGGAATAGAAACAGAGCCATTTTCTTCCAAAAACAACACCACAACTGTCCCCAGGTTGTGTGTGACATTACAATTAAATTCTGCAGTGTGAATGGGTCAGCGGAAGACCAATTCACACCAATACTTAATTAGAGCAGCAGAATCTCCTAGCAGAATTCCTGATCGCAATTCCGCAGTGTGAACGAGGCCTTAAGCTTTGAGAATTTTTTTCTGACTGAGAATCTGTTCTACACATTTTATTGGGATACTTGATATTTGTTGCAGCATGTGATGGATTTTTACAGCCCCAAGGTTAGGCGTATGTTCACAAAGGTTATTTTGAGGCTTAAAAGTGTGCAATAAAAGGCTAAATAAGTCTCAAATTATCTTCTTTAATTGCTTTTTGGAGCATTTTATAGGTGCTTTGAATGCGTTTTTTGCATAACAGGCCTTTTCATGCAATTTAAGTATTTTTATGTGTTTAGGTTAAAAAAATGACAATATATATAGTGAGGGGGGGGGATAGGACAATAATACATATAGAGGGAGATTTATCAAAACCTGTGCAGAGGAAAAGTTGCCCATAGCAACCAATCAGATCGCTTCTTTCATTTTTTAGAGGCCTTTTCAGAAATGAAAGAAGCAATCTAATTGGTTGCTATGGGCAACTCAGCAATTTTTCCTCTAGACAGGCTTTGATAAATCTTCACCATTGTGTAGGGATATGACAATAGATCCAGTGGAGGGATATGACAATACATACAGTGGAGGGATATGACAATACATCCAGTGGAGGGATATGACCATACATCCAGTGGAGGGATATGACCATACATACAGTGGAGGGATATGACAATACATACAGTGGAGGGATTTGACCATACAGCCAGTGGAGGGATATGACAATACATACAGTGGAGGGATATGACAATACATCCAGTGGAGGGATATGACCATACATCCAGTGGAGGGATATGACCATACATACAGTGGAGGGATATGACGATACATACAGTGGAGGGATATGACGATACATACAGTGGAGGGATATGACCATACAGCCAGTGGAGGGATATAACAATACATACAGTGGAGGGATATGACAATACATCCAGTGGAGGGATATGACAATACATACAGTGGAGGGATATGACCATACATTCAGTGGAGGGATATGACCATACATACAGTGGAGGGATATGACCATACATCCAGAGGAGGGATATGCCAATACATCCAGAGGAGGGATATGACAATACATCCAGTGGAGGGATATGACAATACATACAGTGGAGGGATATGACAATACATACAGTGGAGGGATATGACCATACATCCAGTGGAGGGATATGACAATACATCCAGTGGAGGGATATGACAATACATCCAGTGGAGGGATATGACCATACATCCAGTGGAGGGATATGACCATACATCCAGTGGAGGGATATGACCATACATCCAGTGGAGGGATATGACCATACATCCAGTGGAGGGATATGACAATACATACAGTGGAGGGATATGACAATACATACAGTGGAGGGATATGACCATACATACAGTGGAGGGATATGACAATACATACAGTGGAGGGATATGACAATACATACAGTGGAGGGATATGACGATACATACAGTGGAGGGATATGACGATACATACAGTGGAGGGATATGACGATACATACAGAGGAGGGATATGACAATACATATAGTGGAGGGATATGACCATACATCCAGTGGAGGGATATGACCATACATACAGTGGAGGGATATGACCATACATACAGTGGAGGGATATGACCATACATCCAGTGGAGGGATATGACGATACATCCAGTGGAGGGATATGACAATACATACAGTGGAGGGATATGACAATACATACAGTGGAGGGATATGACAATACATACAGTGGAGGGATATGACAATACATACAGTGGAGGGATATGACAATACATACAGTGGAGGGATATGACCATACATACAGTGGAGGGATATGACAATACATACAGTGGAGGGATATGACAATACATACAGTGGAGGGATATGACAATACATACAGTGGAGGGATATGACCATACAGTGGAGGGATATGACCATACAGTGGAGGGATATGACAATACATACAGTGGAGGGATATGACCATACATACAGTGGAGGGATATGACAATACATACAGTGGAGGGATATGACAATACATACAGTGGAGGGATATGACAATACATACAGTGGAGGGATATGACCATACATACAGTGGAGGGATATGACCATACATACAGTGGAGGGATATGACAATACATACAGTGGAGGGATATGACGATACATACAGTGGAGGGATATGACAATACATACAGTGGAGGGATATGACAATACATACAGTGGAGGGATATCACCATACATACAGTGGAGGGATATCACCATACATACAGTGGAGGGATATCACCATACATACAGTGGAGGGATATCACCATACATACAGTGGAGGGATATCACCATACATACAGTGGAGGGATATGACCATACAGTGGAGGGATATGACAATACATACAGTGGAGGGATATGACGATACATACAGTGGA
This sequence comes from Hyla sarda, assembly GCF_029499605.1. Taxonomy (NCBI): domain Eukaryota; kingdom Metazoa; phylum Chordata; class Amphibia; order Anura; family Hylidae; genus Hyla; species Hyla sarda. Next base: position 360,657,328 of record NC_079190.1, on the reverse strand, counting down.
GGGATATGACGATACATACAGTGGAGGGATATGACAATACATACAGTGGAGGGATATGACAATACATACAGTGGAGGGATATCACCATACATACAGTGGAGGGATATCACCATACATACAGTGGAGGGATATCACCATACATACAGTGGAGGGATATGACCATACAGTGGAGGGATATGACAATACATACAGTGGAGGGATATGACAATACATACAGTGGAGGGATATGACAATACATATAGTGGAGGGATATGACAATACATGTAGAGGAAGGACGCTAGCAGAAGGTACTGCACAGGGCACAATCCAAAATAAGGGTAGGTTCACATGTGTGCATTACTTGTGGATTTTAACTTCTCTATTGACAGGTCAAAATCCACTGCTAAATTGCACCTGCTCTGCATGTTTGAAAATGTTAATTTTGGGGGAAGAAGAAAGATAAAAATAACAAGGTAAAAACTCCGCCACTCGGATCATCTTGCTAACAACATGCATAATGGCCATAGTGTTACGATCAGAGTCCTAAACAGATTACTAAATTCAGGATTAGAGCTGGTTACATTAATGCTAACAAACACAATTTGCATACTGACTATATACAACAAGAAAGGATTTAAGACCAGGCTAAAGTTGAACCACACGAGAAAAAGTCTTCTCCTAATTCTGGCTCCCAGTTTTATTATGTTTTCTTTTCTTTTTTTTTTTTCTTTCTCGCTTTACAGTCACAAAGTCAATTAAGTCAATGAATGTAACACATGAATGAGCCTTGATAAGGCCACTCGGATTCAATCACTGGGAATAAAACAGCTCTTAAAAGGGCAGCGTCTGAGCCATTACAGAAGACATAGAGACGCATCTTTAACTGGCAGCTATCAGGAACCGCATTATGTGCAAGCATAAGCTAATTAGGATGGAAAAGAATTGGAGTCAATGGAATTTCTATTAACTGTGTCCATGCTGAAATGGAAGGAATCCATCCACGACTCATCTTATGTACTGCAGGAAGTATTTTCAATGCGTATCCTTACTAACAGGGTCAAAAATGCTGACGTTTATTGGTCTATAGCAGACTCTCGCAGTATATCTAAGGTGCTCTATCTGCTTACAATTTAATTAAATGGCAATTTCGCTAACCATGTACCAATTGCCTTAATGGCTGGCTCTAATAACCATCTAGACTGCAATGCACAATTTCACAAACTGAAATAAAGTCCTACACACAATGCACAGGCTTGATTGAAACAAATAAATAAATAAATATATATATATATATATATATATATATATATACACATATCTGAATCATACACAGTGGCAAAAATAAGTGCAAATCCTTCAATACGTTTATTGCTATTACTGGCGGTTATATAGATGCCCTGAGTGATATTACTGAATATACAAGAGAGGAGGTCCTGTCATAACAATCATTATTGTACATGACTCTTAGGCTATGTTCACATGGGAGAATGTCAGCCGGCGCTCCCCCAACAGTGGCGGCTGGCAGAACATGAGCTAGGACCACTTGGAAATGTGCTACTTTAAAAAACAATTCAAGAGTAGCCACTCTTAAGTCTGGCCAATATAAATGTAACACACATGAATGTAAATATCATAGCGCTCAACTCACCTCCCCTTAATACTAGTAATGGCACCTCGGCCCCAACCGGAAATTGCTTTAGGACTTCAACAACCTGTATATGCGTCAGGTTTTGCACATTCTGATGATAGATTTCTTTTATTACATCTCCTTTCTGAAGTCCAGGACACCATTGACTATCCAAGATCATTTTGACCTTTTGGCCCATTGCACTGTCAGCAATAGCAAATCCAAAACCCTTAGGGCCTTTCAATAGAGGAACAGTTACAAGTTCTGGCAGTGAGTTTACAGATGACACCATAGATGTCCTTTGATCCTGTAACTCAAGAGAAGGACCATTTAACCTTCCGTTTACTAACACATGCCCTGGTTTTCCATTTTGGTCCAGAACTACTCCAGGTTTTAAGTCTTGACTTCCCATGTTTTCTCCTTGGGTGGTCATTTGCCCATTAATGATTGGTGGGGTATTGGCCACAATATCATTTACAGGATCATCACTGTCTTCTGGAAGAGGGTATCCCCGGCAAAGAGTCATATTCACATACTGGTTTATGGGAATCAGCTGGAACATCTGGACGACTTCTGCATGTGTGTGTCCAAGGACACATGTTCCGTTTATGTCAACGATTACATCACCTGGCAAAACAAGTAGATTTATGAACAATTGTTTCTTTAGGCAAAATCCTCATTCACCAACATTTTTCGTAGGCTAAGGGTCAGACAGTGTTTTTTTTATTATGCCCATTCTAGTACAATTCTTTTCTGTTCTAGAGATACAGGTAAGTTGTCCGCTGCAAGGGTAACCTGGCAGGGTTTTTCCTTGTGCCGGGGTAGAAAAATCTCACTTCTCACTCAAAGCGCATTCACCCGAGGACACAATTGGTGCAAGCAATGTGTCTTTTATTCAGGTTATAAGGAAAACATTGCTTGCACCAAATGTGTCCTTAGGTGAATGCGCCGTGAGCGAGAAGTCGGATTTTTCTTTCCCGGCACAAGGAAAACCCTGACAGTTTACCCTTGCACTGGACAACTTACCTGCATCCAGCACCACAGTGCTAATGTTATCAACAGCCGGCTGCCACCTGAAAGACCACTGTAGCTGTTATGAAAGTATACACAGTATAAATGCTGACCGTGTGCATGATTTAACGTTGTGAACATGTACACCATATAAAAGCTATGACCGTTGGCACCCCTGAAAAAGTATTTCTCATAGGAACAGATTGCAGTACACATGTTTATTCCCTTTGTGTGTATTGGAACTAAACATAAAAGGGAGGAAAAAAAGCAAATTGGACATAATGTCACACCAAACTCCAAAAATGGGCTGGACAAAATGATTGGCACACTAAACTTAATATTTGGTTGCACACCCTTTGGAAAAAAATAACTGAAATCAGTCGCTTCCTATAACCATCAATAAGCTTCTTACACCTCTCAGCCGGGATGTTGGACCACTCTTCCTTTGCAAACTGCTCCAGGTCTCTCTTATTAGAAGGGCGCCTTTTCCCAACAGCAATTTTAAGATCTCTCCACAGATGTTCAATGGGATTTAGATCTGGACTCATTGCTGGTCACTTCAGAACTCTCCAGCGCTTTGTTGCCATCCACTTCTGGGCACTTTTTGATGTATGTTTGGGGTCATTGTCCTGCTGGAAGACCCAATATCTCGGACGCAAACCCAGCTTTCTGACACTGGACTGTACAGTACGACCCAAAATCCGTTCAGTTCCAGAGGCATCAAAACAACCCCAAAACATAATAGAACCTCCACCATATTTCACTGTGGGTACTGTGTTCTTTTCTTTGTAGGCCTCACTCCGTTTTCGGTAAACCGTAGAATGATGTGCTTTACCAAAAAGCTCTATCTTGGTCTCATCTGTCCACAAGACATTTTCCCAGAAGGAATCAAGTTCATTTTGGCAAAATGTAGTCTTGCTTTTTTATGTCTCTGTGTCAGCAGTGGGGTCCTCCCGGGTCTCCTGCCATAGCGTTTCATTGCATTTATATGTCGACGGATAGTTCGCGCTGACACTGATGTCCCCCTGAGCCTGCAGGACAGCTTGAATATCTTTGGAACTTGTTTGGGGCTGCTTATCCACCATACGGACTATCCTGCGTTGACACCTTTCATCAATTTTTCTCTTCCGTCCACACCCAGGGAGATTAGCTGCAGTGCCACGGGTTACAAACTTCTTGATAATGTTGCACACTGTGGACAAATGCAAATCTAGATCTCTGGAGATGGACTTCTAACCTTGAGACTGTTGATATTGCTTTTTTTTCTCCTCTTTTTTGGTTTAGTTCCAATACATACAAAGGGAATAACCATGTGTATAGCAAAACGTGTTACTGCAATTCTTTTCTGTGAGAAATACTTTATTTTCTAGAAAAAATTCTGGGGTGCCAACATTTACGGCCATGACTGTATATGCTATGAATGTATGCACAAAAGTAAATGCTATAAACATATTCACAATGGGGGAGATTTATGAAAACCTGTGCAGAGGAAAACTTGCCCAGTTGCCCATAGCAACCAATCAGATCGTTCTTTCATGTCTCACAGGCCTTCCTAAAAATGAAAAAAGCAATCTGATTGGTGTCTATGGGCAACTGGGCAAGTTTTCCTCTGCACAGGTTTTCATGAAACTCCCCCAATATGAAATATTATGAACGTTTGCACAACAAAAAGCTACATACATTATAATGATAAGCACGCTAAAATGCTATGGAAGTAAATGCATACAACTGTACGCATGATACTATGCATATCTGCACAAAATAAAATACTATGAACATATGTACAATAAAAAATACGACAAACATATGCCCAACATCAATACAACTAACACAACCATCATAACACTATGAATGTACGCAAATTATACACATACACAATAAATACCCTGAACGTGTACACAATATAAATACCATGAACGTATGCCCAATACTAAGAATGTATATACAATATGAACACTAAGAAACGAATGCCCAATATGACTACCATCAACATATGCTGATATATACAGTATGCAGAGAACATAGGCATAACCCAATACTACGTACGCACAATAGCATAAACACCATGAGCATATGCATCATACTAAACAACACATGTATGTACAACATCCAACATTACGAACATGCACTATAACTAATACAAATGAATGCACTCTCTCAATACTATGTACGTATGCACGGTCACCATTTAAACTATGCATGTGAGCACAATGTAAAACCATGGACGTATATATGACCCATACTATAATCATGTATCCAAAGAGACCACGAACACAAGTAGAATTGAAAGCTGAGAACGCCTGTACATTATAAAAATTATGGACATATCCATGATCTAATACTATGAGCGTACACATAAACAGGCCACCTATGAATGTATGCGCAAAACAATTACTATGAACATGTGTACTATACATCTGCTATACACGTTTGTGCAACCTAAATGCTAATAACGTATGCATAACAAACACAATGGACTCATACATGATTTGCACACTAAGAACATGTGCACGATGTGAACGAATGACTGAGCATCATATAATGATAGAATGTAAGCAAAACATGAAGACACAACCGTCTACATTAAGAAAACGCTAGGGGGTATGCCTGACAAATGTTGTGGAAGACGGCAGATCATGATGCAGACGAACCTCTTAAGTGGCGCGTGACAATCGCTGGGATGGCACTGCCTTAATACCGGTTACAGCAGGCGTGCAAGGGACTGACAGGTGAAAAACTTGCGTCTGTGGGCCAAGTGCGCAGCCCGAACCACCATCCCACCTAGCACAATGCCCGGCTCACGAACAGTCCGCTGGGGCGAACACCTAGCAACCCTCCCCCTAACACAACCTGCCCGGGAGACCTGCTGCAACTGCACCCTCTGAAATGGGTTCTAGCGTCTCCCCTGTGCCCCCACTCATTACCCGTAGCCTCTGCGGTGATAGAGTCTAGCATTCCACCTTGAGGCAGCCGGCGGGGCTGCCGAGGCCGCACAACTCTGTGTAGCAACGCTGCTGAAAACTTGGTGGGAAATTCAACGGGATGTCATGTCTGTCAGCTGGATCAACCAATGACGTACGCCTACACTACCGCTACTACGCTGAGACGAAACGCCCTGCCCTGAGGGTGAGCCGGTGTATAAATAGGCCACGCCCCTCCCATAAATAGAGCCTTTACAGGCTTATCACTAGACATGTGCAAAAAAAATTAATAAACAAAAACATCTGAATGGGGCTTGCAAAAATCCAGGTACTTGCTTCAAAAGCAGCCTCATTCAGATGTACTGATCCATAAAGATCCAAGACAACACTCTTCACAATAGGCAAATAGACAAGGTCACATAGCTTAGTGGCTGTGTATGTGAATGTGGATTTATGAATACCTATCCTCACCCACTAGCAATAGTTTAGTCTCATGTTTTACCCTTTTATTTTAATTATTTATGCAGTTTTTGTGATAAAGCGAATGTACATTTAAATTTCAGACAACCATATACCTAATAACTGCTCAAAATGTTACATCTGTAAGTAAAATGATGTGGCTCGGGTTTAGTGCTCTTTAAGGAAATAAAGTGCCGTATATAGGAGTGCGACTTTAAAACCGTTTTATGCTGTAATACATAACTTGTGAGCCCTGAAATTCTGCAAATCTTGGAATGGCCTGTCTGATATATAGAGTGCACAGCTTGGAATTCACTGTTCCATGAAACCAAGTTCTCTCTAAATGCCGATTTCTTTTTGCCATTTGAAACATTTCTATACCAAAACCCATTCCTGAGCTGATTACTGAGAAGTCCGTTTATTCATTACAGTTAATAAGAGCGGCAAATGGATTTTGGGAGGACATTATTTCAGGCTCTTGATGGCTAAGTGTAGGCTTCCACACAGATGCAGTTCATTTCCTGAGCTGCAGTCATTACTTTAACCCACTGGCTGCAAATATTTATGGGAAAGAGTCCAAGAGAAAAAACATGGCTTTGTGCAAGGTACTGTTTGAAAAGTAAGAAGATGTAAAACCGTGAAAAGTTCACATGGCGATTCCTTTTTTTTTTTTTTTTGCAGATATTGGCCCCAAAGACACAACAATATTGTGCAAACCGTGGTAAAAAACTGGTTTTTTTTTAGTTTCACTGCATTATCTACCTAAAAAAAAAAAAATAATGCACTTCAAATAAAAGACTGATTATTGTTAGAACTAGGGGAAAAACGTTTCAATCTACATAAATAAAACTTAAGCAGCCTTAAAGAGGAGCTCCGCTGCCCCAGCGTTCGGAACATTTTGTTCCAAACGCTTGGAGCCGGTGGCAGGGGTCGTGACATCACGCCCAAGGCCACTCGTGACATCACGCTACGCCCCCTCAATGCAAGTCTATGGGACCTGCATTGAGGGGGCGTGGCCGTGACGTCACAATCCCCACTGCTCGCACCCAGCATTCTAAAGGAACGCCAGGTGCTGCCCAGAGATCTGGGACCCCCGCAATCACACATCTTACACCTATCCTTTGGATAGGGGATAAGATGTCTAGGGGTGGAGTATCCCTTTAAGTCTAGGTCCTAGCACTTCAACAAAAAATGTATATGTTGAGATATAAAAAATTTTGTTGGATCTGACAGGTACTCTTTAATGAAAAAATCTGACACGTCATCTGAGACATGACAAAGGTTTTGCTGAGCCCCCCATTGATTGTTAGAATGAGCAGGGATAAGCATACAGCTGTGCATTTCACTCCGCGGCTTGCTGCAATCTCTTGTAAGGCTATGGAGCCCATCTAGTAAAAATCCCAGCAAACAGGAGAGTGAAGCGCATAACTGTGCACTTTTCATCGCTTATAATAAACATTAATGGGGTCTAAGCATAGAAGCAAAACTTTTGGCTTGTCTTGGTGACATCAAAGTTTTTTTTTTTTTTTTTAAAGACACAGACTCTATAACTGATAGCTAGGCATTACTATGTCAACAGGGGGTGTCGCTACACTGTATCACAATCTTAGCACTGATAGAATAGTGAGAACACACGGACACACCAGATTGACATGAAGAATAGTAAAACCAAGGTATCAATTTATTTAGGAGGAGTAGGAATAAGGGAGGACAGCACAATGTAGAGTTCTAAAAATACAACTTACAGAATTTCTATTTCATGGCGAATACAAGAATTTAAGCAGATCAGGAGACCAGGCATGTGTTATTGTTGCATTGGGCTTTACAAAAGGTATGAAAGTGTATGCTAAAAATTCCTTAAAATAATTTACTTTTCTTTTTATTCCCAACATATGTCCCCAATGTGAATAGAACATTACAGGATTGTGATCCATCTTTTCACACAGATCTATAGTTAAAGGAGTAGTGCAGTAAAAAATAACTTATCCCCTATCCAAAGGATAGGAGATAAGTTATAGATCACGCTGGGACCCCCCACTAGGTGGCTCTGTTCTGTTCCCAAACAGTTAATTTGGTCTCCACTCGGACTTGCATAAGTCCAAACTCAGGAAGTGTGTGTGCGGGGCATGGCGAGTCACAGCTCTTACAGGCTTCAGTGATGTCACCCCTGCTGGGGAACGCCCACGTTCTCCTGCTGGGAGCTCACACAATGTGAGTAATGATACACAACTTTTTAAAGCTCAGATTATTATTTTTTTTTAGGCAGGAGGGGTGTTAGGAGTAGCTAGTGAATATAATCTGAGTTGGTTTAGAAAATATGGTTTGATGACAGGTACTTTAACATTTATTCAGGCTCAGCTATATTTTGGCCAGTGTGGGAGCAATTTTAAGATAGTGAGTCATTGATCACGTAAGTCATATTGATAGCACTGGTTCATAATAGATTAGAAAAATGTCAGAATAATAATAATCATATTCATAATAATTCTAAAGAAACAAGGACATATTTCTATGGTCTCTGAAAGAATGACTTTATACAGGGTTTTTTCCTGGTTTGTGTGTCATACCTGGAGCTATTTTGCCATCTTGTGCAGCTGGGCCATCTTTCAGAACATTTTTCACCTGGAGAAACTCATCCGGTCTGTCTCCTCCAATGATGGTAAAGCCAAACCCCATAGAACTCTTTTTAAGGGATGTACGTAGTATTGCTCCCTTTAAAAGTGCTGGATCTCTGGTGAATGGAGACTTGTCTGGTTCTACAGTGGGTAAAATATAAAATTCAGACCGAGGTTACTAATATATATGGTATCTGGAACCAAGACATCACCATTATATTCCTTAAATAAGCATGGCCGTTTGAAACGACTTTACATAGATCAATAGAACAAGCAAATATAAGAAACTTTGCAATATATATTGTTAGACAAAAATGCTCCTTTCTCCTGTTATCAAACTTGAGCCAATTGGAGACATTCCTGACTCCGTGCTTTGTAGATCAGACGCGATATGGCAGGAGCTGGCTCCACAAATTCTTCATGTCAATGCATCCTTAGTTACCGGTAGTTATTAAAGGGGTACTCCGCTGCTCAGTGTTTGGAACAAACTGTTCCTAACCCTGGAGCTGGCGCCAGGAGCTTGTGATGTCATAGCACCGCCCCCTCAATGCAAGTCTATGGGAGGGGGCATGATGGCTGTCACGCCCCCTCTCATAGACTTGCATTGAGGGATGGGGCGTGACGGCATGAGGGGGTGGGGCTATGACGCCACGAGGCGCCGGCTCCAGCGTTCTGAACAGTTTCTTCCAAAAGCTGAGCAGTGCAGTACCCTTTTAACTACACATTTATACATATATACATACCTGGCATCAATGTTCCCTCAGGTGCAGGCAGGCTCAGTTGACCAAGCTGTTTTCTTCTTTTAGCTTCTACAACTGGATTCTCAAACTGAGTTTTCTGATTTATGTGACTAAAAAGAAACAAAATTAGGTCATATAACAAAGTGCCAAAAGTAAGATAAGTTAAGGTTATACACAACAGGTAGGAACAAAAAAGTTCTAACATTTATTAAACAGTACAAGCCAAAGTGATCAATCGCATTAGTAGACTGTCTTAGTATTAGACAGTTTTAATAATTCTGCACCAAGTCTTTTTGGTATAATAGGGAAATGAAATGAGAATAAATGGCATGTCACCAAAACGAAAAAACATCATGGACTCAAAAACATGTGACCGTAAGCTTCCCCATTATTGGATCAAGTAATGACCCCAATTTTTAAGATCTAGTATTAGTCTCCATATTGCAATCAAAGTTTGGATAAGGAAACAGTTTTATTTAGAAAACAGAGACTACATCTGCAGCACCATCACAAAAAAACCTATATGCGGAACTACTAACCGCTGTGCGAATGCTCCCTAAGTACAATAACACACTACTATTGTGTAAGCCTAAATACTTGGTGACTCTTGAGGCTACATAAGTGAAGTCTACATGATGACGACAACATGCTCATAAATACAGCAAAAAAGTCCCAACCTAAAACAATTCACTAGTCCACGCTGGAATAAAGACATTTGTTTTGACATACAAATAGTCATGTTCACCAAATGAAATTACTGAAAAGTCTACCTGGGGACTCTCTCGGCAGCTTTCTTTTCCAACAGTTCTTGTACATTTAGATGTTCTTTTAGACTGTCTGTATGTAGTGCTTTCCGTAATCGTCTGCTGGACAGCAACATTACATGGAAGTATTACATACACAGTAGGGATCGACTGATTATCGGTTTGGCCGATATTATCGGCCGATAATCGTGATTTTGGACATGATCGGCATCGGCAATTATCTTGCCGATATGCCTATAATGCCCCCCGCACCACCCACCGCACCGAGTCCGCCCCACCACCGCCGCTGCCCCTCCATTGCCTCCCCCATCCCCGATGTTATAATTACCTGTTCCCGGTGGTCCGCGATCCTTCTGGCTCCTGCGCTGTTGCTGTGCGCTGCGTAATTACGAGTGATGTCGCCATCAGTACGCACAGTGACAGCGCAGGATGCTGATGGAGCCAGAAGGATCACGGACCCCCCGGGAACAGGTAATTAGAACACCGGGGATGAGGGGGGGGGGCGATGGGGCAGCGGCGGTATATGGGCAGAGGATGGGGGAAGGCGATGGGGCAGCGGCGGCGGTATGTGGGCAGAGGATGGGGGAGGTGATGGGGCAACTGTGGTGGTTAGACTCAGGACAGGCAGGGGGAGAGAAGCGGGCATCGGCGGCAGTCTCTGGCACCGCAAAGGCCGCTGTAGTTCATTGGTTTAAAGCGCCCGCTTTAAATCATTGATCTGCAATGGCTTCTGCTCCGCCGGGGGGGATTTGAAATAACCGTTAATTTAAACCGGAATATCGGTATAAGTTATCGGCTATCGGCCTGAAAGGTCGGTATCGGCCCTAAAAATCGGTATCGACCCTTAAAAAAACGATATCGGTCGATCCCTAATACAGAGATAGCTGAATTGTAGAAGAAAGTTCTTTTTAACACTATATTGTCAGTGCTGACTGGATCAAAAGCCAGCTACAGGTAGACTGGAAGGTGAATGGAGAAATGGCTCTAGTAAGAAATTCAGCAGGGAAGCATGCACGTGAGCCACAGCTTGTGTATACACACACATACAGCGATCCCCCGACCTACGATCGTTTCAACTAGCGATGGTTCATTTGGAACAAATTACCATCGTATGTTGAGGGATCACTGTATAAAGATAAGGTGGCACTTTATTTGCCTTGCTGAGGATGGAATAAAACCCAGTGAATTTCACTAAAATTTGTGTGCTGCAGTCTTCTCCTTGTTTTATATAAGCTGGGAGCCGCTAACCAAGGCCCCTATGACTGCGGGCACCTACCTCCCTTGTTTTCTCTGACGATTGGATGTGCTGCTTTTCTTGAACTTATATATATATATATACACACACATACACTTTTTTAATATTTATTCAAGGTTACAGTAAGGCATTATCTTGAGATAGTACATGAACACGTGGCAGCTTTCCTTCTAAGTGAGAACATGGCACCATGTTGAAGACGTGACAGGTTTATGCTATTCATCGTTACTGTACTCCACTGGGGCTGTGCAGGCTTCTGCAAACAGCAGAACTTGTATTGGCACGATTTTAGTGTACAATGTGGCAGCATCATTTGCGAGGTGAACAAGACTGTCTAATACAGTGGGCTTCAACCTGCGGACCTCCAGATGTAGCAAAACTACAACTCCCAGCATGCCCGGACAGCCAACGGCTGTCCGGGCATGCTGGGAGTTGTAGTTTTGCAACATCTGGAGGTCTGCAGGTTGAATACCACTGGTCTAGTAGGTCTTTTCACAGCAACGCATTTTCACGGTCATGAATCTCCCTATCGACCTGACACTACATTCTTTAGAAACAGGAGATATGAAAAACAAACAGATCCAATTGTTCCCCAATTGCACAGTGTTTATCCGACATGCCACCAAGAGCAGTGAATTAAAGGGGTTATCCAGGAAAAAAAATGATATATAAACTGGCTCCAGAAAGTTAAACAGATTTGTAAATTACTTCTATTAAAAAATCTTAAACCTTTCAGTAATTATGAGCTGCTGAAGTTGAGTTGTTCTTTTCTGTCTAAGTGCTCTCTGATGTCTCGGGAACTGTCCAGAGTAGAAGCAAATCCCCATAGCAAACCTCTTATAGTCTGTGCAGTTCCAGAGACAAGCAGAGGTGTCAGCAGAGAGCACTGTTGCCAGACAGAAAAGAACAACTCAACTTTAGCAGCTGATAATTATTGGAAGGATTACGATTTTTTTTTAAATAAAAGTAATTTACAAATCTGTTAAACTTTCTGGAGTCAGTTGATATAATAAAAAAGTTTTTTCCATGAATACCCCTTTAATGTAGTCAGCGCAGTTGCTCCGTTTCACTATGATGCTCACAGACTCTTTATTCACAAAGCTGTCACCATGACGCGCACTCGCGGATTAAGTGGCCTCCCCAGATATTTCTACCAGGGAATTACCAGAGCAATTACACATTTAGCAATTCTTGACTAATGTGCTCCTGGTAATGAGGACAGAGATCATTAACTCCTTCATGTATATAGGCAGCCCTGCATTAAAAAATAAAGAACCTTATTAAACAGAACCTGTAGTCAGTCTAAAAAGTGGAGTTTTTAATACAATTTAATATCACATTTTATATTATTCCTGGTCCCTTGATTCCAGCAATGTTTTTACTTTCTTCCTTTACCCCCCTCTATTCCTGACATATAGGGGTTTTACTATTTGGTTGACAATGACTGAAAAGTCAAAAAGGGTGAGAACTAGATTGCACATGGGGTGCATTTAGGAGGCTGAGAGGCATAAATCAAGGTTAAGCGGGTGTGATTGTGATTACCACAGCAAACAAAGGGGTATTCCAGGAAAAAACTTTTTTATATACATCAACTGGCTCCAGAATGTTAAACAGATTTGTAAATTACTTCTATTAAAAAAATCTTAATCCTTTCAGTACTTATGAGCTTCTGAAGTTAAGATTGTTCTTTTCTGTCTAAATCCTCTCTGATGACACCTGTCTCGGGAAACACCCAGTTTAGAAGAGGTTTGCTATGGGGATTCTAAACTGGGCGTTTCCCGAGACACGTGTCATCAGAGAGGACTTAGACAGAAAAGAACAACCTTAACTTTAGAAGCTCACAAGTATTGAAAGGATTAAGATTTTTTAATAGAAGTAATTTTCAAATCTGTTTAACTTTCTGGAGCCAGTTGATATATATATATATATAAAAAAAAAAAAAGTTTTTTCCTGGAATACCCCTTTAATATGTGTCTTAGAAAGCATACATTTTTGTCTACCTACCCCAAATCCCATAATGTACAGCCAGTGACAGGGCCTTCACTGGATGCTTTCTAAGGTAGAGGCAGCTTGGTGCATAAAGAAACCTTCCCCCTACTATGCAGGTGATCAGACAATGGGCAGGATAGGGCCCAACTAAACCTACACATCCTCAGTGATTCAGAAGAGGCATTTAGGCTATGTTCACACAGTGGATGTCCGCCTGGAAAATATCTCTGCAGACATTCTACAGATGCCAACATAACTTGTTAGTACCTGTCTACAGATGCCAGTACCGCTTGTTAGTACCTGTCTTTAGAAGAAAGATTTGACATGTCCATTCTTTCTGTGGAGGCTGGAATAGGTATTCCGCTGTATGCACAGTTTTTCCTGTGTAGCGGATGCTGCTACACAGGAAAAACCTCCACAGGAAATCTAAAAATATTTATTGTGGACCTGAGGAAGGTGCGAGAGTGTGCCGAAACACGTTGTCCTGTAACAAACACCTTATGAAAATAAAATTAGGCCTGTGTATATTGAAATTATTCTGCAACCTCTCTGACAGCAGCACTCGACATACACCCCTTGTTTTTTGCTTGAGTCCATATGCTGGGTGCACAATGCAGCAGAATCCCTTCAGAAACAATAGGACCCAACAGAATTACCATGAGATTTTTCCTGCCGGATTCAGCTTGGAAATGTCGCCATGTGATCATATTCTCAGAAGGAAAAAAGCCAATGCCATGGAGGAGATTTATCAAAACCTGTGTAGAGGAAGAATGGTGCAGTTGTCCATAGCAACCAACCAGATTGCTTCTTTCATATAAAAAAAATTGTGTGAACAATTAAAGACAATCTGATTGGTTGCTATAGGCAACTGTACCAAACTTCCTCTACAGAGGTATTAATAAATCTCATCCTTACTAAAAATAATATTATTAAGCTGTGTAAATATAACTTTAATAAGCTCCTAGTGTAGGGAGAAAGAATTTTATTATTTATCTTTATGGGGCAGTTAAAGAGTAAGTCAGGGACATATATGCTTGAGAGCCATTTGCTGCTTATTGTGCCAAAATTCTGGCACATTTACAATAGTATAAAAAAAAGGTAGATAGTTTTAAAGGAGTACAATCTAAAATGAAATCCATCAAAGCCAAATTTTGGAGTAAAATCAAAACACACCTTAGAGTAAACTAGCAACTCAGTTTCTATTAGTCAGAAGGGTTTCTAACGCTTGACATCAAAAGTGCTCAAATAATAGAGAAAAGGCAAAAATGTTCCTGCATCCTTCACCTTATATATGAGATTTTACGGGGCTCGCCTACACCGTCACATGAAAATAAATAATTTCATTAATAAATGATGTCCAGAGAAAACGGGAAATCACGGGTATGATTAGCTCCGGTAGATGGCTGGCGGTGTCTGATCTGGTGTGAGGGTCAGTAACAAAGAGAATATCATTATTTGTTCTCAGTGCAATAAATTCTGCACATTTAATTCCTGTCCCAGGTGTCTGACAAACAGCAGGAAATTACAGCTTCTCGCTGCACTGTCTGCTCCGTGAGGCTTCTCTCCAAGGTAGTTAAATATTCATACACAGGATACAAAGCCAACCCAATCAAACAACTCAGCCAATTCAGTATTAGTTCGACAACCAAGCCCCAGGCAAAGAAAATTACAGTGCGGAATATTAAGTTTTGCTGCAATTTCGTGTGCCACAACATTTCACCTATCTGCAATTCAAAGATATTTTATACTTTTCTAAATCGTGCAATAAAAAATATTAAAATCTCACACACTGCCATATTTGGGATTCATACTATCATACGTACGATTAAGGGGTTTGCCCATTACAATTATCCCCTCATCATACAAAAAAGTGACCCATATCCCCCTGTTGAATGGAGCAACTTCTTTGACATGACCGTCCCCAAAATCTTGTGATTGGTGGGAGTTCTTCATATAGGGAAAGAGTGTCTTTTGAGGGCAATACCATTTAAGGAATTTAAGTGGGGCCAGACATACTGGGGTCAAGAACAAAAACAACCACCATGCCATTTAAGAGAGGAGTTCTCCCCCAAAAGGTACTGTTTCAGGTCTTTTAGGGGAACGGAAGGTCCACAGAACAGAAACTCACGGGACTATGTTGGCCACCGGACAGGATAGGAGGTCCAACCTATGAAATATGCCTTCATTCTGGCACCAGTTTCCAAGCTCAATTCCGCTCAGAAATTACCAAAATCCCATTGCTGCTAATTCCAATTCTGCTGCACACTTAAGAATTTCAGCACTGGAGCTTCCGCCTCTGAAAGAATGATCGTGCTCATTCTTTTGGTAGGATCTGTGCAGAATACATTGCAGTCTATGTCTGTGCGGTCCTAGAGCCGACTCATTTAGTCAGCACTGCCCACACTTGGAACCTTACTCATTAAGAACCCCGTAGTCCATGCTAGTACTAGATCTTTTATTCTAGTGCAAGGCAAGGTAGCATGTTCACCAGGATGATAGAAATGAAAGGATGCACTCGGGAGTCTTGATAGCAGAAGACCTTATTCGATCATCGGTACAATACATAGGCGGGTAGACGCAGGGGAGCGCCCTCGCAGCTGCAAGGTCGCTCCCCTGCATCTACCCGCCTATGTATAAAGTCTTCTGCTATCAAGACTCCCGGGTGAGTGCATTCTTTCATTTCTATCATCCTGGTTTACATTTGTATCTACGACCTATTGGATTGCACCCCTGGGCACCACATGAATTGTGTGTACTGTTACGGACTATTCCGTTGAGATTGGTCTGCTTTGGATAGCAGTGCCGGACTACACCTCTTGTATTATCTAAGGTAGCATGTGTAGCATGGTCTCCTTGTGACCAGTTTGTAGGTTCTCTCTGTATATATTTCCATTTCTCCCACAAATGTACGAAAAGATTATATGAATTTAAAGGGGTACTCCGGTGAAAACCTTTTTTCTTTTAAATCAACTGGTGGCAGAAAGTTAAACATATTTGTAAATTACTTCTATTAAAAAATCTTAATCCTTCCAGTACTTATTAGCTGCTGAATGCTACAGAGGAAATTCCTTTCTCTTTGGAACACTGATGACATCACGAGCACAGTGCTCTCTGCTGACATCTCTGTCCATGTTAGCAACCATGCATAGCAGATGTATGCTAAGGGCAGCATGGTGGCTCAGTGGTTAGCACTGCTGCCTTGCAGTTCTGAGGACATGGGTTCAAATCCCACTAAGGATAACAATAAATAAAGCGTTATTATAATAACGTCAGCAGAGAGAACTGTGGTCGTGATGTCATGTCATAATTTCCTCTGTAGTATTCAGCAGCTAATAAATACAGGAAGGTTTAAGATTTTTTAATAGAAGTAAGTTACAAATATGTTTAACTTTCTGCCACCAGTTGATTTAAAAGAATTTTTTTTTTTACCAGAGTACCCCTTTAACTAAACTAAACCTAGGTTGTATGTATGGACAATGTAGGGATTACGAATGAACTGTTGTGAACGGTGAAATACTTCACACACTGCTGTTGAATCTTCTCCTGACTATATTTTTACTTCGTTCATAATAAAAAAATGCAGCTTACAAACCTATAAATCTAAATTTTCCTACATTAAATCAAATAACTGAGCAAAACCTATTAAAATACAGTAAAATAGTAAGTGGTGCATTGAACGGGCTGCTTCCCCTTTAATAGTATAGACTTCATAACAATTATGTAAATGACATTCTAAGTCTGTAATACTGGAGCGCTCCTTGAAGTGTTCATAATTAAACAACATGTGGTGCCATTGTTAAGCCAAGATAATTTAAATACAAAGTGATAGGAAATTAGACGGATGGAGTATGGAAAGTGATAGCACTTAATGGACTCTGCTGACTATGTACCTTTTAAATGTGATGAAGTTTTACTGTTCTATCAAGCTACCAACCAAAAAAAGGTAAAAAAAATAAAAAGCAGATACAATTAAAGCCAACATCATTCCCAAACCGTATAAACTGGACAATATAGTGGTGAATATATTACATAATCACTGCAGTATAAAATATCTTGTTGTCTTAATACTATAATATAGCATAAATATTCAATAAACAGCTACTAAAAATGTCATCAGTATGCACACCAATATTCATAACGCTGGGGGGGAAGAGGAAAAAGACCATGTGATATTACTTTTAAAACGTACAACCACACAATTAGAGCTTTTTTTAAGCTAGTTTTTAGCACTACTAAACAAATCTGTCACTTGCAACTGACTGTAAAATGTACAAAATGCTGTTACAATTGTGGGAAAGATATCCAAACCTTTGCATATTGACTTTAAAGGGGTTCTCCGGTGCTTAGACATCTTATCCCCTATTCAAAGGATAGGGGATAAGATGCCTGATCGCGGGAGTCCCGCCGCTGGGGACCCCGGGATCTTGCACATGGTACCCCGTTTATAATTAGTCCCCGGAGCGTGTTCGCTCCGGGTCTGATTACCGGCGACCACAGGGCCAACGGCGTGTGATGTCACACCTCCGCCCTGTGTGACATCACGCTCCGCCCCTCAATGCAAGCCTATGGGAGGGGGCGTGATAGCTATCATGCCCCCTCCCATAGGCTTGCATTGAGGGGCGGAGCGTGACGTCACACGGGGCGGAGGCTTGACGTCACACAGGGCGGAGGCGTGACGTCACACGCAGTCAGCCCTGTGGTCGCCGGTAATTACGCTCCGGGGACTGATTATAAACGGGGTGCTGCGTGCAAGATCACGGGGGTCCCCAGTGGCGGGACTCCCGCGATCAGGCATCTTATCCCCTATCCTTTGAATAGGGGATAAGATGTCTAAGCACCGGAGTACCCCTTTAAGACTTCATACACACTACTATGTTATGGTTGTGTAGAAAGTTTTGTGGAGTCGTACTCCAGGACTTAAAGGGGTACTCCACTGGAAAACTTTTTCCTTTAAATCAACTGGTGCCAGAAAGTTAAACAGATTTGCTAATTACTTATATAAAAAAAATCCCAATCAAAGTTTTTTTCTTTTTGAATTTCCTTTCTGCCTTTCACACCTCTGTCCATGGCAGGAACTGTACAGAGCAAAAGAGGTTTGCTCCTGCTCTGGACAGTTCCTGACATGGATAGAAGTGTCAGCAGAGAGCACTGTGGTCAGACAGAAAGGAGATTCAAAAAAAAAAAAACAATTACCTGTGAATTATACAGCAGCTGATATGTACTGGAAGGACTGTGATACCATAATAGAAGTAATTTACAAATCTGTTTAACTTTCTGGCACCAGTTGATTTAAAAGAAAATGTTTTCCAGTGGAGTACCCCTTTAATTTTACCAGCCAAAACGTAATCTCCATTTGCCTTCCATACGATATAGAGATTCCAGGAGTATAAATCTCTGGAATGACTTTATTACAAAATATATTATGAAGGGTATTCTCCTGCACAAGCATTGCAACCATTGAAGAATTTTTTAATATGTGACTGTTCTAAAGCTTCACAAACAAGCACACAGCCTAAAGCTCCACAGAACGAGCAGGAAAAAAATCTATTTCAGTCAAAGTCTAACTGTCAGATATATCAATTAAAGGGGTACCCCGTTGCTAGACATCTTATCCCCTATCCAAAGGATAAAGTATAAGATGTCTGATCGGTCCCCCCCACAATCTCCCGAGGCACCCGGCATTCTAAACAAATGCTGGGTTCCTGCGGTAGTGGTCGTGATGTCCCGCCACGCCCCCTCCATTCATGTCTATGGGAGGGGGCGTGTCGACCGACACGCCCCCTCCCAAAGACATGAATGGAGGGAACGTGGTGTGATGTCACGATCGCGGCCTCTGGCTCAGAGCATTCTGAACAAAATGTTCAGAACATTGGAGCACCAGAGTACCCCTTTAAGCCTGTCAACAAATCCAGCATTCATTAACTTTTTTACCAAAAATATTTACTAGATCTAAACTTAAAAAACATCCAGCATTGCCCATAGTAACATACATAATCAATATACACAGTAAAAGGTAACGTCCGATTATTTTACTGCAGTCATAGCAATACAAACAATAACATTCACTAAATATGCTTTCTGTCTTATTTAGAATGAACCAAGCATTTAGCCTCTTGGTGTACTAGAACCAATACGCTCCAGCGCATTAAATGACAAATCAGTCGTACAAGTGCAGCATTAGAAGGGCATGTGAAACAATGAGAACTTGTATAGATACAAGCAGAATCAATTTTGTGGGTCATTTCTTGAAAGGCTCAAAGATGCAAAGAGTTACATCAGTGTCTGATCTCTATTAAACCAGTTTTCTCGAGGAGGGCATCTTCTGACACGTCCGTCACATCAATGTGCTGCTTGTACAGACCATTTTCAGCAGTGATGTGCTGACATGCCATAATATCTGACTTATTTTCTAATGCTCATAAAATCACATAGCACAGAAAAGAACCCATTGAAATAGGGAGCAGCACCTATTGGCCACCAGAGTAGGCATTTATTATGATCTAGGTGAAAACGAACCGAAGGAACCAAACCGCAACATAATTCAGCCATCAAGATTCATGTGTGTATCAAAGTAAATTGTCCTTTTGCAGGTATTCCATGAACAAGCTATACATTAGATCAAGACAAAAGAAATGGAAAACAAAGTATTTATCTCCCTATAAGATCAGAGTTCCCCAAACTGTGGCAAAACTACAACTCTTATTCCAAGATGGCCTTTGGCTCACTTGTCCACTAATACATTTCTTGTTAGTCCCTAGAACCAGGAAGACCATACATATCTACAGTGTATATTTTAGGATATCGTCAGACGTAACTCTGTGAGGTGAACCGGCATCCCGCCTCCTCCCTTGGGCCAATCTCCATCAGGAGTCAGACGTAACTCCGTCTTCCCTCCTTTGTCACCCTAAAGTCTCTCATCCGAAACTCTGTCATCCCTCAGATGAAAAACGTTCCTGCTGTGTAGCAGAGCCGAGTCAGTGTAGGCTCTCTGCTATATGGGTTCTGCTGTACAAGCTATTCAATGTCTGCTCTGCTATACAGACTCTGTAGCACATGTAGTGTCTATTTAACAGTCTCACAGTGCAAGTTTCACAGTTTCGACTCTACTATACGGCAGGAAGTTGCGTCTGAGGCATAACAGCGTTTTGGACAACGGAGTTTCGGATGAGGGAGGATGGTGTTGTGGCTGAAGGAGGACGGCGATTAGTGTGAGGGAGGAGGCGGGATGCCGTTTCACCTGACGGAGGACGGATTTGCGGCTGACGACGATTGGTCCGATTGAGGAGGCGGGATGCCGTTTCACCTGACGGAGGACAGAGTTATGTCTGACGACTGACGAGGTCCTAAAATGGACACCGAACATATCAGCTATGTATGTCTTGCTGGCTTCCTTGGTAGCTGTTCTGTGCTGAAAGATCGCGTAAACACAGAACATCCCTGAGGACAGCAGGAAGAGAATACTTTACCATGCTTTGTGCCGCCCCATTGCTCTATGGCGGAGATTACAGTACTGCCTAGTGGCTTACAATTAGGAAGGTAGAGAAGGTGAGTGACCAACTGGTGAAGGGGTCGAGCTGTGCTAGACTCTAGAAGCCAAGCAGAATGCCCAGTGGGCTTCAAAGCCTAATTTACATAAATTTTTAACTCATTAATCGACAACCTGGCACTATTTATTTACAGGGTGGGCCATTTATATGGATAAACCTTAATAAAATGGGAATGGTTGGTGATATTAACTTCCTGTTTGTGGCACATTAGTATATGTGAGGGTGGGGACCATGGCGGCCATTTTGAAGTTGACCATTTTGAATCCAACTTTTGTTTTTTTCAATAGGAAGAGGGTCATGTGACACATGGGAATTTCACAAGAAAAACAATGATGTGCTTGGTTTTAACATAACTTTATTCTTTCATGAGTTATTTACAAGTTTCTGACCACTTATACAATGTGTTCAATGTGCTGCCCATTGTGTTGGATTGTCAATGCAACCCTCTTCTCCCACTCTTCACACACTGATAGCAACACCGCAGAAATGCTAGCACAGGCTTCCAGTATCTGTAGAGGTGCTGCAGAATGGCCAAAACAAAAATTGGAACAGGACCCTCAGTTTACGCAAAAGATTTTGTTCAGTGATGAGGCAAACTTTTATGTGAATGGTGAAGTTAACAAACAAAACCACCACTATTGGTCTGACACTAACCCACATTGGAAAGATCCCTCCAAGACTGTTGGAACACGAAAATTTATGGTATGGTGTGCTATATGGGGTACAAAGATAGTGGGGCCATTCTTCATCAATGGAAACCTCAAGGCTACTGGATATGGGAAATTGCTACATGATGATGTGTTTCCCTCTTTATGCACTGAAGCTGGCACATTCCTTGAGTTTTTCCAGCAAGATGGTGCACCACCACATTATGGGTGTCAGGTCCGAGCATTCCTAGATGAACAGTTTCCTGGAAAGTGGATTGGTCGTCGTGGGCCAGTTGAATGGCCCCCAAAGTCTCCCGATCTGACCCCCTTAGACTTTTATCTTTGGGGTCATCTGAAGGCAATTGTCTATGCTGTGAAGATACGAGATGTGCTGCACCTGAAACTATGGATACGGAAAAGGGTTGCATTGACAATCCAACACAATGGGGAGCACATTGAACACATTTTATAAGTGGTCAGAAACTTGTAAATAACTCATGAAAGAATAAAGATACGTTAAAACCAAACACATATTTGTTTTTCTTGTGAAATTCCCAATAAGTTTGATGTGTCACATGACCCTCTTCCTATTGAAAAAACAAAAGTTGGATTCAAAATCGCCGACTTCAAAATGTGCCACAAACAGGAAGTTAATATCACCAACCATTCCCATTTTATTAAGGTGTATCCATATAAATAGCCCACCCTGTATGTCCAAGTGGAACATTGCTCCTCTGTATCAGTATCATTAGAGTACATCTATGATGTTCCAGCTAGCATTTATGGAATATATCTTATTCCCTTTCATTTGTGCTCTATGGCCGGTGGCAGCTATTGGGGGTCACCTTGATATTTAATCATTACTAAGAGTTTTAAGACTTATCTCTTCATTAAAGGCACTCCACAATACAATTCCCTGGCTATGTGATCATCTTGCTACTATAAGCCTATTTAACACAAGGATATCTGTTCAAGGGATATTACCAATATATATTAGACCAACTCTATGGGACTTTGTGCTGTCCATTATCTATGTGATTAACAGTGTTTTATATCACTCGTGTGTTTATGTCTACACATTTTTTTTTTGCCTTAAGCATACAGATGGTCTTTCCATCCTTTGAGTTATTTTTTTTTTTTTTTACATCTTGTAATATATGGGAGAAACGCATTGGAATAAGGAGTATGAGAGTTTGTGTACATGTGGGTTTCACATAATTATTGTTTAACTACTGTGGAACCTCAGATTGTATTCCTTTCCCTGTCCACGCTTATGCTCAGTGATGGCAAGGGTTAGACTAGGTAGGGTAAGATCATAGTTTAGGTCAATCACCTGTTTCTGTATCCCCCTCCCTATTGGTTGATATATGCTATTTATGCCAAGGCTATAGGTTTTGTATTTTTGTGTACATTCACCATGTTTTATGATTTTTGTATACATTTTGTACTATTTTACTGGTGCATTACCTATATATATTATTGTAATCACAGTAAGGAGTTACGTTTTACAATATTATTTGAGCCTAATTGGCAGAGTTTGTTTCTAGTTTTCTAATGAGAGGCATGTACAGATTCAGGGTAAAAAGTCCTATACATCCATGCCATTACTTTATACTAGGGAACAACCGATATCGATTTTTTAGGGCCAATACCGATAATCTGTAGACGTTAAGGCCGATAGCCGATAACTTATACCGATATTCCAGTATAAGTTATCGGCTATTTATCCCTCACCCGCCACCCCCACCCCGGCGACGCCTCTGCAGATCATTGATTTAAATCGGGTGCTTTAAATCAATGAACTGCAGTGGCTTTTGCGGTGCCAGAGACCGCAGCCGGTCCTTCTCCCCCTGCCGGTCCTTAGTCCAACCACCGCTGCTGCCCCATTGCCTCCCTTATTCCAGGTTTTATAATTACCAGTTCCCGGGGCCCAGGGTCCACGTTACTTCCAGCGGCATCCTGAGCTGTCACTGTGCGCACTGACTGTGACGTCGCGTTGAGGACGTCACTCGTCTTTGCGCAGCGCACAGCATAACACAGGACGCCGCAGGAGTCAGAAGCAGAGCGGACCCAGGGAACAGGTAATTAGAAATGGGGATGGGGGAGGCAAAGGGGCAGCGGCGGCAGCGGTGTCTGGCCGGGGCGGTGGGGGGTGCGGTGTGGGGGGGGGCGGGCATTATCGGCAAGGTAATTGCCGATACCGATAACGTCCAAAATTGTGAATATCGGCCGATAATATCAGCCAAACCGATAATCGGTCGATCCCTACTTTATACCCTATAAACCTGCTGACAGGTACATTTTAAAAACGACTTGCAATTGCCAGTCTTTTGTATGACTTGTACAAAAAGTGACAGAATTTGACACAAGACAGCTGTGATGGAGCCACAGAGCAACACTGTACACAGAGTGGTCTAGCTGACTAATCTCAAGAGTCAAAATGTCAAGGTCATTGCAGTCTACTTAAATGGGCACTGTCAGATCCAAAAACTTTTAATATGTTGTTACTGATGAAAATAAATACCTTTTGTAATATGGTTGTTTGGGAAAAAAATGAATATTCAATAAAGAAAATGGCTCCTAAACATCCCACCACTAGGGGTGCCCATACCTACTGGGACACAAACCAGTCCTGCAGCAGCATCAGGCTTGTCCATGAGTCAAGGACAAGAGAAGACTCATGGACAAGACTGCATGAGCAGACACACCAATTACCTCCCACCATAACAAGGGAGGGACACACCCCCTTTCACTGAGAGGATTTTTAACACTGTGAGCTAATAAAAAGAGGTATTTTTTATAATAAATAAATATAGGTGTTAGTGGCATAAAATAATTAGATGCTCGTGGTCAGGATTAACAACTGAGTAACATTAATTATTATTATTTTTGTTAAGAGATCTGACAGGTCAATATGGAAGTAGTCTAGGGCCACACATACTCCTTACATGCAATCTTTAATTAGGATGATGACCACCAAGCAATGGTATCAACAAAGGATGGTGGAGGACTGAAAGTGAATAGGCAGGGTTAACATTTTATGACCTAGCATTGATTTTTCCATCACAGGACATTTGTTCCCTCTCCTGTCATTTTTTTTACCATAAGATGCCTTCGCTTTATATAAAAGGACATAAAATACCATACACGTAAATATTTCTGAATACTATCCTCCCTAGTTACACATGTAACAGACAGGTCCCCGGGCTGCCAAAAACCTTTCCAAGCAAACTGGTATTTGCGTTGCTTAGTGGAAGAGGCAGAATGCTGGAAGCCATCCCCAGCTCCAATGGATAGTGGCATATGAGTGGGTGTTTATGTGAACACAAGTCACCATGCGGGAATCTGGAATGACAAACTGCTCCCGCCTTCCGCATTGGACCAAATATATACACGGCCAAAAAGAAAAGTTCACATGACATCTTAGTTCTGTTTATTCCAGGTGAAATGTCCTCTATATCAAATTGCTCAAGGGGGATGTAGCTAAAGATGTTGCTATGGAAACACAGCTTTTCCAGAAAAATGCTGCAACCGGTAATCCCCTCCATGTACTGAAGGCCACTAAGAGAGGCAAACGGTTAAATGCTATAGGAAGCATATAAATCGCTGCTTAATATGTATTCATTGTAGAATTGCAATAATCATCCAATATCGAAGCAATACTTTAAAGGCTTGCAATTCCCCCCACAAACTAGAACACTAAGGAAAATAAATGTGTGCATGCATAATTCATTGGTATAGTGCCATCAACGTACGCAGTGTTCCTTAAGTTTGAGATAGAGTACAAACAAGGGCTTAAGTGCAGGATCCAAGGACTGATGGAAGTAGCAATTAACAGCACAGAAAAACAATGCTTCGCCACAAAGAACCTGAACATGGAAGGCGCACGAGCCGCTCCAAACTTCACAACATTTCATTAGATCACAGTCTGTTCACAGCACTAACACTAGTCTCCAGATACCTGACAGCTTCAGACAAGCACAAGAAAATTAAATCGTGAGCACATGATCAGCAGAGAACAGACTTCACTGCAAGGAGAGCGTGCATTAAAGGAGATACAATGTCAATTCACTTCAATAGCCATGAAAAGTACCAACCTTGTGTGCGTAACACTTTTCATCCTGGGCTTTCTGGTTCATGCAATAAGTGCACACAGACAGATTTAAAGGGATTTTCTGGGACTTTTTTTTTTTTTTTTTAAAGAGGTATTCCGGCTTTATACATCTTATCACCAATCCAAAGGACAGGGGATAAGGGTACATTCACACCACATTTTTGCAATACAGTTCCCATGTACATAGAATCCATAGAATATATACACACAAAAGAAAAAGGAGTCATTTCACCAATTCATATAAACAATATATTTCTTCATTTAGTAACATAAAAACAAGAGAGGAAACAATCCCCAAGGGGAGAAAAAACAAGTGGAGGAGTCAAAGGCTTTCCTGCCGAAACGCCAGCGTTTGAGTGGTGTCGCTCCGATCTCCTCTTCCCTACTTGGGATATTTTCTGTATTTATACCCCCTAATCTTGCATATATACCTTTGTGGTGCTGTTTTGACTTTTTTTTATGGGACACTGGACAGTGTTATCTTTTACTATGTAATACTGTTGCACTTTAGTACTGTTTTGCATTATTGCACATAAAGGTATCCTGCTACTTGATTCATGCATATGCACTTTATTGGGGACAGTAATATTTTATAGTCGTATATTGTCATAAGGGTTACTGGAGGGGCTCGGAGTGACACCCTTTTGTTTTGCCACTTGTTTTTTCTCCCCTTGGGGATTGTTTCCTCTCTTGTTTTTATGTTACTAAATAAAGAAATATATTGTTTATATGAATTGGTGAAATTACTCCTTTTTCTTTTGTGTGTATATATAGTGTGGTTTTTGGGAGATCATAGAGCATATGGTATATTTGGGTCAGTTTTATTGATTATTTACTTAACGTTATTATTAGACCCACAATCGAATACAGTTTTTTGGTTTATAGAATCCATAGAGAAAAACTTCACATCTGCACTCACCTGGCCAGAGGAAGCGTTTTTTTGCCACGAAACCAGCTGTTTGCCGCTCACCCTCACAGCTCAGGCTGTTGCGCCCCTTTCCAGATCCCACCAGGCCGGCTTCTGTCTCATTGACGATGTTGAAATAAAGTGAAGTTTTACACAGGTAAGTGCAGATGTGAAGTTTTTCTCTATGGATTCTATACAGATGTCTCCCTTTCTTTAAGCATCTTGCACCCCTGTTACCCGGATGTCACCTCTCCCCACACGGGATACTCCCGAAATACATCCGGTTGCATCCGTTTTGGGTCTTGTACAGTTTTGTCCGTTTTTTCCCCGTAACCAAAACCGTAGCCTACCACGGTTTTTGGTCCAGGTGAAAAACCGTGTATGTTTTTTTTTACACGAAAGTCAATGGGAACTGTAGAGAACCGTATGTGTATACGGTTCCATCCTTTTTGAACCGGACATCATTTTTCAAACCACATACGGTTTTTAACCGTATACGGGGCAAAATTTGCACACCTGTTTTGGTACGGTTTTGAGGAATCTGTTTTTCATCAAAAACCTGATACGGGAACTGTATTGCAAAAACATGGTGTGATTGCAGCCTAAGATGTATGATCGCAGGGGTCCCGCCGATGGGGACCCTGTGATCTCTGTGCAGCCCCCCGCCGTCACGTCTCCTCTCATAGACATGAATGGAGGGGGCGTGGCGTGACGTCACTAGGGGGCCTGACCGTGGTGTCACATCACTGTCTTGGAGGCAGCACCTGGCACGGAATGCCAGGGACCCCTGCGATCATACATCTTATCCCTTATCCTTTGGATAGGGGATAATATTACTTAAAGGGGTATTCTGGCTTTATACGTATGTGACTGTTGTGGTCCAACATCTGGTACCCCTGCCGGTTATCTGTATTTGTTTGCAGGACAGTTCTATTGAAGTGAATAGAGCCAAGTTGTAATACCACACACACCTGCGGACAGGTGTGATGCTGTTTTTGGAAGAAATTAGCTCTGTTTTCTATTGCTGGATAACCCCTTAAACAGAGCTGAAAGTAGACCGCTCAGTACACTCTAGTGAGAGTGGGTCAATGGGAGCTGAGCTGCAGTTACCCAGTATGGCCATTAAGCAATCTATGGAAAAGTATGCTTCTGGTCCTTTTACTGTAAAAGCTGATTGTGGGGTGCCAGGTGTTGGCGCATCATTGATCAGATAAGTATGTGGCATATTCTGAGAATAGGCCATTCATATAAAAAAAAATGCCAGATAATGAAATGTTCTTTTTTCCCCCCAAAGTGTTCCTATTATCTGATTCTAAATCTGATCAATTATTTTTGCATTTTATGGGGTATCAATATTGCTTAAGCTTCTGCTCTGTTAATAGCATTTAAAGATATAATATATAGCAGCCACATTGACCATATTCTGGAGCGGAATCATTGAATTTGATGGGAGAGTTTCCTAGGCATGCTTGGTGCTCAGTGTAGGGAGGGGGAGAAGATGACCTGGGACCATGACCTATTGTGAATATTGGATGGTGTGTTATTGATAGGTCATTTGCTGACAAATGATATACATGTATGGCATAGGTCTGGGGGGAAATATGAAGCGGGCTCAGCTGCTATCTGCAGTTGATTACCTACGATCTGTGTCTGTCCTTAAGCATCAGTCCAATGCAGACTGTCTAGAGGCCGTAGCATATAGGGAGTTATTTGACAAGTGGTGGCCCTGAGTTCCGAATGGCACCTCTATACTGGGTAAAGATTAGTTGTCATGGCAGCCTTTTGAAGGCCTCCATGGCTGCCATGTTAAATCTTCTAGTCCATCCTACCACAGGCATTTACTGGCAGAGCACCAATTAAACAGTACACAGAAATACAATAGTATTGCAGCGAATCTGCAAAAAAAAAAAATTTATAAATAAAACTGTAAAAATGTTTTCAAAAATTTTCAAAATTTTTTTTTTTAAATCCCTAAATAAAATTGAAAATCACCCCATTTATTTTTAAATAAATGAATAAATGTAAACTACAAAAATCCCTGACATTTTTATCATCGTGGGTGTGGAAGTGGCTGAAATAGCGCAATTTACCTCAAATAGTGAATCGCTGCTGTTCTCTAGCAACGGGAACCAGCAGAGGTGACATCACTAAGCTCCGCCCATGCCCCAAGCCGCTGCTGCTCTCTGCTGGCTCCTGCTGATAAAGAACAGCATCTGTGGCATCACTAAGCTCCGCCCGTGCGCCGGGTCAGAGCTGAAGTTAACACAGGAGATTACCGGAGATCCCCTGCATGGAACGGGACAAGGTAAGTACCGTTGTCACCAGTGTCATCTGCACTACCTGTCGGTATCAAAATGTTAGTGACACTAGTAACAGATTTCCTTTAAAAAAAAAATAAAAAAATTTTAAAACAAAACTATAAAAAAAAAGTAGGATTATTGTAAATGAACTGACCTGCAGAATAAAGTTGACATGTCATTTTTACTCTACGGTGAAAAAACTATCACCCCCACAAAATTGTGCAATTGTGTTTCCTTTTTCAAATTCACCCTACAATTATACATTTTTTTCTTTATACTGGTTTCACAATACATTATTTGATGAAGGGTGATGATAACGTACAGATCGTCCGGCAAAAAAGAAAAAAGTTACGGTACATAACTTAGAAGATGATGGGGAAAAAAACTCAAGCAAAAAAAAAAACGAAAAAACGAAAACTGCTGTGAAGGTACATTGAGACATTTTACAAATAGATGCCTATGACACATTCTTCTAGATGTTTTTCAGTTTTCCTGCCAATGCATTTTACTCTACTATTGTAAATCAGCATTTTACAGACAGCTTGAATAACTATAGAGCTATCTATGACTTCTTAGTGCTCGAAATCATTCCGTTTTCCGTTTCATAGCACAAAAAGCAACGCTGAGTTAAGCTGGCTGAAGGCTTCAGTTTTCTATTGGAGATACCAGCACATTTGATGAATCTGCCAACACTCTTATCCCTTTGTCAGCCAGCAGATCCTAATGGGTATATATCCGCTGAAGAAAAGCAGATCAGTCATAATGGTTTTCCTTTTTGTTAACCCAATTCACTACTTTCCCATAGCCACTCAGCACATTCTTTTGCCGTAAGAGTAATAAAGATGAATGGAGGTCTTTATTAAATGATTATCAAAATATTAATAATTACAGTATATCATTTCCCGGTCCTTTCCTGAGCATGCATTAGGACAAAAAAACAAACAAACAACACAACAATAAATAGATTGAGGTCTTCATTTATTCTATATTATAAACATCCAAATACACACATTGATTTAAAATAAGGAAATCTATTGATCTAAGGTTTCCAACCTATTAAGAAAAAAAAAAAAATCTGTTCATTTTATGAATCTAGAAGATTCTCTCGCAGTGAACTGCACAATTATTAAGTCAACCAATAAGAAATGGAGGTGTGGTAAAAGTTATCCATTTGGGGTAAGCTCACAGCTCGGCTCACAGCCTTAAAGGGGTACTCCGCTGGAAAACACTTTTTTTTCCTTTTTTTTTTTAATAAATCAACCGGGGCCAGAAAGTTAAACAGATATGTAAACTACTTCTATTTAAAAATCTTAATCCTTCCAGTACTTATCAGCTGCTGTATGCTAGAGGAAGTTCTCTTCTTTTTAAATTTCCTTTCTGTCTTACCACAGTGCTCTCTGCTGAACTGTCCAGAGCAGGAGCAAATCCCCATAGCAAACCTACCCTGCTCTGGACAGTTCCTGACATAAGCATAGTGGTTACACAGAGAAGAAATTCAAAAAGAAAATTATTTTCTCTGTAGTAAACAGCAGCTATTAAGTACTGGACGGATTAAGATTTTTAAATAGAAGTAATTTACAAATTTGTTTAACTTTCTGGCACCAGTTGATTTAAATAAATAGTTTTCCACCAGAGTACGCCAACATCAGGCAGAATAGGAGTTCAGTGGAAAACAGAGGCAGAGAAAAGTTAAACAGCTTTGTTTTGTTTTTATTTGTTCTTTATTTTTTTTTTTAAGATGGACAACTCCTATTTGAAATGGCTGCCAGAATCCTAGGCGCCATGGCGACCCAGGATTTGTCAAACCTTGCATTAGCTAAGGAGGGACCATCGCCCAGTTGGGGTAGCTACCTCTTGTTGGGGTAGCAACTCAAAGTAGGTGGGGAGAGGTATGTATGTGGAGATTAGGGCTGCACATCCTTGTCTACATAGAAGTCTTACAGGAGTTTCATTATATATATATATATATATATATATATATATATATATATATATATATATGGAAATCTCTCAATTCCAACTGGTTATATATTTAAATAAATCCAAAAGGAAAATAATGAACTGGCACCACTGACTCCACACAGACGGCCGCAATCAAGCCACAAGTATCAAAGTACTAGACAGTCCCACGAAAATACACGATAGTGCTCAACACTTAGTAAAGGCATCCAAAGAAATTGATAAGACAAGAAGAAAGAACAGCGCACATACCGTAAACTTCCATGCAAGTGTCACTTTATTCTTCACACAGGGGAACGGTTACAGGTGGGCGGACAGTTGCTTCGGGGGAAGCTTCGGGCTACGGTCTGCATCACGCTTGTCTGCGTTTCATCCGGCCCAACCCGTAGGGCCTGATGAAGTGCAGACAAGTGTGACACGGATCGTAGCCCGAAGCTTCCCACGAAGCAACTGTCCGCCCACCTGTAACCGTTCCCCTGTGTGAAGAATAAAGTGACACTGGCATGGAAGTTTACGGTATGTTCGCTGTTCTTTTTTCTTGTCTTATCGATTTCTGGTTATATATTTAGCTATGTAGCAAAACTCTCAACTTGCTTCCCCTATAAGCCATTGGTTTTGAGGTCATCAGCAGTGACCGCAGCCCCTCTGTCTGCTCCTTTGTGTACACAGAACATTGTATTAAATAGCTCTGTCTTTTTAACATCACTAGAGACCATAATAACCTCAGCCAGTTACGGGACGAACATTTTCAGCAGAATACATTTGATGATTTTTGAGATTCGTTTTTATTCTCCTCTGCAATTTGCTTCTCATTTTCTACTGA
Organism: Hyla sarda; assembly: GCF_029499605.1. Taxonomy (NCBI): domain Eukaryota; kingdom Metazoa; phylum Chordata; class Amphibia; order Anura; family Hylidae; genus Hyla; species Hyla sarda. The sequence goes on along the minus strand of NC_079190.1, from coordinate 360,625,671 downwards.
AGATAGTCTGATCGACTTCTTGCTGCTTTTATAGGAAACCTTATAGCTCATAAAAGCAGATTCTGGAACTTCAGAAGATATTTCCCTTTGTGCCTTCATTGTAAGCCAAACAGACAAGTCACTAGTTAGGCAGTCATTATCAATGGTAGTGAGCATGTCACCGCCAGTCTGTTTCATCATGCAATGAGCAGCTCACTGTCGCCTGTAGCCAAATTACCCTCTTTATCACTTACTACACCAACATTTTTACTAGAAGCTATACCTTGTTGGGGGGTATTTGTGTTAGACTAGGTTCACATTACCATTTGCATCTGACCTTTTAAGGGTCCCATTGGCTACTTTTTTTTTTTTACATGGAATGTTTGAGGATTTTGATCATTTAATTTACAGAACATACCCACAACTTTGAAAATGTTTTTTTTTTTGTATTTTTTTTTATTGTGAAGCAAACATCAAATAGGACAAAATAACAGAAATCCCCCCCCCCCCAAGTCAATACTTTGTAGAGCCACCTTTTACAGCAAACACAGCTCCAAGTCGCTTCGGGTAAGTCTCTATGAGCTTGCCACATTACACCACTGAGATTTTTGCCAATTCCTTCTTGCAAAACTGCTCCAGCTCCTTCAAGTTGGATGGTGGATGGTTTGTGCTTGTGAACAGCAATCTAAGTCGGACCACAGATTTTCGATTGGATTGAGATCTGGGCTTTGACAAGGCCATTCCAACACATTTACATGTTTCCCCTTAAACCACTCAAGTGTTGCTCTAGCAGTGTGTTTGGGGTCATTGTCCTGCTGGAAGGTGAACCTCCGCCTAGCCTCAAATCCTGCACAGAGTGGTAGAGGTTTTGCTCAAGAATTTCCCTGTATTTTGCACCATCCATATTTTCCTCATCTCTGACCAGTTTCCCAGTGATGTGTAGGGTTTGCACCAGATACTATAGCGTTTTCTTTGATGGACGAAAAGTAAAAATTTAGTCTCATCAGAGCAGAGCACCTTCCTCCATACATTTTGGGAGTCTCCCACATGCCTTTTTGCAAACTTAAAATGTGCCTTTTTGTTTTTAGCTAAAAGCAATGGCTTTCTTCTGGCCGCTCTGCCATGAAGCCCAACTCTATGGAGCGTACAGCTTATTTTCGTCCTATATACAGATACTCCAGTCTCTGCTGTGGAACTCTGCAGCTCCTCCAGGGTTACCTTAGGTCTCTCTGCTACCTCTCTGATTAATGCCCTCCTTGCCCGGTCCGTGAGTTTTGGTGGGCGGCCGTATCTTGGCATGTTTGCTGTTGTGCCATGTTCTTTCCATTTGGTTATGATAGATTTAATGGTGATCATGGGGATCATCAAAGATATGGATATTTTTTTTTATAACCTAACCCTGACTTGTACTAAACAACATTGTCCCTGACTTGTTTGGAGAGTTCCTTGGTCTTCATGGCAGTGTTTGGTCACTGATGACTCTTTCTTAGGTGTTGCAGCCTCTGGGGCCTTTCAAAAAAGGTGTGTATATGTAATGGAAGATCATGTGACACATATTATGTGACTTCTGAAGGTAATTGGTTGCACCAGAGCTTTTTATGGGCTTCCTAACAAAGGGGGTGAATACATATGCACATGACAATTTTCTGTTTTCTATTTCTAAACAATAGTTTTATTTATATATTTTTTTTCATTTCACTTCACCAACTTAGACTATTGTGTTCTGATCCCTCACATAAAATTCAGATTAACAAAAAATTGAACCTAAGGCTGTAATATACCAAAATACAAAAAAAGTCAAGGGGGGAGGGGGTGAACACTTTTGCAAGTCACTGTAAACTGTAGGAATGGTTGCTAACATTTATAGCACCTAACCGCTATAAACTGACAAAGTAGTATTCACCGTGGTCAGGACACGGACATTGGGATTAGACACCGAATGTTCTATGACCAATCAGAAGTTCAGTTAAAAATAAAAAAAAAAGGACAGCTTTTACAAGCTTTACTATCTTCTACAAGTCTAGTGTCTGAGGATCAAAAGCAGTCTGTTTAACCACTCCCCCGATTACTTATATGCAACCTCATCACCCATTTCTCCACATCTTTCTTAGATTTTTTTTTTATATAAAATGGATAAAAAAAATAAATAAAAAGAAATACAATGTGCTTTAGTGATTACCAGTTAGTTTAGGTGGTAATACCCAATAGTTTTTTTTTTATACAAGTCCATATAGTAAAAGTTCAGCCTATATATAACCAAATTGCACACATTAACTTCATCACTTGCAGAACACATGTGAAATTCAACCAAAACTATGTTGCATGGCCCAACAGACACAGTCATATTTCAGTATTAAATACGCTGCCCACTTGCACTCGGACATACTGATCACTTTTGGAATAAAACCAGGAATCCTTGTAGCCATTGAGAAGCTCCTTTTACAGCTTGAACCCAAAACATAACAGGTGAACCTACAACTACAGCAGTATACAACCAAGTTACTTTAGCATCTTCCTTCCTACACAGGTCTCTCTGGAGCCCACAATTCCCCCTTTTTTTCTACACACATCTCGCATTTCTTCACAGAATTTGTCAGACAATTGCCCCTAAGACAATATTCACTTTAACTGACAAGAATGTCCAAGAATATTTTTTAAAATAGGTTAAAGGGTACCTCTCATCAAAAAAACTTTTGATATTTTATAGATTAATGTATGCAGAATAACTTTACAATTGCATGTTATTAAAAAATATGCTTCTTTCTATTAAATTTTCCACTTTGAAGAAATGACCACTAGGGGTCTCCCTACCAGTCCTGGCAGCAAGCATTTCAGACTCATGCTGGAGTCCTAAACACTACGAGCTGCCAGTCTGCTTTGTTCACAAAGGAGAACACTCAGAGCTGCCAGCCTGCTTTGTTCACAGCCTGTTTGGCTGTGAACAAAGCAGGCTGGCAGCTCTAAGTGTTTAGGACTCCTGCATGAGTCAGAAATGCTTGCTGACAGGACTGATCGGGAAAAATACAATAGAAAGAAGCATATTTTTCATTAACATGCTATTGGAAAGTTATTCAACATTCATTAATCTAAAATATATCAAAAGTTTATTTGATGAGAGGTACCCTTTAACATTTGTTAGAATCTTTGCGTCTGAAACCTAAACTAGAATTGTGCTATTAAAGCCAACCTGTCAGCAGGAAAACAGAGGTGTAAATAAGCACATGGCTCTCTACAGTACTTTCCAGTGTCAAGATAAAATACGCCTTAATACGTAAATGTGGTTCAAAAGCTCAGGGAGGGTTCCCCAGAATGATAAGAGCCCAGATAAGTCCAGCACATGTCCTCTATATCTTATAGCTTTCAGTCAAATGGGGAGGGATGCAACTGGGCCCATTAGCAGTAATAAAGAGGGCATAGGTTGGACTAACCTGGCCTCCTGCTGTGCTGGGGAATGCCCCACAAGGCTTTTAAGTCGTGCTTGCATAATTACAAAAAGTCTTATATCTTGGTACTGGAAGGCACTATGGAAATAACAAAAAAGGGATTGACCCAAATAAACCAGCCCCATCTAGCCATGTGCTAATTTATACCCATACATTTCTAATGATAGCTCCACTTTGAAGATGCCTGGCTTCTGATGCCGGTTATGTTTTTAGGCAACAGATAATGACAGCATATTGGGTCCTGCCATACCTAGGAGCACCAGTGTAACACAAAGGTGTACAAATTAATGTTGGGCACTGAAATAGCATGTGTGTGTGTAAAACGCCAATTTTTCCTCCGTACATAAAAAAATGATTTAAAAAAATGTACTACTTCCCTAGATAAAGGTCTTAAGGCATGTCGTTTCTAAAATAGGGTCATTTCTCAGGGGTGTCTAATATCTCAATGTAATGCAGGCTGTTTGTGTCTGCTGGCATGCCCCTGCTTACCTCCGCTTTGCTACAGGCTCCGTGCCTCCGCCTCTCCTGCACTGTCACACGCTGACAACAAATTCTGGCACTCCCTGTAGGGGCAGCACGCTTGCACTGGTTTCCTCTTACCGGTTTCCTCTTAAACAACCAGTGCATGTTTTTGAATTCCTTCCCCGTACTATGCTCTGATGCTCAGTCCACAGCTGTTGCAGAACATCTAATAGCTGAGCACAAGGCAGAATGCTGTAAACACACCTCAATGTCACTGAATATCTTAAAGATATGTGTATATGACAGGGAGATGGTGATGTAGGCTGTAGGTGTTGGTCAGAGGTGATGACAGGAGGCTGGGCTACAACTTCCAGACAAGATCCAGACAAGATCCAGACAAGATCCAGACAAGATCCAGCCATGCCTCCTGATAATATGTTGTCTTGGGAGAGAGGGAGACAATACCTAGAGAACTTCCTGTTAGGGGTAAATCAAGCAAAAGCATGCTGAAGCCAGTACAATTTGTGATGAAACTATATTAGTAAATTATATACACTGAGGTCATAGTCTTATTTAAAGACAATTTTCCGAAACCAGACAATTAATTATAACCCCCTTCAATTAATTATGTGCATCATAAATGAGGACTTTGTGTTAATACAGCTTATTGATAGAACTAAAACTACAGCTCTACTCCGATTTTGGTTAATTGTTGTTATTTGTAGATGTGTCAACCCTATCACTAAGGAAATCAGTAGTTTGTATCCTGCAAGAACGGTTACCGGAATGCACACAGTATGAATTGATGCTTTTCCTCAGACTCTGTGTGTTCTAACAGCCATCTACACTGCTCAAAAAAAATAAAGGGAACACTAAGATAACACATCCTAGATCTGAATGAATGAATTAATCATATGAAATACTTTCGTCGTTACATAGTTGAATGTGCTGACAACAAAATCACACAAAAATTATCAACGGAAATCAAATGTATCAACCCATGGAGGTCTGGTTATGAAGTCACACTCAAAATCAAAGTAGAAAACCACACTACAGGCTGATCCAACTTTGATGTAATTCAGGAAAATAAACTTGAGCTTTTTCTGGGCGCTGGTTCACCAAAGTAAGAATTTGGACACCGTTACAAGTCCAAAAGGTTATTTATTGCACTAAAACAACACTTTTTTGGTCCGAACAGGACCCTTCCTCAGGTAAGCACCTTACCTGAGGAAGGGTCCTGTTCGGACCAGAAACGCAGTATTTTAGTACAATAAATAACCCTTTGGATTTGTAACTGTGTCCAAATTCCTACTTTGGTGAACCAGTGCCCAGAAAAAGCTCAAGTTTATTTTCCTGAATTGCCTTCCCACCGGACTAGTTAAGCTAATACCGGACAAGCCTAGGTTACAGTTTCCCAACCATACTCTAGATGCCTTCATAGGTGTTGAGCTCTGAGTGCAACCCTACTTGGTATGTGGTTTTCCCTCTACCTACTTTATATCACTGTGACGTACTCATGCTACCACTAGAGTTAAAGCACCACCAGCATTCAAAAGTGACCAAAACATCAGCCAGGAAGCATAGGAACTGAGAAGTGGTCTATGGTCACCACCTGCATAACCACTCCTTTATTGGGGGTGTCTTGCTAATTGTCTATAAGTTCCACCTGTTGTCTGTTCCATTTGCACAACAGCATGTGAAATTGATTGTCAATCAGTGCTGCTTCCTGAGTGGACAGTGTGACTTCACAGAAGTGTGATTGACTTGGAGTTACATTGTTTTGTTTAAGTGTTCCCTTTAGTTTTTTTGAGCAGTGTATAAAATACCTGGAGACTGTTGGGTTAGGCACAGGTTAAAATTGGCTACAACCAGCATCTCCCAGGTGCAGCAATTCACTCACGGTACACTTGCTTTATATGCCCGAGCACTGGTTAGCATTTCCGTGGTTAACGCCATCATCCTCCCCAAAGATTATATTGTCAGCTAGTCTGCAGTTATCTTGGTTCTTACGCTGTTATAATTGCAAGCTGCCAACAAAGCTCCAGAGGGGAACAAGGGCTTTTGCTAAGCTGTCATAAACACACACGTAACAAAAGCCAGTACTCATTCAGTTAGACAACTTACTCCCTGCGCACGCAGCCCTCAATGCACCCAGACTTTCTTTCATACACACATATCTGACTATATCAAAGTGCAGGGAGGCCTAAGTTATGCTTTCCAACTTGAAGTCAGATAGCAAACCAGACAATGATGTAGCCTCTGCCTTATCACTGTACATCAGCAGAGGCGTAAGGAATAGTAATTACCATAATGTTAAGGCACTGCATCGGCACTGTATTTACATAGCTATCCATCACATGTGTCAATAATTAACTGCAGTGTCAGCTGTAATTCTATAAGACATATTCTTTAAAAAATATCAGTAGAAGATGGTCCGTTATTGATCATTCCTTTATATCTATCTCTCTTTACATACCAAAAATATGGTAATGTAGGAATTCTCCATAGACATCATTCCCATCATCACTGTCACTAAAGAGAGCCAAAAATAGTGTGCAAACAGGGGACTAACAGACATGACACGGGAGCAAAGCAGGCCCATATATTTAACAACTCTATATTAGTTCATTGTCTTGTTTCCTTCATTGATTAGGTCACAGAAATTTTATGATTTATTCCAGTGCCCATGTCTTGTTCCTTTCAGCCTTATACAGATCTTTCTGGAAATCCAAAATCCAGATTTGGGTCTTGACTCATCTTTCTGGCTGTCAGAACTAGGGATGTTGGAAACGCACATGAATACTATCCTCCAGCACTTGGTCTCTGTGTGAATATTCATAAGCGGGCGGCGCTGACTTCACAGTGCCACTATACTCCTGAAAACCCCGCCTGTGCCAGTTTTTCTATATATGCAAATGTGGCTGTAACTGGCACGGGCGGGATCTTCAGGAGTATAGTGGCACTGTGACGTCAGCACTGCCCGTTTATAAATATTCATCCCCCCTCCCTCCGGCTCTCCCCGCCGCTCCTAACTGGTCTTCACTGAGCATGTCAAGATGCGGCACATGCGCAGTGAAGACCAGTTAGGATCAGCGAGCGGGGATGAATATTCATAAGTGGGCGACGCTGTCGTCACAGTGCCACTAGGCTCCTGAAAACCCTGCCCGTGCCAGTTACAGCAACATTTGCATATATAGAAAAACTAAGATTGCGGGCAAATGGCTGGACGGATCCAGGCAAGGTAGGGATCATATGAATCCGCGTCCCCCGCACTATCCGTCAGTGAACATGTGACAGTTTTCCATTAAGACAGGCCAAAGCACGTGCCTATGTAGTAGATTGGGACTCTTTTATGGAGCCTATATTTGGCTCAATCTTTGTGTGGTCTGGGCTACATAAAAGATGATGCACTCTTCTTTTTCATTATTTTTGGTAGTATATCCAAATTTAGGAGTAATTCAGTGCAGAAAAATGTATCCCCTATCCAACGGATAAGGGTTAGGTTTTAGATCATGGGGGGGTTTAACCGCTGGGATTACCCCCCCCCCCCTCCCCGCTGGGTCTGACCGCTGGGATAGGGTTAAGTTTTACTGCACTGGAGTACTCCATTAACATAGGATAATGTGCAGCCAAGCAGCAATGATTTTTAGCCCTGCAAAAAAGATCTTATCACCCAAAAAATGTTGGCTCATTTATTGGCTGATCACTAGGTCTATTACACAAAGGAATATTGGCCCTTTCCTCAGAGAATTGATACAGTGGTGACCACTTATTTCGCTTCTACATTACAAGTAATACAAGGTTATTGTTAAACCAGTCCTACAGTGTCAAGACTGACTCTAGAAACAACACTCAACATACAATGTACAGACAGTCAAGATCTGTGAAACATATCAATGGCTGGAAGATCTGACCAATCAGAATGGGCATTCGCTGGTAAAACCCCTGTATTACTGAAGTGTATGCACTGACTGGTGTCTGGTAGCGCCCCCTACAGTACAGGGAGGTATTACATGTTCTGTACTCTTTACCTGTTCCAGGGTTAGCTGCTCCTTTGGACACCAGGTGTGGGTGGCTCCGTGTTACTTTTTTAGGACATTGCGTGTTCTGTACAGGACCCCAAAGAAGCCTCTGTCCTCTACATAGACTAGTGTTTCCCAAGCATGGTGCCCCCAGCTGTTGCAAAACTACAACTCCCAGCATGCCCGGACAGCCTTTGGCTGTCCGGGCATGCTGGGAGTTGTAGTTTTGCAACAGCTGGAGGCTCCCTGCTTGGGAAACACTGACATATACAGTGATTACAGCTCCCAGCAGATCTTTCTTACTTTTATATGTATGGAATTGCTTTATCTCTATTAGTTATCTACTTATTTATCTTTAATCCTCACTTTTTCCTATTTTTGGATGACATTTTCGTCCCTTTAGAACCAATTACCAGGTTTCCATAGAGTTCTGGTCTCAACATACAATGGTTTCAACATACAATGGTCATCCCAGAACCAATTAATATTGTAACTTGAGGGACCACTGTATTGGTACCAGGTTGAAAGGCCTAATGAATTTGCATTACAAATCTAAATCTAAGCATCAAGTAAATATTGAAATCAATGCCTTTTATCTCTTCCTAGAGTTATATGTACTGCTTGTTTATTGTTACCACTCAGTAAGCAGCTTCCACATTCCACAAGTGCACTAGTAAAATTAACCCTGGACTATTATTGCTGCAGGCTATGAAACTTCTTTCACCATTGACATACCATTGGTGCAACCCGAGCAGCTTCACATTCAATGCACCAAGCAGCTTCCTATTGTTTATAACTGGTTGAGTTCATGTATAGTTTGTTGGCCAGTATATGTAAGCAAATCGAGGAGCGAGTCCAAAACACAAAAAAAAGGTACATACCGTATCTTTCCATTATAGCTTTTCTGTGCATCAGTTACACTTCTGGTTTAAGCTACAAATACTGACCAAATACTACAAGTGAACCCTGCCTTAAATTGTCATGCCATGCCTCCTCCATTCGTGTCTATGGGAGGGGGCGTGACGGCAGTCACGCCCCCTCCCATAGATATGAATGGAGGGGGCGTGACATCACTAGGGGCTTGGCCATGACATCACATCTCTGTCTCGGAGGTAGCGCCTGGGATAGAATGCCGGGGACTGCACAGAGATCGCGGGACCCCCTGCGATCATACATCTCATCCACTATTCTTAGAATAGTGGATAAGATGTATAAAGCCAGAATACCCCTTTAAATTGCCTGAGCGTATGTGTTTCATGGCTTACATTTAATGGTATTTTTTGGGTGTTCTATGATAACGTACTGGATGAGGGACCCGTATACTGTTTACGCACAGAGGCCTTCTTCTGTCTGTCCCGTCTGAGACAGTTTTCATACATAAGGCCATGTTGAGAAACCAAACATTTGACCCTTTTGTATTTCTTTGTCTCTTCAGGTCTTTTCTAGTATACACCATTCCCATTTAGTATTCTATATATACTTTTCAATGTGCATATTTATAAGAATCTATTCAATCTATATATAAACAAGCATGTGCATATTATCATCAATGAATCCAGTTTGTGTCTACCCAGAGGACATGGCTAAACCTGAATTTATAAAGGGAACAGCCTGTGACCTTTAAATATGCCACAACTGTCTCTTAATTTCAGAGCACTGCAATAAAGACAAAGCCTAAGGTAAAACTAATGCTAATGGACTCTCAAAGTGCATTAACAGAAAATCCCACTTAATGTTTGCCTGGAACAATTTAGAACTTCACTCTGTTCAGTACGGAGATATTTTTACTTTTATATTTCAATTTAATGCTATCTGACAGAGTGAAGGAGTTAATGCAAGGCTACAATAGGCAATAGCTAAATGGTATTGCAAATGATAAATGAACGCATCGAGTGACATATAAGTCGATAGCTTCATTAGTTAATATAGTGAGATACTGTAAGCGGTGCTGCCCTCCTCCCTTGTCAAAGTAAGGGATCAGCACTGCTGAATATAAGGGAATTAAAAGCTGCTGTTCATTAGGTCCACGTACTTCACTAATTTCTCATCTTTTAACCTCTCTAGAGTACATTGGCTCAGTATAGAATGATAAGTCCTTACAGTGACTTTACCGTACAAGTACTAACCTAAAGGCATCATGAGATAGTGTTCGGCACCTAACACATGGAATCTGACATTCCCTAAGATAGTGGCTTTACCATCACCTTCTTAAAGGGGTACTCCGGCGCTTAGACATCTTATCATAGGGGATAAGATGCCTAATTGCGGGGGTCACGCCCCCTCCCATAGGCTTGCATTGAGAGGCGGAGCGTGACGTCACATGGGGGCGGAGGCGTGACGTCACATGCCGCCTGCCCCGTGGTCGCCAGTAATCAGACCCGGAGCGAACATGCTCCAGGGACTGATTTTAACTGGGGTGCTGCGTGCAAGATCACAGGGGTCCCCAGCGGCGGGACCCCCGCGATCAGGCATCTTGTCCCCTATCCTTTGGATAGGGGATAAGATGTCTAAGCGCCGGAGTACCCCTTTAAGGCTAAGTTTCCACTTTTTTTTTCTGGCAGTTTTTGGGAAATTGCCGCTGCAGTTTTGGAGCCAAAGTCAAAAGTGGATCCATAAGGGAGGAGAAGTGTAAGTCCTTCCTATAAATGTCCTATTCCTTTTGAATACACGTCTGGCTTTGGCTCAAAAACTGCAGTGGCAGATATCCAAAAACTGCCAGTAAAAAAACAAGTGGAAAAATAGCCTAAGAGGTAATGATTTCACTAGGATGGGTGACTCAACCTCACATAGAAAAAATACAAATGGACCAAAGTCCATTTTCATCAAGGATGGTGTTGATACACAGGGCTCATGGAGAAGACTTCAAATATAACCACAGGTCCACATTTCCCAGAGAAAATATTTAAAAGAAATGCATAACCTAGATTTTTGTTATCTGATTAGAGCCAGATACTGTTAAATGTTCTTTTTTCTAACCTATTTTTATACTGTTAATCTTTTTATTGAATTTCTGTACATGATTTTGGGGGCAGCCATCTGGCCTGTTATTGTCCAATAAGGCAAGTGATGGATTGTGCACAGCGAAGAGGACTTATTAGTCCACGGGTGCCAGTCCTCAGAAGCCTAACCTAAGCTAAGTTCAAAAGAGCCAGTACAAGATGGAAGATGCACTCCAGAAATGGTGTCAAAAAGTAGTTTGAAGTTTATCGGCCCATCAATATACAAAGATGCAACATTTCAACCTAACAATAAGGTCTTTGTTACGCGTGCTTGACAAAGACCTCATTTTTTAATTGAAACATTGCATTTTTATTGATGGGCAAATAAACTTCACACTACTTTTGGACACCATTTCTAGAGCGCCGTCTTTCATCTTGTACTGGCTGGCCTGTGGGTAAGGTTTCCGGGCATGCTCTGTGACCTATGTAGAGGTCATTCATTCTACAGGGAGGGAGAGGCTACACTCTGAACATCAACTGTTGTAATCCTGCCCTATCAATATACTGGTGTCACCTTTTTTTCTACAGACATTATACATATACGTGAGCAGATCACAATGGAGTTCGGACCTCCCATGATTTTTTTCCAATATGTAGTTTTATACCCGCTTTATCGTCATCACTCAAATTACGATAGCTAGAAGTTTTCAGCAACAGAAGTCTGAGGGTGACAAAAACAACCATTGTTGTTTTTGTTGTTTGTTCTTAAAGTCAGTTGCGATCAAAGCTTCATCATGTATACTGCCAGGTCACTGTACAGACTTAGCAGCAGCATTAACCTTTTCCAGCATTTTCATATGTAGTTACATTTTAATACTAGAATGTAAAATCACAAACCCCAGAAAATGACTTTTAATAAATGTTATTCTCCCAAGGCCCAGAAAACGTTCCATATATGTGATCGGTAAGGATGAGAGACTACAATCAGTGGACAGTGCTGCAATATTTGTGTTATATAGGTAATGATAAAATAATAATAATAATAGGAATTTAAAAACAGGATGGAATGCAGTTAGTTTATTTAGTCATGCCAAAAAGCAAACATTAAAGTTTTTTTTTTATTCTGCATCCGGCAAAAAAAATTAAAAACGAAAAAATCTTTTTTTTTAAACAAATTATTAACATAACAGCATATTTAGTGAACAGCAAGCTTTCTGCAAGGGTAGACTAATTGAATATTAGAATTACTTACTCAACATAATAAGTCCCATATTGTGGGTCCTCTATCTTCTCCCAGCCATATGGAAGCTCTGCAAAACAAATATGAATAATGATGTTAAGGATATAGTGACAGCCATTGCCCAATCTTTCATGAAACAACAACAGCTACTTGAAGAAACGTCAGGGTAAATTCAGTCAGCAGACACCTCAACCGGAGAACACCAAAGATGGTTTGGAGAATACAAATTGGTTTGTACAGTGGTCCCTCACGTTACAATATTTTCAACATACAATGGTCTTTTGTGGACCATTGTTACATTAAAACATACTCAATGTACAATGTCACCAACAGTCCGACTCTGCAAAATGTGTCAATGGTTGGACGAACGGACCAATCAGAATGGGTCACATGTATTACTCAAGTCCATGCACTGATAGGCTGTCTAGTTGCAACTCTCTACAGTACAGTGTGGTACTACATGTCCTATACTGTCCTTTACTTGTGCCAGGATGAGCTGCTCCTCTGGACACCAAGTAGGGATGGCTCCATTTTACTTTTTTGGTACACTGTGTGTACTATACAGGACCTTGAAGACGCTCCTGTCCTCTACATAGAAAGTGATTTACAGCTTCTAACAACTATTTCTGACTAAAGGACTTGCTTTATCTCTATTATCTGCTTATTTCTCTCCCTTATTTATCGTTACTATATTCCTATTTTTTGATGACATGTTGGGGGTTTAAATCCAATTACCAGTTTTCCATAGGGCTATGGTCTCAAAATACAATGGTTTCAAAAAAATGGTCATGCTGGAACCAATTATTAAAGTAATAAAGTAATTTAAGGGACCAATATATATGAACAAGCAAAGCAGCCTTAAAGGGGTACTCTGCCCCTAGACATTTTATCCCCTATCAAAAGGACCCCTGCGATCTCCCTGCTGCACACAGCGTTCGTTTAGAGTGTCTGGTGCAGCATCGGAGGCTTGTGATATCACTGCCACACCCCACCGCTCGTGACATCATGGTCACGCCCCTCAATGCAAGTCTATGGGAGGGGGTGTGACTGCCGTTACGCCACCTCCCATAGACTTGTATTGAAAGGGGTGTGGTCGTGATGTCACAAGTGGGCGTGGCCGTGACGTCACGAGCCTCCGCATCGCCAGTCATCCGGCACGGAGCAAAGTTCGGTCGGTGCACTAGATGTTTGGGGTGCCGCAGCAGATATCACAGGGGCCCCCAGCGGCGGGACCCCTGCGATCAGATATCTATCCCTTATCCTTTGGATAGGGGATAAGATGTCTAGGGGCAGAGTACCCCTTTAACTGTGAAGATAAGCCAAGGAAATTATACTTCCATTGCAGCACGAAGGAACAGTCACTAAAGTGAATATCAATACTTTCCTTTTCTGTGATACACAGACACATTAGGATGCACGCGGTCATATATCAGCCATCTAGGAGAGGGTAATATTTATGCTGAATATATTGCAGGGGAGACCTCTCTGTGATCTTAAGTGACTTGAAGAAGAATAAACAGCTTGTTTTTTGCGGCTGGCACTGCGAGCTAACAAGAGGCGTTCGGAGCGTTAGATAGACTGCTACTAATTATTAAATACAGATAAGCAGAATGTGACACGTAGCCTGCTGGCTGAGCACACTGAATCATCCTGTTCTACAGGGCTTTGAAGATTTCTCTCTCTTGATGCCTTGGGTCGTCGTTACTTAAATGTACATGATGTTCTAGCACAGCTGGGCGGGAATGCTAATTCTGGTTGGGAAATTACATCAGCTTTCACTAGCAGTAGGTTGTACAGCTGCGTTATCACCTCACATTGTTTGTGGATGGAAATTGGCCTATTCCAAAGGGATGCAAATTCCAAGCTTAATTATTTCGGCTTTATTATTGCTTTAAATGGCAAAGAAATGGACGTGAAACGCGCAGTCACTCGACTTCATTTACCAAATTAAAATGAATCCTTGTAAGTCATATGCGACGGAATTCTCAAGAGAGTTTGCGTACATGGGATCGAGGGGTTTCAATGCTCCATAGTTGAAATCAGACAGTAAACTCCCAGCGCCAGCGAGAAGAGCAAGCGATATGACTATTACGGCTAAGGTGATTTCACACGCGCACTGCTGCCTGCTCCGATTTTATTAAAGGGATTGCATGGGAATTAGAAAAAAAGGCCAGCATTTTTCTCCCTCATGCCCACTTTCATTCAGGGTTGTGAGTAGGATAAAAAAAAAAAAAAAAAAAATCATAAAAAAAAGATGATGCTTTTTTTTCTAGGTAAATATAGCGCCATTTAAAGAATATACTAGAGCAGTGCAAACTTAAACTGTGCCAGGATCATCAAAGTGGCTGAGGCTGATTGATAAATCCAGTATATTTTAGGACTGCCTGTCAAGTTTAGACGAGTTTCTTTGTGGCTTACTTTGAACCAACAACATTTTGGCCCAGAATTTTAACTTAAATGGGCACAGTCAGATCCCAAAACTTTTTATATGTTGTAAAAATTAAAGACCTTTTGTAATATGGTTGTTGAAAATTTTTTGAAAATGCAATAAAGAAAACAGCTTCTGAACATCCCAGCACTATGAGTGCCCATACCTATATAGGTAAATATACAGTCATGGCTGTAAATGTTGGCACCCCTGAAATTTTTCAAGAAAATAAAGTATTTCTCACATAAAAGGATTGCAGTAACACAAATGTATTGCATTACACATGAGTATTCCCTTTGTGTGTATTGGAACTATACCAAAAAAGGGAGGAAAAAAAAATGTCACACCAAACTCCAAAAATGGGCTGGACAAAATTATTGGCACCCTGTGAAAAGTGAGGAAAAATAAAATTGTTTCAAGCATGTGATGCTCCTTTAAACTCGCCTGGGGCAAGTAACAGGTGTGGGCAATATAAAAATCACACCTGAAAGCAGATAAAAAGGAGAGAAGTTCACTTAGTCTTTGCATTGTGTGTGCCACACTAAGCATGGACAACAGAAAGAGGAGAAGAGAACTGTCTGAGGACTTGAGAAACAAAATTGTGGAAAAATATCAGCAATCTCAAGGTTACAAGTCCATCTACAGAGATCTAGATTTGCCTTTGTCCATAGTGCGTAACATTATCAAGAAGTTTGCAACCCAAGGCACTGTAGCTAATCTCCCTGGGAATGGACGGAAGAGAATAATTGATGAAAGGTGTCAATGCAGGAAAGTCCGGATGGTGGATAAGCAGCCCCAAACAAGTTCCAAAGATATTCAAGCTGTCCTGCAGGCTCAGGGAGCATCAGTGTCAGCGCAAACTATCCGTCGACATTTAAATTAAATGAAATGCTATGGCAGGAGACCCAGGAGGACCCCCACTGCTGACACAGAAACATAAAAAAGCAAGACTACAAAATTAACTTGAGTAAGCCAAAATCCTTCGGGGAAAATGTCTTGTGGACAGATAAGACCAAGATAGAGCTTTTTGGTAAAGCACATAATTCTACCGAAAACTGAATGAGGCCTACAAAGAAAAGAACACAGTACCTACAGTGAAATATGGTAGAGGTTCAATTATGTTGATGCGTCTTGAATGTGTACAAGCCATCATGAAATCTGAGGATTGGCAACAGATTTTGGGTCGCACTGTACAGTCCAGTGTCAGAAAGCTGGGTTTGCGTCTAAGATTTGGGTCTTCCAGCAGGACAATGACCCCAAACATATGTCAAAAAGCACCCAGAAATGGATGGCAACAAAGCGCTGGAGAATTCTGAAGTGGTCAGCAATGAGTCCAGATCTAAATCCCATTGAACACCTGTGGAGAGATCTTAAAATTGCTGTTGGAAAAAGGCACCCTTCCAATAAGAGAGACCTGGAGCAGCTTGAGGAAGAGTGGTCCAACCTTCTGGCTGAGAGGTGTAAGAAGCTTATTGATGTTATACGGAGCGACTGATTTCAGCTATTTTTTCTAAAGGGTGTGCAACCAAATATTAAGTTAAGGGTGCCAATAATTTTGTCCAGCCCATTTTTGGAGTTTGTTATTTGACATTATGTCCAATATGCTTTTTTCCTCCCTTTTTTGGTTTAGTTCCAAGACACACAAAGGAAATAAACATGTGTATAGCAAAACATGTGTTACTGCAATCCTTTTCTGTGAGAAATACTTCATTTTCTTGAAAAATGTCAGGGATGCCAACATTTATGACCATGACTGTAGGTAATAGAGGCATAAATATGTACATGGTCAGGATTAGGTTCTGCAGATAATAACATTATGGCCCTGATTCTTCAAAATGTGTGAGAGAGAAACTGGAGGGATTTGCCCATAACCACCAATCACAGCTCAGATTTCCTCTCTTAATGAGCTCTGGTGAAGTGAAAACTAAGCTGTGATTGGTTGTTATGGGCATATCCCTCCAGGTTTACTCTCCCACATTTTAATTAATCAGGGCCTATATGTATATTTGTAATATACACTGGTTTAAAAAAAAAAATCAGATATTTGTGAGTGAAAATGCTGTCCCTGCAGCTATTGCCTGTGTGTCTTTGTGAGGAAACCAAATACAGGAAGTGTGGGAAGAATAAGTAGGGCTCTATGCAGGCTCCTGACTTGTCACTCAGCCTGCTGTGTGAGCCGGGGGCACATCACAGATGCTCCCTGCACAGTGTTTTTTCAAATGACAGCTAACTTATGTCATATATTGTGTCAGGTAATTCTACCTGCTTATAGCCAAACTGCTCCCTAGAACCTACAATCACATCTTCTTTAGAAGCAGGCTCCTCACTGTTAGTAACTGTGTATGGCCAGGCAGTTGATCACTGAGCAGGCATTGCAAGTCAATTACAGAAAACTTGTAAGTGTTATTTGCAAATGGAAAATGCATATAGAGATTGGATATACTGTAGATAGATAATATATACAATGCACATACAATGTATTCACCAACATTTTCACCTGACAAAAACATAAAAACAATAACTGTGTATATTCCCCAATCCCCAGCCATATCTGTCCTGACTGTCCCTTTCATTTCGACATGCAGAAATTGCCTGCTTAGCCTGTTTCAGGCTGTATTAGTGAATTTCCTCAAGCAGTGATTGTTTGGGTAAGCGCTATTTATGTGTTGAGCCATAGATGCAGTGGGAGATCCGGCAGGTAAGTAGGCATTTTTTCAGTTGTATGCCAAGTTAAGCACATGGAAAAAAATGTGTGGACAAAAATAAATATACATGTGTGGATAATAATAATTTCTTAGTTTCGAGTTTATATTAAGATCATATTCCCACACCATTAAAAAGTCTCTAAATTGGTAAAAAATGGGCGTATTTTGTTTTACTATGAACATGGCCTAAAGAGGAATCTAATCTGTAAATAAAAGAGAAATGCTTGGTGTATCCATCCCCCCTCCCATGTTTACATGTGTCAGATTTACTAGCCAAATTTGACGCATGTCTCACTAACAGGATGCATGGCAGAAATCACAGGCTGGCACTTTGAGCTATCCCACCCACTGCTGATCATGTCCCAGTCTACACAGCAAAGCTGAAAATTGAACTGCAGAAATCAGGACAAATCTGTTTATTGCTTGTGCTCTATTTTTATATGAATAACCCTAGGACCCTTCAAACAAACAAAAGTTGTTCTTACCTCCTTCATCACAGTCTTCGGGAGCTTTGGCTTTCTTGCACAGCCTGGGATCTAACCATGTTGTTGTTTTAGTGTTGTGGCTGTTAAAAGGTAATAAAGTGAAAGATGAACATCAGGAAATAGTCTAGAATTAAAAATATTTGAACAGATGCTATGGCTGAGGACATTGTTTCATCTCAAACAGAACACCATTAACAAAGTATGGGTATTAACTTACTCAATGAAGTAGATCATTCCTGCATCAGTGTAGGCCATTTCCCAGTTCTTTGGAAGGGGTTCCAAGTTTTCACCTTGAGTTAAGTAATTCCTAAAGTCCATAGTGCTGTTTGTCTGGTTGTAGCTCGGGACAGTTTTTCCCCAGTCTGTAACTTCTGGCCTCTCTCTATGATCTGAATAAGTAAAATATAAATAAATTACTTGAGCATTGATGGTACAGTACATTGTCTTAAAAATGGTATAAATCACTTAAAGATATTGACCCAGATTTATCAAACTGTCTGAGCAAAAAAGCAGAGTGATTTTTCCACAGCAACCAATCACAGCTCAGCTAACAAGTTCTGGTAAAGTGAAAGCTAAGCTGTGATTGGTTGTTATGGGAAAATCACTCCACTTTTTCTTTCACACAGTTTGATAAATCTGGCCCATAATAGTGAAGGGCAACTAATGAACGGGTGTTCACTGCTGAAAGTGCTTACAATGGGTGCGGACAGTTGGGTGCATGTGGGGAAGAGGTGGCACTGGGATAGGAAACCTTGGGACTCAGCATTCACTGGACTTGTTTGCAGACCAAGTACACCCCTCATGGCAACAGTACAACAGTATTGCGTGGCACACAGCCAGACAGAAAAAATGTTCAGGAATAGGTTCAAGAACATGGCAACGTTCAAGGAGTTGAGATTTTAAAGAGGTTTTTCTCATTTCATTCACGTGATAGGGGATAACTAGCAGATCCTGGGGGCCCCACTGCTGGGACCCCCGCTGATCCAGAGAATGCAATAAAATTTGTAGCCCTTCGCAATGTTCAGAAGGTTGTAAAGAATATATGAAGCAGGAAATGTGCTCTCTTTATACAGGGTTAAAATTTTATTGTATTGTCAGGATCAATGGGGGTGCCAGCGGGGGTGCCTATTTATTATGAAATTAGAAAAATCCTTTAATCAAATATTACTGTGCTGGTGAAACAAGTCTGATCCTAGGATCTTACAAATTACAGGACTTAACCCCTTAAGGACATAGGACATAAATGTATGTACAGATGCACTGGTACTTAACGCACTAGCACATATATTTACGTCCTATACATGACGCGAGCACCGGAGCAGTGCTCACATTATGCACGGCAGGTCCTGGCTGCTTTCAGCAGCCAGGGACCCGGTGGTAATGGTGAACATCAGCGATCGGGCTAATATCTGTCATTAACCTCTCAGATGCCAAAATCAATACAGATGATGGCATCTGCGGCTATGCAGTGCTTTAAATAGCTGATCTGATCACCCACGGCATGGCAGCGGGGATCAGATCAGCCAAGATGACGGACGGAGGTCCCCTTACTCTGTCCTTCCCCCGCATCTTCTCCTCTGGTCTGACATCGAGCAGACCAGAGAAGAAGATCGATGATCATACTGATCAATGCCTATGCATAGCACTGAAAAGTATAAGCAATCAATTGATTGCTATAAATAGCCCTATAAATAGTCCTATTTGGACATAAAAGTGCAAAAAAATAAAAATAAAAAGAGTAAAAGAAAAGTTAAAAAAACAAACGTGAAAAGCCCCATCCCCAATAAAAATGTAAAGTGCCCCTTTTCCCATTTTACCCCCAAAAAGCATTAAAAATATATATATTGTCGCATACGTAAATGTCCAAACTATCAAAATATAATGCAAATGATTCTCTACAGTGAACGGCGTAAAGGTACAAAAAAGTCCAAAATTGCTGTGTTTTGGTCACAACTCAAAAAAAATAAAAAAAAATAAAATGCGATCAAATACTTAGATATACACAAAAGTTCATGGACCAAAAATCACAGATCAAGGTGCAAAAAATGAGTCCTCATATAGCCCCATATAAGGAAAAATTTGAAAGTTATAGGTGGACAAAATATTTTAAACATAATTGTTTTATGAAAAAAAGAGTTTTTTTTTTAAGTAGTACAATAATAGAAAAGTATGTAATCATGGGTATCATTTTAATTGTACTGACCCACATAATAAAGAACATATGTAAAGTGTACAGCGCAAAAACGAAACCCTCCAAAATGTTCAAAATTTCAGCTTTCTTTTAAATGTTCTCAAACAAATAATATTTTTGGGGGTTTTGCTGTACATTTTATGGTAAAATGACTGATGTTATTACAAAGTACAATTGGCCGTGCAAAAAACAAGCCCTCACATAGCTCTGTAGATGGAAATATAGAAGAATTATGATTTTTAGAAGGCGAGGAGGCTATAAGTCAAAACGCAAAAATAAAATTGGATGTGTCCTTAAAGGGATACTCCACTGCTCAACGTTTGGAACAAACTGTTCCGAACATTGGAGTCGGGAGCTCTTGATGTCATAGCCCTGCCCCCTCATGAGGTCACACCCCACCCCCTCAATGCAAGTCTATGGGAGGGGCAGTATATAATGCAGGTTATTTTTATGTTGATACGTGTATATACTGCATAATATTTATTGACACTCCTATGAAATGCTCTTTAAAGTACTCAGGGGTTTTCTGTTATATAAACCAGTTAGAAGTAAGTCTCACCTGCACTTCCACTACTCCCATTCACGGCCTCCCTTTCTTCATCCTCCTCTTCCTCCGGGAGGGATGAATCTGTACGCTGCATCTTACTGACAGATGTAGTTCTCTTTCTTGTAGTCTCTGTGTCAAAGTCTCCATCAAACAGGACCCCATCTACCGAATCAGGCTGGAAGGGACTAGGCTCAGCAGGAGGCTTCGGAGTACCATAAAAATTTCCTATATTGACATAAGAGATTAACAAACAAATATGATCCTCATATTTAAATACGCAGGCTTGCACATTAGTATATTCCTAGAGATATATCCTGGCACATACCGTATATACTCTAGTATAAGCAGAGTTTTTCAGCACGATTTTTTATGCTGAAAACGCCCCCCTCGGCTTATACTCGAGTGAACTTAAAAAAAAAAAAAAAGGGAAGGGGTGGTCCGGGCCGTCCATCTTTGGCCATCTATGCTGCAGGGACCGTCCAGTGGGGAGGGTTAGTATTCCCGAACTAGTGACGCTGCACTGACGCCACCGTGCAGGGACGTTCATTTGCAGGGACGTCACGGACGTCTGCTGTGCCCGTGCGTCCCTGCGCGTTGTCGTCATCGGGCTATCCATTTTCACCGGGAGGCCCTCTTCTCCGCTCAGGCCCCGGACTAGTGACATTGCCTTGACGACGACGCGCAGGGACGTCACGCTGCTGCGCACGGACGTCCCTGTGCGTCGTCATCAAGGCAACGTCACTAGTCCGTGGCCGGCCCGGAGCGGAGAACAGGGCTTCCCGGTGAAGATGGACAACCCGGAATGACTAACCTTCCCCACCGGACGGTCCCTGCAGCATAGATGGCCGAAGATGGACGGCCCGGTGAGTAGAAAACAAAAGGGGGGTCTGGATGATGACGAAGGGATTGACAGGCGGTAATGATGAAGTGGGGAATCATCACCCTCATCATCATCACCCTGTCATTATGACGGGGTGATAATGACAGGGTGATAATCACAAGGTGATGATGATGAGGGTGATGATGACGGGGGTCTGGATGATGACAGGGGGGGGATGATGTATTTTCCACCCTAGGCTTATAGTCGAGTAAATAACTTTTCCTAGGTTTTTGGGGTGAAATTAGGGGCCTCAGTTTATATAATCGGAACTGCTAATACTCGAGTATATACAGTACATTGTGGAACACTTATGGCATAGCCTTTGTGCCACTAAGAACCATAGCATACATAAAGCTTTGGCTCTATGGGTCTGTATTTAGCCAGATCAACCAGAGTTAACATTTGTACTCAGTTCTGTAAACACATTTTAAAACAATACTTAAGTTACCCATACAAATAAATGTATTGTCCGTCTTGTCAAATGGACCTAAGATATAGATGTATACAACAATCAGACTGTAAGCTCTGATAATAAACATCGGGAGAAGCATAGGCTGCAATAGATTTACTAATTTCATTGTTCTACACCAGGCCCTAAAAAAAATTTTGATTTCACAGAAAATACCATTTACAAAAAAAAAAAAAAAAAATGTAAAATGTCATTTGTCATGAAATCTGTCGTCCTGGACTCAGCGTCAGATTCTGGCATCTGTGACTAATTATCGTCTTGACTGTTCAGCAACCAAAACACTTGCATCACATTTGTTACACTAACGTTCATCTGCTTTCCATCCAGCCGCAGTAGAGAAGGAGATTTAATCCCACTGCAGTTTTTTTTTCCCCCCCCCCCAGAAAAGACAACAAAATGGTGCAGCGCGCTCTAATTCTCTCTCCACATGTTGCAGATATAAACATGCACTCCATGACTGTGCTGGGGGACAATAAATCCCATTTCTGCATGTGTGCATACACAATGAGCTCAACTTTGACCGTTTGTAGTAGAAGAGAACAGCATGTCCTACCATAACTACCATAATATGTAATAAAGATGAGCCTGATGTGTGTATCAGAATGCAAAATGGTGCAGCAGTGATTAGGATTCTTCCCTCAGCAATTCAATATACACAACATGTTCCCTTTGTGAAGGAGCATTGTGAGTGGAAAGGTCTGCTTTGGTAATGGTGCTGTACTAGTTACAGAGACAGACCTCTTAAAGGGGTATTCCAGGATTTATTTATTTTTTATTTGACTATGCTACAGGGGCTGTAAATTTAGTGTAGTTCATAATATAATGTCCGTACCTATGTTTCATGTAGTTTCTATTCCTCTGATTTTTGCCCCAATGTTTATTTTTAACAGCATTCAAATCGAGTGTCGTCTCAGATTAACAGGTTGCAGTGCGGCTCGAGACATAACATCAGTAGTCAAGTGTTCAGAGGGAGACTGTGTGCTTCAATGGGTGGAGTGACCGTTGGGTCTATTGCATGGAAAAGATCACATGTGTGTTTTAACTTACACACAAGGAATCTTACACACAAGGAATCATGGGACTTGTAGTTTGAACTCCAACAGGAAATAGCCAACTCACAAAATGATAGCCTCAGCGTTATGGTAATCTCACAAGATAGCCATTTAGCTCCAAGACAAGCACGGATTCTTCCTAAGCATGTCCATTACTGTCTGGCAGGTACGTACTAGAAGTACCTTATGGTGGATAACCACTTTAAAATCCATACACAAGTTCTTTCTGGGTTTGACTTTCAAAAAGGAGTATGTAGTGTGTGTGCAGCCCTGATGAAGAACTGATGTAAATGATGACATTCTGCTAAATAAGCATGAATAATAAAACAGACATACATATGTATATGATGTTAGGGAGATTAATGAGTTCATGCAGAGTCCATATTGTGTTAAGCTCAGACTTCTTATTTGCCATATCTACAAGGATAATGAGAACCTGTCAACTGGAAAAAGCCACCTTATAGATGTCCAAGAAGCTCTTAGCAAAAAATGTTTTAATAAATTGCAGCGGTGCAAAGTAGGATTAACTCAGTCATAAGCGATTCCAGAGGACCGACACGCCATGTACTTCATTGCCAATAGTAAAATGACTATACAATTGTAAATTATCAAGGAGAACAATTGCAATATTAGCAAAAAACTGATTTTTTGGGGGAAAGTTTTGTCACTAACTCTTGTTATAGGACTACAATACAACTCTTTGGCCAACTGGTCATTCACCTAGTGGCCAGATCCCCCTAAACATTGACAGTATGTCAGAAGTAGAGCCCAATGAAAGTGAAGAATTATTGGAAGATAAAGTTCTTTACTACTATGGACTGGTAGAAGAAGTTAAAAATATTCAGTGGCAGCACTGTAAACCCCAGTCCATAGTAGTAGGACAGAACTTTATCTTCCAATAATTCTTCATTTTCATTGGACTCTACTTTATTTAAATGTGCTGCACTTTTTCATTTACAGATATAAATATTGCCTATTTTTCAGTTCTATTTATAGAATTACTTAAAGAGTACCTGTCACCAAATAAAACTTTTAATATATTGTTCCTTTTAATATATTGTTCCTAATTATAAGACACTTTGCTATTTACTTGCTGTTACAATTCTCAACCTTTATATGTTTTTAATGTGATTGAAAAAACAGCCACTAGGTGGCTCTGTTCTGTTCCCTGCGTAAGTCAAATAGTTAGTTTGGTCTTCTCCCAGCCTGGCAGGAAGTGCGCGCGGGGCATGGCGAGGCATAGCTCTTGCAGGCTTCAGTGATGTCGCGTCTGTTAGGGAACGCCTACATTCTCATGCCGGAAGCTCAAACAATGTGAACAAGGGGAGAGGTATGATACAGAGCTTTAGAGCACAGAAAAACATTTTAAGGGCAGGAGGGGTGTTAGGAGTAGTTAGGGAATATAATTTGAATTACTGGTAGTTTAGAAAATATGGTTTAATGACAGATAATCTTTAAATAGTCACTATTGTTTCAAACATCTTCCATTCAGGCCATGTTCACACAATTAAATAAATAAATTTAGGCTGTGTAAACAGTCTTTTTACAGCTATTCATCAATCAATCAAAGGAAAAATGAAAGCCAGCCACTCAGCATCTCATGTCTTCAGAATGTCTTCATTCAATATACTCACAATACATGCTGGGGAGAGGGACAGAAACCAGGGGGGTACAGATAGGCAACAAGCTCCGTTTCATACTATCTAGAGCTTCTTCAGGCCATACCTGGTTAAGAAGTTCTGAAGACATGAGATGACCGGCTTTCATCTTTCCTTTGATTGATGTATATCCGCATGCCGCTTATAGCCAGAGCACCGCCACCCATTCATACCGCAGGAGAAGCATGCCTTCCACATTACTGTCTCTGCATACCACAGTTGCCGAACACATCTAAAAACTGAGTCTTTTCAAAGTCTATGCAAATTGACAACAGAAGACTTTAAAACATACACACTACTAGCCCCTCTGACTTGTTTTGCTCTTCAGAGCTTCATTAGAGGTCTGGGCTAAAGAAGCCATTAGCCCAGACCTCTGATGAAGCGCTGAGGAGTGAAAAATGACAGGGGAGTGAGTTGTGTGTATGTTTTAAAGTTTTTTGTTGTCAATGTGCATCTAGATGAGGTGGCAAAAAAGTAGCAATAACATAGCACTCCCCCCAGGTCATTGGCAAACTTGAAGGTGCTTTATTAACTCATAAGGTGCTGGTAAACTTGCATGACCAAGGGGGTTTACCCACGAAACTAAGCAGCTGCTGCTCCTTCATGCTCAGAGGAGCCCTCGTCGTTTTTTCCTAGCAGCCTGATGTACCTGCACCTTATGAGTTAATAAAGCATCTTCACGTTTGCCACTGATCCGGGGCGAGTGCTATCTTATTGCCTCGTTTTGTACTTTGCTCTGTCAATGTGTCAGCACCACCTGGACTGCCGATACTGAACAGTTGCAGGACGCAAGGCCGATATCCACGACTATAATACTCCTGTGCCGAGCAGCTTCTGTCTTTGCCTCCATGCATCTAGATACTTGTTGCACTGCAGATACCAACAAGAACATACCATATAGAGGCAAGGAACGCTGCACAATAAATAAAATACTGTCCAACAGAGGACACTAGTGGAGGCACCTTAGATACACTGCACTGCAAGCAGAGAGGCCAAGAATGCTGGGCAATCTATATTTTGTAGTGCCACTGTTGGAGTTCTGCAGTAGCTTGGCACTATAGATGTTTCATTGACAATATTGGTGATTTTAACATTATCTTATTGTATTTTAGAATTTTACAATACTAAATTTACATTTTCAAATTCATATGGTCACCACAATCATTTTATTAGATCAGTATTGTGCTTCAATTTTTTCTTAAATATGATCCACTGTGCATGCAGAAAATCAGGTCACATGGCAACAGATTCTGGGTATACTTTAAAGCACCAGTTCATTACCACTAGATAAAGCCATAATAATAATAATAATAATACATAATAATAAAAAATAATAAATACTGTAAAATATTACTGTTCTAGAGTACAGCACTTTTGGATGGTTATTTATTACTAAAACCCATTGTAAGGTTTTGAGGGCTGTGACTTTTAAAGGGCTTACAGATTAGAGTCAGATACTGAAACATGTTCTTGTTTTCTAAACCATTTAAATTATTTTTTTTTATTGTAGATTTTTTAAAACATTTTTTACATAAATCTGGGGGCAGACATCTTGCCTGAGATGCTTTTAACAGCATTTAGAAATGTGCTTCACAGCAAATCCAATGGACATAGGCAACAATAGACTGGAACTCTCCAATTAACATGCCCAGAAGTGTTTCTGGGCATTGTCTGTGACATTTGCAGGTAATTTCAAAGAGGGAAGGCTGAGCTGTGAACATTTTTTGTGCCTCAATTTTTTTTTTACATATTCTTGACATATCTACTGGTGTCACTTTTCACTATAATCCTGCCTGTGACAAGGAGGGACACTACTGGAAAGTGATAGGAGTAGAACAGATAGTCTTAGCTTAGTTTTAGGCTTAGTGTTCAGAATGTAAACAGTAACCGTCCAGAATTATTTTAAAATATAGATAGGTACAATGGAAAATTATTAAGAATAAAAAAAAAATTTACAACTATATGTTAAACAGAAAAACATACTTTAAAAGGGTATTCCGGCTTTAGACATTTTATCCCCTATCCAAAGATCTCCCTGCAGCACCCGCATTATGTGGGGAGCTGCATCTCCAGGCTCAGAAACCGGAAGTTTTCTGGACTGGAGATGTGACGTAACGCCCCCATCGTGACGTCACATCACGCCCCCTCCCTTCATGTCTATGGGAGGGGGGAGTGATGTGACGTCACGAGGGGGGCGTCACGTCTCCAGTCCTGGAAATTTCCGGTTTCCGAGCCTGGAGACGCAGATCCGCACATAATGCGGGTGCTGCATAATGTGGGGGCTACTGTGACCCCCCCGTGATCAGACATCTGATCCCCTTATCTTTTGGATAGGGGATAAAATGTCTAAAGCTGGAATACCCCTTTAACCCCTTAAGGACCAGGCCATTTTACACCTTAGGACCAGAGCGTTTTTTGCACATCTGACCACTGTCACTTTAAACATTAATAACTCTGGAATGCTTTTAGTCATCATTCTGATTCAGAGAATGTTTTTTCGTAACATATTCTACTTTAACATGGTGGTAAATTTTAGTGGTAACTTGCATCCTTTCTTGGTGAAAAATCCCAAAATTTGATGAAAAAATTGAAAATTTTGAATTTTTCTAACTTTGAAGCTTTCTGCTTGTAAGGAAAATGGATATTCAAAATAAAAAATGTTTTATTCACATATACAATATGTCTACTTTATGTTTGCATCATAAAATTGACGTGTTTTTACTTTTGGAAGACACCAGAGGGCTTCAAAGTTCAGCAGCAATTTTCCAATTTTCCACAAAATTTTCAAACTCACTATTTTTCAGGGACCAGTTCAGGTTTGAAGTGGATTTGAAGGGTCTTCATATTAGAAATACCCCATAAAAGACCCCATAATAAAATCTGCACCCCCCCAAAGTATTCAAAATGACATTCAGTAAGTGTTTTAACCCCTTAGATGTTTCACAGGAATAGCAGCAAAGTGAAGGAGAAAATTCACAATCTTCATTTTTTACACTCGCATGTTCTTGTATACCCAATTTTTTAGTTTTTACAAGGGGTAAAAGGAGAAAATGTATACTTGTATTTGTAGCCCAATTTCTCTCGAGTAAGCACATACCTCATATGTCTATGTAAAGTGTTCGGCGGGTGCAGTAGAGGGCTCAGAAGCGAAGGAGCGACAAGGGGATTTTGGAGAGTACGTTTTTCTGAAATGGTTTTTGGGGGGCATGTTGCATTTAGGAAGCCCCTATGGTGCCAGAACAGCAAAAAAAAAAAAAAAAACATGGCATACCATTTTGGAAACTAGACCCCTTGAGGAACGTAAAAAGGAATTAAGTGAGCCTTAATACCCTACAGGTGTTTCACGACTTTTGCATATGTAAAAAAAATAAAAATAAAATTTCACTAAATGTGAGTTCCCCCCCAAATTTCACATTTTTGCAAGGGTTAATAGCAGAAAATACCCCCCCCCCCCAAAATTTGTAACCCAATCTCTTCTGAGTATGGAGGTACCCCATAAGTTGACCTGAAGTGCACTACGGGCGAACTACAATGCTCAGAAGAGGAGTCATATTTGGCTTTTTGAGAGCAAATTTTGGTTGGGGGGCATGTCGCATTTAGGAAGCCCCTATGGTGCCAGAACAGCAAAAAAAAAAAAAAACACATGGCATACCATTTTGGAAACTAGACCCCTCACAGAATTTAATAAGGGGTGCAGTGAGTATTTACACCCCACTGGCATTTGACAGATCTTTGGAACAGTGTGCTGAGCAAATGAAAAATTTTATTTTTCATTTTCACGGACCACTGTTCCAAAAATCTGTCAGACACCTGTGGGGTGTAAATGCTCACTGTACCCCTTATTACATTATGTGAGGGGTGTAGTTTCCAAAATGGGGTCACATGTTGGGGGGTCCATTGTTCTGACACTATGGGGGCTTTGTAAGCACACGTGGCCTTCAATTCCGGACACATTTTCTCTTCAAAATTCCAATGGCGCTCCCTCCCTTCTGAGCATTGTAGTTCGCCCGCCGAGCACTTTACATTCACATTTGGGGTATTTTCTTACTCAGGAGAAATGAGGTTACACATTTTGGGGGGCTTTTTTCCTATTTTCCCTTGTGAAAATGAATAATTTAGGGTAACACCAGCATTTTAGTGAAAAAAAATAATTTTTCTCATTTTCCCATCCAACTTTAATGAAAATTTGTCAAACACCTGTGGGGTGTTAAGGCGCACTATACCCCTTGTTACATTCCGTGAGGGGTGTAGTTTCCAAAATGGGGTCACATGTCGGTATTTATTTTTTTGCGTTTATGTCAGAACCGCTGTAAAATTAGCCACCCCTGTGCAAATCACCAATTTAGGCTTCAAATGTACATAGTGCGCTCTCACTTCTGAGCCTTGTTGTGCGCCTGCAGAGCATTTTGCGCCCACATCTGGGGTATTTCCGTACTCAGGAAAAATTGCGTTACTAATTTTGAGGGTCTTTTTTTCCTTTTACCTCTTGTGAAAATAAAAAGTATGGGGCAACACCAGCATGTTAGTGTAAAAAAAATTTTTTTTTACACCAACAGGCTGGTGTAGACCCCAACTTTTCCTTTTCATAAGGGGTAAAAGGAGAAAAAGCCCCCCAAAATTTGTAGTGTAATTTCTCCCGAGTACGTAGATACCCCATATGTGGCCCTAAACAGTTTCCTTGAAATACGACAGGGCTCCGAAGTGAGAGAGCGCCATGCGCATTTGAGGACTAAATTAGGGATTGCATAGGGGTGGACATAGGGGTATTCTATGCCTGTGACTCCCAAGGAAAAGCGTCATTGAGGAGCCCTCACCCTGGCGTCACGAATAGCAAGGGTTGACAAACACCCTTTAATTACCGCACAGCTACGCTCCCCATACCCTACATCCCCCAGGCTATCACACATACACCAGCTGATAAGTACTGGAAGGATTAAAGGGATATTCCAGGATCTTTTCTTTATTTGACTATGCTACAGGGGCTGAAAAGTTAGTGTAGTTCAAAATATAGTGTCTGTACATGTGTGTGATGGTGGACTCCCAATTCTTCTGTGAGTATCACCCCATTATTTATTTTTAACAACATATATTACTCATGTCACGGGGTTTCCATGGTTGCAATGTGTCAAGACCTGACATCACTAGTCAGGTGATCGGAGGAAGAATGTCCTGCTTCAATTTAGCAACAGCTGTAGGCCCCCTGATTACAAAACACTCTGTTTCAATGGGTGGGGTGGCTGATGTGTGGGAGGAAGGAAAGTGATCTCAAACTCTCAAGCATGGAACTGTGGGATGTATAGTTTGGAGAACAAAATCCAACAGGAAATACCCAGTTCTGGCAGGCAAGTACTAAAATCCCCTTATGGTGCATAACCCTTTTAAGATTTTTAAACAGAAGTAATTTGCAAATCTGTATACGGTAACTTTCTGGCACCAGTTAATTTAAAAAAAATTTTTTTTTCCAGGGGTGTACCCCTTTTAGGTCTACATTATTTACCCATTGTCTATTTATGGGGGATTTCTTTAAAATCTGGCAGCTATAATCCCTGCCCCGTCTTTTTATACTATTTCTTTTTTTTTGGTGCAACTTTCTGATTATATTTTTCTCCTACTTTGTCATTGCTATCAACAATATGTAAAAGGTTGCGACACAGAAAAAGTGCTGGGTTGGCACACAATTGAGATGAACAGGAAAGGGAATTTGGTGTATCTGATGATGAATGGGCTGGAATCAATAATGGGTGAAATAAATTACTATGTAATAAAACACACAAGGTTACAAAATATTTTATAGCTTATCGGTTGTATTTTATTGCTGAGCAACTAAACAGGTTTGCTAAGGAAGATAACAGTGAAGGTCCGAAATGTCAGAAAATGGAAGCAGGATTTATTCTTATGTACTGGAGACGTTCAATTGTCTTTGGACCTTGGAAAAAGGTCTTATCCTAAGAGAAAAGCTCCTATTAGTTGCTTCCATTTGGCTGCTAGGGAACTCAAATCAGGTCCTGGCACCTGCCACTTTTACCCAACCTGTAAGGTCCCCTATACCCTATAAGCCATCCCCAGTACCTTGAAAATGAAGGGCACAGTGTTTGGACATTGTGCTCATACGCTTCCTCTAAAGCCATATTAGGAAAAAACAACTTCGCTCCCCACAGTGGGTAAGTAGTCCTAGAGGCGGAGCATGTAGTTACGCTGCTCCCTCCCTCCTCCAAGCCACTCAGTTTTGACTGGCACACTGAGTGGATGGCTTTGTATTGAGTGCCTGGCATTCAGAGTTTCAATCAAGAGTAAATGGCTGGGAGAAGGGTGGGAGCAACGTGACTACATGCTCCGCCCCCAGGACTACTTACCCGGTGTCTGCAAGCAATGATTAAAGTTGTTATTTCCCTAGTGCAGAATCAGAAAAAACTTATAGGTACAGCATCGAAATTCTGGGCTCTTCATCTACAAGGTATTGGGAAGGCCTTATAGGGCATAGGAGGAACTGACAGGATCCCTTTAATTGCCAAAAGAGTAGTGCAGAACCCTCAATAATGGAATGAAAAAGAATGCTCACTAATATCAGGTATGACCCACATTGTAATAAAAGTAAGTTCTGGCAGCTCTGTGGTACGTGGATCCGGTCTGTGTAGTTTGAAAACAAAAAAAGAAGTGAATAGCAAATTAAAGGAAAACTGTCAGTAAACTGGCTGGTAGTGCGGGGGGTCAATAGGCTGACTACCATGCCTAGATCTGTCCCGCCATTCGCCCGTTATCTTCATTCTACTTGATATGCAAATGAGCTGCTAACTGGCACGGGCGTGTTTACAAGGCCCCTTCTGGCACTCCTTGTCTATCCTTATATTCTTTTCTTTATTTTTATCTTATGATATACATATAGGTTTATGCCAGACATGCCTCAATTCACTTACTGTGGATTTACCAACCACATTCGATGAGAGTTTGCTCTAAGTATCTACCAGAAAGTAGAAATTAGTCTAGGTAAAAGAGTTGCAAATAT
Source organism: Hyla sarda (assembly GCF_029499605.1). Taxonomy (NCBI): domain Eukaryota; kingdom Metazoa; phylum Chordata; class Amphibia; order Anura; family Hylidae; genus Hyla; species Hyla sarda. The sequence goes on along the minus strand of NC_079190.1, from coordinate 360,594,168 downwards.
AACATTTATTTTTCCTACTTCGGCTGGATAAATATCCTCTTTATTTGAATAGTGGCAAAGAGCGAGCACAAAAAGCAAGAATCTTTAAAGGGATCCTGTCATCATGCTTAGAACCACAAGTCCTCAAGATGGTCCCTTGGTGATTTCTTCCCGCCGGCGCTCTATACCTAAACAAAGAGATCTATCAATCATGGCCAGTAGAGTGGAGAGAAGCTGCCAGGGACCATCCAGACGGAGGGTGGTTCAGCCATCATGAAAGTGAGGACATGTTCCCTTTAAAGGGTTACTCCGCTCCCCAGCGTCCGGAACATTGAGTTCCGAATGTTGTGTGAAGGCTTCCGTGTTCACCCCCGCCCCGTCGTGATGTCACAGCCTGCCCCCTCAATGAAAGTCTATGGGAAGGGGGTGTGACAGCCGTCACACGCCCCCTCCCATAGACTTGCATTGAGGGGGAGGGATGTGACATCAAATGACAGGGCGTGACGTCACGAGGAGGCGGGTGTGAACACGGGAGCCCGCACACAGCGTTCGGAACTCATTGTTCCGGACGCTGGGTAGCAGAGTAACCCTTTAAAGGTTTCTGAATTCAACTTTGCTGTCGGCCTGATTGCCTATAATATGATAGGCTATTATTCTATTATATTTGCTTGTTTGAGGTGTCTGCAGATTCTTTGTAAATTATTTCAAATTTCCTATGCATGATGGACTTCATATGTTTTATTATTTCTATTGGAAAAACGTATTTTGAAATAAAGAAATCTGTAAGCCGGATATGTGGTATTGATTTACCAAAAACGAGAGCTAGATCTCTCGTCCAGGCTGTATATCGGCATCATTGCTAATTCAACCTGTGCAATGGATGTAGGAGCTGGTATATAGGGATTCCCTGCTTCTGTGCCTTTCTTTTCTCAAATGACCCACCACCTTGCGCTCACATGAGTGAGGAGTCTATGAATATGTATGAGGTGGGTGGGCATAGGAGAGCAAAAGGTGAAGGAGGCAGGGAAGCTATCTAAACCAGCTCCCTCCTCCATTGCGAAGGAGGGATTCTTCTTACTCCTTTATCTCAGTACGGCACCCTTCACAAATATCCAGCCTTTTCCACTGATACTGTAAAAAATAAGTGCTGAACGGGGATGGGTAACAGAAATAATCCCATTTGAATGGGACAGTTCTCATTTATTCGGCTCCTCAGATGGTCAGACACAAAACACAGACAAGATGTGTTCCCCCAACAGGCCTGTTCAATTAACAACTTCCACTCCGGTGGAAAACTTTCTTTTTAAATCAACTGGTGCCAGAAATGTAAACAGATTTGTAAATGACTTCTATTAAAAAATCTTTACTCTTCCAGTACTTTTTAGCAGCTGTATGCTACAGAGAAAATTCTATACTTTTTGAATTTATTATTTGTCTTGTCCACAGTGCTCTCTACTGACACCTCCTGCCCGTGTCAGGAACTGTCCAGAGCACTATAGGTTTGCAATGGGGATTTTCTCCTGCTCTGGACAGTTCCTGATACAAGCAGCAGGTGTCAGCAGAGAGCACTGTGGACAAGACAAAAAAGAAATTCAAAAAGTATAGAATTTTCTCTGTAGCATACAGCTGCTAAAAGTACTGGAAGGGTAAAGATTTTTTTTTATAGAAGTCATTTACAAATCTGTTTAACTTTCTGGCACCAGTTGATTTAAAAAAAAAGTTTTCCACCGGAGTACCCCTTTAATCTTTTTAACATGATATGGGTTGCTTTGACGGAGGCTTTTGAAAACTTATTTTTCACTGGGTCTTCATAAAAAAAATTTAAAAAAATATGTGGGAGGGGGTCTGATGGGCCAAATCTGGAAATATTGATGGTCTTAAATTACAAACTAGAGAGCTATTGTGGTTCTCCATTACTGGCAATGAAAGAAGCCTCATAACATTTGTAACACTGCCAGGGTCACCAAGGAATGTATTCAATTACCGTATATACTCGAGTATAAGCCAAGTTTTTCGTGCTGAAAACACCCCCCTCGGCTTATACTCGAGTGAACTCTCTGCCCTCAGTGGTCTTCAACCTGCGGACCTCCAGAGGTTTCAAAACTACAACTCCCAGCAAGCCCGGGCAGCCATCGGCTGTTCGGGCTTGCTGGGAGTTGTTGTTTTGAAACCTCTGGAGGTCAGCAGGTTGAAGACCACTGCGGCCTTCGACATCATCCAGCCCCCTCTCACCCCCTTTATTCTGTACAGTACTCGCCTCCGCTCGGCACTGGTCCGGTGCTGCAGGACTATCCGGTGGGGAGTGGTTCCGGGCTGCTATCTTCACCGGGGAGGCCTCTTCTCCGCGCTTTGGGCCCGGCCCCAGAATAGTCACGTTGCCTTGACGACGACGCAGAGGTACGTTCATTACCAACGTCCTTCTGCGTCATCATCAAGTCAACGCCTCTATTCCGGGCCCGCAGCGCGGAGAAGAGGCGCCCCCGGTGAAGATAGCAGCCCGGAACCACTATCCCACCGGACGATCTCCTCACCGGACAGTCCTGCAGCACCGGACCAGCGCCGAGCAGAGGCGAGTACTGTACAGAACTAAAGGGGGTGAGAGGGGGCTGGATGATGTCGAAAGCCGCAGTGGTCTTCAACCTGCAGACCTCCAGAGGTTTCAAAACTACAACTCCCAGCAAGCCCGGACAGCCGATGGCTGCCCGGGCTTGCTGGGAGTTGTAGTTTTGAAACCTCTGGAGGTCCGCAGGTTGAAGACCACTGAGGGCGGATAGTTCACAAGAGGATGATGACAAGAGGATGATGACAAGAGGATGATGACAAGAGGATGATGACAAGAGGATGATGACAAGAGGATGATGACAAGAGGATGATGACAAGAGGATGATGACAAGGGGGGTGGGGATGATGAAGGGGGTGGGGATGATGAAGGGGGGATAATGACAAGGGGATGATGAAGGGGGGGTGTGGGATGAGGACAAGGGGATGATGAAGGGGGGGTGTGGGATGATGACAAGGGGATGATGAAGGGGGGATGATGACAGGCGGTGATGATGAAAGGGGGATGATGACAGGGTGATGATGATGATGAGGGTCTGGATGATGACAGGGGGGATGATGTATTTCCCACCCTAGGCTTATACTCGAGTCAATAACTTTTCCTGGGATTTTGTGGTGAAATTAGGGGCCTCGGCTTATATTCGGGTCGGCTTATACTCGAGTATATACGGTAGGTACAAAGTAAGTTAATTTCAAGGTTACAGCGACATGCGGTAACCCATGGTAACTAACCGCTTTTTTTAAAAACACACTCCACGAGCTGATCTAGTATGCTTTTTAATACTAAAATAAAGGTGCATAAAGTATCCCTGGTTGTTGGTAGATGCCTGCTGGTGTTAAAATGCACAATGGCTATTTTCAAGCATTGCTCCCAAAAATTTTGGAGTAGCAAAAGGATTGGTGTCCTAAAATAGTGAAGAAGACATCGCTTTTGTATGAAAATCCCAAAAAATTTTCCCGTTTTTTGGGGATCATGATTGTGTATGTGTAGGCCTGGCTGGTAGCAGCAGTAGCAAGGGTGACAGTGAACTGGTGGGAGTTGTAGTAGCCAGCGGACAACAGACAGTGGTGGACTGGCGATAGTTGTAGCCAATACTGTACTGGGTAAATCTGCCGCCTAGCACAGTGCCAGCCTGTTCAGTCTAGTGCACTTTCTTCAGCACTATATTATAGCATAGTAGAGAGAAGAATGTGCTTTGATTGGCTAGAGAACTAAGGAAAAGACAGCCTTGTAAGTGTACTGCTGGCAACAGCCCAGCTCTGGCCCTGACTCCTGAAATGGAGAGAATGAGAAATAGCTGTGCACCAGGAAAGGGGAATTCAGAGGCTCAATGACAGCACTAAAATCACCTTATCTACACTATGAAAAGGTTAACCTAAGAAAACCAGGCAGGTTTATAAGAATATTTTGAAATGACAGGTTAGCAATAAATAAATAAATTAAAATAGTAGTACTAAGATGATGATTTGTGCTTTGAAAAATGTATCGCATTTAAATGCAATAACCCAAAATTACTTTACCTTTTATATTTATTTTTTGGGCACAAGACCATTTAAACCAATCCAGATATTGATATTCTGATATATTTTTCAATACAGAAAATGTGGCATTTCTAAACGTTATCTTGGTTTAAAAAAAATAAATAAATAAAAATGTGGTTTGACATCAGATTTATACTGTTGTAATGTGCCAGCATTTATAAAAAGAAAAAATAAGAACAAATCCCCTATAAAACCCATAAAATAAAGTGGTGTTGCTATGAAAATGAGCGGATGCAATCCTAAACTTGGCACTCTGCGCAGGAAATGTTCTCTGTAGAAATTAAGTAATTGTAAACATGCACATAGATTTTAGGAGAGTGGAGGAGGAGATCAATTTGGGACCTCCGATCCTGTAATTTTGTCTCTTCTGTAATTAAAAACAACCAGTAAACAAATCCATACTGCTCATTTTTATCAATGTTTAAAATTAGAAATATTTGGCAGGACCCTAACATATGGTAGAACAGGAAAATCTAAGCAAATTGCTTGGCTGCATTACATTACTTGCTGAAGACTGGTATAGTCTATGATATTTCTCTTTTAATTAACTCCCATTTATTGCAGCTGCCATAAAGCATACAGCTTTACTGTGTATACCATGCCTGCACAGCATACTGCATATGACCCACAAACTTGTGCAGTAAAGTGACATGTCCCACTGCAGGAGAATACAGTTTGGGAGCACTAGTAACTAAGAAAGGGAGTTGGTTCCAGTGGGTCTGCCTATTTACCTAATAGGAGTTATAACGCCTATCTAAGGAGAGGGAGTGTGCCTTTTTGTCTAATAGGGGGAGTTAGGGGTGTTAACCCATCTAATGAGGGAGAGTCTGCCTATTTATCTTATTGAAATCCGAGAAGGAATTTCAAAACCACCTCCTGCCGTAACCCTGCCAGAACGGTGCTGTACTCCATTCATTTTAATGAGCTGACTAGAGTCAGCTAGTGACTCTTGTTGGTTCATTTTCCAACTGTAACCAATTTTTGAACCGGACCATAAACCAGTGATTCCCAACCGGGGTGCCCAGGGTGCCCAGGATTTTGCAGTTACATTTTTTTTCTTTTCTTTTCCGCCTCGGCCTGCACGTCTGTGACTCACGGCGCAACTGGGGGAAAGGGAAGTCTGTGTGCATGCGGCTCCCTGCATCCCCTCCCCCCTGTGTCCCAGTGAGTGAGTGCCCTGCCAGAGAGGGGAAGAACGTGGAAGCTGCGCCGGGCCACTGTAGTGACCTGTGCCCCAGCATCCCCCTCCCCCTGCGATGAGGTGAATGAGTGCCCTGCCGGGGCCCTTAGTCGGTGCCCTGCCAGAGAGGGGAAGAACGTGGAAGCTGCGCCAGATTCCCGTGCCAGTGTAGTGAATAAAAGTGGCTTGCTTAAGGTACTGTACCCTTTCACCCCCTCTGTTATCCCTTCTCAACCCTGTCCACCCCCCCATCATCCATGTCCATTTCCCCCTCTCACCCATGTCCACCACCCTGTCCATCCCTGTCATCCATGTCCACCCCCCCCCTGTCCACATCCCAGTCATCCATGTCCACCCCCCCTGTCCACATCCCAGTCTACCTCATCAACCATGTCCAACCCCCTATTCCCCCCTCTTTTATCCCCCTTGTCCACCCTCCTGTAATCCCTGTTCACCCCCATATCTCCCGTGTTCACTCTCCTGTCATCCATGTCCACCTCAGCCACTCCTGTCACCCGTCCATCCCCCTGTCACCCATCTTCACCCCCCTGTCCACCCCCCAGTCTACACCTCTGTCACCCATGTCCACCTCTGTCCCTTTGTCACGCCAGTCCACCCCTCTGTCACTCCTGTCCTCCCCTCTTTAAACCACTCGTCACCCTTGTCCACCCCTCTGATCCCCTGTCTCCCATGTCCACCTTCCTGTCATCCATGTCCACCTTGGCCATCCCCCTATCCACCACTATGTCATCCATGTCCATCCCCGTGTCACCCATGTTCACCCCCCCCATTGTCCACCCCTCTGTCCACATCCTTATCACCCATGTTCACCCCTCTGCCCCTTTGTCAACCCTGTTACCACCTTGTCACTCTTGTCCACCCATCACCCCCGACGCACCCTGTCACCCATGTACACCCCTTTACACCCATATGTAACCCCCTACACCCCCCTGTCACCCATGTACACTTTTCTACACGCCTCTGTCACCCATGTACACTCCTCTACACCCCTGTCACCCATGTACACCCCTCTGTCACCCATTTACACCCCTCCACACCCCTCGGCCACCCATGTACACTCCTCTACACCCCTGTCACCCATGTACACCCCTCTGTCACCCATTTACACCCCTCTACACCCCTCGGCCACCCATGTACACTCCTCTACACTCCTGTCACCCATGTACACCCCTAACATCCCTCTGTCACCCCTGTACACCCCTCTGTCACCCATGTACACCTTTCTACACCCCTCTGTTACCACTTTACACCTATATGCCCCTGTATTCCTCTTCACTTGTAAAAGGGGAATCTGGTGGCTGATTCTGGTAAAGTGCAGAGCCTAATAGATTTGTTTTGGAGGTTTAAGGCTAGGTTTCCACATAGGTTTTTTTCTGGCATTTTTTTTTTTTTTGGGGGAAAACTGCCACTGCAGTTTTTAAGCCAAAGTCAGAAGTGTATTGGAATAGGAAATATAAAGGAAGGACTTATACTTCTCCTTCCTACTAGATCAACTTCTGACTTTGGCTGAAAAACTGCAATGGCATTTTTCCAAAAAATGCCAGAAAAAAACCTATGTGGAAACCTAATCTAACTGTGAAGAGTTGTGGCTGGAAGAAATGGTCAGGATGGTCCAGACCAGACAAAGAAGAACAGGGAATGATGCTGATCAGAGAAGACGTCATTTGTGGGTTTCTGTATAAAGCAGCACTGTAAACTACATACCCACAGATAAATAGATATTGGATATTGTGCATTGCGGCTTTTTTCCCCTTTTTTTGCTCGTCAACGCCAATTTTTTTTTCAAGGGGTGCCCCGAGCCGGAAAAGGTTGGGAATCACTGCCATAAACAGTGGTCTGTTGCAGTTTTAAAGGAGTATTCCAGTGCAAAATAACTTATCCCTATCCAAAGGATAGGGGATAAGTTATAGATCACGGGGGGTCCCAGCGCTGGGGCCCCCCGTGATCTCCTGGACGGGGCCGCGGCAGTCTGCCGGAAGTGAAGTTTCGTCCCCAGCAGAAAGCCACGGCAGACACTCCCCCTCAATGTATCTCTATGGGGTACATGGAGGGGGAGTGTCGGCCGCCACGTCATGCGGGGACGGAACGCCCCCTTTCTTGCATATTGACGCGTCCCCGCACCGGAGATCCCGGGGGGCCGCAGCGTTGGGACCCCCCCGCGATCTATAACTTATCCCCTATCCTTCGGATAGGGGATAAGTTATTTTGCACTATAGATGTCCTTTAAGTTTATGTTCAAAAACCGGATATGGTTGCAAAATGAGCCAGCCAGATTCAGGTAGAAGCTTATTGATATGAATGGGGTATGGCACTAGCCCAGCAGAAGGCAGCTTTGAAATTCTCTATCTGTATCCACAAAACGAGATGTAAATGCCCCCTTATGGTCTACTGACACGTGCAATATTCTGCTGCAGATTTCAATGTAAACTGCGCACCAAATCTGTGCAGAATACTGTAGGTGTGAATAGACCCTTAAGCAGAAGAAAATTGTGCAATGGGGACCTAGCTAATGGGTGGAGGACTATTAGTGCAAAGAAGCCATTAATAGGGGCTTAACCTACTTGGCTCCCTAATAGGGAGTTCGCAGGCTACATTTACCTACCTACTGTATGGGGGCCACAGGGGAAAATAACTTCTATGTAGCAAGGCACTGTTAGTTATGGACACTTGGCTGCTCTCTGTTTAGAAGAATGGCAATGTTTTCCTAATCCTGCATAATAATTTTTCCTCTAATGAAACTAACATGAAACCTATTAAACATTCCCTTTAAGGGTTATGTAAAGCAAGGGTCTAAGGGAATTTAATACGGAGAGATTATTGATTAATGAACCCTTTAATTTTATGTTAAAATTTCTTCCACCATGTATAACACGTTAAAATGTAAAGAAAAAAAAATTCACTACATGAACACTACACATTTGAACTAGGCCATATTAGCACCCTGGGAATTGTAACATAAATTGAAAAAGAAAGCCTCTAATGTCTATAGCAAGCATGGAACTCCACAAATCCATTCGTGGTGGTGTTGTGGCAAGAACTACGGCTGCTGGATAAATCCATCTCACCTCTGACCTGTTCTTAACTCCCAAACAAGATTTTGTTGTACCCGGACAAAAAGGTTTCAACATTATTAGAACGAGTCCTGTTGTCTTGTTTGATTTCCTCTCCCTTGTGTTGTTTGAATCCTTTGTCGATTACAAAGCAACAAACAGGCTACACTTTTAAGAGTAGCAAATCCAATTCCTATTGCCTCTCCCATCTAATTCATTCCCCAGGCCAGCTCTCCGAAGAGCGTCCTTTTTATCTTGTTCACTCTCTACAGGTCACGGCTGATTACTTCATGGGTAAAGTGGATGTGATTCATAATTACATTTCTGACCTCTCCGCATCATCTCAGCTACTTCCAAATCCTCTTCAATCACCTTTGAGCTACAGCTTGAGATGCAGATGGGTCACAGGGCTGCTAATCCTATCCATTGTTCCTTGTTCTCTACAAGCTATTATTTATCCCCTCGGTCCACATGCCCATAATTTTCTTTAGTTCTAGAACTCTACAGACAGCTGTTAATTATATGGCGCCTCTACCAAAGGCACAATCCCACTCATTTGTCAAGTTTATCCTTTGTTACCTGGGCACCTTTGACTACATGGCTACCTGAGATGCACCATCCATGAAGATGTACTCTACTGTTTTAAGGCTTCTTTACACAGATCCAATGTGGTCAGGCTCAAATCTGCATAACATAGAAGTTAAAGGGGAATTCAGCTAATAACATTAATCCCCTATCCAGGGGATAGGGAATAAGTGTCTGACCATCCCCCCCCCCCCCTCAGCTCATTTATGTTTCAATGGGTGGGGTGGCTGATGTGTGGGAGGGAGGAAAATAGAATTATGGGATTTGTAGGCAAAGAAAACTCAAACAGGAAATACCAGTTCACAAAAAGCTAGCCAGAGTATTATGGTAATCTCACAACCATTTAGCCCCAAGACAAGCGCAGATCCTTCCTAAGCATGTCCATTACTGTCTGCCAGGTACATACTAAAATCACCTTATGCTGGATAACCCCTTTAATTCTCACTCAAAATGCAGGTATGGTAAGATATTGTGATTTTCTGCATGCAAATCTGCTGCAGAAAATCATCTGCAGTCTATCAAACAGATGTCTAAGTACAGTACCATTATGGGTATTCTGAATTTAGCGCATAATCATTATTTTTTGCATATTTGCATAATGATACGTTATACAACTTTACTTGTACTTTCTACATCAGTTCCTTATGTATTTTTTAGGCTCTTCATTAGGATCCTTCTGTTTCTATTCAAAATTGTTCATGTGATGGACACACAGGTGCACGGTTCGTATCTGTGTATCCATCGCATGACCAGGACAGATTGTCAAGATTATACATACATCGTGATAAATAATGAGAGCAGTGAAAGCATACTATGAATAATATAGAGATATGGCAGCTGGGAATTTTGGGTATTGTAATTTAGTGAAGACACCATCAAGGGAGAAAGGTACCTAACACAAGGCAGCAAACATACACAGCATATACAGTACGTACCGTCATACGTTCCGCTCTCGAGCAGCACACCGCTATCTTCTAAGGCTTTAAATTGATCCACAGTGATAAAATTATAATCCACACCAGGGACCTCTCCATCTCTTGGTGACCGAGTTGTGCCTTTAATGAAACAGAAGAAGAAGAAGAAAAGTTAGCATACGGATTAACAGTGCGCTGTCTGGATTATTCACAAGTTAAAATCTTTAAAAAAAAACTTCAGATAAAGAATTGTGTCCTCAGGGACTATGAAAATAAGGGGCCAAGATGAAAATCCAAATAAGAAAAAGCAAAAGTTCAAGAAATTCTCATTTGAGAGAGCTTTTTTCTGTAAAACTAGGGCAATGAATTATGTAGTAAGAGAGAATGCAATGAACAGACAAGTTTTGTGAAGTCTTGAAGGCATGGCAAAGTCTGAAGGGGAACAGAATTCATTTTCAATGATACTAAAGTAACAGTGTACCCGTGTTATTGAGTGGGCAGTGGAGTAAAGCCCTTAGCAGGAATGAGCTGCACATTAAAGGGGTACTCCGGTGAAAAACGTTTTTTTTTTTTTTAAATCAACTGGTGCCAGAAAGTTAAACAGATTTGTAAATTACTTCTATTAAAAAATCTTAATCCCTCCTGTACTTATTAGCTGCTGAATACTACAGCGGAAATTCTTTTAATTTTGAAACACAGAGCTGTCTGCTGACATCACGAGCACAGTGCTCTCTGCTGACATCTCTGTCCATTTTATGAACTGTCCAGAACAGCATATGTTTGCTATGGGGATTTCCTTTTACCCTGGACAGTTCCTAAAATGGACAGAGATGTCAGCAGAGAGCACTGTGCTCATGATGTCAGCAGACAGCTCTGTGTTTCAAACTGAAAATAATTTCCACTGTAGTATTCAGCAGCTAATAAGTACAGGAAGGATTAAGATTTTTTAATAGAAGTAATTTACAAATCTGTTTAACTTTCTGGCACCAGTTGATTTAAAAAAAAAAAAAAGGGTTTCACCGGAGTACCCCTTTAACTGCTTAGGCTGGGTTCATGTCTGCAATGGAGTCACTGTTGGGTGTTGTGCTTGCCATTTAAGAGATTTGTAAATTACTTCTATTAAAAAATCTTAATCCTTCCAATAGTTATTAGCTTCTGAAGTTTTCTGTCTAACTGCTCAATGATGATGTCACGTCCCGGGAGCTGTGCATGATGGGACAATATCCCCATAGGAACTGCACAGCTCCCGGGACGTGAGTCATCAGAGAGCAGTTAGACAGAAAACAACAACTCAACTTCAGAAGCTAATAACTATTGGAAGGATTAAGATTTTGTAATAGAAGTAATTTACAAATCTGTTTAACATTCCGGAGCCAGTTGATATATATAAAAAAAAGTTTTGGCCTGGAATACCCCTTTAATTACTAGACCTAAAGGACATGAACATATTACAACATGTGCAACCTCTAAACAGTGCAGAATGATATGTGCTTCTGAGCTGCACTTCCTACAATAACTATGGACAGAAAGTTGCAACCATAGCCAGCTATTTAGAGAGCTTTAGAATTAAAGGGCTCCAGAAAGTTAAACAGATTTGGAAATGACTTCTATTAAAAAATATTAATCCTTCCAATAATTATTAGCTGCTGAAGTTGAGTTGTTTTTTTCTGTTTGACAACAGTGCTCTCTGCTGACACATCTGCTTGTCTCAGGAACTGTCCAGAGTAGCAGCAAATCCCCATAGCAAACCTCTCCTGCTCTGGACAGTTCCTTTGACAGACAGAGGCGTCAGCAGAGAGCACTGCTGTCAGACAGAAAACAACAACTCAACTTCAACAGCTGATAAGTACTGGAAGGATTAACATTTTTTTAATAGAAGTAATTTACGAATCTGTTTAACTTTCTGAAGCCAGTTAATATGAAAAAAACAATTCTTCATGGAATACCCCTTTAACTTGGCTGTCATCTGATCACTTAAACAGCACACCCAAAAGGATCTATTCCCTTATAGCAAATGTTATTTCTATAGACACATGTACATTAGGAAGGAGCACTCCTAAATGAAAGATAGACTCTCCACTAGCATGTCTATTTAAAATGGGGATGCAAAGGAAAAGCTTCCAGGTTGTCAGTGCTCATCGTCTTGAGCTCCTCTGGCTTACAACACTTATCCAAATTTTAACCTAAAATAAATATCTGGTATAATAGGAAGTTGATTCACCAGTGGTATTCTATAAAAGGGTCAAATCAGGGGGGGTTAGGCATAACAACAACTAAGGCAAAACTGCTAATTTCTACTTGCGGAATTTCCAGTAGATGGCACGCATTCAAAGGATTTTCTCTGAGGTGGCTGTCCAGTCTACATGGGTAGTTTTTCACCACATTATAAATATGGAGTGGACTCAATTATCAGAAAGAGTTCTTGCAGCCAAATCTGGCAGGAGAATTTGAAAACCACCTGCTGCCATACCCCATTCCTTTCAATGAGCCATGTGGAGTCAGCTAGTGACTCAGCTCGGCCGACATTCCGATGGCTGTGATTTTCGACAAGGACTAAAATCTCGTGGTCTGCTTTGTACTTACATACTAACAAACGTACTTACTAGCTACACACTGCAAAACACCTCATGTTTGGCTCCCTTCAGTCCCCAGGTCTTCTCTCCTCTTTCCGCTCTACAGAAGTGAGCGACTTGTTGCAGGACCTGTCAGCTTAGCCAACCACTGGCTGAGCCGGCAAACAGCAGCGGCTAGTGATTGGCTGAGCCGGCATGTCCTGCAGCAAGACGCATGTTTCAGAAGCAGAAAGAAAAGAGGAGACCTTGGGACAAGACGGTGCATGCTTATTTTTATTTTTTTTCTATTTCACCCATCGCCGCAGCATATTAGATTTTAAAAAGTTTACAGTAGACTTGATCAAAGTCTGGAATAAACAAACCTCTGCCAGAATAGGTTCAAAAGGTACAAGCGAATGGGGTTTTCTATCCATCTGCCTTTATTGTATAACAAAAACTCCCCACAAACATGGCCTTAGCAGATCTCAACGCAGGGAAGTGCCTCTGTGTGGCAGTCTCTACACACGAAACGCGATAAATACAACAGCAGCAATTTACTAAAAGCAGCATGATATCTCCGTAAAATAAGATTATTAGAAAAACAACACAAGTTCCGTTGTGCTCCAGCCACATGCATCACTATTAAAAGGACTGTCTGTACAGACTACAACTAATAGTACTGTTCAAAGCGCACTTATTAAAAAAGGATAATGACTCGAGAGATGCCACCAAGAACAGGTTTAACCTCTTTAGCTGCCTGTTAAAAAGTTGTCTTTTTAGTTGCTGAAGTAATTACATGAAAGAGCTCAGCTAAATACTCCATCTACACCTGTTTAAATAAAATGTGCCCCCCATACACAATTACAAGTCCTTGCACTGCAATGCAGTCGGATAGAAAACACCCTCTCAGGGCTAGTATTCTGCTTTGGCCATAATAATCTGTGACAAATCTCCGGCACCGACCCTTCAGCACAAACTGTGTGGGGTTTAAGTGTAGAGTCCGTGATTAGACCCCCCTGGATTTACTGTGCAAAATAATGGCCACGCTTGTTTAACACAGGAATAAAAGGATTTTGTCTGTGTTTGAATGGGCTTCTAATAAGTCAAAACAGGCAGCAGATGTTTCGGTCACAGACTTTTTTCAGCTGAATATTGAATCCCCTCCTCCTTGGAAAGTAGTCTCCTTTGGTTGATTTTTGTAAAAACCATACTGCATAACGCGGCAGCTTAATAAAAGATTCTATTTTTTTTATTACTTCCTACTGAAAATATCAAAATACCGTATATACTCGTGAATAAGCCGACCCAAATATAAGCAGAGGCCCCTAATTTCACCCCAAAAACCCAGGAAAAGTTATTGACTCGACTATAAGCCTAGGGTGGGAAATGCATCACCCCACCCTGTCATCATCCAGAGGCCCGTAATTAACACCGTCATCATCACCCTGTCTTCATCCCCCCCCCCCCCCCCCGTCATCATCACCCCGTCATCACTTCCTCCCCTGTCAATCCCTTCATCATTGGTGTTCAACCTGTGGACCTCCAGATGTTGCAATGATCAGGGCATGCTGGGAGTTGTAGTTTTGAAACATCTGGAGGTCCCCAGGTTGAAGACCTGCAGCCTTCGTCATCATCCAGACCCCCTTTAGTTTTTTACTCCCTTCCCCTCGGTGGGAAGGAAGGGTGAGCTGTTCCGGGCCATCTATGTTGCAGGGACCATCCGGTGGGGAGGGCTGTTCGTTCTGGGCTGTCCATTTTCTCCGGGAGGCCCTCTTCTCCGTTCCGGGCCGGCCCCAGACTAGTGACGTTACCTTGACGACGACGCACAGGGACATTCATGTGCAGGCACATCTGCTGCGCACGGACGTCCCTGTGCGTCGTCGTTAAGGCAACGTCACTAGGCCGGGGCTGGCCTGGCAGAGAAGAGGGTCTCCCAGTGAAGATTGACAGCCCGGAACGACCAACCCTCCCCACCGGACAGTCCCTGCAGCATAGATGGCCCAAACCAGCTCACCCTTCCTTACCACCGAGGGGAGGTGAGTAGAAAACTATAAGGGGGGTCTGGATGATGACAAAGGCCGCAGTGGTCTTCAACCTGGGGACCTCCAGATGTTTCAAAACTCCCATCATGCTCGGACAGCCGATGACTTTCTGTTGTCTCTCCAGTGCCACTCTATTATTTGCAGAAAATGTAATGGTCAAGGGCAGAGGGGCTCACATATTGTGCGCTAAAAAACTCACATTTATATTTATAGTAAATTTAACAATCATGTAATTCAAAACAATCCATACATTCAAAGTTTATATATGTTTTAGCACTTTCTGTATCTTTTGTGTATGTTTACCTTTATGTTTGATTATTTGTCTTTATTTCCATTCCATTATCCTAAATTACTGCTACAATCTGTCAACTGAACAATGGCAGTGATAACTGCTTGTTACAATGCACAAAAACTCCTGCTCTTCATTGATCCACATTGATCTTGCATGTCTAAAAATATCATCCTCATCGGTATTTTCAGTGAGTAGCATTTACAATACATACCGTATACATACCTGACTAGCGTACGGCACTCCTGAGAGTTGCCACTAGGCAGCAATGTCACGCCATGCTGGCAAAACACATTGATAGTTCTGATGGAAATATCTATTACATACTACTGATCCTAAAGTAGTCCGTGTCTCAAGTCATTGGGTTACCAGTAAAAAGACCCATTTAAATGATTATAAACAAGATTATAAAGAAAATTCAATGATACACAAGCATATAACATGGAACTGTTCTATCATTGTGACTGACATATAGCTAATATTTTTCTTTGGACTATAACTTCACTATGCCAAGATGCCTCCATTAGTAACATGGTCAGAAGAAGCACCAGCACACTGTTTCTCAACCTTTTTTGCCTGAGTACCCCTTGATAGCTCATTCCCAAAAAATTGTACCCCCATATTAGAGAAATTTTGTAATGATGAAATTATAATTCATTTGCTTTACTTTAATCTATAACAGGCCCCCTTGTTCCTCTCCCTATCTCCCCATTCCCCCATTTTACAGGTGACGTCTTCTCTAACCGGAGTTGTTTACTTTTCTTTACTATCTGGCCTAGACTGCCATTAAGATTTCTCCCATACAAAACTTCTCCACAGAACCAGCTAAAAAAAAAAAAAAACATTTCAGGCTTCTTTCTGCAGTACAATACCCACCTATTTACAAACTCCCCATGTTTATTGTCACACACAGTAATAGTACCCGCTTTGCGTCCCCAAAAAGTTGTTAGGTCCCCTCTGTGCTGCCAAATATAGCTGTAGACCACCAAACTGCCCCCATATATAGTTGTAGGCCACGATACTGTCCCGTTTTGGTGCTCCGCTGCTCCTCTGGTCTGGGGACCTATTGCTATGGCTCATAGCAGTAGGTCCCCGTTCTGCAGGGGCAGTGGAGCAACAAAGCTGATGGTAATTACTGCCCACAGCAGCCCAGTGCCCACGCTTCCCCTTTGCTATTCTCCTGCCCTGCTCCTCAGTGCAGTAACCTCAGCCTACCACTTCTTTCAAAGTGGTCCAGACCAGTAACCAATGGCTGCCATTACTGATTTTTTTTTTCAAGAACCCCAGGAGAACTGCTAAGTACCCCAAGGGGAAGTACTTGTACCCCAGATTGAGAACCACTGCTCTATAGAAATTTTGAGCATCATTTATGTATTTTTAATAACAAAAACACACAAAGAGAAATTAGTAAACTATACAGCTTACAATCGTGTCTAGATACAAACATCATAATGTCAAGAAAAAGACAAACCAGAAGTTATGCTGAAAAATTAAACATGTCTGTATCAGTTAGAACTGCTGTCATTCAGGAAAATGATCCCTACAGGACACATAAATCTTGTTACTTCACTGCAGTCATGAAGGGAACGGCCATTTTTCACACTGGCTAAAAGTGAATATATTAACAGTGCAAGATTTATGCTGCCAGCATAAATAAGATGGAATCAGAAGGGATGGGAAGAAATGTTATAATTGATGAAATTTGCCTTGGGGATCAATACAGAGAGGCTGAGAATCTAAACCATAAAATAATCACATTACAAGTGGCTAAATCTGAAAAATATACTGATCCCTTCGTAAACTCTGTTCAGGCATACAAAGGCTGTAAGGACAGTAATAAATCCAGAAATCTACAATTTGGTTGTTGTCCTAATGGCTATTAGCTCTCGGAGCAAGAAGCTATGTGGTGGAGAATAATATGAGGGAAGATTTTTTTTTTATGAAAAAAGTTCCAGAATTGCACTGATACATTTAACTCCTACAACAACAGTTTATTAAACTATTAACAGAAAGGAGGATGGCTAAGGCTGCCTGCACTGACATCTCGGTTTTACACTACGGGTGCCGGTTCCGGCTGGAGGAGGGGCAAACCAGACGCTTCCGGACCAGCACTGAAGTCCATTCATTTTAATGAGCCTACCAGAGTCAAACGGTGACTCCGGTCTGCTCATTTTTGACCCGTATCCAGTTATGTGACCGGACCTAAAACCGTAATATACTACGGTTTTAGGTCTGGTCACAAAACTGGATGTGGGTCAAAAATGAGCCGACCGGAGTCACGGTTTGACTCCGGTCGGCTCATTAAAATGAATGGAGTTCAGCGCTGGCCCCGCTGGGGTAAGGGAGCGCCCGGCTTGTCCCTCCTCCAGCCGGAACCGGCACCCGTAGTGTATAACCGAGATGTGAATGCAGCCTTAGAGAACCCTTGGAAAGGTGTAGCACTGATTTTGGAAATAAGCTGCTGAGAATATGCTTCTGGTGTGCATGAATGTTTACACGGGGGGGGGGGAGGGGGGGGGATACCCGCGAGTTTCCATCTGTGGGTTTGAGTTTCCTATAGCAGATTTTCTGCAGTGGAATCTCCACAGCTGAAATTCTTCAGCAGATTACAATGACCTAAATGTGGTCTGCTTAAGATTTTCTGCTTGTGCTTTATTTAAAAAGGGGTACTCCAGTGGAAAACATTATTTTTTTTTTTATTCGAAACAACTGGTGCCAGAAAGTTTAACCGATTTGTAAATTACTTCTATTAAAAAAATCTTAATCCTTAAAGTACACTGCTCAAAAAAAATAAAGGGAACACTTAAAGGAGTACTCCGACGCAAACATTTTATGGGGGAAATGGAGCATGAAGCAAAGTTATATTACATTGTAATGTACTCACGTTATCCATATGGTCTTCTTCCCGGACTTCTCCTCGCTTTTCCATTCGACCGGAAGCTGGGCCCTTTGATGACGCTCGACCGCGTTTTCTTCATGACCCGGCGCCATCTTAGCCCGGTGACTCATAGCTCCCATGAGTCACTGTGGGCTGTGCTGCCTCCCAGCCCGGTGTCGGCTACTCCTCCCTAAGTAATTTATTCATTTATGTGCTGAGCTGAGCTGCCATAGGCTCAGCTCAGCAAACACCTATGGCAGCGCTGACCTCCAATCAGCGCTTACGTTCCACGCATGCATGAGGGAGAATAGGACCGGACATACTACCAGGGCATTGTGGGAGATGTAGTCATTTAGACTGAAAAACATGTGACCAAAACCCGGAAGTACCGGGAACTTCAGAGCGGCGTTGCAAGCGAACGGCTGGACCAAATCACGCGATTGGGGGCTCTATCAAAAGGTATAATCAGGGGCTACATTTAGGGATTAGTTTATTTTTTATTGTGAGCATCGGACTACTCCTTTAAACAACACAATGTAACTCCAAGTCAATCACAATTCTGTGAAATCACACTGTCCACTCAGGAAGCAACACTGATTGACAATCAATTTCACATGCTGTTGTGCAAATGGAACAGACAACA
This sequence comes from Hyla sarda, assembly GCF_029499605.1. Lineage (NCBI taxonomy): Eukaryota > Metazoa > Chordata > Amphibia > Anura > Hylidae > Hyla > Hyla sarda. The sequence goes on along the minus strand of NC_079190.1, from coordinate 360,575,934 downwards.
GGTGGACATTATAGGCAATTAGCAAGACACCCCAATAAAGGAGTGATTCTGAAGGCGGTGACCACAGACCACTTCTCAGTCCCTATGCTTCCTGGCTGATGCTTTGGTCACTTTTGAATGCTGGCTCTGCTTTCACTCAAGTGGTAGCATGAGACGGAGTGTACAACCCCCACAAGTGGCTCAGGTACTGCAGCTCATCCAGGATGGCACATCAATGCGAGCTGTGGCAAGAAGGTTTCCTGTGTCTATCAGCCGAGTGTCCAGAGCATGGAGGCGCTACCAGGAGACAGGCCAGTACATCAGGAGACGTGGAGGAGGCCGTAGGAGGGCAACAACCCAACAGCAGGACTGCTACCTCTACCTTTGTGCAAGGAGGAGCAGGAGGAGCACTGCCAGAGCCCTGCAAAATGACCTAAAGAAGGGCACAAATGCACATGTGTCCACTCAAACAGTCAGAAACAGACTCCATGAGGGTGGTAATAGGGCCTGACATCCAAAGGTGGGGGTTGTGCTTTCAGCCCAACACCGTGCAGGACGTTTGGCTTTTGCCAGAGAACACAAAGATTGGCAAATTGGCCACTGGTGCCCTGTGCTCTTCACAGATGAAAGCAGGTTCACGCTGAGCACATGTGACAGATGTGAAAGAGTCTGGAGATGCCGTGGAGAACGTTCTGCTGCCTGCAACATCCTCCAGCTTGACCAGTTAAAGGTGGGTCAGTAATGGTGTGAGGTGGCATTTCTTTGGGGGCCGCACAGCCCTCCATGTGCTTGCCAGAGGCAGCCTGATTGCCATTAGGTACCGAGATGAGATCCTCAGACCCCTTTGTGAGACCATATGCTGGTGCGGTTGGCCTGGGTTCCTCCTAATGCAAGACAATGCTAGACCTCATGTGGCTAGAGTGTGTCAGCAGTTCCTCCAAGAGGAAGATATTGATGCTATGGACTGGCCTGCCTGTTCCCCAGACCTGAATCCGATTGAGCACATCTGGGACATCTCGCTCCATCCACCAACGCCACATTGCACCACAGACTGTCCAGGAGTTGGCGGATGCTTTAATCCAGGTCTGGAGGACATCCCTCAGGAGACCATCCGCCACCTCATGAGGAGCATGCCCAGGGATTGTAGGGACGTCATACGGGCACGTGGAGACCACACACTACTGAGCCTCATTTTGACTTGTTTTAAGGACATTACATCAAAGTTGGATCAGCCTGTAGTGTGGTTTTCCACTTTGATTTTGAGTGTGACTCCATATCCAGACCTTCATGGGTTGATAAATTTGATTTCCATTGATAATTTTTGTGTGATTTTGTTGTCAGCACATTAAACTATGCAAAGACTAAAGTATTTCATACGATTAGTTCAGTCATTCAGATCTAGGATGTGTTATCTTAGTGTTCTTTATTTTTTTTGAACAGTGTACTTATCAGCTGCTGAATACTACATAGGAAGTGGAGTTGTTCTTTTCTGTCTGACCACAGTGCACTCTGTTGACACCTCTGTTCATGTCAGGAACTGTCCGGAGCCATGGGGATCTGCTCCTACACTGGACAGTTCCTGACACAGACAGAGGTTTCAGCAGAGAGCAATGGGGTCAGACTGAAAAGAACAATTTAACTTCTTCTGTAGCATACAGCAGCTGATAAGTCCTGGAAGGATTAAGATTTTTAACAGAAGTAATTTACAAATCTGTATAACTTTCTGGAGACAGTTTGATATGAAAAAAATTGTTTTCCACTGGAGTACCCCTTAATAACTAGGTAAGAGTAATCTGCATGGGAGGCTGTGAGGAACATGCACCTGATAAGAGTTTAAAAGGGTTTAAATCAACTGGTGCCAGAAAGTTAAACAGATTTGTAAACTATTTCTATTAAAAAAAATGTAATCCTTCATCCTTCCAGTACTTATTAGCTGCTGTATGCTACAGAGGAAATTCTTTTCTGCTCTGGACAGTTCCTGACAGACAGAGGTGTCAGCATAGAGCACTGTGGACAGACAGAAAATAAATCCATAAAAGAAAATAATTTCCTCTGTAGTATACAGCAGCTAATAAGTATTGGAAGGATTAAGCTTTTTTAATAGAAGTAATTTACAAATCTTTATTTTTTTTTGGCACCAGTTGATAAAAAATAAAATACAAATTCCACCGGAATTAGGAGGTTTGCAACCTCAAAAGGGGACATTGTGACATGTGTGAGTAACATTGTTGTCTAGTTTGTTGGGTGGCTAGGAGTAATCCACCTGTAGGAAGTGAAGGCTGTATTTGTTGTTACTGAACAAGAAAGACAGAAGTCCTGTTTTAAACTTCTCTTGTGTCCCTGTCTGAGTGCTCTTTTCCTGCTAATTGACTGGTTCTACAGAGCTAATTTCCCTTAAAGGGGTATTCCAGGCCAAAACTTTTTTTTTCATATATCAACTGGCTCTGGAAAGTTAAACAGATTTGTTAATTATTTCTATTAAAAAAATCTTAAATCCTTCCAATAGTTATTAGCTTCTGAAGTTGAGTGGTTGTTTTCTGTCTAACTGCTCTCTGATGACTCACGTCCCGGGAGCTGTGCAGTTCCTATGGGGATATTCTCCCATCATGCACAGCTCCCGGGACGTGACATCATCATTGAGCAGTTAGACAGAAAACTTCAGAAGCTAATAACTATTGGAAGGATTAAGATTTTTTTATAGAAGTCATTTACAAATCTGTTTAACTTTCCGTAGCCAGTTGATATATATAAAAAAAGGTTTTGCCTGGAATACCCCTTTAAAACATACATTATTTTTAGATAGCAAAAAAAATTTTTATGGAAGAAAAAAAATCATATCGGATATGTCTAGTAAGTTGTGCCTAATATATAATGCCGGCAATGCTTTCTTTTTTACCAGATCTATAAATCTTCCTATGTCTATATTCATTGAAGAGCACAGTTTTGCAATTATTATTCAGTGCTTGGCATCAATATTCCTGTAATTTTGTCATTTTATAGTTATACTGCTTACGCTATTACGTGTCCTACTGATATGTGAACAGTCACTCCATCCAGAGCAGTAACATACTACCTGTATAACCGTTTGTAAGGCAAATGAAGGTATAGGACCCCCTTATTTAGCCCATTATCCACAAGAGTTGATCCAGAGGAAGGCAGAACTTCCCTCCCTTCCCCAAAAGAGGAAGAAGCCAGTGGCATCAGCACCCACAGCACATGAATGGGGCTGTTATGGGTTGGTATACCGCATTATCGATTTACCAAATGGTGGGGGCAATGGGACCATTAGCTTGGATAATAATCTAGAAAGTATGATAGTCTAGCACTTGTTACCAGCAATGAGCAGCAATATAAAGTGTATTCCCGAGGCTTTTACAATTCCTTAAGGGAACCACTACTAAAGGATAGCAAGGCTATCTTGTACCAATATCAAAAGGACAGAATCCACCAGCAAAAGACTCTTTTCTGATAATAAATATGACAACTCTGATATTTGGTAGTCACAATTTTTCATTTCTGCAAGGACTTCTGAAGAGTTAAACTTCTACTACTGCTTTGACCTGCTAAGTGATCACACAACGATAGGTGATGGTAGATTTCCGTCTGCCTCGCTCTACTACCTGCAATACCACAGACAAATAAAAGGCCCAAGCCTGCTGGACTATGATCATCTGCACCTAGTATCTACCCTGCAATCTCTAACCTTATTCTAATATAATAAACTTTTTATTTTTTTTGTTTAATTCCCCTAAATGAAACCTGTTTAATGTCAGTCTCTTTGACCTTGCTGGAAACTCTTTCAGGTCATTGCGCACTTATGGCAGTGGCTGAATTTTATGAGCTACACTGTGTGATCCACATAAAGAGAAGCAAAGCCATTACACTAATGGAAATGAGTCGTTCAAAAACATCCTGAAATGTGTCACTGTTTGAAGAATCTGATCATGTACTAACTCTATGTGAGAAAATCAGCTTAAGCACTGTTGAAAGGGAACATTAGAGGTAATCAGGAAATGTCATTCACACTTGTACTGATTTCCAGATTATGTTATGAAGTACGGGCTTCATACCAGTTCTTTTAGTTCAGATATAATTTAAAGGCACAAAGCAGCATGTATGTATGTGCAATAATAAGGCTCAGAAATTGCATTTAAATGACGAGAGCGAAGGTGTGCTCATAAACCTAACAGCTACAGTCAGTTCAAGGGTTAAAAGAAAAATACTGTAATTTTGAAGGTCCTTGTTTCTGGCTGAATTATTAATTAATCAGTAATGCAAATGTCTGCTTTTCATGTGGGGTTGATGCTATAATGAGCGGCGCGCATAGGACTGATTGCCGCGCACACGCTTCCCGCTAATAAGGGTTCTTTTATTATCAAAGAAGAGAAACAAGTCTGTGACAGGGCCATGATGAAACGGAGTCTGTCCCTGAGCTACAGAAAGAAAAGCGAAACCTAAATTAGTGTTTAAAAGAGTTGTCCTACCAGTAAATATTATACTCATTATACTGATTTAAAAAAAAAAACATTAAACAAGCTTTGCCACTCAATGCATGAAAAATTAGAACAAAGTATGGTGCCACCTAGTGTTTAAAGGAGTTATACGGTATCAAAAAAACGTATCATTAGCATCTCTATAGGAGAGTCAGGGATACAGCGTTTGAGTATCTCAGACTTTCCCATAGAAAAACATGGAGGGGGCGCGTCGGCCATAGCTTCGTGCCGTGGTCGATACACTCCATTAATGCAGAGAGCTGGGGCACAGGGGCAGAAGATTGCGGGAGGCCTAGTGGACTGACCCATCCTAAAACAACCCCATTCCAATCAGACACTTATCCGCTATCCTGCAGATAGGGGATACGTTTTTTTGATACTGGACTCTCTCTTTAAAGTGTACAATAATGTGCATGTCCACCCAGTGGCGTTGTGACCGGGGTGCGGCCCGCACCAGGTGACACCATCCTGATGGGGTGACACCAGGTACGCTGCCGATCCTCAGTTGCGCTGCCTGTCTCCGTACTAGCAGCACCCCCCTGGCCCCCACTTGCGCTGTCTCTGTAATAGCATCACCTGCCCCCCCCCCCCCCCCGGTCCTCACTTGTTGCGCCTCCGTACTAGCACCCCCACCCTCCCCCCATCACCTGCACAGTGACGTCTTCTGTTGCGCCGGTCCGACGTCCCTCCGCAGGGCTGGCGCAGGAGGCCGTGACGTCACTCGCTGAGCGCCCGGAGAGTAGGAGCGCTGCGCTGGATGGGTAAGTGAGTGAGTGTGTGTCTGTCTCACTCACTCTGTGTGTCTCTGTCTGTGTGTGACTGTGTGTGTGTGTGTCTGTGAGTGTGTGTCTCTCTGTGTGTGTTTGTCGCTATCTCTGTCTGTGTGTGACTCTGCGTGTGTGTGTCTCTCTGTGAGTGTGTGTCTCTCTGACTGTGTGTGTGCATGTCTCTCTCTCTCTATCTGTGTGTGTCTCTGTGTTGTGTGTGTGTGTGGGTTTTTTTTGTGTGGGGGGAGGGGGGGTTTGTTTGAACCAGCGATCTAATGTGGGGAGACTTTGACCTATTGTGGGGAACAGGCAAGGGAACCTGCGGCCTAATGGAGGGGAAACTACTACTAAATGAGGGGAATCTATGCTACCTAATGTTGGAAAACTGCTACCTAATGTGCGAAGGCTGCTACATAATGTGGGAAAACTGCTACCTAATGTGGGGAATCTGTGCTACCTAATGTGGGGAAACTGCTACCTAATGTGTGGAATCTATGCTACCTAATGTGTGGAATCTGTGCTACCTAATGTGTGGAATCTGTGCTACCTAATGTGGGGAAACTGCTACGTAATGTGTGGAATTTGTGCTACCTAATGTGTGGAATCTGTGCTACCTAATGTGTGGAATCTGTGCTACCTAATGTGGGGAATCTATGCTACCTAATGTGTGGAATCTATGCTACCTAATGTGTGGAATCTGTGCTACCTAATGTGGGGAATATGTGCTACCTAATGTGGGGAATATGTGCTACCTAATGTGGGGAAATTACTACCTAATGTGGGGTAACTGGTACCAAATGTGGGGAATCTATGCTACCTAATGTGGGGAAACTGCTACCTACCTAATGTGGGGGAACAGCTACCTACCTTAAGTGGGGGAACTGCGGCCTACCTGATGCTCCCCCCCTGGCAGTAGCACCCTCATCATCCACCAGCAAACCCCCCAGCAGCAGCACCTCCATCAGCAGATCCTGATGGTGGATGATGGGGGTGCTCCTGCCAGGAGGACGATCCTGCCGATGGATGATGGGGGTGATACTGCCAGGGGGGATGGCCAGTAGCACCCTCATCATCCTCCAGCAACACCTCCCCAGTACTAGCACCCCCATCATCCACTAGCAACACCGCCAGATTTATATTCAGAGGGTACAGTATGTGGCAGATTTATATTCAGAGGGTACAGTGTGTGGCAGTATATTTAGAGGGTACAGTATGTGGCAGATTTATATTCAGAGGGTACAGTATGTGGCAGATTTATATTCAGAGGGTACAGTGTGTGGCGGTATATTCAGAGGGTACAGTGTGTGGCAGATTTATATTCAGAGGGTACAGTATGTGGCAGATTTATATTCAGAGGGTACAGTGTGTGGCAGTATATTCAGAGGGTTCAGTGTGTGGCAGTATATTCAGAGGGTACCGTATGTGGCAGATTTATATTCAGAGTGTACAGTATGTGTTGGTATTATATTCAGAATGTACAGTGTGCGGCGGTATTATATTCAGAGGGTACAGTATGTTGCAGATTTATATTCAGAGTGTACAGTATGTGTTGGTATTATATTCAGAATGTACAGAGTGTGGTAGTATTATATTCAGTGGGTATGGTGTATGGAAGGTTTATAATCAAAGAGTATAGTGTATAGTAGTATTATATTTAGAGGATGCAGGTTTATAATAATACTTGTTTTCATATAGAGGATGAGAATGCGCCGACATAGTGAGGAGACGTCTGGGCGTCACATTCTGCAGAGAGAAGTTTTAGCTGGACCAGGCGGTATGTACCATCTGAATTAGATAAGGGAAGACTATAGAGAAGATGTCACCTGTAGTCACTGATATCATTGTGTATTGTCCTCACTATAGAGAAGACGTCACATGTAGTCACTGATATCATTGTGTATTCTCCTCACTATAGAGAAGACGTCACCTGTAGTCACTGATATCATTGTACATTCTCCTCTCTATGTCCTATCAGAGCTGTAGTCGCTTGTCAGTTCTACAGTTATGATAAGTGAAACTACAACTCCCAGCATAACCTCACCACGGCATAAAGGGGTACTCTACTGGGAAAATTGTTTTTAATCAACTGGTGCTACAAAGTTAAACAGATTTATAAATTACTTCTACTTAAAAATCTTAATCCTTCCAGTACTTATTAGCTGCTGTATAAGTGATTCACAGGAAGTTCTTTTCTTTTTTAATTTATTTTCTGTCTGACCACAGTGCTCTGTACTGACACCTCTGTCCATGTCAAGAGCTGTCCATAGTAGGAGCAAATCCCCATTGCAAACCTCTCCTGCTCTGGACAGTTCCTAACATGGACAGACAGAGCACTGTGGACAGACTGGAAAGAACTACACAACTTCCTGTGGAGAATACAACAGCTTATAAGTACTGTAAGGATTAAGATTTTAAATAGAAGTAATTTAAAAATCTGTTTAACTTTCTGGCACCAGTTGATATAAAAGAAAATGTTTTCCAGTGGAGTACCTCTTTAAGTAATTCTGGGAGCTGTATATTTAAATGGTGAAAACTTCTTTAACACTTTCCCATTCTGTGGCAACTGGTATATCTGATTATTATACTGGAATTTCTCACAATGCGCTACAACAGTGGTGTCTGTCACAACAGGCTAAAAACTTACTGGGGGGGGGGGAAGGTATGGGGTGACACCATTTTCTACCGCACCGGGTGACACCAACCCTAGCAACGCCACTGTGTCCACCTACTGAAATAAATGCTGGTGGACACATATGCGCAATCACTGCCACACCCCCATTCCTATTGTACGCATAAATCTTCTGATTACTGAACATTTATTTATTTCATCCTACCCAGGACCAGTGCCTACTAAGTGGCAGAGCAAAAATGCTATGTATTGTAATGTAGAAATTCCTTGGGGGGGGGGGGGGGGGGGGTCACAACCCTATTTTACGGGAGTCTAAGGATTTCCCCAATACAGGTATTTTCGGGCCATTCCATTTCTGTTCTACTGATTTCCTGTTAATGCTCAGCATAAACACCATCATGGGCCCAGATTTATCAAACTGTGAGAGAGAAAAAGTTGAGTGATTTTCCCATAACAACCAATCACAGCTCATCTAACGAGCTCTGGTAAAGTGAAAGCTGAGCTGTGATTGGTTGTTCTGGGAAAATCTCTCAACTTATTCTCTCACACAGTTTGAGAAATCTGGGCCCATGATGGTGTTTTTGCTGAGCATTAACAGGAAATCAGTAGAACAGAAACGGAATGGCCCAGCTGGTTTGCTGTCCATGTTTGAAATTTTGGAACACATTTCAAAGTGATCAACAGAAGGACGGTGGAAAATGGATATAACTGACAAGGAAAGATCAATATAACATGGTAATGTAGGGCCTGGGGTTACATACTGCCTTTCGGCATTAAGACTACTGTGAGAATTAAGTGTGACTGATCAAATTGCCAACAGTATTCCTACACGAATTCTCTTTCTCCACATTCTTCTGATAGACTCTCACTTCATTGAGTACAAGGCACATTGGGAAAAGACTCCTTTCAAATGGCAGATGGGCAAGGGAGTGCAGACTATTTTCACAGATTTACTATGGAATAAACAGCAGTTAGCAAGATAAACAGCTTGATATGGATAATATGACATGCAAAAGACATGATGCCTTCCAAATGTCCAGCAAATCTGCTTGAAACGGGTGCCCAGACTTCTCAAGGTAGGAGAACATCTATTGCCAAGAGTTTGCACAACAAACCATTGATAAAAGACAAAAAGATGATCGGGAACATAAGCTATTCTTACACAAGGGTAAATGGCTCCGTAGGTTTGTAGCTCTTTGGGATAATCTAGAATTCTAGAATGACCCAGAATTCGTGTTGGAAGACTGTGTTACCACTCAGAATATACATTATCTGTTCATAGTTTGGGGAGCTGGTTGGTACTTACAAGGTATTGTTCTTAAATAGAGGTTATCTCTTATCACTTGCTGTAGCTTATGGTCTATGGATCCCTTCTGGAACTGCAGGCTCAGATAGTGCCGGAGGTCTTTATTAATAACTTTACCTGTAATGATAAAAGAAGGACAGTATTAGAATACTGTAGATAGTTCTTCCCATTTCACGTAATCTATGTTCCAGAAATTAACAATTAAATAAAAAAATTATCCTGATAGGAGCCAGATAATAAAAACACATTCTTTTTTTTTTTTTTCTTTTAATCTAAATCGGTTTTTATTTTTTGGTTTCCATTTATTTTTTTGTGCATTACTATGGGGGCTGCCATCATGCAGTGATATTCCGTACAGCAGAACCCAAGGACATAGACAGCAATAGACAAGACCTGCCCTATTCAGATGAGGGGGGGGGGGGGATGTTTTGTTTTGTTTTTTTGCACATTTAAAAATTCTTAAAGGCACTGAACTTCTCTTAAATGAGCCATCTCGTAGACTAGAGAATGCATTTCCAAGAGACATGTCTATTCTTTCTGCAGAAACTGAAATCAGGACTTTTACCATGTGCACAAAGCAACAGAATCCAATTGAAATCAATGGGACTCTGCTGAAGCAGAATATTTCTCCGGAATTCTGCTGTGTGAGCATACCCTTTAAGGGTGCGTTCACACGCTAGTAACTAGCAGCGTATTTTCCGCTGCGGGAAATCCGCTGCGAGTTACGCTACCATTCATTTGAATGGGTCCGCGGACAGCCCGCAAATCTGACACTATTGCGGACTGTCTGTGAACTCATTTAAATCAATGGTAGCGTAACTCGCAGCGGATTTCCCGCAGCGGAAAATACGCCGCTAGTTACTAGCGTGTGAACGTACCCTAAGAGGGATTTATTGAAGTAATGCTATGCACTCACCCACTGCAGCATAGTTCCCTGGAGGCCATGTGGCTTATGACATATTGTCTCTGGCTGCATGCAATGCTGGCAAAGCTCAGAGACAACAATATAATAAAAAGACATGAACTACACTTTTGGGTATGGGTTTAGTATATAAAAATGGGACAAAGCGACAAACACAGGTAACAGAAGCATATTACACAGTAATTTCACTTAGCATCATAGGCTCAAAGGCTCAATAAAAAAAAAAATCCTAGAATACCACTTTAGTTTAACCTAATGAAGAGTAAATAAAACATATTTCTTCATTTATATAAAGTAAAAGATAGTAAGGATAAAAGTGAGACAGTCCTCTCTTATTATCACCAAAAGGAGGAAAAACTGATTTTCTTTTTCAAAACATCATCGCAAATCCAGTTAAAATTCCAGATGCTCACTAGATATACACGAAGCAGTAGTACTGCAGATTACTCACTGACCATTTCATAAAGCTAATATAGTCAGTTTTATGTTTCCTTTATATGTGCTGTTGCCCTGCTTCTCTCTATAGAGATTTCATGTAAGAACTTCCTTTTGTGTAAGATAAAGCCTCAAAAGGTTTGCAGTGAATACATCTCAGCCCAAGCATTGTATATGGACCTATTTCTGGAAACGCGGGCCTCCCAATGGGCTCCATTTGTCAGATCATGTCAAGCAAGTGAACATTTGACAAACTTCCTGATAGCTGAATCACAGCCATGTCTTTTGATGATGGTCATGAATCAAGACCTGAAAAGCATATTAAGAAACCTATTTTATTCTCGAAGATGTCAGCCAAATATAGAAAATATGCCAAGTTTGCAAATTCTTCATAAAACTAGGAGAAAAGATATATACCGGTTAACTTCCAAAAACATGCCATTGTTACATCAGATTTTGCTCAATGACTGAACAATATAATAGAGAAATAAAAGAAAATTAAATGTGAAAACTACAAAAGAAAATACCTAGTTCTTTTTTGAATATTTTCCTTTCTTCTTTGAACTGTGAAAAAGTATAGTAGCTCTTTGGTAAGCACCACTCTGCTGGAGCACTGGGGTCCTGGGTTCAAATCTACCCATGGGCAACATTTTCATGGAATTTGTTCTCTGCGTTCATTTCTTAGTATGTTTGTGTCTAAGAAATAACATTTTAGGCTAAGTTCACATGTGAAAACTACCCCACAATTGTGGTATACGGTTGGTTGGCAAACCAACAGAACATTATGTCGATTAGGGATCGACCGATTATCGGTATGGCCGATATTACCGGCCGATAATCACGATTTTGGGCATTATTGGTATCGGCAATTACCTTGCACTGTGACCCGACCCGCCGCACCGCACCACGACGCCCCCCCCCCCCCTGACCCACCGCACCGCATAGCACCCCCCACCGCCCCGGCCCCATTGCCTCCCCCATCCCCGGTTTTATAATTACCTGTTCCCGGAGCCCACGCTACTTCTTGATCCTGTTGCGTCCTGCGTTATGCTGCGCGCAGTGACGTGCGCGACGTGACGTCACCGTCAGTGCGCACACGGACAGTTGAGGAGGACACCACCGGAGCCAGATGTGAAGTGGACCCCGGGAAAAGGTCATTATAAAACCGGGGGTGGGGGAGGCAATGGGGCCAGTGCGGTGCGGGGGGTCGGTCGCGGTGCGGCGGGGGGAGCGGTGGCGGTGATAGGTCTCAGGACCCCCGGACAGGCAGGGGGAGAGAAGCGGGTGGCGGCGGCGGCCTATGGCACCGCAAAAGCCACTGCAGTGCATTGATTTAAAGCGCCGCTTTAAATCAATGATCTGCAGCGGTGTCGCGGGGGGATAAATAGCCGATAACATATACCGGAATATCGGTATAAGTTATTGGCTATTGGCCCTAACCTCCACCGATTATCGGTATTGGCCCTAAAAAAATCGATATCGGTCGATCCCTAATGTGGATGCACACTTGATTGTAGCCACACCTGATCCATTAAAGGAAACCGGTCACCCACACTAATCCCGATACACCAGGTTATAGTGCGGGTGAACAGGAGATCGATGCGGGGTCTCTGACTTATACATACCTGCAGTCCGGCACCCAGTCCCTCAGAAGATCGGCTTCTTTCTGCGCAAAATTGCATGCTGGAGGTGGGCCCACCAGCTGGTCACCTAGGCACTTGTGCCAGCGACCAAGAGTATCCAAATCCAGCCGGCCGGCCTGCTTTCAGCACACAATTCAGCACAGAAGGAAGCAGATCTTCAAAGGGATTGGGTGCCGGACTGCAGGTATGTATAAGTCAGAGACCCCGCACCATAACTCGGTGTATCGGGTTTAGTGTGGGTGAACCGGTCACCATTTTCCTTTCATTTCAAAAAGTCTAAAGATAACTAGTAGGTTCGGTCTATTTTTTTTGCGGGATCATACGTACCATGTGTATAAATGTTTTGTGACGTTATAAGAACAGTCCATAATCCCAGTAAGTATGAAATAAGACTGGAATAAGATTTCAGTTAGCCAGAAGTTTATAGTACAGTTGGACAGCTGCATTGGTCTTTCACCTGCTGGCTATTTCATTTTACAATCCATTAAGATTGTAACAAAATTGTGACATCTGATATCAGTTATTGCTGTTTTTTGGCATTTTCTTTTTTTTGAACTTCAATAAATTTTTATCAAGAATAGTCCAAAGGCAAAACGTTTACAACAAGAAAAGATACAAATGGACCTAGTCAGCCTAAAACATGAACCACAAGAAAGTACATGAGAAATTCCACAAATTAAGATCAAATGTACGGTAACTATGCTATAAATTGCCAAAGTTATGATAAATAGAGAAAAGAAGTGATCGTACTCACTGATAAAGGTAAGAATACTAGGCTAGAGGGTGGCAAAACCACGCACCTAAAGGCTGGGAGAAGACAACCTAGCTCTACCCATCAGTTTTTGTCTAGACCAGGGACCTCAAACTGGTGGCCCTCCAGATGTTGCAAAACTTCAACTCCCAGCATGCCCGGACATGGCCAGACAGCCATTTGCTGCAGCAAAAGGCTGTCGAGAATGCTGGGATTTGAAGTTTTGCAACATCTGGAGGGCCACCAGTTTGAGACCCCTGGTCTAGACAAGCTTACCCTACTAATCCTACAGATACCAGAATCCAAGACAGAACACAATGGAAGTTTAGGGAAGTAATCCCGCGCTGCCGAACCTCCAGGAAAGGTGAGGATTCTTGTATAGATTATATTCATTTATTTGAACACATACAACGCGTTTCAAAGCAGAGATGGCTTTTTCATGATGTGTTCAAATAAATGAATATAATCTATACAAGAATCCTCACCTTTCCTGGAGGTTCAGCAGCGCGGGATTACTTCCCTAAACTTCCATTGGGTTCTGTCTTGAAATCGTTATACGCCATTGCGGCGTGGGAAGCCAGCAGCAGCCCTGAAGCCATCCATGCGATCTCCATTTTCTGCCCTTTGAGCGTTGTGCCTCGCTATTGCACAACTGTGAAAGGTGAGAACTATATTCACCTTTTTCTATATCTATCTGCTGGTGGTCCTGCACATGGAAGCGCTTCTGTCTCCTTTTATTTTTACAGATACCAGAAGACAGTTATTGCTGTTTTGGAAAAAAAATTACTAAAAAGATACATCAGATCCATTTAGCTTTCTAGAGGTAAGTGGCATCTGTTATGGAGACTTGTTGTGTGGTTGACATCTTGAGAGTTTAGGGTTCTGATAATAAAGTCCATTTCAGTATTTTTCAATAATCGGACTATAATAATTGTCCATTCTTCACTTCTTTTTCTAGCACACCCATACTACTTTTTGGGATATAGCCACTTCCTAGGCTGTTTATCCATGACATCTGGGACCTGTAAACATCTAATGGAGACAATGACAATCACAACTAAATGTGCAGTCAGGTGTCGCTATGAAGCATACGTAACCCATGCCCTCAGAAGATGAAGTACAAGGAAACTTTTCATACAATGACCTTCCATTTTTAACTCCTGATTGACAGCTACAGTCCGCAGAAGCATGCCATTCAATGCACAAAAACTTTCTAAGTATCCCCAGGCTAATACTTGACATGCTACAGTATAATAGCATTACACATTCAAAAACTTGGCTAGAGTTCTTTTAATGCTGCAAGAAAGTAGGCCAGCAGATGCTTAGGTAAACTGTCTGTGATGGCTTTCTGCAGCCAAACTATCATACAGTGAAGTCATTGTTTAGCCATAGATTTGGCGTGCTAACATGTTTACATGAAACTTGGTTAGGATGTCATTTCCTGATGGATGTTTTGTGTCTGACACCCATGTTCAACAAGACCTTGCTATAAAAAATTAAAAAAATCCATAAAGTGCTGTATGATACTGTGTAAACCACGGGGAAAAGTATAAAGAATAACATTTATTGTAATCACATGAAATGATCAAGGGACGAATAAACTATTGTCTTATAGTTTTTATTAACGGTCTCAATCACAACCTTAATATTGTTTTCTGGCAGTTATGGGAATTAAAGCACCAGATAAAATTTAATGTAAATTTAATATGCAAACCAACTCATGTTGTATAGCTGCAATATTTACAGATTATCCAGAGACCCAGAATTTTAATGGGGTACTTTTTTTTAAAGGGGTACTTTTATTTTCTAATCAACTGGCTCCAGAAAGTTAAACAGATTTGTAGATTATTTCTATAAAAAAAATCTTAATGCTTACAGTATTCATCAGCTTCTGTATGCTCCACAAGAAGTTGAGATGTTCTTTTCTGTCTGACCACAGTGCTCTCTGCTGACACTTCTGTCCATGTCAGGAACTGTTGGGAGCAGGATAGGTTTACTATGGGAATTTTCTCCCACTTTGGACAGTTCCTGACACAGACAGAGGTGTCAGCAGAGACACTGTGGTCAGACAGAAAAGAACAAATCGACTTCCTGTGGAGTATACAGCAGCTGATAAGTACTGGAGTGGTTAAGATTTTTTTTATAGAAGTAATTTACAAATCTGTTTAAATTTCTGGAGAAAACTGGTTTGCCACCTGGGCAGGCAGGAGCCTTTTTTTTTTTTTTTTTTTTTCTCAAAAGGGTTCTAATTTTATTATTTCTATTTTAAAATAAACATGCAGTTTCCATTCTGGCCAATAGACTTAAAACTAAGCTAAAACTTCCTGTTCTATAAAGATCACTATATGTAATCATAGGATTACAGTGAAAGGTGACACCAATATATAGATAACAGAGGTACATACAAAAGCTGTTGCTCACAGCTCAGCCTCCCCTTCCTCTAGAATGACTTTTGTAAAGGTCATTGAGCACACCCAGACACCTTTCCCATTCATATCAACAGGACAGCTTTAGTCTATTGTCACCTATGTCCATGGTGCTTGCTGCAAAGAAAATCTTTCAATGCTGTAAAAAAACAACTTCGGCGTTTAAAAAAAAAACGTGAACCATATTAGAAAAATGTGTTTAATTTGTGTAAGTGAGTGTGATAAACTCAATGAATATGAAAATCTATCGCCACATTATTAATATTTCCCATCATCATAAAGGGGATGACAATGTGTAGAATGTACAGCCCTTATGTCATTCTCATGGTACCAGTAACACTATAAAAGCAGAGATCTATGAAAAGTCACAAGATAAATGAGACTGTATAGAATTGTGTGCTTCTTCTATTAAATGTGGGATACTGTCATTTGTATTCATTTCCGTTGACGTCTTCTACTATTCAGAAAAATAAACCGCCTTATGTAGAAAAAGCTTAATACAGCAGAAAAGATGAAATTACTATTTTAATCTTAAGAAGGTTCCCTCGACAGTAACAAATGCTGTAAAAAATAATAAAAGAGAAGAAAAAAAACAGTTTGAACATATGAGCCCGAGACCATATAGCTATATGAAGCACATTATGTACATTGTTTAAACCGCACAAGAGATGACAGAAAACACCATCTCAGGAGATTCTCCAAGTTATTAAAGTGCCTTCACTTGGACCGTGTTGAAACAAAACAGAATAAGACAGCTTTACAAGAACGACCAACAGCAACCAAGATATCTCTGTAATTGGCTTCCAGATTTGGACTTATTCATCTATCAAGAAAAAACAAAGTGACTTCAGCCGTGCCCAGAGAACACATTTACAATGGTCTGTTGAAAGTTTTATCATCAAACACAACGCTTGTCCCAAGGGAACGGAGTAAAGCCAGAAGTATAGATTGAGATTAGCTGGCAAACACTGACAAAATGCCAAAACTACAACTTTGATATATAAAGGGACACTGTGTTCTGCCTATTGTAGGGTCTAAGAGGGTGGTAAATGACACAGGGGTTAAAGACCACCAAAGGAAAAAAAAAATCTATGAGTTATGCACCACCCATTTAGACTGTGCACTAGACATATCACAGTATCTGTTTTGCTAAGTTTTCCTATAAACTGCCCTTGTGAGGGGCAGCCTTGAATCCTATGCAGTTCCGCATTTGCTCCTCCCCTCAGCTGTCAGGAAATTGCTAAAAATACAGCGAGGGGAGGGGAAGGCAGAGCAGGGCGGGATGCAACTCTGCACCTCCCTCTGCTCTGCTCCGGTTAGCGGTCATGACAGGAGGGACCTTGATATATATACGACCTTCATATATACGTCCTCCTGACATGAACACTACTGTGCATATCTACGTCCCTACCTATTTCAGCTCCAACCAGCTTCATCGTGTTCTGTGTATATCTACGTCCCTACCTCCCTCAGCTCCTACCAGCTTCATCGTACAGCTCTGCTCTTGTCAGCGGTCATTGTGTAGTTCATGTCAGGAGGATGTATTTATGAACTCTACTGTGAATATCTACGGCCCTTCTATCAAACTACACAATGACTGCTGACAGGAGCGGGGTTGAGGGAGGTGCAAGAAATGGAGCTGAGGAAAGTGCAGAGCTGTGTCCTGTCCTGCTCTGCATCTACATCTCATCCCCTATCCCCAGTGGAGGGATCCCCATGATCTCCGGCATGGAACCCCAATCATTCGCGCACGGAGAAAACTCCGCTCGGTGCCGGATGACTGGCGACTACAGCCGCCACACCGATGGCTCCTCCCAAAGACATGAATGGAGGGAGCACGGCATGAAGCCACAAATGCTGACCCCACCGACGCAGGTCCAGAGATCACGGGGGTCCCCAGGGGTGGGACCCCCGTGTTCAGACATCTTATCCCCTATCCTTTGGATATATCTACAAAAACAATATGTCATGCATAAGTTTGTAGGACAATAGGGGCTCTTTCATCTTGGCTCAAATTTATTAAGACTGAATCAACCGAGTTTTGCTCATCCCTAACCACACCCTAAAGGACACCCTGAAGTGGATATCTCTATGGATGAGCGAATCTCAAGAATCCAAATTCATTACGAGTTTCATGAAAAATTTGCTTTGCAACGAATGTGAATATCGCCGCGATTCAATCGCTCAAATCGCTTCATTAAACTCCATTTAGTGAGGTCAAGGCTAGAGGGCATCTAAGATAGTGGCCATGGGGCAAGGAACACTGCGAAGGCTGGAAAACGGGTAGGCGGGATGACCCCGAATCACATGCAGCCTATCAGCAGCCAGCCACCCCTGTGATGTCACAGCCCTATATAAGCAGCCATCTTGCAGCCAGTAACATCAGCGTTCTATTGAAGAGAGAGGGATAGACAGCAGTGTGTGTTGCACAGAAAATCATTTTTACAGCATTTTTCAAGGCCAAATCCAGCCTAAAAGCACTGATAGGGAAGGGAGAGAGATTGAGAGAGAAAGTGCAATTTCGGGTGTACTACACAGCAACTGTGTGTACAACAACTGAAAAGCCAAAAGTAGGCAGCTGGTTAGGGTGAGCAGAGAACTAAAAGCCATAATCACCTGCTATTAGTGCCTAATACAGGTCGCGAAGCGGAGCGTATTGACCTCTCTTAAGTGCAACATGTGGGTACATAGGTGGTGTACGATTTTGCTTCTGTTAAAGTCTTAAGGGCCTACTTACTGTTAGGCCAGCCAAAAGTACACACCTACTGCTGTTGTGGACAAATACTGTTTTAAGTGTGGTGGAGAGTATTGTACTCTCCTCATAAGTGCATACCACGTACATACATCTACTTGGTGTACCATTTTGTTCCTTAAGGTGTACCTGTCATCAACAAAAACTTTTTATATACTGTAGATAATACAATTATATTTATATATATATATATATATATATATATATTTATATATATATATATATATATATATATATATATTTATTTATTTGTAATATACATTGGTTAAAAAGTGTGTACATTTTTGTGAAAAAATGCTGTCCCTGCAGCTATTGTCTGTATGTCTCTATGAGGAGTGCAAATACAGGAAGTGAGGGTAGGACAAGCAGGGATCTGTGCAAACTCCTGGCTTGTCAATCATCCTGATATATGAGCCAAGATCATGTTATAGAGCCTCAGTGAACACTGTCCTGCTTTTTCTTAGTGCACAGAGCCCTGCTTGTCCACCCTCACTTCCTGTATTTGGAGTCCTCCTTTAGAGACACACATGCAATAGCTGCAGAGACAAAAATATAAAAAAATATTTTACCAATATATATTACAAATATACATATAATATATCTACATTGTATAAAAAGTTTTTGTTGACAACAGGTACACTTTAAGGACCTAGTTACTGTGAAAAGGCAAGCCAAAAGTACAAACCTGCTGCTGTTCTAGACAAATATTGTTTTAAGCATAGTGGAGCGTATTGTACTCCCCTCATATACACACTAATATTGTCAGGCAGAGAAGTGCCAGGATGTGGACAGAGGAGTGTCAGAGGCCTAAATTCATCAGGCAGAGGTCGCAGAAGACTAGGGGCGAGTGGCAGCAGGAGTCGCAGCGAGAGGCCTGAGCTCCGGGTAAAAGCAAGCGGACGTGTCTCGACCAGCAACCCATCTGCCGTCATTAATTGGTTAACTCGCTCATCCACTTCATCACAAGTGACATCTGACACCCCCAGTCAACAGTTGGTGGGTTCCTCAGACACAACCCACAGTTGGCATGGTCCGGGAGCAGTCCCTGTCCTTCCATTGCCTCAGTTCTATGCTGTTCCCTCCCCCAAAGACATATCTTATGCTGTGGGTTCAGCTCCACAATTTACTGCGAACGATCTACTAGAGGACAGTCTGCAGCTACTGCCCAGCTAAGAAGTGGAGGAGACATCCGCCGCTTCCTTCGCTAGGCGGGCAAGTAGTGAGGAGGAGAGTGGTGTGGAAGGTGATATTGCGAGTGGTCAGGCTCCTGTAGCAGACACTGTTGAGGAATCTGAGGAGGACATCAGTGATGTGCAAACACAATTCGATTATGATGAAGCCGATCACACTTGGGAGCCGGGCGCAGAAGCGGCTGCATCATGATCAGGAAAAGAAGGTTACAGGTTGCCCGTGAGGCCGCCTACATATGCAGCATCACCATAAAGCGGCGTGGGAGAACCATGGCTCCGATGTAGTGGTCCAGCCTAATGCATCACCCAGTGACACACCGCTTCCTGTTTCAGCCAGCCAAGGCTCCACCACTTCAGCCAAAGGGAGCTGTCTATCATATCCATCTTCTGTCACTCTAGATGCTCCTGCTCCTCTAACTTAAAGTCAGTCATTCTGCCAGCAATCCATCAGCGAAGCCATGTCCAAGAGACCACAATTTGCGCCCACTCATCCAACGGTGCAGAAGCTGAATGTGCTCCTGTCCAAGTTGCTGATGCTGCAGTCCCTCCCTTTTCAAGTGGTGGACTCTGCACCTTTCAGAGAACTGATGGCTTGTGCTGAGCCGAGGTGGAGAGTCCCAAGCCGTCATATATTTGCAAAAAAAGGCAGTATTAGCCCTGTACAATTTTGTGGAACAGAAGGTGGGCCAGTCCTTGAGCAAGTCTGTGCGTACCAAAGTGCACGGCAGCACCGACGTGTGGAGCTGTAACTACGGTCAGAGACATTACATGTCCGTTACGGCCCACTTGGTTAATGTGGTTCCTGTACAGCTACAACAGCAACTTGGACAGGTCACGCCGCTTCAGCCTCCACGCTCTTAGGCCATTGGTCCTGTGATAGTGTGCGACTCCCCCTCCTCATCCTCCACTGCACGGACAAGTCTCAGTGCACCCCCCCTCCCCCCCCAGCATACCATGTGTACAGGGCAGGCGGTGTTCAATCTGGTTGTCAAGCGGATCCTGAAGTATTCCCCCCCATTTGCAAGACATCCTAACAATGGGAAGGAAACTTTGCATGCACTTCAGCCACTTGTACACCACAAAGAACAAACTCCTTCGGCAACTGTATCCCAAACATTGTCTGATTTGCAAAGTTTCCACACGTTGGTATTCCACCCTCCTTATGTTGGACCGACTATACGAACAGAGAAAAGCCATCACCGATATCTTGATGATCCTAGCAGATAAGGGGACTCCCCTGTGTTACTTTAATGTCAACCAGTGGCAGCTCATACAGGACACCATGCATGCTCGTTTGTTTGCGAAGTGACTATCACCATTCGGCAGCGGGATGACTTTTGGCTCTCCACCTTATTGGACCCTTGCTACCGCCACACAATGGGGGCCTTTTTTACACCCACTGAGAGGGAGAAAAAAACTGACCTACTACAGAGACATCCTACGTATTCAGTTGGCCGATGCTTATCTGCGCCATCGTCGATCCTCTCGCAGATCCGAATCGGGGGACCTTCTGTGTTACCCTTCCACTGCCATTGCTGCTGGAGAGTGGTGGGGAGGAAGGAGAAGTACCAGCTCCATCAGCAGCAGCCAGAGTCTACAGTCTCTGATGAGTAGCTTTCTCCACCGGCATAGTGAAGCAACTCATCAGCAGCAGGTAGACCTGGAGCAGGACCTGAACCAGCAGGTGGTGGCATACCTTGACATGACCATGCCAACACACCTTAAAGATCGGCTGGACTTCTGGACAGCCAAATTTGATTTGTGGCTGCACCTGCACCCATAGGATAACATTGATCAATGATTCTGCCGCTTGACTGCTCATGCCTGGATCTCAGGCATGGAGCAGTCATTCGGAGATCAGACACGCAGAAGGAAGGTAGGGACCCTCCTTGTGTCCTTCAGCTGTTCGGGATGCCACGATTCTGCTGCGGCAGTACCGAACAGCCCACTGAGCTAGCTGGGAGTTTACTTTCACTTTAGATGTGGCGATCAACTTTGAACACCGCGTCTTAAGGGTTAATAATGTGCGGCTCCGCGATCAGTGCCACGCGCTATTAGCCATGGGTCGGGCATGACCTTCTACGAAGCGGGGCCCTGTGATATAGAAAGGGAGAGAACTCAGGATGTACAGGTACGCCCTGGGTCCTTAAGTGGCTAAAGGGCTACTCTGCCGAAAAATATCTTTTACCTTATCCAAAGCAAAGGGGATACGATCTCCTGACCTGCAGCAGCAGCGCCCAGAACACGGAAGCTTGGAGCTTCCATGTTCGTGACCCCACGCCATTCATGTCTATGGGAGAGGGCATGACTGCTACTACATAGCAGTCACACCTCATCCTATAGACATGAATGGAGAGAAAGTGGTGGCTGTAGTCACCAGTCATCCAGCACGGAGTAGAGTTTGCTCCCTGCGTGGATGACTGGGGTACCACGCCGGAGATTCTGCCACTGGGGATAGGGGATGAGATGTTTATTCAATGGTGTACCCCTTTATGTGTACCCCTTCATGAATTCACACACATTCATGGCCACTGACACTGTAGAATTCCTTTACTTCAAAGTATTACATAGAAATCCCTTGAGTTCCAGCCTCTAATAGCCAACGGCATGTCTAGTGTTGGTCATGAAGAGGATCCTGGAGAACATGTAAGGCTGTGCACCAAATTCATCTGTTCTATATTTATCGGCTTGGAACGTTAATGAGGAAAAATCCCATTCTTCTTGAAGATGAGGTTGCTCTGATGAAATACATAACTTCAATTTTCTGGACTTGCTGAACCCTGCTTAATGTGCTTTCTGGGAAAATGACAAGGGCACAATAGATAGCTTTGTGGCGTTCTGTCAGATGGATGAAGTGGAGATACAATGCATGGACTATTTGTGGGCTGCGGGGCCACTGTGGATCCGCTGATATGACAGATTTGCTAATGACATCTGACTGGAGTGTCACAAAGCAATGATTGTGAAGGACCTTACTGTAAAATAAGATTGCTAGGAAAATATTTTCTTTCCAGTAGTGCGAGAATCATACTATAATCTGCTTTATAGCATGACCTAGACCTTTCATATTTACAAGCTATATTGGCGGCATGTTAATAAAGCAACATGTCAATATCACCTTTGGATGCAAATCCCCATATTATAGAGATTCTTCAGGAACATTACTTAAGAGCTAATCCTCCTATATTACGCTGTGTATAGTATGATATATCTATATGCCAAAAGGAAAATAATATTCAAATTCATGTCTCACTGTCATGCCGATAAAGATCACCGTCTGTAGGTAATAATCTAACTTCCAAAAGTATTCTCGTTTCAGCAAGTGAATGTTTCTCTTTGCATAATAAAATGTTGTAACTGTTCCTGGTATAACTTCTGTATTCCAGCACGATTTTAAAGATGCCTGATTGCGGTCATTTAATAGGAACTTTAAAGGGGTACTTCGGTGGAAATTTTTTTATGAACTGGTGCAAGAAAGTTAAACAGATTTGTAAATTACTTTATATAAAAATCTTAATCCTTTCAGTACTTATTAGCAGCTGTATGTTACAGAGGAAATTCTTTTCAAATTTTTTTTGTCTTGTCCACAGTGCTCTCTGCTGACACCTCAGTCCGTCTCAGGAACTGACCAGAGCAGCATAGGTTCGCTATGGGGATATACTCCTGCTCTGGACAGTTCCTGAGATGGCAGAGAGCACTGTGGACAAGACAAAAAATGTATTCCAAAAGAAAATAATTTCCTCCATAGTATATAGCAGCTAATAAGTACTGGAAGAGTAATTTACAAATCTGCTTAACTTTCTGGCACCAGCTGGTTTAAAAAAAAAATGTTTTCCAAAGGGAGTGCCCCTTTAAGGTTACTTTAAAGCTTGACTCCCACCCGTTCTTCTGAGACACGCAGTCCATGCTGGGATGTCAAGGCAACTGTATGATTCCCAGTGAGTTCTGTGCATGAGTTCTATTTGTACTCACTGGGCTTCATAAGGTTGTCTGAGTGACTGTACCACCCAGTGTAGAATACCTCTCTTCCCACTAGATCCCTGAGCAGGCCTGTTTTCTTAATCTTGCTTCCTCTGGATTTCTAAAAATTGCCATCCGTTCCCTCAAGGTATATGTTCTAGATTCGCAACATGAAAGTCAGATCCTACCCACTCTCATAAACATTCTGTCACAGCTTTTAGCAATAGCCCCCCCCATGCAATTTTTTCACCCCTCAGGGCCACTTCCTTAACCTCTGTTCCATTTCATCACCATCCTAAGCCATTTTAGAAGTTTGTGGGACTGTGCAGGATTTTGGAAGACCTGCTTTAATTTATCTTCCTTACGCCCTTGTAGCCTCCAGTATCATGTTGCCCGATGCACCCCGTTTCCGCTGAACTTTGCTTCCCTGGAGCTGCAGACGTGATTTCACAGTGCAATTCAGCCAATATCTGGCCACAACCGCGTCCCGCCTCACCTAGTGATTGGCGAGTGGAAATGTCAGTTACTTCAGCTGCAGAAGTTATGACATGCAGTTCCAGGAAAAGCTGCAATGGCTGAAGATGGGCTCCCTAAAACCATAGGCTACAAGGAAGCGAGGAAGGGGAGTTAAAGCTTTTATTGTTTTATTTGTCATCCCGGGCACATTAATGAAAAACAGTTTTGGTTTCCATTACTGAAGAAAGTTTTGGTTTTCATGTGAATGTAATCAAAATATATTTTGAGACAGTCACCCAAATGTACAGCACAGTAAGCAAATGTAGGAGACAACTTCTCCAGGTAAGAATTCACAAGGATCTACTACAAAGAGCACAATATACTGTATATACTCGAGTATAAGCCGACCCGAATATAAGCCGAGGCCCCTAATTTCACCCCAAAAACCCAGGAAAAGTTATTGACTCGACTATAAGCCTAGGGTGGGAAATACATCATCCCCCCTGTCATCATCCAGACCCCCGTCATTAACACCCTCATCCTCATCACCCTGTCATCCTCATTACCTGTCATCATCCCCCCTTCATCATCCCCCCCTTCATCATTACCCTGTCATCATCCCCCCCTTCATCATTACCCTGTCATCATCCCCCCTTCATTATTACCCTGTCATCACCCCCCCCTTCATCATCCCACCTTCATCATTACCCTGTCATCATCACCGCTTGTCAATGTCTGATTTAACAGTGGTCTTCAACCTGCAGGCAGCCATCGGCTGTCCGGGCATGCTGGGAGTTGTAGTTTTGAAACATCTGGAGGTCCGCAGGTTGAAGACCAGCCCCCCACCCCCCTTTAGTTTTGTATTCACCTCCGCTCGGCGGGACGTTCGGGTGAGCTGGTCGGGGCCATCTGTGCTGCGGGACTATCCGGTGGGGAGGGATAGTCGTTCCGTGCGTCACCGTCAAGGCAACGTCATTACTCCGGGGCCGGGCGCGAAGCGCGGAGAAGAGGCCCACCCAGTGAAGATGGACAGCCCGGAACGACTATCCCTCTCCGCCGGACAGTCCTGCAGCACAGATGGCCCGGACCAGCTCACCCAAACGTCCCGCCGAGCAGAGGTGAGTACAAAACTTAAGGGGGGGAGGGGGGGCTGGATGATGACGAAGGCCCGGGCAGTGGTCTTCAACAGCCGACGGCTGTCCGGGCATGCTGGGAGTTGTAGTTTTGAAACATCTGGAGGTCCGCAGGTTGAAGACCACTGAGGACGGAGAGTTCACTCGAGTATAAGCCGAGGGGGGTGTTTTCAGCACGAAAAATCGTGCTGAAAAACTCGGCTTATACTAGAGTATATACGGTAATCTGAAAATATAAGGCAGATTTACTATTGGAATTGTGCCATAATTCTGGCATCACTTAAGCCAAAGAACTCGCTTATGTGATTTACACCACATTTATTATGGGTTTTAGATCCTTTATAGACACTTTTTCACCTTACTCAATAAGGGGAAAAGAAGTAAGCCATCTATTACTTTATCTAAACTTAGATACAGCTAAAGTTGTGCCATATTCAACAGCTTGAGCCAATGTGATAAATCTAGCACATCTGCAGATTGACTATGTTTACTTGGTCTGAATTAGACACTATTAGTAAAACTGGGCCATGGTGTTTAGTAGATATTGATTTACAGTGGTATCCACAATAAAAAAAAATAAAAAAAATCAACTATAAAAGCTCCTCAGGAAATTTTAGAAACAGCAATGAATGTTCTGTATTACACCAGTACAATTTTTTTTTCTTATCCAATGGGACCTTTAAAGGAAACAAAGCATCAGATTTTGATAACATGTGGCAATGCATTATATATGGTAAAATCTTCATCCTTACCATCTCCGGGGGACATTTCGGCCCTCAGGGATGGTGAGGATATAACGTTTGTAATCCTCCCCTGCTGCTCCCGTAAGTACTTCCCTAGGTGTAGTCATACTTATCTAGTCCTGTCAGCTGCTCTTACCTAGTCCAGTGTCACTGCTCTGCTCCCTAAGCATTATATATTATAAAATCTAATGCTTGGTTCCCTTTAAAGGCTGTTATAGTTTTATTGTACTAAAAAATAAATTACCCCATCGGGGTACTACTCACGTCACCCGCAAGCGCTGCTCTCCTCGTCCTCCTGTTTGTTGCGGCCGCCGGCACTAACACTCTATATTGTATCCCTATGCTCGGGCTGCAAAAGGTAAACAAAAATAAACTTTAACGCATGTTCCTACGACGGCCTTATGCTCTTCCTAGGGACGTGAATGTCGGAGAGCCGTCAGCCTATCACCGGCCGCAGCAATGTTCCGCCTCAGCCGGTGATAGGCTGAGCCCATTGTCATATAAGAAGCCGGCTTCTTACATGATAGTGGGCTCAACCTATCACCAGCCGAGGAGGAACATCACTGCGGCTGGTGATAGGTTGACGGCTTTCCGACGTTCCATTCCCTAGGAAGCAAGTCCGGACAGACGGGGAAGGCGAGTTAAAGTTTATTTTGTTTACCTTTTGCAGCCCGGGCATAGGGATATAGTATAGAGCGGTGGTCTTCAACCTGCGGACCTCCAGATGTTGCAAAACTACATCTCCCAGGATGCCCGGACAGCCAACGGCTGTCCGGGCATGCTGGGAGTTGTAGTTTTGCGACATCTGGAGGTTGAATACCACTGGTATTGAGTGCCAGCGCCGGCGGCCGCAACAGACAGGAGGGCAAGGAGGGCAGCGCTTGCGGGTGACATATGTGAGTAGTACCCCGATGGGGACAGCGCAGCGCTGGGCTAATAATTAATTGGGGGGGGGCAGAACAGCGCTCGTGGGTCACATATGATTAGTTCCCCGATGTGGGGACAGCGCAGCGCTGGGCTGACAATTCATTCATTCCCGAGGGGGAGAGGCCAAACCGGTATTGCGGTATGGGTTAAAATTCATATCCTGCAGCACAAAAATTTCGGTATTCGGTATGAACCGGTATACCGCCCAGCCCTAATAGACAGTAAACAAATTCAAGGAGTGAAATTCTATGTTTTAATGGCCCATTAGTAAGAACTTTCTACGAGCGTAATAAAAAATGACTCAATACGTTTGGAACAGTAGCAAACTTATAGTAATAGCTACTACACTTTTGTGATTGATCCGGCCCTGATAATGCTGCCTGAACGTCAAGTTCAGTCTTTATTAACAAATCTTTCCCTGTTCAGGTATAAGAAGAGAGCAATCAAAGGCCAGCAAGGCCGGTAGGATCATCACATATTACCCTGATGAAGGACGATGGTTCAGGCAGTAAGAGTAAAACAGGTTCCCTTTAAATAAAATCCCATATAACCTTAGCATTATTACATTATAAAGCCTGCAACAACTAAAATATCTGTAAAATGCTGAAGATATTTTATATAAGTAACCATGAGAGACAATTGGCAAGGTCATAAACAGATTAAAAACATATTAACATATAGAATAAGAATGTAACAATAGAATGTACTGTGGAAACAATGGGGGAGATTTATCAAAACCTGTCCAGAGGAAAAGTTGCTAAGTTGCCCATAGCAACCAATCAGATTGCTGCTTTCATTTTTCAGAGAACCTCTTCAAAAATGAAAGAAGCCATCTGATTGGTTGCTATGGGCAACTTTCCCTCTGGACAGGTTTTCATAAATCTCCCCCAATGGTCCCAAATTTGTGATAATATGTTCTACTTTTTTGAGTACTTGCCCAACCTGATCAGTGAAAAAAAAAAAAAGGGCATGGGCCACGAAGACGGGGGGGGCGGGGGGGGAGTTTGATGGTTGGGGGGGGATGCGGGGTTGACGGGGGTGTAATTAAATAGTGTAAGGATCCACCGTTATTTGAGCCACATATTGAGTCGCAAATTACTTGCTGGCATAGGTTCTAATTTGCCAGTCTCATCAGGAAGCCTTAAACTTGGCACCAATCGGGGTCTACTCATAGCAGGCATAGATTTCATATTGTGATATCAGACAGTCCCAAATGTCCCAAAAGGGTACTCCGGTGGAAAACATTTTTTTTTTAAATTAACTAATGCCAAAAAGTCAAACAGGTTTGTGAATTATCCTTAATCCTTCCAGTACTTATCAGCTACTGTATGCTCCAGAGGAAGCTGTATAGTTATTTTCTGTCTGACCACAGTGCTCTCTTATGACACCTCTGTCCATGTCAGGAACTGTCCAGAGCAGGAGAGGTTTGCTATGGCGATTTGCTCCTGCTCTGGACAGTTCCTGACATGGACAGAGGTGTCAGCAGAGAGCAGAAAAGTGGTCAGACAGAAAACAACTATACAAATTCCAGTGAAGCATTCAGCAACTGATAAGTACTGGAAGAATTAAGATTTTTAAATAGGAGTAATTTACAAGTCTGTTTAACTTTCTGGCACCAGTTAATTTTACCAGAGTACCCCTTTAAAAAGTGTATGCCTTTAAATAAATTTGCCACATATCACTTCAGCTATCTCCTTCCAATAAGACCGCCCTAAGACACCCCAGTCTTGGCACATGTGGGTCAGAGTTTCTATACATTGGTATTTTTGAATACCATGTTCCTCCTTTGTGACCGCAGAGTTTCGCAAAAACAAATATCAAAGTTGTTCTATTTTTATTCTAATTGCAATTCAAAACCAACGTCTCTTGGCATCATCACAAAACATATATTGTTCTTCAGTAATCTCCAAAATGAATATTCAAACAGGAAAGAGATTTGATTATCGTTACGGAAGGTCTTTTGCTTCATTTTATGTACTGTAAGCCAAGCAAATTTTATGTGCTATTTAGGCAAAAAAGTTATTTCAATGACTGCCATCAGCAAGTATTTATTTACATAGGACTGCCTACTTTGTAAGAGGAAAAAAACTTTAAAGAAGGCTTCCAGGATCAGACAAAAAGTATCACATTCTGCTCCTAGAAACAGCACCAGTCTTGTATATAAGCTGCAATATCAGCCAATGAACAAGAGTGGCGCTGTTACTGGGGGGGGGGGGGGGGAAGTGGGTAAATTTTTTAACCCTTGATATACCTTTAACACTAAGTACAGCTGTTTATACTGAGAACAAGGGGGGGGGGGGGGATTTATCAAAACCTGTGCAGAGGAAGAGTGGTGCAGTTGCCCATAGCAACCAATCAGATTGCTTCTTTCATTTTCCACAGGCCTCTAAAGATGCCTGTGGAAAATGAAAGAAGCAATCTGATTGGTTGCTATGGGCAACTACACCACTCTTCCTCTGCACAGGTTTTGCTAAATCTCCCCAAAGGTTTTTACCTAAAACAAGATTTGCACTGGGCATGTCTAGTAGCTATTGGAACCTTGCTGGTGCCCAGACAAGCTAGATTTTTTTTTAAACAAAACTTTATTGTTTTACATAAAGTTTTGTTTAAATTCGGAGTGTCGGATGACAGACCCAAATATCAGTCAAGGGGCTTCATCCATGGGATAAATCATATGTTGCGGTCAGGAGTATGGAGGTATTGACAGCAAGATGTGATATTTTTGAAGTGGAAAGGCACAAAAACTGCGACGAGTAAAAGTCCGGGTACATTCATACATTTACAACGTAAAAATGCAATACATTTCTAACAAAATGTATAGCCCTAAACAGAACAGTTTGCGATTTTTGGAATATTTTGAGTTGGTTATGGCCCACTATAAATAGGACTGTCTCTACAGCCATATTTCGAGCCAGAAATGTCGGGAAAAAGAGCCAGATTCTTAACATACAATGCATGTGAACAAACAGCTGTTTTCACATTAAAGGGGTACTCCTGTGGAAACTTTTTTTTTTTTTTTTTAACCCCTTAAGGACTCAGCCCAATTTGGCCTTAAGGACTCAGACAATTTAATTTTTACGTTTTCATTTTTTCCTCCTCGCCTTCTAAAAATCATAACTCTTTTATATTTTCATCCACAGACTAGTATGAGGGCTTGTTTTTTGCACGACCAGTTGTCCTTTGTAATGACATCACTCATTATATCATAAAATGTATGGCGCAACCAAAAAACACTATTTTTGTGGGGAAATTAAAACGAAAAACGCAATTTTGCTAATTTTGGAAGGTTTTGTTTTCACGCCCTACAATTTCTGGTAAAAATGACATGTGTTCTTTATTCTGAGGGTCAATACGATTAAAATGATACCCATTATTATATACTTTTATATTATTGTTGCGCTTAAAAAAAATCACAAACTTTTTAACCAAATTAGTATGTTTATAATCCCTTTATTTTGATGACCTATAACTTTTTTATTTTTCCGTATAAGCGGCGGGATGGGGGCTCATTTTTTGCGCCATGATCTGTACTTTTTTTTGATACCACATTTGTATATAAAAAACTTTTAATACATTTTTTATAATTTTTTTTTTAATAAAATGTATTAAAAAAGTAGGAATTTTGGACTTTTTTAATTTTTTTTCGTTCACGGCGTTCACCGTACGGGATCATTAACATTTTATTTTAATAGTTCGGACATTTACGCACGCGGCGATACCAAATATGTCTATAAAAAATGTTTTTTACGCTTTTTGGGGGTAAAATAGGAAAAAACGGACGTTTTACTTTTTTATTGGGGGAGGGGATTTTTCACTTTTTTTTTACTTTTACTTTTACATTTTTTTACATTTTTTTTTACACTTGAATAGTCCCCATAGGGGACTATTCATAGCAATACCATGATTGCTAATACTGATCTGTTCTATGTATAGGACATAGAACAGATCAGTATTATCGGTCATCTCCTGCTCTGGTCTGCTCGATCACAGACCAGAGCAGGAGACGCCGGGAGCCGCACGGAGGAAGGTGAGGGGACCTCCGTGCGGCGTTATGAATGATCGGATCCCCGCAGCAGCGCTGCGGGCGATCCGATCGTTCATTTTAATCGCGAACTGCCGCAGATGCCGGGATCTGTATTGATCCCGGCACCTGAGGGGTTAATGGCGGACGCCCGCGAGATCGCGGGCGTCGGCCATTGCCAGCGGGTCCCTGGCTGCGATCAGCAGCCGGGATCAGCCGCGCATGACACGGGCATCGCTCCGATGCCCGCGGTTATGCTTAGGACGTAAATGTACGTCCTGGTGCGTTAAGTACCACCTCACCAGGACGTACATTTACGTCCTGCGTCCTTAAGGGGTTAATCAACTGGCGCCAGAAAGTTAAACAGATTTGTAAGTTACTTCAATTAAAATATCTTAATCCTTCCAGTACTTTCTAGGGGCTATATGCTACAGAAGAAATGTTTTTCTCTTTGGATTTCTCTGATGCCACGGACAAAGTGCTCTCTGCTGACCTCTGCTGTCCATTTTTGGAACTGTCCAGAGCAGGAGAAAATCCCCACAGCAAACATATGCTGCTCTAGACAGTTCCTAAAATGGACAGCAGAGGTCAGCAGAGAGCACTGTGGTCGTGACATCAGAGAAATCCAAAACGAAAAGCATTTTCTTTGTAGTATAAAGCCCATAAAATGTACTGGAAGGATTAAGATTTTTTAATATAAGTAATTTACAAATCTGTTTAACTTTCTGGCACCAATTGATTTATAAAAAAAAAAAAAAAAAAGGTTTCCACAGGAGTACCCCTTTAAGATCAATAGAATCCAATGAGAAAACGACAGCCTCAGTTTTGTCTATTCGACCTGATAAACTTACATTTTACAGTCCAAAAAAGGTGCAAATCTAGTAGAACATTTAACAGTTACAGTTACACTGCTTGATCAGGTAACAATGTTACTCTCACTGTCGGATGTGCTCCGTGTTAGGATTGAACATGGAACATGGAATGCTGGGAAAGGTCAGAGACAACAGTACTTGCACTACAGCACTTCCAGTTGTGGGTCTTTGGCATGAAAATAGAACAAGGCAGAGCACAGAGGTAAGAGAAACATATTGTTAAAGGGGTACTCCTGTGGAAAACTTTTTTTTTTTAAATCAACTGGTGCCAGAAAGTTAAACAGATTTGTAAATTACTTCTATTAAAAAATCTTAATCCTTCCAGTACATATTAGCTGCTGAATACTAAAGAGGAAATTATTTTCTTTTTGAAACACAGAGCTCTCTGCCGACATCACGAGCACAGTGCTCTCTGCTGACATCTCTGTCCATTTTAGGAACTGTCCAGAGCCGCATATGTTTTCTATAGGGATTTTCTCCTACTCTGAACAGTTCTTAAAATGGACAGAGGTGTCAGCAGAGAGCACTGTACTCGTGATACAGCAGAGAGCTGTGTTCCAAAAAGTAAAAAAAGAGTTTCCTCTGTAGTATTCAGCAGCTAATAAGTACTAGAAGGATTACGATTTTTTTAAGAGAAGTAATTTACAAATCTGTTTAACTTTCTGGCACCAGTTGATTTAAAAAAAAAAAAAAAAAAAAAAAAAGTTTTCCACCGGAGTACCCCTTTAAGTATTATAATCTGGCATCATGGGCTCAGAGGATAAAGAAAAAAAAATTTATGGAATACCCCTTGAAAGGTTCTGGCTCAATTAATGCATATGCTTGGCTCCTGTCAAATCACATACTATATTACCGCAACCCAGTACAAAACTTGTTATATAAGTACAATTTCAAATTGCTCGAATACTGCAGTTGCACAGGCCTGCAGACCATGGTGTTATTGGCGATGGATTTTGTTCAAGCCTGTATGAATAACGCACATCTTAACACAGTTGTTGACAGGAGAAACATATAGTAATCTAAATCAGAAATGCTCCAATATATCACTTGCAAGAACAACTTACAACGCCTGAAATAAATGATTGTTGTACATGAGCAGCATGCATATTGTCTCGTACCGGGGACGTCTTGCCTCGCTCAGCCAACAAGTACCGTATTTTTCGCCATATAAGACGCTCCCAATTTTAAAGCATGAAAATCTAGGGGAAAAAAAAAAAAAAAGATTCTGAACCTTCAACCTGCGGACCTCTAGATGTTGCAAAACTACAACTCCTGGCATGCCTGGACAGCCAACGGCTGTCCGGGCATGCCGGGAGTTGTAGTTTTGCAACATCTGGAGGTCCGCAGGTTGAAGACCACTGGTATAGGAGGTAATACGTGTCCCCGCCGTTCCGGACAAGTCACCACTGACCTGGATGTCTCCCTCCATCGCTGTCGCCGCGTCCCCAGGGTGTCCCCGTCGCTCCGGAACATCTCTGCTGCCTGGTATCCTTGCTCTCCGTCGGCGCTATCACGTCGCTACGTGCGCTGTTCCTATTGGATGACGGGACGGCGTGCGCGACG
Source organism: Hyla sarda (assembly GCF_029499605.1). Taxonomy (NCBI): domain Eukaryota; kingdom Metazoa; phylum Chordata; class Amphibia; order Anura; family Hylidae; genus Hyla; species Hyla sarda. The sequence continues at coordinate 360,542,966 of NC_079190.1, read as the reverse complement.
ACGTGATAACGACGAAGGAGAGCGCCAGCCATGCAGGGGATCCCGGCACGGAGCAGACACCGAGGAGGCAGGTAAGGTGCCTCCCGGTGTCCTGTAAGCTGTTCGGGATGCCGCGATTTCACCGAGGCAGTCCCCAACAGCCGGGTTAGTATTATTTTCGCTTCAGACGCAGCGGTCAGCTTTGATTGCCGCGTCTGAAGGGTTAATACAGGGCATCACCGCGATCGGTGATGTCCTGTATTAGCCGCGGGTCCCGGCCGTTGATGTCCACAGGGACCGCCGCGATAGGACAGGGTTTTAATGTGTATTTGCCGTATAAGACGCACCAACTTTTCCCGCCCAGTTTTGGGGAAGAAAAAGTGCGTCTTATACGGCGAAAAATACGGTACTTAACAATAAAAGTCTTTCTTAATATAGCGTTTGTATCAGCAGGGTTGTCATTCTTATGTTATGGGGGTCAATGAGCATGTAGGAAACTAAATGCATATGGGGATATTTAGCGAGGTACTTATATTCTTCATTTTAGACTCATACGTAAAAAAAATACATAGCTTTTTATGTTCTTTATTGGTAGTTTTGGGAAGCAGAGTGGTCGCCTATCACTTCAGCTCATGCTGTGAGAGGGTAAAGTGGAGTAGCAGTGGAAAAGTACATTTGACTGGTCAGAGTACACGTGAAAGCCACCAAGTAGCAAAAGAAATTTCATTCAGACAGCATAAGTCCAAGATGCAGATGGTCGACGGCCCGTTTCACACCATGCAGGGTGCTTACACGTGACCAGGAGTAAGGTCATGAGTAAGCACCCTGCATGGTGTGAAACGGCCCAACGGCCATCTGCATCTTGAACTTATGCTGTCTGAATGAAATTTCTTTTGCAACTTGGTGACTTTCACATAGACGTACGCTGTCTGAATAAAATAAAATTTGTTTTGCTACTTGGTGAGTGCCAAGAAGTGATTCGATTGTAACTATACTAAATAGAGCACCAGTAACTCCTAGCTCCGTCATGAGGCTATTAACGCAGGGTGTGGATAGCAGCAGAGCAGATTGAACTGACACGTGAAAGTCACCGGGGAAGATTTATCAAAACCTATGCAGAGGAAAAGTTGCCCAGTTGCCCATAGCAACCAATCAGATTGCTTCTTTCATTTTGCAGAGGCCTTTTTAAAAATGAAAGAAGGAATCTGATTGGTTGCTATGGGCAACTTGGCAACTTTTCCATGCACAGGTTTTGGTAAATCTCCCCTGACTGCACATTTGAAAGAGCATGGCCACTCAACACGGTAAGGCCTTGTCCGCATCTATTATGGCCTATGACACATATATACATCAAAACACCAACAAAAAGGTACTTAAACATGCAGTGGTACAGCAATAAAAAGGTTTGATCTACTGAAACCTGTGTTGCAGTATACTTTGCTGTATACTTTTTGGTATTCCAATGTATGCGTGCCACTAATACACATAGATAAGGGCTTTACAGTGTCAAGTATTCATACATACCAGTAAATGCTGGAAATATTAGAAACCTATGTACCGGTATAATTTTGTTCTCAGTCAACATGGGAGGTTGGCAAACAAAAAAGTTAAATTTAATGTTTTTTTTAATCTGTCTCATGTCTAAAAATGAAGACATATTTAAAGTTATTAAATGTGGATAAATCACTCAAATGAAGAAAAAAAAAACTAGGATTCACATATAGACAATTACCATCTATGGTGGAAGCAAAATGTGAAGAAATTGTGGTCACGCAAGCTAGAGAAAGGCTCCGAAGTGTAAGCTGGCCTGTCAGAGTTCATCCAACCCAGTCTGTACTGGGGATACGTAAATAAAGCGTAGGTTGTAATACTTGTCATTGGGGTCAAGGGAAGATTTATTCAGACTGACAGCTCAAAGGTCTCAGTTCAAATACACTGAAAATTTGTTGAAAAGAGGGTTGTGAAGTTGAGAAAACTCTACAATATAATTCAATCTATATCTCTGCCTGCAGCACAGAAGAATGATTTAATACACTCCTCCAGAAGATTGCTTTCCCTGTACTTCCAAAGACTTTTCAAAGCCAAGTTTAGCTCGTGCTGTATAGGATGTAGTGACCAAATAGTGATTATGTTTGTTTTGCCAATGCTGATCTACCATGTACGGATTGGATTCGCTTGGTTCCAGAATAACGTCAAACTCCTGAGTGCGATGAAAGATTATAGCGATTGTAAAACATACACACACACACACACACACTGTATTTCTCCAGATTTTTTCATCTGTAATTTTCAGTTGTCCTAAGCTATTGGGTGGAGCCTAGCCTCTACAATGGCCTCCACTGCACACAGAAGCGGGTATTGTGCACCTCTATATGTTACCTAAGAAGTAGAAGCAGCATGGAGGGCATTACAGAGAACTAGAATAGTCTAAACTGTGAATCAAAAACTGTGGTGACATCTAACACTCACTCATAAGCATCTTTAGTATCTCTGCCGCTCTCCAGCACCTCCCTCATATCATCCCCTCTATATTCCCTATAGACTTCTATGGGCACCATGTAACCTAGTCCCTCACTGATCAGATAATCCGTAACCCCTTTCCTGATAAACTCGAGCTGTTTCTTATAGTCAATAGTGCATTTGGCTGGGGGGGGTTATAGTAGTGTAGTTTCTTATATATGCTTTTACAATTGATTTATGCAAAGTCTATTGAAACAATAGTTGGCATTGGTAGTCTACATGACTATTAGATTACCAGTGGTCTGACGCCCAACACCCACACTGGTAAACTGAATGAGGGAGCAATGGGACAAGTGAATGGAATGAGCTTCAATATCAAGAACAGCCACTATTGAGTGTATGGACGTGTGCATGTTAAGAGACAAGGCTGCTTTAGTCCTCTGATAGTTTGGGGTATCAGGACGAGTCATTAGGGTATCAGGAACATCAGATCAGTGGGGGGTTTGACTCCTGAAGAGGGGCCATCTATGTCTAAGGCCTACAAAACTCCTTCAAGCATCCATAAGTACGTTATATATTGCTGAATGGAGCCAGCATGAAGAAACGAAATAGAAGAAAAGGATACTGCGATAATACAGCACAGCTACATGCTACAACTTGTTATTCTCCAGGATTTATAATGAATCCATGAGAGAAAAACACTCAAGGAGGCAGAGAATGGGGCCATATAATTCTATGCATTATAGATTGGTATCATACAGATTTTTCATACAGATGTGTACTAAACCCTAAAACCTTTTTACAGCACACATATATTACTTTACTGGCCAAATATTTTTCCGTTGACTTACAGCAAGCCACAATTTGTTTTCTGTTATTTTAGTTTGCAAATAAAAAAAGGAGCTGCTTGAAAAAGCAAATGACAAAGCGCTCCCACCGGTGTGAGCAGCAGACAGGGGAAATAATGCAGGGCAGTGGATGTGCCATTAAAAAGGAAGCGGGCAGTGTGCAGCGCAGAAGACGTGGCGAGCTCTGGGGAGATAATTAGGCTGGTATAATGCCGTCCGGCTTCTCATCAGGAGCAGTCATTAACCATTGCAGACTCAAACACCGATGTTCAGGCTTCATTACAATGCAGACAATCGGACAAATAATTTCTCCTTTCTGATCATTCATTCAATGTGTACGACAGAAGAGACATTTCTAGGTTTAACAAATCACTTTCTTGGTATACATCTAATGGGCGTTCTGAATTTGTGAAATAGCTTTTTCGGAAATCTAAGGTAAGATCTCAATGACTATGGAAGCTGGGGCACTATGCAATGTCTACAGTAACATTCTATAGGAAAGGTGGTTGTATATGAATCTGTGTATGCAGCACATTTAAACAGGTTACAGCTACCTGTAACTGTGGTCCCAAATTTGGGACCATATGCCTGTGAGACTTCTTACACACTGTTTTATTTATAGGGGTACTCCACTGGAAAACTTTTCTTTTTATTTATTTTTTACCGTATATACTCGTGTATAAGCAGAGTTCTTCAGCACGATTTTTCGTGCTGAAATGGCCCTCTCGGCTTATACTCGAGCAAACTCTCCTCCTGAAAATCCCTTTCAGTAGTCTTGAACCTGCGGACCTCCAGATGTTGCAAAACTACAACTCCCAGCATGCCCGGACAGCCATCGGCATGCTGGGAGTTGTAGTTTTGAAACATCTGGAGGTCCGCAGGTTCAAGACCACTGCGGCCTTCGTCATCATCCAGACCCCCCTTTAGTTTTCTACTCACCTCCCCTCGGTGGGAAGGAAGGGTGAGCTGGTCCGGGCCATCTATGCTGCAGGGACCGTCCGGTGGGGAGGGTAAGTTGTTCCGGGCTATCCATTTTCACCGGGAGGCCCTCTTCTCCGCTCCGGGTCGGCCCCAGACTAGTGATGTTGCCTTGACGACAACGCACAGGGACGTCCCTGCGCATGAGCGTCCCTGTGCGTCGTCGTCAAGGCAACGTCACTATTCCGGGGCCGGGCCCGAAGCTGAGAAGAGGGCCTCCCGGTGAAAACGGACAGCCCGGAACGATTAACCCTCCCCACTGGATGGTCCTTGCAGCATAGATGGCCCGGACCAGCTCACCCTTCCTTCCCACCGAGGGGAGTGGAAAACTAAAGGGGGGGGGGTCTGGATGATGACGAAGGTGACAGGCAGTGATGATGAAGGGGGGGTGATGATGAAGGGGGATGATGATGACGGGGTGATGATGATGACGGGGGGGGTGATGATGATGACGGGGGGGGGGGGGGGGGTGATGATGACGACGGGGGGGGGGGTGATGATGATGATGACTGGGGGGGGGGTGATGATGATGATGACTGGGGGGGGGTGATGATGATGATGACTGGGGGGGGGGGGTGATGATGATGATGACTGGGGGGGGGCGATGATGATGACCGGGGGGGGGGGGGGGGTGATGATGATGACGGGGGGGGGGTGATGATGATGACCGGGGGGGTGATGATGATGACGGGGGGGGGGGGGGGGGGTGATGATGATGACGGGGGGGGGGGGGTGATGATGATGATGACGGGGTTCTGGATGATGACATGGGGGATAATTTATTTCCCACCCTAGGCTAATAGTTGAGTCAATAACTTTTCCTGGGTTTTTGGGGTGAAATTAGGGGCCTCAGCTAATATTCGGGTCGGCTTGTACTCGAGTATATACGGTAAATCAACTGGGGCCAGAAAGATAAACAGATTGGTAAATTACTTCAAATTTTATAATTTTAAAATCTTAATCCTTCCAGTAATTATCAGCTGCTATATGCTCCACAGAACCTATTCTTTTTGAATTTCTTTTCTGTCTGACCACAGTGCTCTCTGCTGACACCTCTGTCCATGTCAGGGACTGTCCAGAGCAGGATAGGTTTGCCATGGGGATTTGCTCCTACTCTGGACAGTTCCTGACATGGACAGTGGTGTCAGCAGAGAGCATTGTGGTCAGAAAAAAGGAAATTCAAAAAGAAAAAAAACTTACTGTGGAGCATTCAGCAGCTGAAGGATTAAGATTTTTAAATAGAAGTGATTTACAAGCCTTTTTAACTTTCTGGCACCAGTTGATACATTTTTTTTTTTTTAACCCTTTTAACTGCCAAAGTTGTCCAGAGCCAAGAGTGAATGGAGTGGTGGCTGAGCACTCTTGTGAATACTGGAGGTCTCCCCCAAAGATCAGCTGGTTTATCCACTATCCTGGAAATAGGGGATGGTAACCTTTAACCTTGGGATTATCCCTTTGATAAATAAATAGTTCCAAAAGGTAGAACAAAAAGTCAAAAAAAAGGAAAGGTAGTAACATAGAACAATTGGGTTCGGAGATAAATACATTTTCAGCTGCAATCAACTAAAAACACTGTACAGGATAAATCAAGGAGACTTCATAAATATTCATGACCTAGATCTAAGCTTTGTTTCCCTAATGCCGTATTCTTCTAATAAAAACCGCATGATATGGATTTAATCATTAAGAAACAATTCTTACACAAGGGGGATTTTAAAGTACAATTCTAGATTTGGTAATAAATACACCCAAGAAGGTCGTAAATTTTGCCACAGATGCGATAAACAAATGTTAGTCTAACTAGATCTTTGTTGTTTTGGGGTTTAGATTTGTTGTGCCCAAAAGATGTATTGCACAGAGTATCACATTATGCTCATACAGCTTCAGAAATATTTTTTTCACAATACATACCGTATATACTGTAGTATAAGCCGAGTTTTTCAGCACGATTTTTCCTGCTGAAAACGCCGCCCTCGGCTTATACTCGAGTGAACTCTCCGCCTGTCAATCCCTTCATCAGTGGTCTTCAACCTGCGGACCTCCAGATGTTGCAAAACTACAACTCCCAGCATACCTGTCCGGGCATGCTGGGAGTTGTAGTTTTGAAACATCTGGAGGTCCGCAGGTTGAAGACCACTGCGGCCTTCGTCATCATCCAGACCCCCCTTTAGTTTTCTACTCCCCTCCCCTCGGTGGGAAGGAAGGGTGAGCTGGTCCGGGCCATCTATGCTGCAGGGACCGTCCGGTGGGGAGGGTTAGTTGTTCCGGGCTGTCCATTTTCACCTCCAGGCCGGTCCCGGCCTACTGACGTTGCCTTGACGACGATGCACAGGGATGTCCGTGCGCAGCAAACGTCCCTGCGCATGAACATCCCTGTGCGTCATCTTCAAGGCAATGTCACTAGTCCGGGGCCGGCCCGGAGCGGAGAAGAGGGCCTCCCGGTGAAAATGGATAGCCCAGAACAACTAACCCTCCCCACCAGACGGTCCCTGCAGCATAGATGGCCCGGACCAGCTCACCCTTCCTTCCCACCAAGGGGAGGGGAGTAGAAAACTAAAGGGGGGTCTGGATGATGACGAAGGCCCGCAGTGGTCTTCAACCTGCGGACCTCCAGATGTTTCAAAACTACAACTCCCAGCATGCCCGGACAGCCGATGGCTGTCCGGGCATGCTGGGAGTTGTAGTCTTGCAACATCTGGAGGTCCGCAAGTTGAAGACCACTAAGAGGCGGTGATGATGAAGGGGGGGGGGGGGAAGATGACGGGGTGATGATGACGGGGTGGATGATGACGGGGTGATGATGACGGGGTGATGATGACGGGGGGTGATGATGACGGGGGTGATGATGACGGGGTGATGATGACGGGGTGATGATGACGGTGGTGATGATGACGGGGTGATGATGACGGTCTGGATGATGACAGGGGGGTATGATGACATGGGGGGGGATGATGTATTTCCCACCGTAGGCTTTTCCTGGGTTTTTGGGGTGAAATTAGGGGCCTTGGCTTATATTCGGGTCGGATTATATACGGAGTATATACGGTAAATGGGCTAGGGTAGAGAAAAAAGCCTGATATGATACGTGCATACATTTATAGTCCACTTGCCTTATCTAGCGCACAGCTGTTGTGAGCATCCAACAGGGGAGAAGGAACTATTCAATAACTGTATATTCAGAACGATATGGCCAAGTGAGCTGAGAGGCAGTAGCAGTCATATGGACATGTCACGGTGTCTGTGTAAACAATGAAGTGCCACCGGACGGGGTCTCAAGAGTCAGACATCCTCCCCATCAAAAAATCAAAGCCTATTATTAAACAAGGTCATCAACATATAGGGTCCAGAAAACCCCTTTAACCCCTTCATGACCCAGCCCATTTTCACCTTCATGACCTGGGCATTTTTTGAAAATCTGACCACTGTCACTTTAAACATTAATAACTTTGGAATGCTTTTACTTATCATTCTGATTCCGAGATTGTTTTTTCGTGACATATTCTACTTTATGTTATCGGTAAAATTTCACTGATATTTGTATCCTTTCTCTGTAAAAAATCTAAAAATTTCATGAAAATTTTGAAAATTTTGCATTTTTCTAACTTTGAAAGTCTCTGCTTGAAAGGAAAATGGATATTCCAAATAAATTACATATTGATTCACATATACAATATGTCTACTTTGTGTTTGCATTAAAAAATTGACAAGTTTTTACTTTTGGAAGACACCAGAGGGCTTCAAAGTTCCGCAGCAATTTTCCAATTTTTCACAAATTTTGAAACTCGCTTTTTTTCAGGGACCAGTTCAGGTTTGAAGTGGATTTGAAGGGTCTTCATATTAGAAATACCCCATAAATGACCCCATTATAAAAACTGCACCCCCCAAAGTATTCAAAATGACATTCAGTAAGCGTTTTAACCCTTTATGGGTTTCACAGGAATAGCAGCAAAGTGAAGGAGAAAATTCTAAATCTTAATTTTTTACACTCGCATTTTCTTGTAGACCCAATTTTTGAATTTTTACAAGGGGTAAAAGGAGAGAAATCACCCTAAAATTTGTAACCCAATTTCTCTCGAGTAAGGAAATACCTCATATGTGTATGTAAAGTGTTCGGCGGGTGCACTACAGGGCTCAGAAGGGAAGGAGCGACAATGGGATTTTGGAGAGTGAGTTTTTCTGAAAGGGTTTTTGGGGGGCATGTCCCATTTAGGAAGCCCCTATGGTGCCAGAACAGTGGACCCCCCCCCCACATGTGACCCCATTTTGGAAACTATACCCCTCATGGAATTTAATAAGGGGTGCAGTGAGCATTTACACCCCACTGGCGTTTGACAGATATTTGAAACAGTGGACTGTGCAAATCAAAAATTTAATTTTTCATTTTCACAGACCACTGTTCCAAAAATCTGTCATACACCAGTGGGGTGTAAATGCTCACTGCACCCCTTATTACATTCCTGTGAGGGGTGTAGTTTCCAAAATGGGGTCACATGTGGATATTTATTGTTTTGCGTTTGTCAGAACTGCTGTAACAATCAGCCACCCCTGTGCAAATCGCCTCAAATGTACATGGTGCACTCTCCCTTCTGGGCCTTGTTGTGCGCCCCCAGAGCACTTTGCGCCCACATATGGGGTATCTCCGTACTCAGGAGAAATTGCGTTACAAATTTAGAGGGTCTTTTTTCCCTTTTACCTCTTGTGAAAATGAAAAGTATAGGGCAACACCAGCATGTCAGTGTAAAAAATTTATTTTTTTACACTAACATGCTGGTGTAGACCCCAACTTCACCTTTTCATAAGGGGTTAAAGAAGAAAAAGCCCCCCAAAATTTGTAAGGCAATTTCTCCCGAGTACGGCGATACCCCATATGTGTCCCAAAACTGTTGCTCTGAAATACGACAGGGCTCCAAAGTGAGAGAGCGCCATGCGCATTTGAGGCCTGAATTAGGGATTTGCATAGGGGTGGACATAGGGGTATTCTACGCCAGTGATTCCCAAACAGGGTGCCTCCAGCTGTTGCAAAACTCCCAGCATGCCTGGACAGTCAATGGCTGTCCGGCAATACTGGGAGTTATTATTTTGCAACAGCTGGAGGCTCCGTTTTGGAAACAGTAGCGTACCAGACGTTTTTCATTTTTTGGGGGGAGGGGGGCTGTGTAGGGGTATGTGTATATGTAGTGTTTTTTACTTTTTATTTTAGGTTAGTGTCAGTGTAGTGTAGTGTAGTGTTTTTAGGGTACAGTCGCATGGGCAGAGGTTCACAGCAAGTTTGCCGCTGGAAGTTTGAGCTGCAGCGCAAAATTTGCGCCATCTCAAACTTGCAGCACTCACTGTAAACCTCCGCCCATGTGAGTGTACCCTGTACATTCACATTGGGGGGAGGGGGCAAACATCCAGCTGTTGCAAACTCCGAGCATGCCCTTGAGCTGTCCGTGCATGCTGGGAGTTGTAGTTTTGCAACAGCTGGAGGAACACTGGTTTGGAAACACTAAGTTGAGTAATAAACTTTCAAGTGTTTTGCAACCAAACTTAGTGTTTCCAAACCAGTGTGCCTCCAGCTGTTGCAAAACTACAACTCCCAGCATGCATGGTCTGTCAGTGCATGCTGGGAGTTATAGTTTAGCAACAATTGCAACAGCTGGAGGCACTGAGGTAGGAAACGGACAATGTTTCCCAACTAGTGTGCCTCCAGTTGTTGCAAAACTACAACTCCCAGCATGCCCAGACTGCCAAGGCATGCTGGAAGTTGTAGTTCGGCAATATCTGAAGGATCAGATGTTGCCGAACTACAACTTCCAGCATGCTTGGGCAGTCTGGGCATGCTGGGAGTTGTAGTTTTGCAACATCTGGAGGTCCACAGTTTGGAGACCACTGTATAATGGTCTCCAATCTGTGGTCTTCCAGATGTTAGAGAACTACAACTCCCAGCATGCCTGGACAGACTGAGCATGCTGAGATTTGTAGTTTTGCAACATCTGGAAGAGCACAGATTGGAGACCATTATACAGTGGTCTCCAAACTGTGGACCTCCAGATGTTGCAAAACTACAACTCCCAGCATGCCCAGAAAGCCAAAGGCTGTCTGGGCATGCTGGGAGTTGCAGTTTTGAAACTCTCAGAGGCAGCAGTGAGATCGCCACTGCTGCCAATGAAGATGCCGCCCTGCTGCTGCAAACTCACCTCCGGGACGCAGCGCAGCCAGGACCGCATGGAGGACGCCGGGACCGCCGGGACCGCTCGGGACACCGCTCGGACGGGTAAGTGACGCCGGGGGACGGGTCAGGGACACTTAGCAGAGCGGTGTGTGTCCCGATCCCCGTGATCGGGACTCACACACCGCGCTGCTAAGTGTTTTCATAGCGAAACGCTGCTATCAGCTAGTCACATTTGACCAGCTGATAGCAGCGATCGCTGGGGGGGGGGTGGGGGACGAAACCCCCCGTGGTCGCACGGTAAGATGGCTGGCTATCAGTGATAGCCACCATCTTTCGGGGCGCTGCGGGGTGCCGCGAGTAGCGGCAGTAATGTCCATGACGTACCTGTATGTCATGGGTCGGGAACGCCTTGCCACCCATGACGTACAGGTATGTCATAGGTCGGGAAGGGGTTAATGAGAAGTTTTAAAAGTTGCTCAGAGGTCAACATTGACTAAAATAAATGTTACTATATGAACTATAAGGCCTTATAATCTGCACTCTTTATATTCAAGATACAGTGATGTGTTCTGTGTTGTGTAAATGGCGGCACGCACTCCCATTTGGAAACAGAATCAACATAGGTCCAATGCAGACAATAAATCTGCGCCCAAAATCTAACAGTGGGTGAATTACAACATGACATAGCTATTTTTTAAGTCCCTTCCACAAGTGATCAAATAACGGACACGGGACAAGAACCTTAAAGGGGTACTCCAGTGGAAAACTTTTTTTTTTTTTTTTCATCAACTGGTGCCAGAAAGTTAAAACAGATTTGTAAATTACTTCTATTAAAAAATCTTACTCCTTCCAGTACTTATTAGCTGCTGAATACTACAGGGGAAATTCTTTTCTTTTTGGAGCACAGAGCTCTCTGCTGACATCATGACCACAGTTCTCTCTGCTGACATCTCTGTCCATTTTAGGAACTGTCCAGAGTAGGAGAAAATCCCCATAGAAAACATATGCTTCTCTGGACAGTTCCTAAAATGGACAGAGATGTCAGCAGAGAGTTCTGTGGTCATGATGTCAGCAGAGAGCACTGTGCTCGTGATGTCAGCAGAGAGCACAGTGTTCCAAAAAGAAAAGAATTTCCTCTGTAGTATTCAGCATTAATAAATACTGGAAGGATTAAGATTTTTTTAATAGAAGTAATTTACAAATCTGTTTAACTTTCTGGCACCAGTTGATTTAAAAAAAAAAAAAAAAAAAATGTTTTCCCCCGGAGTACCCCTTTTAAACAGTTCTCTACAGATGGAGAACTTTACAATCTGGAGGGCATTCTGACATTGCCTATAATCCCCAGGCATGTTTCAAGGCTTTTTTTTATTTTATTTATTTATTTTTTATTAAAGGGGTATTTTTTTTTGTTCTATTAAAGGGGTATTCCGCCCCTAGACATCTTATCCCCTATCCAAAGGATAGGGGATAAGATGTAAGATCACCGGGGTCCCGCTGCTGGGGACCCCCGGGATCTCCGCTGCGGCACCGCGCTATCATTACTGCGCAGAGCGAGTTCGTAATGATGGGCGGTAGAGGGGCCGGAGCATCGTTACGTCACGGCTCCACCCCTCGTGACGTCACGGTCTGCCCCTTTCAATACAAGTCTATGGGAGGGGGCGTGGCGGTCGTCATGCCCCCTCCCATAGACTTGCATTAAGGGGACGGGCCGTGATGTCATGAGGGGCGGAGCCATGACGTCACGCTGCTCCGTCCCCCGTATCGCCCGTCATTACGCACAGAGCGAACTTGCTCTGCGCAGTAATGATGGCGGGGTGCCGCAGCGGGGATCCCGGGGGTCCCCAGCAGCGGGACCGCGCCGATCTGACATCTTATCCCCTATCCTTTGGATAGGGGATAAGATGTCTAGAGGCGGAGTACCCCTTTAAGGGTTGAGAATTGACTTACAGGAATGCTACCTCCTATTGGTAGCACCAGACAAGAAGCTCTTTTCTTTCTGGAGGACATTCAGCTAATTTGTATAATACAGAGGAAAGCTAAGCAGTCAAATATTGAATAGTTTTTACTAAAACCAACCATTTTTTTTTTATAATGAAAAATATATATTTTTAGCATAAAGTAATAAAAAAAACTGAAGAAAGGTTTATAAGAATATAAATAAGGGAAGAGAGAAGGCTCATATAATGCATAGTATTTGTATAACTCTTCAGCTCCACCGCAGGGCATTTTCCTGACTTATGAAATCCTTTAATACTAGGGCAAGCCATGTCCCACTAGAAATAAAGTATTTTTTTCACTGCACATAATTCCATTACTTATTCGCACTTTTCTACCCTAAGCTCCTTGAGTGACTGGAGTGTGTGGTTCGGGGTATTACACATGTAAAATAATCTACTGGGCTACATATTCTATTGTTATCATATCTGCTGTGGCCACCTAACCAAACCGGTAATCCAGAGGTGGGAAACCTGTGCCAAATAAGCCACCTTGGGCACACTGTAACATTTTCCTGGTAAAACTTACAGCCCCCACTCAGTCTGTTCTTTCCAATATCATTGTCCTGTCCGGGCAGGGAGATTGTGGCTATACACCATGAGATACAAAAAAACTAAACCCTGGCCAGGAATATATCTTATAAAACTCTATATTATGGACCCCTAAACATGGCGTTTATAGTGGTAACTAGTTTTTGCCTGCGGCTTCGCTCACGTTATATTTGGGGTAACATAGATCTACTTTTTACAATCCTATAGTAATGAGGCCGCTCTGGGTAAAGTCTACGGGCATCTAAACAACCCGAATTCTTTTAACTTTGATCGCCTCGTCTAAAGAGTTAAAGGGGTATTCCAGGAAAAAACTTTTTTTTTATATATCAACTGGCTCCAGAAAGTTAAACAGATTTGTAAATTACTTCTATTAAAAAATCTTAATCCTTTCAGTACTTATGAGCTTCTGAAGTTAAGGTTGTTCTTTTCTGTCTAAGTGCTCTCTGATGACACGTGTCTCGGGAATCGCCCAGTTTAGAAGAGGTTTGCTATGGGGATTTGCTTCTAAACTGGGCGTTTCCTGAGACAGGTGTCATCAGAGAGCACTTAGACAGGAAAGAACAACCTTAACTTCAGAAGCTCATTAGTACTGAAAGGATTAAGATTTTTTTAATAGAAGTAATTTACAAATCTGGTTAACTTTCTGGAGCCAGTTGATATATAAAAAAAAGTTTTTTCCTGGATAACCCCTTTAATGCCGGACATCTGCCAGAACGGCGATGTCCGGCATTAGCCACGGGTCCTGGCTGCTGATAGGGACCGTGCGGGTATGATGCGAGCTCAGCTCCTGAGCTCGCTTCATAACCCTCCCGTGCCGCAGCGCCGGGTATACCCGGTGTTCTGCGGCAAGGGATTAATGCATACAAACTTTGAACCCCCGTTTAGTCTCAAGGGGCGACACGCCTTCTTTACCGTGAGGACTGTGAATTTATGGAACGGTCTACCTCAGGAACTGGTCACAGCAGGAACAATTAACAGCTTTAAAACAGGATTAGATACATTCCTGGAACAAAATAAGATTAATGCTTATGAAGAAATATAAAATCTCATCCCTTCCCCAATATCGCGCCACACCCCTACCCCTTAATTCCCTGGTTGAACTTGATGGACATATGTCTTTTTTCGACCGTACTAACTATGTAACTATGTAACCCCTTAGGGGTTGAATTTTTGAAAACGTTAAAACACGTGTTTCTTTATCTCTAACTGTTAGCCTAAAAACAAAGTTTCATGCTTCTAGCTTCAAAAAATGACGGACTTCCATACAAACTTTCAACCCCTTTTTCACCCCCTAAGGGTTGAATTTCGAAAAATCCTTTCTTATTCCTCGTCTACGTCTTAAGAACAACACCTGTGAAAAAATTTAGCTTTCTAGATCCAAGGGTTTAGGCTGGGCATTGATGAGTCAGTGAGTCAGGCCTTCTCATATATATATATATATATATATATATATATATATATATATATATATAGTAATGGGTAGCAAAATCTGCTACAGCAGATCTGCAGCAGAAAATACGCACATGTGAACATACCCTTATGGTACGTTCACACGTACAGGATCTGCTGCATATTTTGTGCAACCGCTTTTGCTACCTATTTACTTCAATGGGTATCAAAATCAGCTGCACAAAATATGTAGCAGATCCTGTAGGTGTGAACTTACCTTAGTGTGATATTTTGGCAACAACAGAAACATAACAGTTCTAGTACAGTGACAAAATGTCTTCTATGAGAAGGCACACTGTAGAAAAGGAACAAGATCAGTTGCTTAAATTTGTTCTTAGATACACACGAATTCAATATTTAATTGAACTCTACCATTTTTGTGTTTTGGAAAAGGATTTCCATGTTCTAGGTGATGCTAGCATACACTAAGTCTCCATGGTTTTCTGCTTTTTCTAATTGCTGCTAAAAGCCCGACTCTCAGATGATGAGGACCTCACAGTCCTAATGAGAGAACAGACGTTACAGGGGAATCAATCCGGCTCTCCGTGTTCTGCATTATTTCATGCTATCTGCATGGTTATGCTTAGCTATGTTTGCGGAATTCCACTCACGGAATTCTGCGGGAATTATGTAGTGTGAACATACCCTTACACAGGAAGACAACTTGCCCATAACTAGTCATATTTGACTACACAGAAAGTCAAATCGGTGCTTGTTTTATTATTTTATTTACACATGTCAAGAATTGGGAATGGTCAATGGGTGTGGACCTGCAGTGCTACCTATTAGGTTGGTTTTGGGCCATACTCTTGAGAATAATCTAAATACTTGCAGGGTTTTTATCCTTTATCCCACTCCAGGATGCAAACACTGGACTTCACAGCAAGAAGGTACCAGGTTGCTCGCAAATACTAGTCCTGGTTCAATAGCTGCTGACCAAAAAGGGACCAGTTTGGGGCGGTTGAAAAACATATAGCTGTTAGCAGGCCGGGTTGTATACTGGAGCGACAGTACAGTACCAGGGATGAGGTGGAAACGTAGTTTAGAACAAGCGGATGGGTAAAGGG
This sequence comes from Hyla sarda, assembly GCF_029499605.1. NCBI lineage: Eukaryota > Metazoa > Chordata > Amphibia > Anura > Hylidae > Hyla > Hyla sarda. The sequence continues at coordinate 360,527,485 of NC_079190.1, read as the reverse complement.
GTACTCTGCTGATCAGCATTTGGAACAAACTGTTTCAAACGCTGGAGCCGGCAGTTTGTGATGTCATAGCCCCGCCCCATAATTCCATCATGCACCGCCCCCTCAATGCAAGTCTATAGACTTGCATTGTGTGGGAGAGGCGTGACATCATGAGGGGGTTGGGCTATGAAGTCACAAGCTCCTGGCGTCTGCTCCAGCGTTCAGAACAGTTTGTTCCAAACGCTGAGCAGCGGAGTACCCCTTTAAGACAGACATCTCAGGTTAGCAATCTAGGTTGGCAAGAGTCAGTAGGGTACAGAAGGGGTTAGGCTGATTTGGAGCCCAGGAAATAGGCACAGGTCAGGTCCGGTAATGGATTCGGAATAGCATACCTTCACTCGGAAGACTTGGAACTAACAACTCGCAGGCAACAGTCACATGTCATAGAGGTCAAAGGGGGAACTTCAGTAGAGGAAGCAGCAGACATAAAAGAGCCGACCAGTTAACAGATGAGTGGCTGCTTACAGGAGTTGATAATTGAGAGCGAACATAAGTAGTGGCAACTCTTCACCCATGTAATAGAGTCTTTAGCACAGAATTTTTAGTAATTATATATATATATATATATATGCATACACATATATATCCAAGAGGAAAAAATACATATATAAATATAGACAGTAAAGAAAAAAATATGATATATATATATATATATATATATATATATACTGTATATATATATATATATATATATATATATATATATACATATATATATATATATATATATATATAAACTTTACATACATTAGAGGGAGTTCAGATGTATCGGAGATCTTTCCATAAACATATCATTAACACATGCAGATTTTATTTCAGATTTTGTAATGAAAATTTGCAAAAATGTCCGCAACAGAAATGAGAATATTCACAGCATGATTTCTGCAGATATTCTTTCTTACTATGTATAGATGGGGCTTTGAACATCCCAATAAGGCAGTAGAAGAAATATGGCCGTCTTTCTAATTACTATGTTTATCCAGCGGTTCAGTGCAAACATCTAATCACTGTGTCTGTACCAGGGCACGCTCATTGTAGCACTAATCCCATATACTCGGTGTAATCAACCATACGCTTTGCTTTCACACTCTCAGGGTTTCCAGCCTAATCTTTCATTTGTTTTTAATTATTTTAGTGCTATTAGAAGTGATGTAACCAGGATAACAAATTCAAATTACAGCCAAGTGGAGCATTACCAGGATCCTTTACAGATCCTCACACTCACAAAGATTCAGGAGATGATTCAGGATTAAAAAAACATGGCGTTGTATTAAAAATAATAAAAAAGGATCAGTCACAAGGGATTTATGGAAATTGGCCAATATGAAGAGTCATTTTATACATTACCTTTTAGTTGTTCTAGGTTATCTTTAACTAGTTCTAAATCTGAGCTGACCATTATTACAAATAGTGATACGAAATACAACAACCTACACCCCCAAATGAACAAGACGATCGGTCGTCCACCCAGAAGGCTTGGTCTACTAGCAAAGTCATAAGGAACTTCAATAAATGGAATATGGAGACTTCAATTAAAAATACTTCTAACCTGAAGGCTACCATAAAAGGCTAGTAATGGATCGAGCATTAAAACAATGACTATTAAAATGCTGTGACGGATCTTATAATAAACTTTGGTCACCAGGGGTAAGAAACAAAGGACAAATGGAATGGAATGGAATAAATTGACTACATGGACAATTTATAAGAGTTGACCACAAATACCACTGGTCCATGTGACTGGTAATGAAAACCCAAGTAAAATATGGGGGAATCTGCTCAGAAAGACAGAACCTTTTAACAATGATCATCTAAAGACAAAACAGAAAAGACCAAAACTGATCACTATGGGAGGCAGGACATCACTGCAACCAGTCGTCGGCAATGGGACATAATGGGCCCCAGCACCTGGAAGAGAAAATCACCGGAGACCGGGACCAGGTGCGGGGGTCGGCACGAGACATTGACACTCATAGGTGGAAGGGGTGTCCCAGCTCAGTCAGTGATTAGCTGAGTGGCACAATGATGTTTTGGGACCCTGTACCAGGAAACAAAGTCCACTTATGACTTAGAACAGTGACACTGGTGGCTACAGGGACCGAGGAAGATAAGTATAGTTTTTTGTTTTACTTTAGTTTAAACAGGCAGACTAAGAGATACTTGGGAGGTAAGACTAATATTACAAGATTATCAAAACAACCAGATTAGGAGATAATTAATGTAGATATTCTCTAAAATGATAAGCAGCCCTACATAATACATTTTACTGCCATATTTTATTTCTACAAATATTGTTTGTATTATTTTAGGTCTCCAAATTGTTATTTCTGCCTTTTTCCCCTTCTATTTTTTTTACATATTAAAGGGGTTATCCAGGAAAAATATTTTTTTTTATATATCAACTGGCTCCAGAAAGTTAAACAGATTTGTAAATTCTATTAAAAAATCTTAATCCTTTCAGTCCTTATGAGCTGATGAAGTTAAGTTGTTCTTTTCTGTCTAAGTGCTCTCTGATGACACGTGTCTCGGGAACCGCCCAGTTTAGAAGCAAATCCCCATAGCAAACCTCTTCTACTCTGTGCAGTTTCCGATGTCAGCAGAGAGCACTGTTGCCAGACAGAAAACAACAACTCAACTTCAGCAGCTGATGATTATTGAAAGGATTAAGATTTTTTAATAGAAGTAATTTACAAATCTGTTTAACTTTCTGGAGCCAGTTGATATATATATATATATATATATATATAATAAGTTTTTTTCCTGGAATACCCCTTTAAATAATCCATTATCTGCATCTATTTGTCAGTAGGTCTACCATTGGTGGATATATGACAATAAATATCTATGTGTATTTATCTATCTAGGTTATTTTACTGAAAGCTTTAGAATCCCGGTGTCTATGGGCTTTTAGAGGGTTTACATATTTCATCCAGTAATAGAGTGATATCTGGATACTCTGAACAGCACCATGGTAATAAGACACTAACCTACTGCAGAATGCTTCCTTTAAAGGAGTACTCCGGAGCACTGGTACTTAAAAAAAAAAGTTTACCTCATCTGATAGCTTTTTCAAATACCTTTCCAACGATACCTCATTTTTGGCCCAGCTGTTCTCTTGTAATTGCCACCTGTAGCAGTAAGCAGCCATGTCATAAAGACTACATTTCCCATGACTCCCTGCGCCAGCTTCCTGTTAGCTGCTGCGCTCTCCCCCTCCTCTCCCCCCCCCCCCCCAGGAAATTATAATAAATTATAATAAAGTGACACCCACAGCTCCTTCCCTTGTGGTTATCTCCTCCCATCCTCCCCCTCCCAGCTCATCAGCCCTCTCCATGTGCCCACTAGCCCACTGATCCACCCATCCATGTGCCCACTAGCCCACTGATCCATGTGCCCACTAGCGCAGTGTTTCCCAACCAGGGTGCCTCCAGCTGTTGCAAAACTACAACTCCCAGCATGCCCAGACAGCCTTCGGCTGTCCGGGCATGCTGGGAGTTGTAGTTTCGCAACAGCTGGAGGCACCCTGGTTGGGAAACACTGCACTAGCGGTGTCACAAGAATGCCGCAGCACTACGCAAATAGCGTAGGGCTAACGTAGGCAGCGATAGGAGCCTAGCATTAGCCCTATGCTATTTGCGTAGTACTGCGCATGCGCAGAATAAATTAACTTTGGGGGAGTAGCCGACTCCGGACGGGGAGGCCGGCGCAGCCCGCAGTGACTCATGGGAGCGATGAGTCACCGGGCGAAGATGGCGGCGGATCAAGAAGAAATACAGGTCGAGCGTCATCAAAAGACCAAGCTTCCGGCCGGAGAGAAAAGCGAGGAGAAGACCGGAAACAAGACCATATGGTAAACGTGAGTATATTAGAATGTTATAATTCCCCCATAAAAGGTTAGCTCCGGAGTACTCCTTTAAAATGTGTGTTGTGCTAGTGAAGATTCTCCCACACACATCCACAAGTAAAACTGCACCTTTATTGTACAAGTCTAGCTCCTCCGCATTAACCAGCCGCACGACGTTCTGCGCACAGTAGCTCTACCACTCCAAAGTTTGGTGACGGGAACAGTAAGTGGAAGGAGTGGGATTAACCGGCTGACAGTTCTCCATTCTAAAGCCAGTAAACTATACATTATTTAAAAGTGCTCTGAGCAAGCATGAGGGAAACCTGTCATCCGCAACGTTCTTTGTAGAGATGGGAATACAATACAATAATTCGCAGCATTCCACTTCTCAGAGTTCAAAACATAGTGTAAATGATGATTGTCGTCACACAATGTGGATTAGAAGATCAGCCGATAATACCAGGCTAAGGTACATTCCACAACTTGTCTATTGAGATAGAGAACTAAAATCTGCATACGCATACAATTATTGTAGTAATAAGAAAATGAAAAATGTTAGGCACCAAGATCTTATCTATAATGTAAAAGCAAGGCATTTTAGGCAATTGAAAAGGACATTTTCGCTAGGTTTGCACACAATGGCCCTTATTTACTATTGCAAACCCAACATGTCTGGTTGTGCGCCAGATTGTAGCGCATTGCACCAGAAATCCTGTCTGAGCCAGAATTGAAAAAAAAACAAACTCTCCATTTTACTAAGAAAACCTGAAAAGGGGGCGTGGTTGTCATGCAAGGGGGAGTGGTCACAGAAAAGGGGCGTGTTCGACATTTTCACAAAATCCCAACATATTTACTCAGGTTTCCACAGAAAATGTGGTGGATTTCAGCTGAGGAAAACTCGACAGATCAGAGCATGTGTAAAAGAAGCAAAGGGAAAGTGGAAAATGTAGGGAAACCTTAGTAAATACTGTGACCAAAAAATTGTAGGGAATTAAAACCCACAAAGAAACCTACACAACACTCTTAGTAAATGAGGGCCAGTGTTCAGGTCAGTTTCTTGTGGCATTTTTGTCGCCGTTGCTTTGCCATTTTTACTTGCTTAAAACACAGCAGTCAGATGTTTCCTGATAGTTAAAGAATATTGGTCAGATCTAAAAGGGTATTCCAGGGAAAAAATTATTTTTATATATCAACTGGCTCCAGAAAGTTAAACAGATTTGTAAATTACTTCTATTAAAAAATCGTAATCCTTTCAATAATTATCAGCTGCTGAAGTTGAGTTGTTGTTTTCTGCCTGATAACAGTGCTCTCTGCTGACATCTCTGCTTGTCTCGGGAACTGCAAAGAGTAGAAGAGGTTTGCTATGGGGATTTAAACTGGGTGGTTCCCGAGACAAGTGTCATCAGCGAGCACTTAGACAGAAAAGAACAACTCAACTTCAGCAGCTCATAAGTACTGAAAGGATTAAGATTTTTTTATAGAAATAATTTACAAATCTGTTTAACTTTCTGGAGCCAGTTGATATGTAAAAAAATAGTTTTTTCCTGGATAACCCCTTTAACAGTTTCCTGGAGTAAATACAGTGACATATATAGTCGTTTCCTGGAACACAAATCTGTTGGAAAAAATGGTTGGAACTTCCGGGTGATGCATGTCTGAACTGGAGTTACTTTATGAACACAGCAGATTCTTCACACACTTCACTAAGGTAAAATAAAACTAATGATGTCCAGCTCACTCCACACCGCATCCCGGACGGTGCAGGGTAGCACCCACAACAGGATGAGAAGAACAAAAGGCAAGCGGGGTACATGCAAATTCAGACATCAGGACAACAGCATTGACCATGTAACGCGATTCAGGCAATTCACGCGCTTAGTTGTACAACAACTTGAAACCTGTTTGTCCTGATGTCTAATTTTAAGGAAAAAATGATCTGAAACTGCATGTACCTCACTGAAGGGACAGCTTGTCCACTGTATGCACTGGCAACGCTCTTGATTCTCGGTACATAGAGGAAAGACTAGAATGGACAGATCCCAGAGATACAGTGGGGGGGGGGGGAATTATATAAACCTGAGCAGAGGAAGCGTGGTGCAGTTGCCCATAGCAACCAATCAGATTGTTTCTTTCATTTTTAAAAAGGCCTCTGAAAAGTTTAAGTGGCAATCTGATTGGTTGCTATGGGCAACAACCCCACTTTTCCTCTGCACATGTATTATGCTTAACCTAAGACCAGCTACACTATGACAGCAATATATAAATAAATCTTTTCCTTGTGTCCCAGTTCAGCCAGGTCCTCCCCTCACAATCACTGTGACTAGCTGTAAGACTCGGAGCTGAAGCAGAAGCCTCCCCCCTTTGCCTAGTTAGCAGTAGGACAAAGAGACTTCCAAGGGCTCCTTGACGCGCCAGTTGTGCTCCGGTAAAGAGAGCTCTGCCGGTCAGTCTGTCAGAATGATGGGAGTTGAGCGGAGAAAAAAAATAGCGCAGGTCCAATTTTTTTTTCTTTCTCCGCTCAACTACTGTAAAATACCAGACACCTGTTGGACTCCATTTATGTCAATGGGATTTGTCAGGACCTGGCGTTGTTAGTTGTGCTCCAACTTGTTTAGAAATAAAGACCTGAACAGACCCAAAAGGTCTCGGAACACTAAGTCTGTGAAAGTAACCCTTATGGTCTCAGCAGGATGTATAAGAATCATGCAGACGATGCTAAACAGGAACGGTAAGCATATTTCTTGATTCATTTTAATATTAAAGGGGTATTCCAGGCAAAACCTTTATATATATATATATATATATATATATATATATATATATATATATATATTAACTGGCTCCGGAAAGTTAAACAGATTTGTAAATTACTTCTATTAAAAAATCTTAATCCTTCCTATAGTTATTAGCTTCTGAAGTTTTCTGAACAGCTCAATGATGATGTCACGTCCTGGGAGCTGTGCATGATGGGAGAATATCCCCATAGGAACTGCACAGCTCCCGGGACACGAGTCATCAGAGAGCAGTTAGACAGAAAACAACAACTCAACTTCAGAAGCTAATAACTATTGGAAGGATTAAGATTTTGTAATAGAAGTAATTTACAAATCTGTTTAACTTTCCGGAGCCAGTTGATATATAAAAAAAAAGTTTTGGCCTGGAATACCCCTTTAACTTCAAGTGTTGTGTTCCTTTAAGTAATCCAGCAACACTAAACTACATGCCTTTTACATTGTGAGATTTACAGATAAGGGGGAAAAAAAACAAAGACATTCGAGGAATTAAAGATGCAGATATGACCACTTTATTGGGAAAAGTCACTTTTTATCATACACTTCCATGCAGGAACTGTGATGAGATTTTAAGAATTATTCTGGCTGCAAAAGCCCTGACCAGGGTCCAAAATCCACAGTTCTAAAAACCAGGCCATTTCCGATAGACAACAGCTGCTGCTAAAAACTAAAGCCGCATTTAGGATTTGTCAAAAGCCAGAGGAGCAAAGGTGGTTGGCTAATGTATGCCCGGCGCTGGTACGTCATCTGCCAATGTTGTGGCAACAAACCATTCAAATAGCATTTTCCTGCTGAAAGCCCAGAATTAAAGTTAGATATTGTATAATGGAAGCACTTTAAGCAAGGTCACCTTCCTCCACTTCTTCTGAGAAATGCCACAGTACTTTGCAATAGTACTGGAAATTATCCAGAATTTCTCTAAGCCTCTGTCTTAAAGTGATACTATAAAATTTTAATGACAATACTGGGAAACTATTTTTTTTTTATTGAAGTTTTCTTTGTTTGATTTTTTGTTTTTGTTTTAGAGAAATATACTTGCAGGTTTATCTATGCTGTACATTTGGCATTTTTAATACAGTTTATATTGAGGCTGCGTTACCATCCTATAAGGTCATAGGGCTACAATATTCTATCATTTAATGATTTCTGACCTCTGGAACTCACACCCTCTCTGAGAAATATTCAGCTTTGCTTTCCCTTTAGAGTTTTAAGCCCCTTTCACACTATAAAAATTCATCCGTAATGAATGTCCGCCATAAAAATCTTGAAAATCGGCCGTTAAACGGCCGTTAGAAAATCCCATATAATTAGAGATGAGCGAACTTACAGTAAATTCGATTCGACACGAACTTCTCTGCTCGGCAGTTGATGACTTATCCTGCATAAATTAGTTCAGCTTTCAGGTGCTCCGGTGGGCTGGAAAAGGTGGATACAGTCCTAGGAAAGAGTCTCCTAGGAATGTATCCACCTTTTCCAGCCCATCAGAGCACCTGAAAGCTGAACTAATTTATGCAGGAAAAGTCATCAACTGCCGAGCCGAGAAGTTCGTGACGAATCGAATTTACTGTAAGTTCGCTCATCTCTAACTATAATGGGATTTTCTAATAGCCGTTTTAACCCGTTATCGCCCGTTATTAATAACGGATGTTATTTTGTGAATGGGAGAATGAACGGAAGAAATAGTGCATGCACTATTCCTCCCGTTACTATGGACTGTCACAAAATAATGGCCGTTCTTAATAACGGGTGATATGGGTTAAAACGGCTATTAGAAAAATTTCATTACAGATGAATTATTATAGTGGGAAAGGGGCCTTACGCTGTACAGTGGCACTCCTGCCCACCTGTGAGTGTAGGGAACTGTAGTCAGCCCCATACACCCAAATAAAACTAAGCAGTTCACCAGCAAAGGAGGCCCAGAGATTGCCACCCACCCCAATTATAAAATGATGGTGCCTCCTATAAAAAGGAATTCCCTTTAACAGTTTTACATGAATTAATGGCATACCATTTTTATCAGAATTGCATCATCACTGGCCATACAACAGGCAAGTAACTTAAAGGGGTTCATAAAGTATTCCCTCTTAACAAGATCAGGGATAAGAATATGATCACAGGGGATCTGCCCTCTGTGATCTCCAGAACAGGGCCCCGTCTTTGTCTGTGTATGGAGTGGCGTGTCTGCACACACTACATGTATTCTCTATGGGAACTCTGGAGATACCCAAGTACAGCGCTCATATCTCCAAACCTTCCATAGAAAATGCATGCAGCACGTGCGGACATGCCGCTCCATGCGCAGGGAAAGATGGGGCCCCGATCTGGAGATGGCAGGGGTCCAGTGGACGGACCCCTGCGATCAGATGTATATTCCCTATCTTGTGGATAGGGGATAAGTTTTGAAGTACTGGAGTATCCCCTTTAAACTCATCTGTAGTCCTGTCTGTTATAAGAACAATGGGGGAAATTTATCAAAACCTGTGTAGAGAAAAAACAGTGCAGTTGCCCATAGCAACCAATCAGATCGCTTCTGTCATTTTTGAAAAGGCCTGTGCAAAATGAAAGAAGAGATCTGATTGGTTGCTATGGGCAACTGCACTGTTTTTTTTTTCTACACAGGTTTTGATAAATCTCCCTCCATACCATCACACAACCCTTTGACCTGGGAATCTATATCTATCAATTTATACTGAGTGATTGAAAGCCTTGTCTGTAGGAGTGTGCATGCAAATGTAATGGTCAGTCACTAAGTAGGACCACCCACTAGACTCCTAAACATAGAAAGAAGACATATTTGCATGAATAAATAACAAGGTATACTAACAAAACTACACATCAGTCTGCTCAGCTCCTCCTGCCCTATAACATCATGCCAGGTTGCCAGAGGTGGACCACCCCTTTAAGACTGGTAATCACAATACTCTATTTATCCAACAAAGTAAAAGAGGAAATGATAGCCGGCACTCACCAGTCTTCTTAAAATTCTTTTTTATTATACTCACATATGAGGTGGGTAGGGAACAGACGTGGGGGGGTTACATAGGCAACAAAGCTCCGTTTCGTGCAGCAGGTGCACTTCGTCCGGCCATGGCCGGACGAAGTGCACCTGCTGCACGAAACGGAGCTTTGTTGCCTATGTAACCCCCATGTCTGTTCCCTACCCACCTCCTATGTGAGTATAATAAAGAAGAATTTTAAGAAGACTGGTGAGTGCCGGCTATCATTTCATTTTTACTTTGTTGGATATTCATGAACGCTTTCAATTAGCCACAGCACCACTGTCACCACAGCACTATAAGTACGAGCGTTGCCCAGAGAGACTGCACTAATTCTCCGTATACACAGTGCCGCATGCATATCTATTACATGAACCATATTCTATTTATATCATGATCTATCCTTACAGAAAAAAAACATTAAATCACTCTTTGGACACTAAAGCCAAATTCTGTACACAAGGTATCTAACAAGTCCTGTAATCTTCAGTAATGGGCCAGGCTGGCATTTCTGCTGCGTCACCAATATAATAAAGCACAGGCAGAGTTATTTAGAGGAAATGAGAACACATCACAGGAATATAAAGTGAAGGAGAAAACCAACAATTTAATGCACTGCTGAGCAAAGAGAAATACCACGCCACAATCATCGGAGGAGATCTGCATGCGGATTGGGTGCGGGGCTTACTTTATATGCACTGCCAATACAGAGGACGCCAGAAATGCAGCAACTAAATCATTACTGTACCTCATTGGATACTGAAAGGTTAAATGCTCTCACTACATAACCCAAATGAGTACAATAGTGCATGCAAAGGTTACCCAGCCCATAATCCCTCTTTAGAAGACTAATCTTTTCACCTTTTTTCCCCTCCATATGTTCAATGACTTTTATCCTGCATTTTATGGATGAATAAAAATACATTAAAATATAAAAGTAGTACTTGGGAATGTCTTGTGTCTAGTCTATTACCTGACCAGATTGCAGTGGATATAAAAAGAAAATAAGGTTTGTAATTGACTATATAGAAAAGTCTTTAATCCAAAAGGCATAAATGGTAAGAGCCTGCACAGGGTATAGATTAAAAGGTTTCAATTAGCAGTAACTGAATATCTGCCAACGTTATTTTAATCAGTTATTTTTCTACTTACATGTCACCTTACTTTTATATGGCAGTTAACAGGGTTATCCAGGAATAGAAAAACAGAGCTAATTTATTTCAAAAACAGCTCCAGGTCTGTCCCCAGGTTGGGTGTGGTATTACAACTTGGCTCCATTCATTTCAATGGAACTGAGGTGCAGAACCACTCCCAACCTGGAGACGGACGGGGAGTAGTTTTTGAAAGAAATTACCTCTGTTTTTATATTCCAGAAAAAAGAGGTATTCCAGGCTCTGAAAACGTATCCCCTTATCACAGGATAGAGTATAGATTCCGGGGGGAGGGGACTATGGGTATTCACATAGTGTCTCCCATTGTTAGCTTTATTTGGACAATGCACCCAAATGGCGACAGCCAGATGGCTATTCAGTCATATATTTCTTGTAAGAGTAAAGAGGAACAAAAAAAACAGAGCAGCAGAGCCCCATTATTTTAAACGGGATTCTGCCGCACTGCGCCCATGGCGGAATTTCCACAGCAGAAAGCTCTGTCGCAAAAATTCCAATTATGGTCTCCGTGGAAATATTTGACAAGTCAATTCTTTCTAAAACACTGAAATCGAATCCAAAAACTAGTGCAATAAACACATAAGGTAAAGATACATGAGTCTTTATTGAAAACATACATACAAAAAAATAACACACAATGTTTAAGAGCCCCAGATACAACAGAAGACAGGTATGGAGGACCCTATAGACATGGATATGGAATTGGAATGAAGAATCCCAGGAAAAAAATAGCACATAGCAATGAAAGGATATATAACAGAGGTAATAGACTCCAGCATTAACAAAAGGAATGAAGGGTGCCATACCATACCTACCCCAACCCTTCTCAACCCTTGTCAATTCTTTCCGTGGAATCAGCCCAGAAATGCATTGTCATCTATGGAGACATTTCCAAGCGGTCTTATTCTGAATGTGCAGAATGTCCAGCGGAATTGCGATTTTATTGGGAATAAGGGCTGCGACCAAAGATTATTTTCATGATGGATTAGTTGGCCAATTATTGCTTAGATTATTTTACTAATCAGATAAAAAATAACCATCTGTAGTTAGATAAGGGAGGCAGTTAATAAGGGGAGGGGATCGGACTGAAGGTCTTCTGCGTGTTCTAGGTAAGGGATGCATTGTGTGTTTGTGGGGTCTGCTAGATGCTGAGGCTGAAAGGAGAAGCTTTTTTTTATGGTTAAATACATATAATAATTCTTTTAAGTATTATTTTCTTTTTGTTTTCCTTGTAAGGGCTATACCCCCTTACCTGCGGCCAGATAGGAGGGGCAGTACATTCCCTGGTTGTCCATCCTACGTGCCCCTAGGGCTGGGAGGTATACCGGTTCATACCGAATACCGTAATTTTTGTGCCGCACGATATGAATTTTTCCCATACTGCAATACCGGTTTGGCCCCTCCCCCTCGGGAATGAATTATTAGCCCAGCACTGTCCCCACATCGGGGAACTAATCATATGTGACCCGCCAGCGCTGTTCTGCTCCCCCCCAAATCATGTTACCCGCCAGTGCGGTTCTGCTCCCCCCCCCCCCCCCCAATTAATTATCAGCCCAGCGGGGTACTACTTACATATGTCACCCGCAAGCACTGCCCTCCTCCTCTATGTTGGGGGCCACCGGCGCAGGAACTCTATACTGCACGCCAGTGGTCTCCAACCTGCGGACCTCCAGCTGTTGCAAAACTACAACTCCCAGCATGCCCGGACAGCCGTTGGCTGTCCGTGCATGCTGGCAGTTGTAGTTTTGTCCAGAGGAGTAGGGCAGTGCTTGCGGGAGACATATGTGAGTAGTACCCCGCTGAGCTGATAATTAATTGGGGGGGGAGCAGAACAGCGCTGGCGGGTAACATTATTTGGGGGGAGCAGAACAGGGCTTGCGGATCACATGATTTGGGGGGGGGGGGGTGAAAGAAATACCGTTATATACCGTGGTACCGCCATAAGTTACAAAAATATTGTGATAGACATTTTTGGTCATACCGCCCAGCTCTACGTGCCCCCAGCAGCCCATTTAGTGAAGAGGGGACCAGCACACAATCTTCCTCAACTCTCTGCATCTATTGCGAGTTTGGCCTTTAGCACAGAGCCTGACAACCGGGGACTCACAATAGCTGCAGAAAGGAGCTGCAGGAAACAGAAGATGTTGTGTGCCGGCCGCCTCTTCACTAAAAAGGCTGCCGAGGACCACAGTTACATATATACATAGAGATAACCACTATGGGAGAGATTTATCAAAACCCGTCCAGAGGAAAAGTTGCTGAGTTGCCCATAAGAACCAATCAGATCGCTTCTTTCATTTTTGAAAAGGCCTCTGCAAAATGAAAGAAGCAATCTGATTGGTTCCTCTGGACAGGTTTGGATAAATATCCCCCTATGTGTACATGAACTTTAGAAACAAGCTGACCAACTAATCGACCAACCGATTAATCAATTATGAAAATAGTCGACAACTATTTTCATAATCGATTAGTTAATCGTTCAGTTGTTTCAGCCCTATTGGAAAGAATTTTTTTTTTACTTAAAACAAATTAAAGGGGTATTCCAGGCCAAAACTTTTTTTTTATATATCAACTGGCTCCGGAAAGTTAAACAGATTTTTAAATTACTTCTATTAAAAAATCTTAATCCTTCCAATAGTTATTAGCTTCTGAAGTTGAGTTGTTGTTTTCTGTCTAACTGCTCTCTGATGACTCACGTCCCAGGAGCTGTGCAGTTCCTATGGGGATATTCTCCCATCATGCACAGCTCCCGGGACGTGACATCATCATTGAGCAGTTAGACAGAAAACTTCAGAAGCTTATAACTATTGGAAGGATTAAGATTTTTTAATAGAAGTAATTTACAAATCTGTTTAACTTTCCGGAGCCAGTTGATACATATAAAAAAAGGTTTTGCCTGGAGTACCCTTTTAAATTGTGCTGCTCAATCACAGTAGATTTTAATTCTTTGCCATGATGAGGTGAAATCCACAGAATATCTGCAACAGAATGATCAGTGGTAGCATGCATTACTCCATCTGATGCCTGGCATTGTGCTGGGCAATATAAGGCTTGCCAGGCTGCTGCTAAGCCATGGATACCGGTGTCATAAAGCTCCTTGTGTACAGTTCTGTGCTCTTTTTAGTTATGAACTTTGTAGTACAGTCAGCAGAGCGTTGGAGACCTGTATGTACTATGAAGTAAATCTTCACAGATATTCTGTAGTGTTAATGAGTCCTCAAGGTATTTTCATATGTTCACGTTTTTAATAGCAATTATTTAATACCAAAACAAGAAAAAGATCATAAATGGAGGACCTGTATAAAAAGGAAAGACTGGGACATCGCCTCATTTCGGATCCATTTCTGGCTTTATATTTAACTAGCTGAGTACCCAGCGTTGCCCGGATTTTCCTTCCTAATCCTTGTTGTGGAGGAAAATCAACAAAGGAGGAAGCTTTTGACTTCATATCCCATCCCCATATATTGTTGTCATATCCTAACTCCATATCCCGACCTCCTAATATGTGTAGCAGGTATTGAAATATCTCCAGCCGTACGGAAGTTATGTGGGAACATACATTTCCCATTGATTTGCATGGGACTTTAAACAAAAATCCCGACCCTCACAAATGGGGGTAGTTAAGGGTTAAATTAACTATCCTATATTTTAAGTGGATATATAAGTAACATGTGACCAAGTATTATCGAAATATCTCCAGCCGGTTGGAAGTTATGCAGTAACATATTTCCCATAGACTTGTATAGGACTTTAAACAAAAACCCTGACCCTGGCAAATGGGGGTGAGTAAGGGTTAAATTACCTATCCTATGTTTGTTGTTGACATATAAGTAACGTGTGTGCCAAGTTTCATGTTAATATCTTTAGCCGTTTGGACGTGATGCTGGAACATACAAACACACACATGCTCACCTTGGCCCTCATTTACTATTCTAAACCCGACCTCTTTTGTCGGTTTTTTTGCCGCATCTTTGTCTGCGCCATGTCGCAGACATCGTGCACCAGTCTGCGACACTATGCAACATTTTTTCCCGACGGACCCGATGTGGATTCTCCCAAACCTGAAAAAGGGGCGTTACCCGACATTTCTGAGCTTTCCCACGTATTTATTAAGGTTTCCAACCCGAATTTGTTGAATTGTTGTGGATTTTTTCCCGACAGCTCAAAGGAGTTGGAAACCAAAACCAACAAAACGCACATGCGACAAACAGGATGCGACATAATAATAAATACCAGGGGAAAAAATCATCGGGTAAGAAAGCAACATAGACTTACAACCTGATTTTCTCAGTAAATGAGGGCCATTGAGTTTTATTTATATAGATTATAGCAATTAAAGGGGAACACTGGTATTACCTTATTTATTACCAATTCACAGGATAGGGGGATAAGTGTTAGATTGTGGGGGCAACTGCTGGGAGAGCTGAAGATACACATACTCCTGTATCTCTGGCTCTCCCATAGACAGTGCATGGAGGAGAGACAGTGCTCTAAACAAAACCCTCAGAACACCGGAGCACAAGACAGGAGATCTTAGGGGTCCCATCGGCTTTAATGGCTGGCCAATAAGTAATTCAATCAGAATTGAACCAGGAAAAATAAAGGGATTCATTTTAAAAACAAGACAAAAATTCTAGGTGCAATATTTTTGACACGTATTTCGTCTGACACGATCTGCTTTAAAACAGATGTCAATGGCATGTTACCTGAAAATGTGGTGGGATTTAACTGCTTTGTATAATTTTTCTTCCCCATAATTTATCTAAAAACTGGGATCCGAACCAGTCAGGAAAGTGCAGACAAGCCCACAGCATTAGCAGAATACAGGATTCCATGTAGAATGCCAACTCCTGAATTAGGTACATAAACATAATGCACATTATCCATCGCTATACACAAGACATAATGCTGATGAGCAGATGGCGTGTAAAACTTCCAGAGTTCATCGCTGTTGTCTTCTCCATCATTCAACAATAAACGTAAACCCAGATTTACATGTCCTGCCGGAATTACCTGCAGAGCATTGTCTGACAATTGACCTTACATACACTTTCACAGACAACCAACGTATTAAATGTAATGTGCTTGTACATTAAAACGTCAACTATTCCCATAAAGATCATACATATTTTATAGCGAATACTTGTAACATTAGTCAGGCAACAGATAGTGGTGTCTAGAATTGGTCTTCACTGAGGTATCTAGGAGTATTTGTTGGAACACTTCTTTTATAAGCAGCATTTTATTTTCGGAGAACAAAGTGAGTGCACTGTATCTACATTCTCGCCAACAGAAAGCCCTGCCTTGGAATGCCACAAAAAAGCCACATTTGCAGTCCAGTTTGTCTGACCAATTTATTGACCTTTAGCAACTATGCTGTATGGTTGATCAACTTTCTAATATGTATATTAGAAAGTTGGTCAACCATACAGCACCAATGGGTGAGTGAGCAACAAAATTTCAATCTGGATTTTGCAGACAAAAAAATCTAAAGTGTATTATAATAACAACAAAGTGGATGTGATTTTTAACAAATCTCATCCTTAGGGCTAGCTCACACAAATTTAAGGTGGAATCCACAAGAAATTTTGCGCGGATTTTGCATCACACTCCCAATGACTTCAATGGGTTTTCCTCTGCTGTGTGGACAGAATTTACAATAGAAGATTGAGTCTGTTTAATCTTACGCTAAAATCCAGTAGTAAAAGCCCATCAGCCAATTGGACTTTGAGTTTCAGTGCCTAGCACAGATTCCGCATCATTTCTGTTCAAATTACCATTATTTACGTAGTGTGAGCATACCCTTACACTGCAGACAGATTCAGTGCTGAATATGCAGGGAAATTTCCTGTGATTCAGATATTAAACCCGTCACATGTCAATTTATGCTGTGGATTTGTTGTAGATTTTCCATTTTAAAGGGGTACTCCAGTGGAAAACTTAAAAAAAAAAAAATCAACTGGTGCCAGAAAGTTAAACAGATTTGTAAATTACTTCTATTAAAAAATCTTAATCCTTCCAGTACTTATTAGGGGCTGTATACTACAGAGGAAATTCTTATCTTTTTAGATTTCTCTGATGTCATGACCACAGTGCTCTCTGCTGACCTCTGCAGTCCATTTTAGGAACTGTCCAGAGCAGGAGAAAATCCTCATAGCAAACATATGCTGCTCTGGACAGTTCCTAAAATGGACAGCAGAGGTCAGCAGAGAGCACTGTGGTCATTACTTTTTTTTGCTTTTTAAATTTCACAGAAGCAAATCTGCACCAAAAGCTGCATGACTGGTGTGAATTTGCTGCTGCAGATTTTCCATGCTAATTTTTTACCCTAAAATCCCTATGGATAATCAGCAGTGTTCCTGTCCTGTGTGAACATTGTCCAGAGCAGGAGCAAATCCCCATAGTAAACCTCTCCTGCTCTGGACAGTCCCTGCCATGGACAGAAGCGTCAGCAGAGAGCATTGTGGTCAGACAGAAAAGAAATAAAAAAAATAAAAGAACTTCCTCTGGAGCATACAGCAGCTGATAAATTCTGGAAGGATTAAGATTTTTTTTAATAGAAGTCATTTACAAATCTGTTTAACTTTCTGGCACCAGTTGATTTAAAAAAAAAATCACGCACACCGCCCCGTCATCCAATAGGAGCGGCGTGCGTAGCGACGTGATGGCGGCGACGGAGAGCGAGGATACCGGGCAGCAGACACGTTCCGGAGCGACGGGGACACCCCGGGGACGCGGCGACAGCGATTGAGGGCGACATCCAGGGCAGCGGTGATGGGTCCGGAGCGGCGGGGACACGTGAGTACTACCTCCTCCAGTGGTCTTCAACCTGCGGACCTCCAGATGTTGCAAAACTAAAACTCCCAGCATGCCCGGACAGCCAACGGCTGTCCGGGCATGCTGGGAGTTGTAGTTTTGCAACATCTGAAGGTCCGTAGGTTGAAGATCACTGTCCTATACTTTACATTGTATTTGGTTCAGAATCTTTATTTTCTGGATTTTTATCCTTTAAAATTGGGTGCGGCTTATATGACGAAAAAAAACGGTACTTTGAAAACAAAAACATTGTATTGATACAAAGCAGTTTGCACTCATCAGCAAAGACCCCTTTGCTGACAGGACACCGCTCATACTATGCACTTTGTGTACCAGTCTGGCATCCATAAGTCCTATAGAGAAACACTGAATGCAACGTTGCCGCCTGGTTGTGAAAAACACAAGCCGGCAAAACTGAGGCCATCAGAAACAGAACAAAAAATTGTCACAATGTAAAGCAGCGTGCACACACATAGAAGATGTTCCCCACAGTGATTTTGTGCCTCAATATAACTAAGAGTGTGTTTACTGTGGACATAATGGTCATCAATGAAAAGAAATATGGCGCCACAGAGGCTGTACTCCTCATGCTAACAAGCAGGGCAATTGGCAACTTTCCACATTACGTATTCTATTCTGGCTTAGTAATGCATCTACCTATTCAGTTACCTACGGTAAGTGTAAAATGATATAAAATATCCATTATATTGGCATAAAAGAGCTCTTGGTGAAAACCTTTTTTCTTTTAAATCAACTGGTGGCAGAAAGTTAAACATATTTGTAAATTACTTCAATTAAAAAAATCTTAATCCTTCCAGTACTTATTGGCTGCTGAATGCTACAGAGGAAATTCCTTTCTTTTTGGAACACTGATGACATCACGAGCACAGTGCTCTCTGCTGACATCTCTGTCCATTTTAGCAACCATGCATAGCAGATGTTTGCTAAGGGCAGCATGGTGGCTCAGTGGTTAGCAATGCTGCCTTGCAGTGCTGGGGACTTGGGTTCAAATCCCACTAAGGACAACAATAAATAAAGCGTTATTATTATTATAATAACGTCAGCAGAGAGAACTGTGCTTGTGATGTCATCAGAGAGCATTCCAAAAAGAAAAGAATTTCCTCTGTAGTATTCAGCAGCTAATAAGTACAGGAAGGATTACATTTTTTTAATAGATGTAATTTACAAATATGTTTAACTTTCTGCCACCAGTTGATTTAAAAGAAGAAAGGTTTTCACCGGAGTACCCCTTTAACTTTGCTGCTGACTGGCAAGAAGCGAACGTCTTGAGAAAGCCTTCAGGTACTGTCCGAAGTTAAAGGAAAGTTAGAAGAAGAAATATGCTAATTAATTCAAATGACTTTGCAAACATCAATACCTAATCTATTTCATCATTACAGAAGGCCGCAGGCCGCCTCCCGTCTAATCGATATTCCCATTTAACAGGCGATTGTCAAGAACAGTCTTCCGAGATATTTAAATGGCATTTCCCTAAATGATATTTCCTTTGCGAAGATGTTTCTTTCTTCTTAAATAAAAATGTTGACAACACTATCTAAATAATAAGTGTCAAGGCAGAATTCCTTATTACTTTCTTGCTGCTATTGTTTGGGACCCTTATTGTGTCGTTTCTGTGGACCACTCTATGTGATGAGATATCATTATTGTCACGAGTGGATTAGCCACTTAAACCCATCACAACGCTGCTCTGTGATTGGCCAGCCCACTCATGTGTAAATAAATACGGTGGAAATGTAAACGGTTATTCACGGTAATGTATGATGGTTATATTGGGAAGTTTATCACTTCTTTAAAAGGAAGATATGGGGCAAAATCGTACTGAATTATGTCTACCATTGTGTAGCACCAATAATTGGTGACTCTTGCTTCAATACAACTTTATAGCCCATGTGATTCAATACATTTTTGTAAAGCACTTCATTTACAAAAAAAAAAAAAAAAAAGGATTAACCCCAAACAGAAGCTCTAAAGTCTTGGCCACTAGGTGTCTCCCTTCTCTACAACCTGCAGTCCAATTGCTTATTGTGGGATTTCTGTCTCTAGTAATAGTCATTGCAAGACATAACAGCTATTGCTGCGTTTTTTTTTTTCCTTTCTGTTCATAGCACTTTGCACAGCCAGTGCATCAGTAAACCCCCCCCCCCCCCATGTCATCTATAGAAATGTACTATATAAATCATTCCTCAGCATCTTTACCCTAGGATTGCTGTCATCTTTTTCTTGTCTGCTCACCGAACGACATGCAAATAAAGATAAAAAAAAAGAAATAGTATAGCATAGCACAAAGAAAATCATCAGCCCAGCACAAGCCTGTTTAGTGCACTTTTACCAGCACTATATATCATGGCATAGCAAAGGATTATGTGATGTGCTGTGCTGTGATTGGCTAGAGAAGGGAGGAAGTACGGTAACTAAGTGTAATACAGCAAAAAGCTCAGCTCTAGCCCTGCCCCCTGAAATAGAGAATGGTAAATAGCTATGAACAATGGAGGGGGCTCACAAAAACTTCGTAACAGCAGATAGAGTGCCAACATCACCTTGTTGGGACCATGTAGGTTAAAAAAATAGAATATCATTTTTAAACAACAGTTATATGTAAATATGTCCTCTTATCTCACTTCTAAATAAATAAATCCTAATGCAGACACAAATTACGGTAGATATGTTGCTCATCACAACCAGTTGGATCACTACTTTCTGGATCAGGGTTATTGCCAAGGGAATAAATATCTATGTTGTAGAAAGGATATCAAATAGAAACAATTCTACATATTGCCAATAGGGACCATTTTCTGGCTTTCAGTTTTTTTACATATTTTGTAAACTCATTGGCTACTGTTGAAGACAACTTTTTATCTGCATAAGTTTTCATGTAAGGGCTTGTTCACATTGCAGCCATGCTCCGCTAAAGGAAGCTCTGTATGGCAGGAGTTAAGAGGAGGAAAAAAGAAAAAGTGCATGTCCTATTTTTGTTTCTCAGCTTAACTAGGAATCAAATTGTCTAGGGATGACTGACTCTTGTCCCAGTGGGAGAGGAGATTTGCCTGCAGGGATCTGGAGTGGAATAGATTCCAGGCAACTGCTTGTATGTAGGAAGTCATGAGGCCTAATCTAAGATCCTCATGCATTCCCGGAGATAAGCAAGAAACCTCTTCTGAAGACTCTCTACTTTGAGAATCAGAGCGTCCTACTTGGCATCTGCGAGAAAGGATGTCTAGGCAACTGAATGTAGAGAGATTCCCAGGAAAACCTTGCAGGTGGAGGGAGCTAGGCTTGACTTTTCCCAATTTACCTGCCACCCCAGAGAACTTTGACAGGTGATATTGAATCTCTTCCCCAGATTTTGCTACAAGCAGGAAGTCGTCCAGATAAGGAACAATCTGGACGCTTTGCTGCCTTAAGTGGACGACCTTCTCCACTACAAGTTTGGTAAAAACTTAAGGGGCAGGGAGATCCCGAACGGGAGACAACAAAACTGTCTCTGTGGGGGAAGAAAGTAAAGTGACCTGGAATTTGTTGGGAGATAGGCTTAGAAATTCTATTTTTAGGCATTGATGTATTTATTACCTGTAGGACCCAAGGGTTTGAAGTTCTACTGGCCGACTGGTTCACTTGACTCCCATCATTTTTTTTGCGGGGGATAGTGTCGGAATTGAAAACTGAGGATAACATTCTTCCCCTTGTTCCCTTTGAGGTAACTCCAACGTTCTGACTTCCCCTTCCCCGCAGTATCTTTGTAAGGGCGATTGCCGTCACGAAAGGACTGGGTTTTTATAGGATTTTTTTTCTACCGGACATCCCTTTTTTTTTTATCAGCAGTATCCTCTAAGATCTTGTCCAACTCTGGTCCGAACACCTGAAGACCCCTGAAAGGAAGTGAGCAAATCTTATTTCTAGACAGGGAATCCCCAGACCAGGCTTTAAGCCAGAGTGTTTGGGGGACAGGGTTTCACAGACAAGAGGATCTGGCGGCAAATCTCAAGGATTCGGCTGAGACATCCTTTAGAAATCCAGTAACCATTTTAAGGAGGGGAAAAGAAACTAAAATCTGATCCCTGGGGGTACCTTTTTAAAGGTGGTCTTCAACATGGATAATCCAGATAAACATAGCTCTGGCAACAGAAGTAGCAGACACATTAGCTTTATTGAGAAAGCCTCTCTTCCACAATCTCTTAAGTAACCCCTCTGACCTAAGATCCATGGGATCCTCAAGCTGACAGGCATCCTCAAAAGGAAATAGAAGTACGTTTACCTACTTTGGTAATTGGTACGTCTACTTTGGGGATTTCATCCCAAACCTTAGAGTCCTCCGGACTAAATGGAAGTCTATTTTCAAACTCTTTAGAGATGGCAAATTTTTTATTAACCTCTGCCCACACCTTTAAAATGAGTTCTTTAAAGGGGTATTCCAGGAAAAAACTTTTTTTTTTATATATCAACTGGTTCCAGAAAGTTAAACAGATTTGTAAATTACTTCTATTAAAAAATCTTAATCCTTTCAGTACTTATGAGCTTCTGAAGTTAAGGTTGTTCTTTTCTGTCTACATAATCTCTGATGACACGTGTCTCGGGAAACGCCCAGTTTAGAAGCAAATTCCCATAGCAAACCTCTTCTAAACTGGGCGGTTCTCGAGACACGTGTCATCAGAGATTACTTAGACAGAAAAGAATAACCTAAACTTCAGAAGCTCATAAGTACTGAAAGGATTAAGATTTTTTAATAGAAGTAATTTACAAATCTGTTTAACTTTCTGGAGTCAGTTGATATATATAAAAAAAGTTTTTTTCTGGATAACCCCTTTAAGGTTGGAATTAAAAGGAAAAAACTTGAGTTTTTGGCTACCAAACCCCCCCCCCCCCCCCCCCCCCAAACATCTCGTCCTGGATAGAACAGGGTTTTACTTCCTCCTCAATGTCCATGGTATTACAGACAGCGGGGAATTAGTATTACTAGAGTCAAAAAATAGTATTTGCCCACTATTTCTGAATTAGTCTCAACCCCGTCCCCCTCATCTAAATCAATTTCTGAGGAGGCACTGGCTGCTAGAGCGGTGTCCTCAGGGTCAGAGGAGGAGTCTAAGGAGGCTTTAGCATGCTTAACGGGTGCTGCACTAGGGCCTGGATCAGGAAGGGAGTGTTTTCCTACTAGAGAGTAGGGATCAACAGATATCGATTTTTTAGGGCCGATACCGATAATCTGTGACCTTTCAGGCTGATAGCTGATAACTTCCGATATTCCGTCCCTACAGTGATGGGAGAAGTAACCTCCATTTTGGTGCCGTCATGATGAGGGATGAAGTGGAAATAAGGAATGCATATGTCACAGTTTTGAATAGTGTGACATAACCTTCCGAAAGCTAGGAAATGTACTTTTCAGTACTATGTGAAACAAAAGCAATGCTGACATTGTACTGGAGTACAATATCACATTCCTAACAGTTTTCCAGAAGGCAAAAAAAAGCCCAATCAGCCAAATGAAACCTTTAGCAGAAAATGTTCTAGATCCCTAATCACAATAGAGACTGAGGGAAACCAGTAGTACTAGTTAAAAAGGAATTCAAGTATACAGAACGTAACTATTTGGAACAATATCAAAATCTTCTGTATACTTTTAGTTTCTAAAATGTAAAACAGATATATATATATATATATAAAATTCAATATCTCTTTCCATGTATAATATTTTAACCAATGGAGATGGAAATATTTTTGCTCTAAAAAGTAACGTATATAACTGGTGGCTTAAAGGAAAACTGTCAGCCTGTTCACCTGCACTAAACCTTATACATTGGGTTATACTGTGGGTGAACAGGAGTCCAACAAGGGGTCACTTAATTAAATATGTCCAGTAGGTCCTAAAGTATGTCCCCCAGAAGATCCACTTCTGAATACAGTAAATCACGCAGTGGGGGGTGGCGGGGATTCGCAGGGGGCGGGGCTTAGTGACTCCACTAGGATGTGGAGTCACAGACAATGAATATGTAAATTAAGCCAATGAATCCCCGCCCCCACTGCACGATTCACTGAATTCAGCAGTGGATCTTCTGGGGGACATATCTCAGGACCTACTGGACATGTTTAAGTAAGTGACCCCTTATTGGACTCCTGTTAACCCACACTATAAGCCAGTGTATACGGTTTGCAGTGCGTGAACAGGCTGACAGCTTTCCTTTAAAGTCACAATCTGTATTTCAGCTTCTTCTTGCAGGTTAAGCAATACCAGTTATATGAGGGTAAGCTATTTGTCAACGGAATAGCTGAAGATAGGAAGAGTTATTACTGGTAACTAATGTATGCGGCTCCGGAGTATGGGAGAATAAAATTAATGCACAATAGAAGGAGGCTTGTAGCTTTTATGTTACAGCGGTTACTTATTTTATTGTTGTCTGACCTACTTTTCTGATGTGCACTGGTCACAGAAGTCACGCTGGTGAATGTCAGCGTCTTGTTACTGGGGATTTTGTTGGTGCTGCCTGTCCATTGGAGAAATTCATCCCGATTCTCTCCACATTTAGTAAATTACTTTAGTTATATACAGGAATAACGTGTTTTAAGACTGGACTAGCTTTTTCTATCAGTATTAATACAGATGTGTATAACCTTATGACTCATATAGGGAGAGAGCTGTAAGGGTCTATTCACACGGTAGAATTTCGGCTTGCAGAATTCGGCAAACGGAAATTCTGCCGTGTGAATAGACGCTAACACAAGCGTCAGCACAGGGGCTATGTACAGGAGATCGTTGGGGGCCCCAGCGCTCAGATCCCTCACGATCTAAAATGTATCCCCTATCCTTCGGACAGGGTATTCGTTTTTATGCATGGGACTTCTCCTTTAAGGTCAGGTTCACACATTGCTTGAGCGTCAGGCACAACTGGAATTTATTACGGTTCTGTACTGTGGTTTTTGCCTTCCAGTACTTATCAGCTGCTTTATGATTCACAGGAAGTTTTTTATTTTTATTTTTTATTTCCTTTCTGTCTGACCACAGTGCTCTCTGCTGACACCTCTGTCCATGTGAGGAATTGTCCAGAGAAGAATAGGTTTGCTAGGGGAAATTAAAGGACTATTCCAGGAAAAAACTTTTTTTTTTTTTTTTTTTTTTTTAGATCAACTGGCTACAGAAAGTTGAACAGATTTGTAAATTACTTCTATCTTAATCCTTCCAATAATCATCAGTTGCTGAAGTTGAGTTTTCTTTCTGGAAACAGTGCTCTCTGCTGACATCTCTGCTTGTCTCAGGAACTGCACAGAGCAGAATAGGTTTGCTGTGGGGATTTGCTTCTACTCTGGACAGCTCCCGAGACACGTGTCATCAGAGAGAACTTAGACAGAAAAGAACTCCAGCTTCAGCAGCTCATAAGTATTGAAAAGATTAAGATTTTTTAATAGAAGTAATTTACAAATCTGTTTAACTTTCTGGAGCCAGTTGATATATAGAAAAAAGTTTTTTTCTGGATAACCCCTTTAATCCTGCTCTGGACAGTTCTTGAGATGGACAGAGGTGTCATCAGAGAGCACTGTGGTCAGAAAGAAAGGAAATTCAAAAAGAAAAGAACTTCCTGTGGACCCTACAGCAGCTGAATAGTACTGGAAGAATTAAGATTTTTTTAATAGAAGTAATTTACAAATCTGGATAAGAAAAAGATAATGATGTGTAGCTCACTTATGATACAGAGGGGATATATTGCTTGAGGTTAAAGGTGATACCCCCACCCAAGGGGCCTAATCTAATATAGGGAAAGAATATACCGTATATAAAATATATAGAAACCAGTCCTCTAAAGCACTAGGGGTATAGAAAAAGGCAAATAGAAGAAAAAGAGAATAAGTTAATAGAATGTGGATCCAATTGTTTAAGTGAAAATATAAGTGTATTTATTATATAAAACAATATAGGGTATACGGCCCTGCTAGGTGATTGGCTGTCTACCCTATATTGTTTTATATAATAAATACACTTATATTTTCACTTAAACAATTGGATCCACATTCTATTAACTTATTCTCTTTCTTCTATTTGCCTTTTTCTATACCCCTAGTGCTTTAGAGGACTGGTTTCTATATTATATATATATATATATATATATATATATATATATATATATATATATATATATTCTTTCCCTAATTTACAAATCTGTTTAACTTTTTAGCACCAGTTGGTTAAAAAAAAAAAAAAAAAAAAAAGTTTCCAGTGGAGTACCCCTTTAAGCATATGGTTAACTGACAGTTAAATTGTAGTTAACACGAAATATATCTCCAGCAGTCGGGGGAATACAGAATGCTGGAATAGATGTCAGCAATGCACCATGGGAACTGTAGTCGCTAGCCACAAAGGCTATATCTAAAGTCAAGTCTTCCCTTACTGCACTGAAAATGATAGAGGGGCAACGGTACAACAACAAAGATATTAATATATAAATACCCCTCTAACCAGTTACCTATCATGGATACAAATGTATGTAGGTTTCAATAAAAGCCCTTATTTAGTATTTTTACTAATTAACTATTTTACAGAATTGGTACAAAAGTTAGAGCAATTAGACTGGGTTCACACCACGTTTTTGCAATACAGTTTTTTTTTCAGGTTTTTGATTAAAAAAACGGATTCCTCAAAACCTGACTAAACTGTATCAAAACGTCTGTACAAAGTTTTATCTGTATACGGTTAAAAACCGTATACGGTTTGAAAAGTGATGTCCGGTTGCATCAGTTTTTTAAGAAAAAAAAACGTATACGTTTTGAACTTTTCACTCCATTATGAATAAAGTTTCACTTGTTTGATTGAAATTCCAAGAAAAAAAAAACTGTGCAAAGTCAAAAACCGTATGGTAAAAACTGGATCGAACCATACACACATACGGTTCTGTACGGTTCCCATTGACTCCCATGTTAAAAAAAAAACGTATACGGGTCTATACGGTATTTCACCTGGACCAAAAACCGTGGTAGGCCATGGTTTTCTGTCCGGAAAAAAAAGGAAAAAACCGAGTGGTGTGAAAAACTGAGACAACCGTATACAATATGGGGCATACGGTTTTGAATGGAAAGTCTATGGGCACGGTTTTCTGTACAGTTGCATACGTTTTTTTTATTTTTTTTAAAACGTATCCAAAAACTGTATAGAAAATCGTGGTGTGAACCCACCCTCACAGACATCATGCGGAATGTGGATCAGTAGAAAGAAAAACTAGGAAGGCATACAGAGTAGAGATGAGCGAACTTACAGTAAATTCGATTCATCACGAACTTCTCAGCTCGGCAGTTGATGACTTTTCCTGCATAAACTAGTTCAGCTTTCCGGTGCTCCCATGGGCTGGAAAAGGTGGATACAGTCCTAGGAGACTCTTTCCTAGGACTGTATCCACCTTTTCCAGCCCACCGTTGCACCGGAAAGCTGAACTAATTTATGCAGGAAAAGTCAGCAACCGCCGAGCCGAGAAGTTCGTGACGAATCGATTTTACTGTAAGTTTGCTCATCTCTAATACAGAGTATACAGTATATAGTACAGGATTATATTCTAGAGCAATGTTTCCCAAGCAGGGTGCCCCCAGCTGTTGCAAAACTACAACTCCCAGCATGCCCGGACAGCCTTTGGCTGTCCGGGCATGCTGGGAGTTGTAGTTTTGCAACAGCTGGAGGCTCCCTGCTTGGGAAACACTGTTCTAGAGGGCACCAAGAACCCCACAGTACAGCCACATGAAGAAAACCAGAGAATCTTATTTATTTACGGTATGTATATGTATATATATATATATATATATATATATATATATATATATATATATATATATTCAGCTGAATTCTGGGTTCAGAAATATTGCACCAAAGTAAGAAATGGCTTTTATTTTTATAGTATAATATCTCAAATAGACTCAAGACAAACTTATAAAAGCAAACAGCTGATCAGAAAATAAAAATAAAAAAAAACAATGATACAAATGAAGCTACCTAAAGGAAAAAAAGAAAAATCAGATTGTATTTGTCATTATCTTACTGTGGGAAAAAGGCTCATTTGTGATTTCTTGAGATCAAACACAAGACGGCTTCATTACTACAATTAGAATGAAGGAGACGATGCCCTTTCAACTTCAAAGGTACAATATAAAAATAATAAAATAAGACATCTACTGTTGCCACTTGATCTTATAAGCCAGAATACAACTAATCCTATTATGGCAGTTCTTTTCCAAGCTACACGCACCACAGTGTTCACTTGTATGATTTTCAATATGAAAAAGCAGCCTAGCCAAAGAGATACCTGTGTGGTTTTGGCACATGTTCCATTGAAACCTGGCACCAATACAGTTTATTAGAATATTCAGCTTTTTTTTGCATCTCCTTGGCCTTTGTGGATGCTAGAGTCATAGCAGCACGAGTTTACCACCACTTATAGACATGTCGAAAGTTTTCATCAGCCAGAATCTGGGTGTTTAGATCTAGAGATGAGCGAACTTACAGTAAATTCGATTCGTCACGAACTTCTCGGCTCGGCAGTTGATGACTTATCCTGCGTAAATTAGTTCAGCCTTCAGGTGCTCCGGTGGGCTGGAAAAGGTGGATACATTCCTAGGAAAGAGTCTCCTAGAACTGTATCCACCTTTTCCAGCCCATCGGAGCACCTGAAAGCTGAACGAATTTATGCAGGAAAAGTCATCAACTGCCGAGCCGAGAAGTTCGTGATGAATCGAATTTACTGTAAGTTCGCTCATCTCTATTTAGATCCCTAGAGATCACTAGAATGAGCCATTTGCTGCAGGAGACCGGCTTTACAGACATGTAGAGAATGCATATTATGTAGCAAGTGCTTCTCCCAGCTCATTCTAGTGATCAGTAGGGGTCAGAATACCCAGACCCTGTCCTAGCAAAGCTTTAAAGGGGTATTCCAGGCAAAAAAAAAAAATTTTTTATATATGCACTGGCTCTGGAAAGTTAAACAGATTTGTAAATTACTTCTATTAAAAAATCTTAATCCTTCCAATAGTTAGTTATTCGCTTCTGAAGTTTTCTGCCTAACTGCTCAGTTATGATGTCACATCCCGGGAGCTGTGCATGATGGGAGAATATCCCTTGCATGATGGGAGAATATCCCCATAGGAGCTGGACAGCTCCCGGGACGTGAATCATCAGAGAGCAGTTAGACAGAAAACAGCAACTCAACTTCAGAAACTAATAACTATTGGAAGGATTAAGATTTTTTAATAGAAGTAATTTACAAATCTGTTTAACTTTCCGGAGCCAGTTGATATATAAAAAAAAGTTTTTGCCTAGAATAACCCTTTAAAAACATGTCTGTATGATAAAGTAAAAAAAAAAGTGGCAAACCAGCATTCTTTCATTGTATCTTGGTGTTTTTTCAGACAGCATGTCCAGAGAAACAGCAACATTTCGGCCTATGTGCGAAGTGCGGGTGCTGCTGCCAGAACAAAATCCAAAGTTTGATCGAGAGATCAAGAGACTGACTAAAAGACAGAGAATAAGGCTAGGTTCACACTACGGAATTTCCGCCTGAAATTCCGCTTGCTAAAATGTATAGTGTAGTGAATGGATTTCCGTTCACAAATTCACACTTCAGAATTTGTGGAGCGGAATTTGTGAATGGAAAATCCCCTTGGAAATTTCCGCCTGAAGAATGGCGTTGCTCATTCTTAAGGCAGAAATCCTTGCGGAACACATAGCAGTCTATTGGAGACTGCAGTGTCTGCGCGCTCCTACCGCTGACTGAATCAGTCGGCGCTGGCCGCACTCGGAATCTCCAGGCGGAAACTTTCTGCCCGGAGATTCCGCAGTGTGAACCTAGCCTAACCGTAAACACATAGGGGAGAGATTTATCAAAACCTGTTGCCGAGTTGTTCATAGCAACCAGATCGCTTCTTTCAATTTTGAAAAGGCCTCTGAAAAATGAAAGAAGCAAGCTGACTGGTTGCTATGGGCAACTAAGCAACTTTTCCTCTGGACAGGTTTTAATAAATCTCAGAGATTACATATATGTCTGTAACCTTAATATCTCTTGTGTACGAATCACAAACATTGCATCTCTAGAATTTGTTGGGTTCATACTGTGCCTCTGAACAACATAGGACAGGCAGGGGAAGATATAAGTTACCCCTGACCTAAGGCTCTCCATATTGCACATGTAGCATGTTAAAGGGGTACTCTGGTGGGAAAAAAAATCCAGTTGAATAAAAAAAAAAAAAATGTAATAAATAAAGTTTTCACTGGAGTACCCATTTAAGTACTCTTTAAACATTTCTTAAAGTATTAGAAATGGTCTGCGAGAAAATCTCTCTAGGAGTGGATATCACATCTCATAGTAAATGGAAATGATGTGTATATGCAAACTTTTGTGCAGGCCTGCAAAGAAATCCACGTAAGGAACAGGGTTATTAGAAGGTCCAAAAGGCCAGCATTCCAGAGTTATCCTTTTCAGGGACATGTCCTGCCTATAGCGTGAACTATAGAGAGCGCTAATTGGAATTTATAATATAAAGACAACAGTTAAAACACTGATATTTACCCTGGAGTCTCCACAATATTTATCCCTATCATGATAAACCACCCACTGCCTTTATTTTTATAATTTTTTTTTTTAGTTTTCTACCTTGATATTGCTCTGTATATTCTGCTCAGTCTCAGTCAGATTCACAGACTGGAAA
The DNA here is from genome assembly GCF_029499605.1 of Hyla sarda. Taxonomy (NCBI): domain Eukaryota; kingdom Metazoa; phylum Chordata; class Amphibia; order Anura; family Hylidae; genus Hyla; species Hyla sarda. Next base: position 360,497,148 of record NC_079190.1, on the reverse strand, counting down.
GGGGCATTACCCAGCAGGCTGTGACATCATCTGAAGCCATACAGGGGAGAACTTCCTCCCTCACTCTGTTACACACAGCCCAGAGCAGTTCCGTGTGCGAGATGAGCTTTGATTGGATAAGACTGCACACACACCCCTCGGCATTTCCTGATTTTGGACTTCTGCCAGGCCATCAGGAGTCCAACGTCTGTGCAAAAGATGGGGGGAAATGTGCTCTGGACAAGTAGGGAGACACCTAGTGGCAGCTTTTTTAAACACAAATAAAACATAGAAAACAATTTTTTTTAAACAAAGTACATTAGAAAGATTCTTTACTTACCATAAGGAGTGCAATAGCAAAAATTAGTGCCCATTTAAGTTATACTATTTTAAGGTGATCCCTAATAAAACTTTTGTGGGTTTCTTTAACACATAAAAGTCAGGCTATTTGGTGCTGTAAAGTATAATTTGACACAAGAGTACCGGTATGTCACAAAGGCCGTTACATTTCCTGAAACTTGCAGATACAACAATCCTACCTAAATTCCCACACATCTCAGAATATAGCAATACCCAGAACAGTAGAGAACAATTGGAGTATATAAAATCAAAAGTAACCTACAGAGGATGAAAAAGATAATACTTCATAAGGATCTTAACATACAGGGTTGAAGGGTTGCGTACATACATTATAAGAGTGACCCTGCTCCTCCACTAACAAAGGTTTAGTTTTCGGTTTCCCAGGGTGCACAAAGGCACAAGATATTTTATGTTAGAAGGTTTGGAGAACAAGGTCTAACTTAACAGGAAACATTCACATAGGTTCATCGAGGAAACTAAAAAGTCAGTCGGCAGTAGTGCTCTCTTTGAACTAACAGCATGGATGAAAACCAAAAGCAACAGACAGCAGCCAAGGATGATGTTCCAGCCACTGATCTGAATCACTAAAATCATCTAAAAGAAAGAAAAAAAAAAAGTACCCAGGCTTATCTGTAAACTAGTGTAATCCAACATTGTCTGTCTTACTGTATATGGAAAAGCAGATACTTTTATCAGCTCACTGGCAGTTTTTATCCCAAAATTTAAATATTGCTCATATATATGTATGTATGTATAAAAAGACCTTTTAAATATGTGGGAGTGAAGGGGCAATTCACTTATTGTCAAGTAATAACTGTGTAACAGGGAATTCTTCATTACAATTATATTGGGAATAAATTCAGCCAAACAAACCCCACAAGAAATGAAAAACTGCGACCGTCTCGGAAGTTCTCAATCAAATCTAAGAAAGTGGGTTTAACGGTCCTGGTAAAAAAAAAAAACGAAAAATAATGTGTTCTATGGCTGGGAACACTAATCTATAAATATGTATTTGTAAATTCAATAAACTGTATACACGAAGGCCATGGGATATTGTGCATTTATAGTGTTGTTGTTGTTACAATTTGGAGTCCAGTATCCAGAGATTTGTACCCGGCACTGCAGCACCACAAAATAAATTAACTTCGCTGGGCTGTTTGGGCTGAACTGACCATCCCGGTGCTCACATGCAAGAAAGTCCACAATGTACTACAACAGAGGTAAGAAGGAATAAAGCACTCACCAGGTCTTGATTGAAGACGCCAACTTTATTGGTTTTTAGCGTGCATAGATTTTGTACGTGGGGAGAGCGGGTAGATGGAGCTTGGTGTGGGAGAGGAATGTGCAACGGTCCGTTCTCGTGCTTGCGCGCTTCGTCAGGCCCCTGAGGGGCCTGACGAAGCACGTAAGCGCGATAACGGACCGTCGCCCATTCCTCTCCCCCATCTAGCTCCATCGACCCGCTCTCCCCACATGTACAAAATCTATGCACGCTAAAAACCAATAAAGAGTTGGCGTCTTCTATCAAGACCTGGTGAGTGCTTCATTCCTTCTTACCTCTATGTTGTAGTACATTGTTACAATTTGTTTTCTGCATTTTACAGTTATTATTTACATATATTATAGGCTTGTCCACTTTAGACATTAGAACTTTTTGTTATGATAGTGCCAGATTGTGCGCGTCAACCACCGCACGAAGCGGCAACCGACATATCTCCTCAATACAGTGCTATGGGAGAGCCAAAGATTGCTGAAGGCAGCACTTCAGCTCTCCCATAGAGTTGTATTGAGGGGGCGTGTCAGCCGCCCCTTCGTGCAGCGGTCGACATGTCCCCTTCCTGCGGATCTGAAACTAAGGATAGGGGATAAGTTTTCCAATACTGGAGTACTCCTTTAAGATTATTTTGTTTAGAAATACTGGAGTACTCCTTTAAGATTATTTTGTTTAGAAAGCAGACAACCGAGAAGTGACCCAATAAGGCCCCTTTCACACTACAGGTATCATCCTGTGAAAACCTCCGTTATTACTCCCAGGAAAAAGTCCTGAAAACAGTCATCAAAAAATCCCATTCATGTCAATGGGATTTTTTGACCATCCTTTTGCATCAGGTATGTCCGCTTTTACTAATGACACAAAAGATGGCACATGCACTAATTTTTGGTCCGGCAAAAATAATGGTAAAAAAAAAGCCATTAAAATTTAACATTGAAGTCTTAGGGAGACCGATGTTAAAAAGAAACATCCATTATCATCCGTTATTGTCACGCCCCCTCCATAGGCTTGCATTGAGGGGGCGGAGCATGACGTCACACGGGGGCAGAGCCGTAACGTCACTATGCTCTGTCCCCATGATCGCCAGTAATCAGACCCAGAGCGAGCACGCTCCGGGGGCTGATTCTAACGGGGTGCAGCATGGAAGATCACGGGGGTCCCCAGAGGTGGGACCCCCGCAATCAGGCATCTTATCCCCTATCCTTTGGATAGGGGATAAGATGTCTTAGCGCCGGAGTACCCCTTTAAGGCCCAAATGGGCTGAGTCCTTAAGGGGTTAAGATGTCTTCGCGCCGGAGTACCCCTTTAAGGACTCAGAATTTTATTTTTACATTTTCGTTTCTTCCTCCTCGCCTTCAAGAAATCATAACTCTTATATTTTCATCCACAGACTAGTATGAGGGCTTGTTTCTTACCAGTTGTCCGTTGTAATGCCATCTCTCACTTTACCATAAAAATGTATGGCACAACCAATAAAATACTATTTGTGTGAGGAAATTAAAAAGAAAAGCGCAATTTAGCAAGTTTTTGAAGGTTTCGTTTTCACTCAATTTACGGTAAAAATTACATGTGTTCTTAATTCTTTGGGTAAATACGATTACCCATGATAACATACTTTTCTATTACTGTTGCGCTTAAAAAAATCGCAAACTTTTTAACCAAATTAGCACGTTTAAAGAGGTACTCCACTAGAAAACATTTTCTTTTAAATCAACTGGTGCCAGAAAGTTAAACAGATTTGTAAATTACTTCTATTAAAAAATCCCAATCCTTCCAGTACTTATCAGCTTCTGTATGATCCACAGGATGTTCTTTTCTTTTTTAATGTCCTTACTGTCTGACCACAGTGCTCTCTGCTGACACCTCTGTCCATGTCAGGAACTTTCCAGAGCAGGAGCAAATCCCCATAGCAAACATATGCTGCTCTGGATAGTTCCTGACATGGACAGCCCTGTGGTCAGGCAAGAAGGAATTTCAAAAATATTAAACATCAGCTGATAAGTACTTTCAAATCTGTTTAACTTTATGGCACCAGTTGATTTAAAAGAAAATGTTTTCCAGTGGAGTACCCCTTTAAAATCCCCAAATTTTGAAGACCTATAACTTTTTCATTTTTCCGTATAAGCGGCAGTATGAGGGCAAAGTTTTTGCGCCATGATCTGTACTTTTTATTGATACCATATTTGCTTATATAAAACTTTGAATTCATTTTTTATGATTTTTTTGGAAATAAAATGTTATAAAAAAAAAAAAAGCAGCTTTATTTTTTATTTTTTTTACGCTCACGCCGTTCACCGTACGGTATCGTTAACATTTTATTTTAATAGTTCGGATATTTACACATGCGGCGATACCAAATATGTATAGAAAATATATATTTTTTAACACTTTTTGGGGGTGAAATAGGGGAAAATGGGACCATTTACATAGGACATAGCACTGATCAGTATTATCGGTCATCTTCTGCTCTGGTCTGCTCGATCGCAGACCAAAGCAGAAGACCCATGGAAGAGAGCGGAGGCAGGTGAGGGACCCGCCATTACCGGCGGGTCCCTGGCTGCTATTAGCAGCCGGGACCTGCCGTGCATGACCCAAGCATCGCTCCGATGCTCGCGGTTATGAATAGGATGTAAAAGTACGTCCTGGTGCATTAAGTACCAGCTCACCGTTGTTAAGGGGTTAAAGAGCTGTTTGCCTTCCTCTGGACCAACATCGCAGGACATAAGCCTAAATAATGGAGAACGCAGAGTTCTGTGACCTGTTTAAAAATACTTTATAAAAGGTCACAGAACCATTTGGTGACTTGATATTTTTATCATTTACGGTAGAAGATGCATTATTCCATATCATCAAGCCTATATTGACTCTTGGTAACCATAAAATAAAGTTTTTTTTCTTTATGGGAAAAGAAAATATTTAATAATAAACTTAAAATATTATTAATCTCAATCTAGGCTACAAAGTCTACAAATTTTATGAGATCCTAAATAATTTTTGGGATTCGATCAAAGTCATATGTTTACCAACCACCAAGTCCAAGGACACTCTACTGTTAAAAAATCATACCCATGAAGTTGACAGCCAAAACGTGGACACTAAATCACATCTCAAATCCACGGAAGGTGGGAATTTCTGAATCATTTGAAATTTTTAATACCTCAAAAAGATAGATTTAGGCAAAATCTAGGCAACTCTTATGTTAATATGGAAAATATGTTTTGGATAGTGATTTGAGAACCAGTTGGTAAAAGGAAGGCACAACTACAGATAAAAAAACAAAAACAAAAAACAACAAAACAGAAGACCTTCATTTAAAGGTTTGAATTGTTGAGACATAATTAAACATAAAATAAATAGCCAACCCAAAACTGTTCTTTATGAGCCACAATAGTTTAGCAAAATTATTAATTATTAAAGTAATAAGATAACTGCATTGAGTGCATGGGGTTAAGCCACACACGATATATCAGGCAAGCTGTCAGAAGGCAAGCTCGCTTGGTGTTATTATACTTTGACCTCCTGTCATTCGGCTAAATCACATCTACTCAACTGAATTATTTGAGAAAGAAATAATCCATTAAATAATTATACAGTAGACTGTTAATAACAAATGCCACAGTAAAATAACAAAAACGAGTTCTCAAATTATCTGGTGGGGATCAATGGGTTAATCATGCGCATCCATCAAAGAGTTGAGTTGCAACAAAAACCAGCCTAGTATAGCCCAAGAAACCTTCATCAGTGCTGAAGGAAGCACTCTATTGCTGTAACCACATTGCCGTAACCACAGCCAAAGGAGAGTAAGGGGCAAAGTATGCCACCCCAACAGAGGTTTCGGTTGCAGTGGCTAAAGCTTGATGCCTTAGCTGGTCAAAACCACCCATAATGGAGAGCAACGTGCATGCATGACTGCTGCTACATTTTGATGGTTAATGGGGGATCACTATTTTCAGCATTTTGGGGGATCTTAGTGGCCAGACTCTCACAACTGATCATATACTGAACCCCAATCCTGTAGATAGGTGATAAGTGCTGTTAATAGGACAACCCCTTTAAGGGCAATTATGTTCTTATATCATACAAATAGGAATATGGCTAACCAAGTGCCACACAATCTCCTTCTTTATGGTGAAAAGGGGATGGATAAATAAATCAGTTCTAGATGGGAAGAGTATATTTTCAATGTCACTAGAGCTTCCCTTCTCCTTCGAGAATTTTTACCATGGGCAGAAGCGTAGCTAGCACCCTTGTCCAACAGAACTAGAGTGCCCGGTTCAAATCCGAGAAAGGGTAACACCTACTCAACATTTAAATGTCCTCTTTGTGTATAGGTTACTTAGGGTTCCCTGAGATCCTCCGACACTGAAATGCAATTGGCCTTGGTGTGGATCCACGTGACTCTGCGGAAAATAGACAGTGAGCAGAGTTGGCAAAAGAGACTCTTTAGAATCTCAAATCTAATGTCTGCACAGTACTGCAGAACATGCTGCTGATGCATAAGCATTGGCTTAACCCTTGGTTTTTAAAAGCTAAGGTTAATTTGCGGGCAAAAAGAATGCTTCCTCAGTTCTTCAATTTTCCTTTATTGCTTATTGTGGTTGATTTATCAGACCACTAGCATTTGTTTAAAAAAAATAAAAAATAAAAAGATTAATTTGTTATGTACATAAAAAAGGAGAAATGAAAAAAAAAAAAATAATCTTTTCACTATTCCTACTGGATATAATTTTTAATATATATTTTTTATATTATGCTAGGGACGCAGTAAAATTAAAAGGTAAGTCTTACTTACCAATCCTACTCCCACTCCTGTTCCAGCGACATCCAGTTCTCCACTAGACATAGCTCATTGCTTTAAGACAAGCCCTCTCAGCAGCACCTGCTTGCTCAGCAATTCAATGACTGAAGTGGGACACTGTTGTAGCCAATGACTGGCTAAGCAGACAGACCCCGCTGAGAGGGCTTGTCTTAGAAGAAGCAACAAGCACTCACCAGTGGGGGGACTGGAAGACACTGGCACAGGGGTTGCTGCAGAGGATCATGGTAGACAACTATGACTTCTTTTCTGATTTTTCCCCACACACCCTGCATTAAATAAAAAAACATTTAAAATGCTTGAACACCACGTTAAGGTGCCCATACACTTCCAATAGCTGTCTGTTCACCACATACACATAAATGTTTGGTTCGACCATACGTTAATGGGGGTACTCCCCTACTCCAGCGTTTGGAATATTTTGTTCCGAACGCTTGGTGCGCAATGCGGGGGTTGTGATGTCATAGCCACGCCCCTCGTGAAGTCACACCACACACCCTTCAATGTAAGTCTATGTGATGGGCGGGGTGTTCCGAATGCTGGGGCAGTGGAGTACCCATTTAATGTTTTCTCAATGGAGAGAGAAGGTGAAATCAACTGTTTAAATCCAACGCCGAATAAGAGTTCCTCCAACATTCATTTTCGAGCTTAATATAATTTTTGTCGCTATTTCATCTCCATGAAACGTTCATAACAAATGAACTTCTTGCATTGCTGGCTATTATAGTGCCTGGAAAATAATAGTATGTTTTATTGTACAGCAAAAGTTTATCCTCTATAACTGATGATAATGCTGCCTTCTGCATATGGAACCCAAAGAAAACCGTATTAAAGATATCTGGTTACATTCATTTGAGTTGACAACGCTATAGAAGGGATATTGCACTACATACAAGTTTACCAATCAAAGTAAATCAGTGTAAACATGATAGCCAAAGGTTTTTATGTTCACTTCAACATTTCCTTCCACTGAATTTATTCTATTTCTGGTTTTGCTGTAATAAGGTTAGAACATAAAACGGAATGTGCAAATTTTTAAGTATTTATATTTAGTAAACATACAAAACATACAGGGTAATTTTTATTGCTACATACTAATTTTTATACCTATGTATCAGGTGTGTGTCTTGTTAATTTTTACCCCTAAATATTGCTAAGACTGTCAATTTCAGTCGTGAGGAGCAGCTTCAGAAGAAGATTTGAACACATTGCATAGTACCTTGGCAATGGGTTGGCATAAGGAATTGACCCCTCAGTTTAATACCCCTTAAACTTAAAGGGGTACTCTTGTGGAAAACTGGTGCCAGAAAGTTAAACAGATTTGTAAATCACTTCTATTAAAAAATCTTAATCCTTCCAGTACTTTTTAGGGGCTGTATACTAAAGAGAAATCCAAAAAAGTAATGCATTTCCTCTGATGTCATGACCACAGTGCTCTCTGCTGACCTCTGCTGTCCATTTTAGGAACTGTCCAGTGCAGGAGAAAATTGCCATAGCAAACTAATGCTGCTCTGGACCGATCCTAAAATGGTCAGCAGAGGTCAGCAGAGTGCACTGTGGTCATGACATCAGGGGAAATGCATTTCTTTAGTATACAGCCCCTAAAAAGTACTGGAAGGATTAAGATTTTCTAATAGAAGTGATTTACAAATCTGTTTAACTTTCTGGCACCAGTTGATTTAAAAAAAAAAAAAAAAAAATAATTTTTTCCACGTGAGTACCCCTTTAACTTGAGGTCAAGGCAATAATCTGTCTCTTTTGTGTCCACAGCTCACTAAAAGGGGTACTCCAGTGTTTTTTTTTTTTTTTTTTTAATTGATATAGAAATAGAAAAAAAAAAAAAGGGCATGTCACTTCTGACGTGAAGGACCCCAAGGATTTGGAGCAAAAATTTATGCAGCTGATGTTTTGGAAACCACAAAGATTATGCCAGTGTGAATGTTCCCTTACTGTACCAATGTTTTGTTGAATTGAATGTATTTTACTTAATAAAAGTCCATTTGCTTCTAAAAACAGTAAGACAATAAATACAGTACAATTTAACCAGCACAAGGCTGTATATTAAAGCTGTTGGAATTATGCTTATCATAGTGATTATTGCAACTAATTTACTGTGCATGTAGACATGCCAAGGTGTTTTACTGCAAGAACTAAAAAAAAAAGAGACACATTCACATGGGCGAGTTACCCACAGCAAAAAAACCTGTAGCAATCCCCATTTAGGTCAATGTGATGCAGAGTTTATTTAGAAAAACTCAAAAGGTAGCCTGCCTATGTGAACATACCCTAAAAGCTTTGTTTCTTATTATATTTAGAGGTCATTCTGCCCTAAGAAATATGAATGCGGACACCCCTTCCTTCCCCCACCCTCTCGTGCCAGTTAGGGTAAAGGCCCTTTTAGGTGGGGATTTGGGATCCAGATAATAAGTGGTCAAGTCTAGATCAATTGTGCGGCTGAGCCAAACAAACTAAGGGTGGGTTCACACGCTAGTAACTAGCAAAGGGGTTTCCCGCTGCGAGAAACCAGTTGCGAGTTACGTTACCATAAATTTAAATGGGTCCGCGGACAGTCCGCAATCTGACACGATTATGGACTGTCTGTGGACCTGTTTAAATGAATGGTAGCACAACTCGCAGCAGGATTCCTGCAGCGGGCAACCCACTGGTAGTAATAGCATGTGAACGCACTCTAAACCAGAGCCTTATGTGCTTTAAATTTATCACAGTTGCCAAAATGAGCATGAAATACGCTTGTCTCTGGGGAGCCTAATTGAAGATACAAAGATTACCCAGCAAATATGCACTGAGCAGTGAGGTACACAATGAATGCCTCACTGCTCAGTACATACAGAAGAAAAGAACCCTGTACTGATTTATGAGAAACAAATCGTCAGGCACTGAATCACAAGTGCCTAGTAGCAAATACAGCCCTGCTTTTGAATAGACAGATTTTAAAGGGCTACTTCACTGCCCCAGCATTCAGAATATTTAGTTCCAAACGCTGGATGCGGGCTAGAGGGGTCGTGAAGTCACACCACGCCCCCTCAATGCAAGTCTATAGGAGGGGGTGTTGTAGTAGCCACGCCCCCTCCCATAGACTTACATTGTGGGGGCGTGGTTTGACATCACCAGGGGCGTGACTGTGACATCACGACCCCCACAGCCCACACCCAGCGTTCGGAACAAAATGTTCCGAACGCTGGGGCAGTGGAGTACCCCTTTAACCAGGTACCTGCCTAAATGTGTCTTAAATAACCCTCCACTTACAATCACGACCTTCACAAGGTCATAGCAGGGTCTTCCAGATATGCAGATCCATAACGGCAGCCGATAATGTGCTCTCACATGGAATCTATTATAAGAGGAACTAGGAAAGAAAACTTAAGAGCAGTACTAAATGTGCGCTACGGACCGAGCACTAAATATGCCTCAGATCTTTGGAAGAACAGAGAAAATGTGATTGCTTAAAGAATCTTTTTTTGGCTAGTGTTCAAAGGAACACTTCAGTATAAATCATAACACTGAGACACCATCATAAATACTTTGCAAACTCATTAGAGTTTCTGAAATTAGCCTTCTAAATGACTTTATGACATACTCGTTCAATTTCCTACTTTTTTTTTTCCCCTTTTCACAAAGTCATGCAGAGAAGATTTTTACCATCAGTCTGGGGAGAAATGCATTTCCAGCCATACTTTATTTAAAAGGATTTAGGTTGGCATTATTTAAGAACCATGCTGTTAAAATCATCATTCTGCAGAAAATGGTCCAGATATAGGTCATGTGCTTGACTGCCTTTTCACAGTAAAAATTACCCCAACAATGTTTTTCCATGCATAGAAGCGAATATACACTGCTCAAAAAAAATAAAAGGGAACTCTAAGATAACACATCCTAGATCTGAATGAACTAACTAATCGTATGAAATACTTTTGTCTTTGCTGACAGCAAAATCACACAAAAATTATCAATGGAAATCAAATTTATCAACCCATGGAGGTCTGGATATGGAGTCACACTCAAAATCAAAGTGGAAAACCACACAACAGGCTGATCCAACTTTGATGTAATGTCCTTAAAACAAGTCAAAATGAGGCTCAGTAGCATGTGGGCCTCATACGGGCTATGCTCCTGATGAGGTGGGGGATGGTCTCCTCAGGGATGTCCTCCTAGACCTGGACTAAAGCATCCGACAACTCCTGAACAATCTGTGGTGCAACGTGGCGTTGCTGGATGGAGCGAGACATGATGTCCCAGATGTGCTTAATCGGACTCAGGTCTGGGAAACGGACGGGCCAGTCCATAGCATCAATGTCTTCCTCTTGAAGGAACTGCTGACACACTACAGACAAATGAGGTCTAGCATTGTCTTGCATTAGGAGGAACCCAGGGTACCTAATGTCAGTCAGGCTACCTATGGCAAGCACATGGAGGGCTGTGCGGCCCCCCCCAATGAAATGCCACCCCACACCACTACTGACACATCGCCAAACTGGTCATGATGGAGGATGTTGCAGGCAGCAGAACGTTCTCCATGGTGCCTCCTGACTGTCACGTCTGTCACATGTGCTCAGCGTGAAGAGCACAGGGCGCCAGTGGTGAATTTGACAATCTTCGTGTTCTCTGGCAAATGCCAAACGTCCTGTACGGTGTTGGGCTTACAGCCCCCATCTGTGGACGTCGGTCCCTCATACCACCCTCATGGAGACGGTTTCTGACCATTTGAGTGGACACATGCACATTTGTGGCCTGCTGGAGGTCATTTTGCAGGGCTCTGGCAGTGCTCCTCCTTGCACAAAGGCAGAGATAGCGTTCCTGCTGCTGGGTTGTTGCCCTCCTACAGCCTTTTTCACATCTTCTGATGTACTGGCCTGTCTCCTGGTAACGCCTCCATGCTCTAGACATTATGCTGACAGACACAGCAAACCTTCTTGCCACAGCTCGCATTGATGTGCCATCCTGGATGAGCTGCACTACCTAAGCCACTTGTGTGGGTTGTAGACTCAGTCTCATGCTACCACTAGAGTGACAGCACCGCCAGCATTCAAAAGTGACCAAAACATCAGCCAGGAAGCATAGGAACTGAGAAGTGGTCTGTGGTCACCACATGCAGAACCGTGTAGCAGATGACAGGGATGCTGCAGGAGAGGAAGCACATCCTTTGGATAGGGGATAAGATGTCTAGGGCCGGAGTACCCCTTTAACTCTTTACGATGCGGTCCTCACTTCCTCTTGTCAACCCTTCCCTGGTCCCCTAATTCAGTGTTTATTTTTAAATTTGTTTAAATGATTAATCAAACAAATAATCGTCCAGCTAATAGATTTCACAAGGAATCGTAAGTTGCAGCCCTATAAACACTAGGTTGCAGAATTTGATTTAAAAAAAATAAAAAATCAAAGCTGGTCTAAGATTGAACACAATTTCTACTACTATAGTTAACAGAGCTCTAGTTATTATAACTACGTCACGACTAGAGAACCTATGTCCACTGAGGATAGGAGGTAATTGGTTCTCAGGGACCTGTCACATTGCAACTAGAACACTGGAGAGTTTATTTAATAAAGCTGTAGCATAGGCAGTCCAATCCATTACATTAACTGTGACGGCAACGCCACTTTTCTATATTCATTGCTCTTAATGCTTTTTTCCTAATAAATTAAACATTTATGTAATAACCCTAAAGCATAAACAATAATACCAATGACCGTCTTCAATCGCTAGAAAAAGAATCATTCTATAATTCAAATGCATTAATAAATGTTGCAATGTAGAAAGGAAAAAATATAAATTTTTTGTCACATGAGATGGCCAAACTTACTTGTCATTCAAGTAGCTTAATGGGTACACAGTACACGAGTATTAGGAGATTATTTCCATTATCACACACACTATACAACTAGTAAAGAGGTGGCTATTTTGCTATTTGCACTGTGGATAAATGATTGGGTCCCTGTCTTACTAGAAGGGAAAAGCCGCTTTGGCTAAGGCCCCATTCACATAGCAGAATTTCCAGCTCGAAAAATTCCAGACAGACATTTTGTAGGCAGGAAGCGCCGGAAGAATAACCCAGTGCTATGACCGCTCCAAAATGTACCTTCTCTATAGATGGCAATACATTTTTAGGGTCTATTCACATGTACAGTATTCTGCGCAGATTTGATGCACAGGATTTCAAGCTGAGTTCAGAGTCTGGAATTTAAGCTTCCATTGCAGAAATTTTTCTGTGTGCATGGTGCAGCAAAATCCTATTGGAAACAACAGGAGTCTTGAAAACAATGGGAGTCTGCTGCAACAGAATTTCCAACAAAATTTCTCAACCAGATTTTGCGCAGAAATCCTGCCATGTGAATGGGACCTAAGAGGGTCAACAATCAATCTGTGTTCATATGGAAACCAAGAATTGGTGTTCAATGGGGACCCAGACACTATCAAAACAGTCAGTCAATTAACTGAATATTATTGCTACAGTAGAAGGGATAGGGGCCTGTTTAATAAAATTCTTAAAACACTATAAACCTGTTACTTCATCAACACTCAATGCAAATAACTAGAATAAAATAAGCCACCTGTCAATAGCAAACGTACCAGCAGCAGATTTGCCTTCGACCTTTGCTTTTTAACAAACGGAATAAACTACTTCGGTGCAAGTTTACATGTAACTATATAAACACTGCTGAGATTGAGACAAATAAAAAAAAAGAAAAAGAGAGAGAACTTGTATTGACTGCTAGACTGTTTAAATATCATAATAATGTGTAAAAGGATTACCGTATATACTTGAGTATAAGCCGGCCACAATATAAGCCAAGGCCCCTAATTTCATCCCAAAAAACCAGGAAAAGTTATTGACTCGACTATAAGCCTAAGGTGGGAAATACATCATCCCCCCTTTTATCATCCAGACCCCCGTCATTAACACCCTTGTCCCCATCACCCTGTCATCATCCCCCCCCCCCTTCATCATCACCACCTGTCAATCGTGGTCTTCAACCTGCGGACCTCCAGATTTTGCTAAACTACAACTCCCAACATGCCCGGACAGCCATCGGGAGGCCCTCTTCTCCGCTCCGGGCCGGCCCCGTTTTAGTTTTGAAACATCTGGAGGTCCGCAGGTTGCAGCCTTCATCATCATCCAGACCCCCCCCCCCTTTAGTTTTCTACTCACCTCCCCTCGGTGGGAAGGAAGGGTGAGCTGGTCCGGGCCATCTATGCTGCAGGGACCGTCCAGTGGGGAGGGTTAGTCGTTCCGGGTAGTCCATCTTCACCAGGAGGCCCTCTTCTCCCCTCTGGGCCGGCCCTGGACTAGTGACGTTGCCTTGACGACGGTGCACAGGGACGTCACAGGCGTCTGCTGCGCACGGAGGTCCCTGTGCGTCATCGTCAAGGCAATGTCACTAGTCCGGGGCCGGCCCGGAGCGGAGAAGAGGGCCTCCTGATGGCTGTCCGGGCAGGCTGGGAGTTGCAGTTTTGCAACATCTGGAGGGCCGCAGGTTGAAGACCACTGAGAAGGGATTGACAGGCGGAAAGTTCACTCTAGTATAAGCCGAGGGGGGCGTTTTCAGCACAAAAAATCGTGCTAAAACACTCGGCTTATACTCGAGTATATACGGTATACAAAAAAACACACACAGATAACAACCCATTTCCTATAAAGGCTCGAATAACACACTTAATACAAGTAAAACCTGGAACTGAAAACATTGCTAATTTACAGATTACATTTTTGTACCATAAATATAAAAGCAATAGGAAGCAAAAGTACACATGCACCGAAGGCTATGCATCAATCTCAAACAATCTTGAGGCCTAGAATTCAATAGATTCCTATACAATAAACCAATAGGCTTAATATGTATGCTGTAACAAACACCAGCTGAACCCTGCTAGCAATGAGCAGATAGGTACAAGAGCCTGCACATGAAATGTAATTATAGGGTGTCAGCTACTGATATAAAGTAACATCATATCTGTCTTCAATTTCGCACAGTGCAGACAGAAGATCAGGCTTAACGTTCCCCATCAACCTCTGCAGTTATGGGCGCTACGCTGTGTATTAGGCCATGTTTTGGCACAAGGAATAACTGAGTGATAATGCCGCCTTGTAAACACTTCCGGCTGTCGCCTTCAACCTTGAACAAGTCACTTATACAAAAACAGCCACCGGTTCATTCTGGGCAAAAGATGCATGGAAAGTAAAGAATGATAGAAATGACTTATTTTATCATTGCTTCTGCTTCATATAACTCCAACTATTTTATGTGCAAATTGATTTCTTTAGAGGATTTAGGAAAGTAGTAGAATGACGGGGGTGGTTATAACTTATTCTTAATACTTAAAAGGTCACATGGTCAATGGATCACGATACTGGATGATAAGATGATAAAAGAAACAGCAGTGAGGTATGGGTGAGGTGTACAGCATGCTGACAGATGGCTTTGATCTGGTCATAAGTTTAAATCATTCAGGAGAAGAAAGAGAGGGGCTGAAGACTGAGCCTTCCAGCAGCTCTGAGTGATTTCTCTCTGAACGAGAAAGAGCAGACTTCACTAAATGTGAGAACATGTCAGCTGTAGAAGAGAAAACAAGCAAAACTTTTAATAAAGACCTGAGGAGCAAGTTTTTACACCAAAGTAAGTACAATGCAATAATGAAAATAAAATTTGCAGTCAAGATGGCCATAGAATTTAAAGAGTATTGGTGGGGTGGTCCCCATTTATCAGCTAGATGGTCACCTATCCTGTGAATAAGTAATAATCTTGAGAGAATCCCTTTAACTTCCTCTATTCCAGACACATACATAGTTTTGCATGAAGCACTTCCATGTTTTCATTTAAAAAGCTGTTTAAATTGCGGTGACAAATTTTAGAAAGCCTGTGAGACTGGCCACCCTACCCGCATAGAATGATTGACAGCCTATCCTCTATAAATATGTATGAAGGAAGAGCAGTCAATCACTGTGTGGGTGGAGGGGATTAGGACACTCAGGCTCTCTCTTTGATTCCGAAGAAGTAAACAGCTTTTGCATGAAAACAGACAGAAGTGATAGAAAGTACCGGCTCCGCAATTTATGGGGGTCCCACCGGGAAACCAATTACAGCAGACAAAATTTTTGTGTGTCATTAACCTGCCCAATGTAGATTTGCCAACTCTTCTCCTGATACTGCTCTTGCTTCTCCCTTAGCGTTGCCTATCCTACTACACTTGAAATCCTCAGAGGTCTCTCCCATTCTCAATTTTTAATAGAAGTGATTTACAAATCTGTTATACTTTCCTGCATCAGTTGATTTGAAAAAAAAATAAAATAAATTCCGCCAGAGTTCCCCTTTAATGGTACACCGCCCCCTTTCTATAGGCCCTTACAACTCCATAATTGTGTTTGTGTGCGAACTCTTGTCTGGTAAGTTCACTCCACTCTCTTTTGCTAAGGCCTCGTAAATTTCCTCCGCTAGATGGTTATCACTTTTATTATATACAACCATGTAGATTGAGAACTGCAATTCACTCGGAACAACTCCTTGCATATTGTTTCAGTCAAGGCTAAACACTCTTCATTTTCTAAAAGCTTTCTCTTTAAAAGGGGTTCTCTGCTGCTCAGCGTTTGGGACAAACTGTTCCGAACGCTGGAGCCCCTGACGTAATAGCCCCGCCCCCTCAATGCAAGTCTATGGGAGGAGGCGTGACAGCTGTCACGCCCCCTCCCATAGACTTGCATTGAGGGGGCAGAGCATGATATCATGAGGGGGCGGGGCTATGACGTCAGGAGCTCCCGACACCGGCACCAGCATTCGGAACAGTTTGTTCCAAATGCTGAGCAGCGGAGTACCTCTTTAAATCTTTGCTTAAATGGGACAATGGGGGGAATGCATCAAGAGTTGTGTAGGTGCACGTCTTTTTACCCTATTAATTTGTGTGGTGGAAATGGTGTACCAGGTCCAAATTTGTTACATGGTGCAGGACATGTGATAAATCTAGTGCTGATCACATTTTTTACTTCAGTACTCCACTTTGTATGGTTCCTCCTCTGCGACTTTTAACCCGCGCAACAAAATGTGCCTTTTTAATAATGCTGTTTGCAGTTAGTTTTGAAAGCCAAGTCAGTGTAGATTTGCGTCTTAGTTCGCACATTTGCCTGGCCAAACTGAAAAGTTGCACATCATAAATTCCTGACCATTGCACAATATCAACTAAAAGTTGCAATTAAAAGTCTCTAAACAGCATCTGGGAGAAACTGTGCGATCCTGGTCCAGGAAGGTGGATGTCCCAACTACTCGCCTATTCAGTAGGCCTGCCTGCGGCCACAGTATAACAAAAGATACCCTACTGCCTTAGGCTGGAATTCCAATTCTGCCGCATGGCGTTTTTTCGGCCAAAAAACGCTGCGGCCAGATGTTAGCTGTAAATCAATGAAAAAACGCTAAATTCGTTTTCCACTTTGCATTTTTCAGTTTGGCATTTTTTAAAATCCTTTTGGCGTTTTTATCACTCTTTTTCAGCATGTTGAGCCTATGCCGTTTTTTCCCCTGAAATTGTGGTGTTCTTCTCCCATAGAAGTCTATGGGAGTAAAAAAAAAAAAATGCCAAGAAAAACGCCAAGTGGGTTTTAACTTTGGCGTTTTTGCAGGCGATTTTTTATTCTCTTTTGGACTTTAGCGATCCAAAAAAGTGAGCAAGATACCTAAAAAAGATACAGTAGTGATGGAAAAAATTGTATTTAACGAAATTTATCTTTTTTATAACAAAATTTTTATTAATTTTTGAACAGGGATCAATTTATGTGGGCGGGCAGGGCACTAAAAAAAAGTAGCCGACAATAATAAAAATGTAGTGTGTGTGTTTTCCACTTTTTATTCATTATTTTTTAGGTAGTACTACTACTCCCAGCATGAAACAAACTGTTCCATAATGGGAGTAATAGTACCTGTACTAATTGACAGATCGCCCTGGGTTCTGTTGCGATCCTCCTGTATAATTTATAGATGTGGCCAGCCGCTCTTCTATGGTCCCCTACACTGACGTATATATACACCTATTCATATTTCCGGCAGAGAGCTGTGATTGGCCAGATGGTTCCAGCCAATCACAACTCTCTGTGAGAAATATGGATTACATATATATGTATATACACACACACGTCCGTGCAGGGGGCCACAGCAGGTGTCAGAAGTGACATCCGCTGTGATCTTTCCTTAACTGCAGGTACTACTGCCCCCAACATGGAGCACACTCTGAATATGAATGAGTTATGTTCTATTCATATCACTGGGCAGAGCAGAGCATACAGAGCAGAGATGCGAGTGCTGTATAGAGCAGCTCCGCATCTCTGCTATATTATTGACGATCGCATCGGGCGATATGTCTATTAGTACAGGTATTACAACACCCATCATGGAACAGTCTGTTCCATGCTGGGAGTAGTAGTACTACTACCTAAAAAAAAAAAAAAATAGAGAAAAAAGTGAAACACACACACTTTATTAAAAATTTATTTTAAAATAAATTTTTTCCCATCCCTACTGGGAAAAAAAAACAAGTGCAATCCTAGCCTCAGGATAGCTACATATCAATGGCCATTATGATCTTTCATAGGGTATATTTTCTCCTAAATTGATGGACAGCATTTCTTGTGGTCTCAATGCTCTCTGCCAGATGCAGATACTTTTCATTGTCTTTAAGATTGCCCTTATATTCATGATATGCGGGTTATGCTTGCATCGCGCCTCTCATCTACGTATGTTGTTCATTTATCCCAGACACTAGAGTGGTCCTTATTTCATATATTTGGGAATTCTCCATGTATAGACGGCAGCCACACAAAAACGTATTCTGCAATTCTGGGCACAGGATTCTGTTCCTTCACTTTCTTTGGTAAAGTGGACTTTTTTTTTTCCAAATGGCCTGGAATGAAACCCTCATGGATAAGGAGAGATTCTTCCCCACATGGACAGTTAATATATACTATACATATTATATCTCAATATATATTTATATTAATCATCTCCATCAGTCAATGAGATCTGCACTTCTTAATGCTACCAATGCACTGGCTGGTACATGAAGGAGTATGGCAAGTTCTCCTAGTCTTATCTTGGTTTTGTTGATGCCAGGGGTAACGGGGTGAGGGGTTTGATGGGTGCTGGGATTTACCTCCAACTATGTTTAATTATTGAAAATGCACTTCTGTTTTTCCTCAGCATTGTCAGCTACTTGAAGATATTGTTCTTTGTATGTGCTCATTTTTGTCACGGACTTATTATTTGTATTACTTTATTCGTGAATATAAAAAAAAATTAAGAAAAAAAATAAACAACTGCCGGCTCAAACTCTGCCCTAAGATGTCCTCAAATTAGGGAGAACACGCAAAATAATAGAACAATTTATTACTTTATTTTTGCCACCATTCGTTTTAATTCAATGACTTTAATTTAAGGCATACAGGAGAATATTTTTCATTAGGTTAAAAGACACAGCGGGAGTCCATTTAGACAGTGCGGCTGGTTAAAAACTGATAACTATTCCCATATTTTATTGCTCATTGCATTTACATTGCAAACATACTGAGGCATGGAACTGTTGCAGTGTTTGTGCTGAAAAGTCTCAAAAAACAAACAAAAAAAACAACAACTGTAAACTGTAAATTACTCGTTCACAAAATGATTTTCTTCATTTATATCCATTTTAGTCATTTTGTTTTAGGCTGCGTTCACATGGCCGTCTAGACCCGTCCCATTCTTCTCCCGTCAAGAATAAAAACGGACTTAATATTATTCAGTTAATAAACCAAAAAAAAAAAAAAAGGATAGAAAATACTTATGCAAATGGATGACATTAAAGGTTCATCCATTTTCCACAAACTTCAATGTTAAATTTACTGTATCCGTTTTTCTTCCGTTTTTTTGACGGGAGAAAAAATACTGCATGCACCGTCTTTTCTCCTGTAAAAAAATTGAAAATGAGCGCAGATGGGTGCACACGGATGTGAAAGGACTGTAAAAAAAAAAAAAAAATCCCATTGACATCAATGAGATTATTTTACAACCGTTTGTAATCCGTTTACAAGCAGCAACAATGGAACTTAAACGGGGAAAAGAAAACAGGGACAGACGGCCGTGTAAACGCACCCTTACAGATGTTAATTGGGGAAAAAAAATCTTAAAAACTTGCCCTTGTTTTAGGAATTTAAAAAAAAATAAATTATGACACTCACCATCCAGTGTAAATAACCTAACTTTACAGTTGCTACGACAACAAAGACTGTTTACTATTAGACACTTTTTAATTATGTCCCACATTGTTTAACCCCTTCCTGCCCTAGGACGTATGCATACATCCCAGCTGTGGCTAGTAAGCTCAAATGGACATATGCATACGTCCTGGCGATATCCTGCTCAGCGCAACGTGCTGCAGGAGATCGCCAGCGGGACTCGGCTGTCAATCCCAGCTGGGGTCCCGCCACAGCTGAAGAGACCAGGACCGTGCCAGAGTTGGAGTTTTTCACAAAAAATGCTGCATGAACAAACAAAGATTTATAACGAATATAAATATGTCATGAAAAAACAAACAAACAAAAACAATCTCAGACTCGCGTTGCTAAGTAAAAGCATATCAAAGCATATTACCACTTAAAAGAGACAAATGCCAGATTTGAAAAATTGGGTCTGGTCATTAAGGTAAAAACAGGCGGCATCCGGGTTGAAAAGGCACTGGCCAAGACACAAATATTGTGCAGTTTGCAACTTCACGGCACAAAAATATGAAAATCACAGCGCATGTTGGCAGATGCCAGATTTTGCAGCACTTTACAATTTTTATAAGAATCTACAAGAAGTATAAGGCTAAGATCCTCTATGGTCATTTACACTATGCTTAGGCCACACAACAAAAGTATTCATCTGGAACCAGGGTTTGCCGATATATACTGCCACATTTTCCCAGTGAGTCAATTGACTTTAAAAGGGAACCAATCATCAGATTTGACCCTATATAATGCTTGGCATTGCGTTATATAGGGTAAAATCTTTATCCTCACCATCCCCGGGAATGCTCCTGCCCCCAGGGATGTTGAGGATATGAACTTTTAAACTAGTCCCCGACGCCCCAGTAAGTAGTCCCCTGGGCGGGGAGCTCCTCTTACCTAGTCCATTACTTTGGCTGGCAGAGACGCCCCCTCCGCTTGATTGATGGGTCGCGTCATCGCTCTGCTCACTGAACAGACGGAGCAGAGTGGAGCAGAGCGATGACGCGGCCTGTCAATCAAGCAGAGGGGACGTCGCTGCCGGCCAAAGTAACAAACTAGGTAAGATTAGCTCCCTGCCCAAGGGACTACTTATGGTGACGGCAGGGACTAGATTATAAATTCATATCTTCACCATCCCTGGGGGCAGGAGCGTCCCCCAGGGATGGTGAAGATAAAGATTTTTTCCTATATAACGCTTTGCCAAGCGTTATACAGGGTAAAATCTGATGATTGGTTCCCTTTAAAGAGAATCTGTCATCACCTTCACACTGCCTGAACCAGGAGTCATCGGGGAAGTCCATGGCGACTTCTACCTGCTCCACCAGCATTGATTGACAGAGCTCTCCCTGTTGGGTATAGAGAGCGCTGATGGGGCAGGGAGAAGTTGCTAAGGACCTCCCTGACTCATGGTTCAGGTACCATGAAAGTGATGACCGGTCCCCTTTAAATGGCTGGACACAGTCTGGGTCAGCGCAATGCCTGGACCAATATGGTTTTTGATTTAGATTTAAAGCATAGTCTGCTAAATTTTTGAGTCTAGACAAAGTATATATTTGATTCACAGAAGGGGTGTACAATTAAAACATAACTTTTACTGATATCCGCTTACAACAGACACAGTTGCAAAAACACACTTGCAGCACTACTGGGACTGGAACTGCCCCACAACCTAGACCAAGAACCTGTGTGTCAATGGGGGAGATTTATCAAAACCTGTCCAGAGAAAAAGTTGCTCATAGTAACCAATCTGATCATTTCTTTCATTTTTTAAGAGGCCTTTTCAAAAAATGGAAGATGTGATCTGATTGGTTGCTATGGGCAACTCCGCAACTTTTCCTCTGGACAGGTTTTGATAAATCTCCCCCAATGTGCCCTGCAGGATGTGCGTAAATACCCCTAAGAATCTGGTGTTGTGTCAAGGCCTGTAAAGGTGCGATTATACACAGTACGTATACATGAAAGTACTGTGCCGTGAGTTCTTAGGCAATCGCTCACTGCTGCCCCCTTCAGTTATGATGGTTGTGGAAGTTTAATTTGCCTACGGTTTCCCTGCAAATATTTTAATTTTCATATTTTTAAAGACAGTATTCACCAATCCTAGTAAAATTGCATATATTTACATGTGTTTTTGTGAGTAGATCCTGAATAAGCTGCTTCCTTGGGGAAAAACAGGGCCCAAAAACTGTGGAGTGCAACACGAGTTGCGAGCGATTCCCAAATTTCTCCACCATTCCGTACACACAAGAATAAACAAATACCAGGTCTACACAGTTAGTAAGCGGAGTATTATCCTATCCTATAGTCCTATATATTAGACTATATGAAAGGAGATTTGGTCAGCATAGTCGCTCAGTGGGTAGCACTGTTGCCTTGCAGCGCTGGGGTCTTGGGTTCAAATCCCACCAAGGAAAACATCTGCAAAGCGTTCTCTCCGTGTTTGTTTAGGTTTCCTCCGGATACTCCGGTTTCCTCCCACGCTTCAAAACATACTGATAGGTTTAGACAGTAAGCCCTATCGGGGACAGGAACCAATTTGAGCGTACAGCGCTGCGAAATCTGTGTGCGCTACAAACATAAATAAAGAGTTATTATTATACAGTACTGATCAGACACAGCGTGATACAAATCACAGTCTCTTGTCAATACTTTATGCTGCCTTTAGATCTGTGGTTTCAAACAGCAGCCCTCCAGAAGTTGCAAAACTTCAACTCCCAGCATGCCCGGACAGCCGCTGGCTGTCCGGGCATGCTGGGAGTTGAAGTTTTGCAACATCTGGAGGGCCACAGTTTGAGGCCACTGCCTTAGATAGTGCAGCATAACCCTAGAGACACATTCTCTTTAACCAGACTAGACCTCTAAAGTACTTCATAACACTCATCAGACCCCTAAACAAGTGTAAGATCCCTAGTTAGACCCTCAGACATGATCCCTAAAAATAGTCAAGAAACACTTTACCCTGGATCTGGTGGTCCTTTTCTTATTTTGCTTTCTATTTCTCAATAAAATTTCTTGTTTACCCATATCCAAAGAGACATGCTGGCAGACTGGGACTTCATAACACAGGCCCTTGTGGGTCCCATCCACATCTATTGCCTCCTAATCTGCTGCGACGGTGATCAACAGTGGCGCTCAGCAATAGAACAAAAAACACATTTACGTGTGGAGTCCAATGGAACCAGGATAGATCCTGCCCTATAGTGTGCTATGGAAAGCATCACCAAGATTAAATAGGAAAGATGTGGCCACCAAAAGATCAACTTTTCTTTTCTTGTCATATGGTTAAAGATATAGTCATGGGTTAACAGCCGTTTCATAAGTAACGACCACTACATCTTGGCCAAGATGAGGCAGATGTAACATGCAAACCACCCGTTGCCCCAGGTTTGTATTTTTGACTATATGACAATATAAGTTGAGTTGATCTTCTGGTGACGGCTGCATGCCTAACTATATACACTATGGTGGTGAATACCATATTACAATAAGGATTGGAATCCATCCTAGTCCCGCTGAACTCAACGTACACTAGCCCTACTACCAGAGACGTGATGCAAGATTGCCTGAGAGAAACCTACATAATAAATATTTATGTACATTCTTTCTTCTATCAATTTACCTTGTTGTTGATTGATATTTGCTGCTTAAAGGGGTACCCCCCCTAGACATCTTATCCCCTATCCAAAAGGATCTCGGCTGTAGCACCCCTCTGTCATTACTGCACAGAGCAAACTAGCTCTGTGCGTAATGATGGGCAATACAGGGGCCGAAACATTGTGATGTCACGGCTCCGCCCCCCTCGTGACATCACGGATCACCCCCTCAATACAAGCCTATGGGAGGGGGCGTGGGGGCCATCACGCCCCCTCCCATAGACTTGCATTAATGGGGCGGGACGTGACATCATGAGGGGCGGAGCTGTGACATCACGATGCTGCAGCCCCTGTATTGCCCGTCATTACGCTCGGAGCGAGTTATCTCTGTGCAGTAATGACAGCGGGGTGCTGCAGCCGCTGCAGCAGTGGGACCCCCGCGATCAGACATCTTATCCCCTATCCATTGGATAGGGGATAAGATGTCTAGGAGCCGAGTACCCCTTTAAAGGGGTACTCCATCCCTAGTCATCTTATAAGATGTCTGATCCCAGGGGTCCCGCAGCTTGGGGCCCAAAGATCTCCCTGCTTCACCAGGCGTTCGTTTAGAGCATCAGGGGTAGCGCCGGAGGCTCGTGATGTCACAGCCACGCCCCCTCAATGCAAGTTTATGAGAGGGGGTGTGATTGGCGCCACAGCCCCTCCCATAGACTTTCATTGAGGAGGCGTGGCCGTGACGTCACGAGCCCTCGCCCCACTTTGCCAGTCAACTTGCAGGGAGCGAAGTTCACTCCATGCACCAGAAGTCTGGGGTGCCGCAGCAGAGATTGCGGGGGCCCCCAGCCATCAGACATCTTATAAGATGTCTAGGGTCATAGTACCCCTTTAAGGCCAATGGTAAGAACCAGAGTATTTTAATAAAATCGAGTTATAGGAGATATATATACCTTGAAGCAGCTTCTACATATTTCCAAAACTGTGCATATTCATTCCTGCTAACAAATACTGCAAGGTGCCAAGAGTAATAGTTTAATGTCAACCCCAAATGCTTTAGAGTTTCTTGGGAAAAATAGAGGATAAGCAAGCTCTGTAACAGATTGAAATATGGTGCTCGAGTTGGCAAGGATCCTAGGCTACTTAAGAAAGAGTGACATGACAATATTGTTGCCTGGTGATCGGTACTTCTCGCATTATTTCATTCTGGAAGTCACCTTGGAATTTTAGCTGGATTAGCCGACTTGCGCTGGATGCAACATTATATGATGTTGGCTAATAAACACTTTTAGGTGTGGATTTTTAGAGGAGAAATGGTAGATTGTTAGGACACAGGCTATAGCATCATATAAGAACTAAAAGATCAATTGTTAGGAAGACTAATGCAATATGACAAACCATTCTATAAATGGCTCCACTATTTACCTTTGCTCCAACATGTTTGATACAGAATTGATGCCACATGTTGGAATAACAGTAAGAGAAATGCCAACACACACCATGTTACATACATAACTGTACATAACACAAATGTAGGAACAATGAAAGTGATGCAGACCAAAGGGGTTATCCACCATAAGGTGATTTTAGTATGTACCTGCCAGACAGTAATGGACACGCTTAGAAAGGATCCGTGGCTATTTCCTGTTGAAGTTTTCTCCCTCCAACTACAAGTCCCAGGATCCCTTGTTTGTAAGTGTGAGATCACTTTTCTTCATCACAAACATCAGCCATCCCACCCATTGAAGCAAATCTGAGCTCCCTACCATGATGTGCTGTGATTGAAACTACAATTCCCCAGTGGTCGTTCCACTCGCTGACGCGGAGTCCCTTTCAACAGCTGACTAGTGTGGAAATGTCTTGGGACACACTGCATTCTGGGAAAACCTGAAACACTAATTTTGTATGCGGTTAAAAATAAACAATGGGGCAAAGATCACATAAGAATTGCGAGACCCCAAAACAGGTACAGACACCATATTATAAACTATGCTAATTTAAAGCACCTGTAGCAAAGTCAAATAAAAAATAAATATCCTGAAATACCCGTTTAACTTGCCATCTAACAGAAGGCGAGAGGACCCCGCCAGCAAGAGCTTACAATCTTGAAAAGTGATCTATTAGCAGAATAAATATATATAAAGGTTTTCTGTTTAAAACAGGATCTGTTATTAAATGGTTTTGCAGAACTGGACTGGCATGTATGGGGTATTTTGGTATTTTTTACTGGGCTCTCCTTGCCAAAAGACAGAAAGCCAAAATCTCTAGTGTCTATGTCATGCAGACCAAGCCTTAAGAAAAGAAAGTTTCTACACCAACAGACGGGGGTTCTTTACTGTAAGAGCAGTGAGACTATGGAACGCTCTGCCAGAGGAAGTGGCTATGGTGAACTCACTTAAAAAACGGTTTAAAAACCGGACCTGGATATATTTTTGGAGAGTACAGGTTACAGATACTAGATTTATAGGGACAGAAAGTTCATCCAGGGATTTATTCTGATTGTCATATTTGGAGTCGGGAAGGAATTTTTCCAACTGGCATCAGCCTCAAAAAGGTTTATTTTTGACTTCCTCTGGATCAACACAGTAGGGACACAATGGGAATATAAG
This sequence comes from Hyla sarda, assembly GCF_029499605.1. Taxonomy (NCBI): domain Eukaryota; kingdom Metazoa; phylum Chordata; class Amphibia; order Anura; family Hylidae; genus Hyla; species Hyla sarda. Next base: position 360,471,292 of record NC_079190.1, on the reverse strand, counting down.
TTGAACTTGATGAACTCTTGATCTTTTTCAACCTTATTAGCCATTTAACTATGTAGTTTGAACAGAGATTAAATCTATAATAAACAGTCAATGAAAATGATTAAATGGTTAATACATGTAGGTATTTATTTATATTTATAAACAACCTCTGCAGTTTTTGCAGTTCACTGTGCCACCAGTCCTAGGCAACATTCACACATAGGCTTTTTTTTGTCCCGTTTTTCCCCGAAAAACCAACAGATCTTTTTCGTAGCAGTCTTTTGCGTTTTATACAATGTGTCCTATTGAACTCAACTGAAAAAAAAGACGGCCAAGTGTTGTACCTCAAAGCAACCAAAAAACTCCTGCTTTTTGCTCCAAACAGCTGAGAAAACGAAGTGTGAACATAGAAAAGTTTTTTTTAAGGCTGTGTTGACTTCACAAAATGACTTCACTTGTGTCCTCTAAAGCGCACTGCTAATGTTGCTGTAAAACAATTACACAGTCCTCATTACTCAAACACAAACACAATTAACAGTTATGTTCTAATTCGTCAAGGAGGGAAAAAAATAATGAATTTTTCACAGGAAAAAAAGAAAAATTGTTATTGGAAAGATAATGAAGCCCCAGTAGGAAAAACAATATTGGTTGTAATTAATTTATCATTTTACAGACATTTTCCATTGGAAACCAGAAGTGTCACCTTCTTAAAAAAAAAGAATAAATCCATGATTTATGTCTCATACAATCTCAGTTAATGTTAGAGAATTACCTCACTTTGTGCTGGATCACAGCAGCAGCTTGTATGGAATCAAATCCTAATAGTGGACTGTACTGGCACAGATCACCAGGGTGGGCGACGTGGCGAGCCATGGCGGTGGAAACATTTGCCGAATATTCAGAGTTTTGATTACAAAAAAGTGCTTCTGACTTAGGCTAGCTTCTTATTTAGCCACAACCAGAAATGGAACAGATACAGAGAAAAAACTGTACTGGAAAGATTTGCACCTTTTGGAGGGAATGGTTTTTATTTTGTGGCACCAAAATGATCACCTAATTTTGTGTTATTTTTATGTTGTCTGCGATGGCTTTGCCATTTTTTTTTGTTATTGTGTGCTTCCAGACGGCATGGTTAGCATATGCCCTGAATGTATTACTTGAGTAAAAAAAATTTTTTTTTTTTGCGCAAATGTACTGCATTGACCAACTGGCGTAGGAATGTGTGCGAGTATTTTTTTTTATTTTTTTTTTTTACTATCCAGGACCTTTCTATCATTCTATCAAAATTATGAAGTGACATGCACAACCTAATACATTTTGCCTAGGAACTGAGCCACACACTTGCGCAGCAGGTTTTGCATTGCATTAAAATCTGCGCTAATGATAAATTCCCCCCTTTTGTGTGTTTTGGAGCCACTCCTGATTTTGGCTAAAAGAACTGACTAAATACTATGTGTGAACCCAGCCTGTTCCCCTGATGACTTACAATGCCAGGCTCAAGAAAGAACATAACTGATAAAAAGGGACTTTTGCAAGACTGCAGCCAACTGTGTCACTTGCGTTAGGTTTACCATTAGTCTGTATTAGAGTGTGACAAGATTGCCATGGTCCCAATTCCACTCTATTAGAGAATGATAAAATGACAGTTTTGTCAAGGTTTTCTCACCACTTGAAGGAAATAAAGCAGATCTTGCTGCCCAAGAAGAACACTGCAGCAGAAGAAGATAGAGTGCAGCAATCGCTGATGAAGCCGCAAGTCGTGGCTGGAATACGCTCTGCAGGAGTTGAAAGAAGTAAGATGAAAGGGAAGGAAAGATAGGTCTCTGGGGGAATAATGTCAGATAATGCTTTCCGAAGCAGCCCCAACGAAAAGCAATACACTTCAGCTTGCCTAGAATTGCAATTTAGATGTCTATGTTGAGAGGAAAATTTAGAAAGAGGCAAGTGAGACACTAAAGAGATCCTTTCAAAATCTCCATACTGCCTGAACCACAGGGAGCATGAAAAAGGTACACCATCCCTCGTACAACCGGTTACGATTTACTCTAAAAAGGCTGAGGCCCTGTCTGTCAATTAGGCCAAGGAGAGGCGAGGAAAAAGATCACAGAGAGCTGCCATCTTGACTTTTCTTCTCTATGAAACACTGCAATTTTTTAGTCTATTTTATAGCTTCAACCTACATGTGGTTTGGGCAGCATGAAGATAGTTACAGGTATTTTAGGGTCTGAAAAAAAAAAGCTGATATTTTAGAGGATTTGGGCTGCTGAGGTCATAAGGGGAAGAAGATTGAGGACTGCTGGGGAAGGGGGCACTTCCAGCTAGATCAATTTTTACTACTAGCATGTCAATGTTTCAGTTTTCTATTTTTTTATCTCTTGTTGCTCAACAGCATTGTGCTAAAAGGGAGCCTGTCAGTAGACTGATGCTGCCTGACCCACAGGCAGCATGAAATATTGACTATTCCACTTCTATTTCAACTAAGTTTTTATCTTAAACAATGTAGCATTTCTGAGAAAAACTAAGTTTAAAAGTGAGCCCTGGCACCGGGAGACTATCCAGGATGCTGTCTCCCCAGCTCCCCTCCTGGCTCAGCTTGATTCACAGGTCTCTTCCAATTTGTGTTCGCGGAGAGACCCATCAATTACACCGAGCAGGGGGGTAGAGATCCGGGACACTTCCCGGTGTTATGGTTTGGTTTTGAATCTTTTTTCTAAAACACTGTAGTAGTTAACAAAAAAGAAAAAAAAAAGGGGGGGGGGGTTGTGCTTCAGGCGGTATCAATCTGCCAACAGACTTCCATTAACCACTTTGACTGTAAGTGTCAGAACTTCATAATGTGGATCCATCCTCTAGAAGAAGACTGGACACAACTAGCAAAAGAATACAGCAACAATGTTTCCAATATTACATCAATAAAGAAATACTAAAGTGCAACCCTTAAATTGGAGTCAGGGCCCCTGGTTCACCATACCACAGCCGATGGCTGTCCAGACATGCTGGGAGTTGTAGTTTTGCAACATCTGGAGGTCCGCAGATTGCAAACCATTGCTCTATACTGTATCCCTATGCCCGGGCTGCAAAAGGTAAACAAAATAAACTTTAACTCACCTTCCCCGTCGGTCTGGACTTGCTTCCCAGGGAATGGAATGTCGGACAGCTGTCAGCCTATCAGCGGCCGCAGCGATGTTCTGCCTTGGCCGGTGATAGATTGAGCCCACTGTCATGTAAGAAGCCGGCTGTCCGACGTTCACGTCCCCCGCGTAAGGCCGACGTCGGAACATGCGTTAGTTTAATTTGTTTACCTTTTGCAGCCCGGTCATAGGGATACAGTAGAGTGTCAGCGCCGGCAGCCGCAACAAACAGGACGAGGAGGGCAGCGCTTGCGGGTGACGTGAGTAGTACCCTGATGGGGGCAGCGCTGGGCTAATAATTCTGGGGGAGGGGGGGTGGGAATACCGTTATATACCGTGGAACAGCCATAAAGTTACAAAAATACCACGATACACATATTTGGCCATACCTCCCAGACTATATATATATATATATATATATATATATATATATATATATATAAAAAAATAAACACACACACACACATATATATATATATATATATATATATATGCACACAGAAATATAAGCACACACATATATTATTGCTATTTTTTCTGTTTCCAAACATATGATTGTGGCTTGAGACAGTAATTCGCTTTATATGAATTATATGAATTTTTGAACATTTCTCCAGGAAACCTTCATAAGTACGAAAGCCAATAAGGCACATACCTACAGCTGACAAGCAGTTAATAATGCAGGAATCCACTGACTGTCTCCATCTTTGCACCACTATGATCCCAAAAAAGGTCAGCAGCAACCTAGAGTATTACATTACCGTACATTACTACGATGAGCGAAAGCAAAGACGACACATATCCTAAAAAAATGGATGGAATACTGGCTGCCAAGGGAAGCTTAAAATATTGTAATTGGGTGGCATCAAACTGATATCATTTATGCACACATGAGCATCTGGCCACCTACGGAGTCAGTGATCAGTCTGTTATGATAACCAATTGAATCTGACAGAAACAAATCTAGAAATGCATTCTTCCCACAGTACACACAGTCACAGAGAACCATACGAATTATATTAATGGAAGAACCAACCCATCAAAAGAGAAGAGCTGATTCACAGTGGCGGGGATTTTGTTTCTATCACTAAGAGAGAAAATGTCCTATTTCCACAATCCCTAGATTATTAATGTATATGTATATAGCTGAGAGGCGGCATGTGGCGGAAAATGATGGCGCTTGCACAGCAAAGGAGATACCGGGGAGTAAGGGATAGTAATAAGACTAGGGAGCGATGTGAAATATAGGGTGCTATGACTCAACACAGGGCCATAGAATAACATAAAATAATAAATATTTGTATACCGTAAATGAGAAGATACAGACTGATACATAATAAACAAGCAAAATATAATTGGATACACAAACAAATGCAAGCACAACAAAGTGAAACGGAGGCAAAAAAAGCAAGCGTGGATAGAAGGTCTGAGAAAGTTCAGGAAATAATAAACATAATGATAAGAAAGAAGGAGACTAATATAAAAGGGAGGAAAACTGTGAAATCTGGGTCACTGAAACAAATCACAATACCATGGCAACTCTTGGCAGCACAAACAGCAGAGGCTTCAGGTAGCCTTTTACTAAACAATCTGGATTTAAATCATTCTGTCACCTCCATAAAGTCCTGCCAGCAAGTGACTGCAGAGATAACCACAGCATTACAAACAAGACACACAGGAGGCTACGTAATAGACCGGCGGTCCGGCCAACATGCTGTTGTCCAACAGCAGTCACACCTAGATTTCATAATCTTCATGGGGGAAGGGTACGCTACGGCTGGAAGTAATGAAGCACGGACATGGAATGTAGTATCTGATGTTCACACTGCTGCAAAACAAAGGGAGGGGAGGTTTGTTTATTTTATCTGATCGTATATTTCTGCCACATATCTCAATGGTAAAGCTTTTCTCATTTATTTTATTTGAAGACTATTATTTACATCTTTTTCCATATTTCCTTTTCTGGATAAAAATAAAGTTTGTAATCCTTACAGTTAATATTGCTAGCTAATCTACTGCCACCCTGACTTTCTTATATACTCGAGTATAAGCCGACCCGACTATAAGCCGAAGCCCCTAATTTCACCTCAAAAATCCAGGAAAAGTTATTGACTCGACTATAAGCTTAGGGTGGGAAATACATAATTTCCCCCCCCCGTCATCATCCACACCCCCGTCATGATGGCAGCCATCGGCTGTCCGGGCATGCTGGGAGTTGTGGTTTTGAAACATCTGGAGGTCCACAGGTTGAAGACCACTGCCGGGCCTTCGTCATCATCCAGACCCCCCCTTTAGTTTTCACCGGGAGGCCCTCTTCTTCGCTCCGGGCCGGCCAGACTAGTGACGCTGCCTTGACGACGACACACAGGGACATCTGTGCGCAGGAGCGTGACGTCCCTGCGCGTCTTATTCAAGGCAACGTCACTAGTCCGGGGCCAGGCCCGGACCAGAGAAAAGGGCCTCCCGGTGAAAATGGACAGCCTGGAACGACTAACCCTCCCCTCCGGACAGTCCCTGCAGCATAGATGGCCCGGACTAGCTCACCCTTCCTTCCCACCGAGGGGAGGTGAGTAGAAAACTAAAGGGGGGTCGGGATGATGACGAAGGCCTGGAGTGATCTTCAACCTGCGGACCTCCAGATTTTTCAAAAATACAACTCCCAGCATGCCCGGACAGATGCTGGGAGTTGTAGTTTTGCAACATCTGAAGGTCCGCAGGTTGAAGACCACCGAGAAGGGATTGACAGGCGGAGAGTTCACTCGAGTATAAGCCATGGGGGGCGTTTTAAGCATGAAAAATCGTGCTGAAAAACTTGGCTTATACTCGAGTATATATGGTATATGTCCATCGTTTAATAGAAAAAATAAGCTAGCTTCCTGCAAATGTGCAGGATGTCTAATCTAGTACCTAGACAAATACACAATCTGGCATTAAATTTAAAGCGCACATATAGGCCCTGATTTACTACTGTAAACCCGTTTTGGCGGGTTGTGCACCAGATTGTGGCGCATTGTGCCAGAAATTCTGTCTGCACCAGAATTGAAAAAAACCCGACTAACTCTCCATTTTACTGAGAAAACTTGAAATGGGGCAGGGCAGTCAGGAAAGTAGGCGTGTCTGCCGAAAAGGGGCATGTCCCCGGCATTTTCACAAAATCACAACATATTTACTAAGGTTTACAAAGAAAACGTGGTGTATTTGAGCTGAGGAAAACCCCACAGATCAGAGCATGTGGCGAGTAAAAAATAACAAAAAAAAAAAAACCGCAAAAGGTAGGGAAAAATGCAAAATGTAGAAAAATCTTAGTAAATACAGTGGAAAAAATTGTAGGGAATTAAAACTAGGGATTGACCGATTATCGGTTTGGCCAATATTATCGGCCAATATTCACGCTTTTGGGCATTATCGGTATCGGCAATTACCGGCTTACACTTGCCCATGTTTCAAGCTGGCAAAATATAAACTTCAAGAACAGATTGTTCACTTGCTCCCAAATGTATCCCAGTATTCGACAGGTGCCATTGTCAGGAGATCAATATTATTCACTTCATCTATCAGTAGCTTAAATGTTATGGGTGATCTAATAACCAATGACCTAATAACCAGTCCACCCTCCCAATACAGTACCTTACATCATACGAAACAACACTGATGCTAGTCTGGTTTATTTTTTGTCGTGAAAGAGCACGTATTAGGGTATATGGGTAAAACACAGACACATCACGTTCATTGAACACGGTGTAATGTTCATTTCCTCAGCAGTGCTTCAGTAAAGATCAATAGGAGGTGGGCAATTTACCTGGTTATAAAACAACTGATTGAAGGAGCCCCCAGTCATTAGCTCCAACATAAATCGGTATCGTGCCACTGCATCCAGCAACAACAAAATAGCTTTTAAATTAACATGAATATAATGAATATTCCCCATGAACCTCTGGTGTAGTGGACTAGCATAAACAAAAACAAAACAACTGGAAATCCTACTGTAAAACAGCCAAAAAGGCATTTCTTATATATTTTTTTCCTAGCCCTTTTTGAACCGAACCATGTCCAACAGGAAATGGCACATGTGACTTTTTTGGAGCACCTCTGCCCTCACTCATATTACATAAGAGACCGCCCCCATTATATTTTTAGCAAGAATCCCACAAAAATAATAATAATAATAATGCAACAAATCTATTTTATTGTTTTCCTGTTCTCCTGCACAGCATGTTCCCTGTGCGAGCAGCAGTTTGTACTTCACAGCTGCCACCCTGTAGGGTCCAAACTGCTGCTCGAAAGAAATGTAAAGGAAATGTGAAGAAGTGTAGATTCATTCAGAAGAACAAAAGATCCAGCATGTATCTGTATAGTTAGACTGTCCTTCTACACAAGGCGGATGCCAGTCCGACACATCAACCATGTATGGCCACCAGGACCATCCATATCAGTGGATATTCCAGAATGCTTTATCACCAAAAATCTATCAAAAATCTCTTATTCTGGATAAAAGGAGAATGCATTTACAGCTACAAAATATCTGTTTTGGCTTCCATCACACAAATGAAATGCTTGACGTGCTGCCCCACCGGTAGAAACAATGTTAAGAATCTAGAACATGCAGAGGATTTTTTTTTTACTGCTTTATCTTGTATAAGGTTTAATCAGAAACCTAAAAATCTCCAAGCGAATCCTTCGTAAAACTAATCCTAACACTAGCGTCTCCACTCCGCCGCATATAATCTGTTTGTAAGTTATTAGCAGGTGCTAGAGCCAGCAGGCAAATGTCATTTTTAATCAAGTAAGGGCTTACAGATAAAAACTCTGTGTACACTGTGTTCTATCGGATTCTTCCACCCAGGTCAGGCTTCCATAATTAAAATATCAGTGTAACATTCATAGCTGCCTATACTAATCAGATAATCAACACCTACATTCCTGACAGGCAACACAACTCCTTGCACGGTAAATCTGCCAAATCTGTGTTTAGCAAACAAAAAAAAAAATATTATGAATATTTAGTAACAAACATTTAAAATCCTACTACAATATTATGATGCACTGTGTCAAAGTCTGCCCTGCCCTGCCTTTAAAGGGAACCAATTAGCAGATTTCAGCATATATAATGCTTAACAATACGTTCTATATCTTTATCCTCACCATCCACATTTGCCCCCAGGGATGATGAAGATATTAATTTATATCGGCTGTCTGGGCATGCTGGGAGTTGTAGTTTTGAAACATCTGGAGGTCCACAGGCTGAAGACCACTGCGGCCTTCGTCATCATCCAGACCCCCTTTTATTTTTTACTTACCTCCCCTCGGTGGGAAGGAAAGGTGAGCTGGTACGTTCCTGCGCATGAACGTCCTTGTGTATCGTCGTCAAGGCAATGTCACTAGTCGGGGGCCGGCCCGGAGCGGAGAAGAGGGCCTCCCGGTGAAGATGGACAGTCCGAAACAACTAGCCCTCCACACCGGACGGTCCCTGCAGCATAGATGGCCCGGACCAGCTCACCCTTCCTTCCCACCGAGGGGAGGTGAGTAGAAAACTAAAGGGGGGTCAGGATGATGACGAAGGCCGGAGTGGTCTTCAACCTGCGGACCTCCAGATGTTTCAAAACTACAACTCCCAGCATGCCCGGACAGATGCTGGGAGTTGTAGTTTTGCAACATCTGGAGATCCGCAGGTTGAAGACCACTGATGAAGGGATTGACAGGCGGTGATGATGAAGGGGGGGATGATGAAGGGGGGGGGATGATGAAGGGGGGGGGGGGGGATGATGAAGGGGGGGGGGGGATGATGTATTTCCCACCCTAGGCCTATAGTCGAGTCAATAACTTTTCCTGGGTTTTTGGGGTGAAATAAGGGGCCTCGGCTTATATTCGGGTCGGCTTAGACTCAAGTATATACGGTATATAATTTATGCCCAAATGGTAGACTTGGAAACAAGGCTAGACTTCCAACAAACTGTAAATCAAGCAGGGACAGGGATGGGAGCACTTTATGGGCTCAGGAACACCTCTCTGACTCTTTCTACCAAAGGATAAAAGGATTTTTCTGTATTTCGGAAGCACAGGCAGATATATGAAATGTACAGTGTCGGCAGTTTAGAATATGAATTGCATATTCCTTTTAATATATAGCAGGATTCATACTAATCCTCTTGGTTCATGAATAGGTTATGAGAACAATGATACAAAGAAGCAGCACACAAGGTCAAAGGAAGAGAGAAAAGGTCTATTAGGCTGGAATCACACTTGCAGTTTCCGGGCAGCAAAAGCCAGAAGTGCAAGGGAAGGACTTCTACTTCTCCATCCTGCTGGATCCCATATGTTCAAGTGAAAGAGGATCAAGAACACTGTCCCATAAGGACAATTGAAAATAAAAAAGCTTGTGTAGGATGTCTTAATATAATGGCTATGTGCCACATTTCTTATTTAAATCGAATCATTTAATTTTAACTTCGATAAGTTGAAGGGGTATTCCAGGCCAAAACTTTTTTTTATATATCACTGGCTCCGGAAAGTTAAACAGATTTGTAAATTACATCTATTAAAAAATCTTAATCCTTCCAATAGTTATTAGCTTCTGAAGTTGAGTTGTTGTTTTCTGTCTAACTGCTTTCTGATGACTCCCGTCCAGCTCCTATGGGGATATTCTCCCATCATGCTAGACAGAAAACTTCAGAAGCTAATAACTATTGGAAGGATTAAGATTTTTTTTAATAGAAGTCATTTACAAACCTAAAAAGGGGGGTACCAAATGCCTCTAGACTAATACCATAGAATGGTACATGATGATAAAATTACAGAAAAAATAAAGTCGGACTGTGCTTCACTTTAAATGACGTACAAATTTAATATAAAATATTACAAATGAGACATAAAATAAATAATGCAAATCTAATACATAAATGCCTCCTACCACAGGGCCCTTGTGGGGAGGTATGATATTGAAATACAAAAAAATATTATATTAAAAAAGGTATTTAAAAAATGGCATGTACATTGTATTCTACCGCTATTCCAATATTGTGCAAACCGACATATTATACTTTTATAAGGTACACTCCGTTATCATATGGTTTAGAACAGTTCGCAAAATGGTATAATTACCAACTCCTAAAGGTGATTTTTGGCTGGACATCTGAGAGATAGGTGTTGTAGAGGCTGTGTCCAGCGCTAGTATGCGCTTACGGTGACGGGCCCGGATGCCACAGGCCAAGGAGAAATCACCGATCACGGAATGATTCCGGAGATGGATGCAGGCTCGGAGACAGATGTCGTGGAGGCTGTGTCCAGCGCTGGCATGCGCTTGCGGTGACGGGCCCGGTTGCCGCAGGCCGAGGAGAAGTCACCGGTCACGGAGTGGCTCCGGGGATGGAAGTACACTCGGAGATAGAGGGATCTTACTCCGGAAACGAAATTTACAAACCTGTTTAACTTTCCGGAGCCAGTTGATATCTATACAAAAAAGTTTTTGCCTGGAATACCCCTTTAAGTTCAATTCTTTAAAAAAATTTAAAAAAAACAGAGACTGATGCAAAAGAATGAAATCCAGTCCTTTACAGGCAATTTTAATAGGTTATCTTCTACTTGCTTCTGTGTGTGTACTATTTCTGTTCACATGTATAAGATATTGTTTAATGGTGTGAACCATACCTATAATGCAGATTATGTACGCCACTTAGGATCTGCTGAAAGCTGGACAGCAGCCCATGTGGCTATTGCTAAGGAATTCACATGGTAGGTTAACACTACAGATCCTACATAAATAAAGTGCATCTATATAAAACCGCCTGCACAGTATAGCAGAGGTTAGTGTCCTAATGCTAATCATACCTCTGTTATATCATTTGGCGGGTTTATTCTAAAGCAAAGCCTCTTTCCACTTACATCCTGAGCCATCCACAGTTTGACACACAGGGCTTGCCTGAAAATGCCACCAAAGCGGATGTCAGGCACACTGTGCATGGGGTTTCCATCAATAGATGACCCTTATGTGTCAAACGGTAAAGTGGATATGACATTAGCACAGAGAGGCGTTATAACAAAAGCATAGGCTGGTACAAAGTCCGTTAAAGGAGAGATCCAGTCCTGAAAATATTTAATCCCCTATCCTGAGGATAGGGGAAAAGTTTCAGATCGCTGGGGGTCCGACCGCTGGGGCCCCCCGGGATCTCCTGTATGGGGCCCCTGCAGCCCGCGGGAAGGGGGCATGTTGACCATCGCACGAAGCGGCGGCTGACACGCCCCCTCAATACAATTCTATGGTAGAGCCAGAGTGCTGCCTTTGGCAATCTCCGGCTCTGCCATAGAGTTGTATTGAGGGGGCGTGTCAGCCGCCGCTTCATGCGGTGGTCAACACGCCCCCTTCCCACGGGCTGCCGGGGCCCCGCACAGATCACGGGGGGCCCCAGCGGTCGGACCCCTCGCGATCTGAAACTTATCCCCTATCCTCAGGATAGGTGATATGTTTTTCAGGACTGGACTACTCTTAAGTGAAGGAAGGACTAGCACTTCTCTGTGCTCACTCCTGTCCTGTCTATCATCCCACTGTCTGAAAACAGAGAGGAGGGGGTTACAGATCAGCCTGCTATGATTGGATGAAGAGAACAGGCACAGCACAACAGACTTAGGGAGGAGGTAAGTGCAAGATGAGTGAGGGCAGAGTCAGTGCTTTGCTCGAACACGCTCCTTCCAGAGCAGCAGAACAGAGAGATTTGTAAGGATATGGAGATATATATATATATATATATATATATATCTACTGCTTTCTTCCAGAAACAGTGCACCCTTCTTGTCCTCAGTTTGTGTGTGGTATTGCAGCTTCATTCTACTTAAGTAAAAAAAGCAGCATTGTAATACCACTGACTGAGGTATGGCTCTCTGTTTTTGTTTTTAACTGTAGACAACACCCCTTTTATACCTTTATGAATTCCAGCATTACTTATTTTCATTAAAATTCTTGTTAACCCTTTAAGGACCTGTACGCCCTTGTCCCAATCCCGCAGTTTGAAGCATGCTCACGAGCTGTGCATGCTTCCTACCCGATGGGTCCTGGTTGCTATCAGCATCTAGGACCCACAGTTAATGCCAGACATCGGTGAATGGGCCTATGTCCGGCATTAACCTTTTAGACACCACAATCAAAGTTGATCACTGTGTCTAAATGCAGGATCTATAGGTGCCAGTTAGCTCAGGGAGCTGATTGGGACATCGGTGGTGAACGGGACATCGGTGGTGAAATTGCGGGTCCTGATCAGATGAGTGGACGGCTGGAGGGCGCTTACCTGCCTCCTTGCCATTCGATTGGTCCTCTGATGCTCCATCCAGGCTCTACAGGCTAGAGCAGCAGAGCGCTGATAACACTGGTCAATTCTGAGCCAAAGCTCAGAAATGAAGAGTGTATGAAATCGCAAGATTGAATGTTATAGCCCCCTATGGGGGCTAAAAAAACTAAGTAAAAAGTGTAAAAAAAAAATTTAAAGTTAATAAATGTGAATAAAAGTAAAAAAAAATACCAAAGTCCAAAACTGCACGTTTTTGGTCACTTCATATACCATAAAAAAATTTTAAAAAGTGGTCAAAAAGACCCATCAAAACAAAAGTAGTAAAATAGAATAAAACCTATGTAAATTGGGTATCCTTCGAACTGTATGGACCTAGAGAATAAAGATAAGGTGTCAATTTCACTGAAAAGTGCACTGCTTAGAAATGGAAGCCCCCAAATTTCTATTTCGCCCCACAAATACTCTTTTTTCCGGTTTTGCAGTAGATTTTGTTATGAAATGATTGAGGTCAATACAAAGTACAATTGGTGACGCAAAAAAAAAAAAGCCCTTTTATGGGTCTGTAGGTTCAAAATTTAAAGAGATTAATTTTTTCCTCCTCCCCTTCTAAAAACCATAAGTGCAAAAATTTAAATTGGACTGGTCCGTAAAGCCAAAATGGGCTTGGTCCCTAAGGGGTTAAATATTACGCAGGATACTGGATGTGTTTTTCACCTTACCGGCCTGTTATACAGTACAAGTCCCGTGGTACCCACCATTCTGCTGGAGAGCGTAAGAGATGCTTTGTACTGACAGCTTTTAAAATGCACCTTCACAGGTTTAATGCTCCTTTATCAAACATCTGGCTCCAAAAAGCTCTAAGTGCCCCTCGGACAAGGTCGCTATCTTAACTTTCACGCAGAGCAATCAGGTCTATTTTATTATTCATGCCCCGGCTGCGTTATCTGTTGGTAGTTTGCATTACCTGGAAGCAATAATTTAAGAAAATGACATGTTTTTCTTCTTCTGACATCGCTGAACAACATGAAGCCTGGACAATGACAGCTAAATTTATCCACAGTATATAAAAAAAAATGACATATTCAAAGCAAGTCGTTTATGGTTTATGTTCTGCCAGTATAAGGCCGTATCTATGGCACATATTTCAACTGCTGGTATTAAATATACATGTTGTTAACCTACACTTACACATGAGGAGGCCGCACAAAACACTACACTGTAACATTCAATTTATAACTGGTCCCCTCAGTGTACAGTAAGATTCAAATGTCCTATATACAGTATATAATTATTTAAAAAATTATATCATAATCCTACACTGTAAAATCCAACAATAAATGTAGTAAGTGGGACATCCCAGCTTGGTTTTGGTCACCTAACAAACCACCGATATTATTATGTTTACATGTTAGACCAGTAGAATAATACTCAGGGACTCTATAGTAACAGGGACTGTTCCCCAGGACTGGCGCATGGCAAATGTGGTACCAATATTTAAAAAAGGGATAAAAAGGTGACCCAGGGAATTACAGACCTGTTAGTTTAACCTCCGTTGTATGTAAATAGTCTGAGGGTTTTCTAAGGGATGCAATTCTGGAGAATCTTAATAAAAATAAATGTATGACCACATATCAGCATGGCTTTATGAGGGATCTGTCCTGTCAAACTAACCTGTTCAGCTTTTATGAGGAGGTGAGCTCCAGACTGGACCAGGGGGAATCGCTGGATGTCGTATATCTGGATTTTTCCAAAGCATTTGATACGGTGCCACATAAAAGGTTGGTGCATAAAATGAGAAGGATCGGGCTGGGGGAGAATGTGTGTAAGTGGGTAAGTAACTGGCTCAGTGATAGGAAACAGAGGGTGGTTATTAATGGTACTTATTCTAATTGGGTGACTGTTACTAGTGGGGTACCACAGGGATCAGTCTTGGGTCCTGTTCTATTTAATATATTTATTAATGACCTTGTAGAGGGGTTGAATAGTAAATTAGCAATCTTTGCAGATGATACTCAACTCTGTAAAGCGGTAAACACTATAGAGGACAGTGCACTGTTACAAATGGATCTGGATAGGTTGGGGTTTTGGGCTGGGAAGCGGCAAATTAGGTTCAACACTGATAAATGTAAGGTAATGCACATGGGGAGGAAAAATTCGGCCTGGGATTATGCATTAAATGGGAGCACACTTAGGACGACTGAGGTCGAAAAGGACTTGAAAGTCTTAGTTAATAGTAAATTTAGCTGTAGTGACCAGTGTCGGGCAGCTGCTGCCCAGGCAAATAAAATCATAGGGTACTTCAATAGGGCCATAAATGCCCACGACAAGGAAATAATTCTACCGCTGTACAAATCACTAGTCAGACCACACATAAAATACTGTGTACAGTACTGGGCACCAGTGTACAAGAAAGATATAGTGGAGCTGGAGAGGGTTCAAAGAAGGGCAACCAGGGTAATATGGGGAATGGGAGGACTACAGTACACAGGAAGATTATCAGAATTATGGTTATTTAGTTTAGAAAAAAGAAGGCTTAGGGGAGACCTAATAACTATGTATAAATATATCAGGGGTCTGTACAGAGATCTCTCCCATGATCTATTTATACCCAGGACTGTATCTATAACAAGGGGGCATCCTCTACATCTTGAGGAAAGGAGGTTTCTACAACAGCACGGACGGGGGTTCTTTACTGTAAGAGCAGTGAGACTGTGGAATTCTCTCCCGGAGGAGGTGGTCATGGTGAACTCTGTATAAGAGTACAAAAGGGGTCTGGATGCATTTTTGGAGAGTAATAACATTGCTGGTTATGTATACTAGATTTATAGGGACAGAACGTTGATCCAGGGATTTATTCTGACTGCCATATTTGGAGTCGGGAAGGAATTTTTACCTTTAGTATGAGGGTCTTTTGCCTTCCTCTGGATCAACTCAGTAGGGACTAATTAGCGTTATAGGTTGAATTTGATGGACTCTGGTCTTTTTTCAACCTTATGAACTATGTTACTATGTTCCCAACCAGTGTGCCTCCAGCAGCTGTAAAATGTCAATGCCCTCAATTAACAGGTTGTGGACAGCATTTTTTAAAAGATGTAGATTTTTGCATTGTGGGAGAAGTGATCTATGAAAAAGTGTGTACCAGCACCATATTAATCACATGCCGTGTGACCATTTAATAAGTGATGGCGAACATACAAATTGTTTTTATACTAGAAAAAAATTGGCAAAAAACAGCCTGCACCAACATTGATACCCCCCAATGTTAAGGAATAAAAAATAAAAAAACTCATGTACCAGCATAAATTCTGTAGGACATTGTTATGATCATTTGTCCAGCCATCTTGTGAGCGCTAAATATTGCAGTAATACACCTGTTGTAAATGGATATAAAAGTCCTGTAAGGAGTCCTGACTGGCTAGCTTCATTCTGCGCACTGAGCTCAGACAGGCTATACTGATGCACTGACCAACATCATGATTGGCAGTGCATTACTCTATTTCCATGGCACACTACACTATTTGCATAGCGTGCAACCAATTGTACATACATGGGCTCCTGTCTATGTCTAAACCATTACTACTGTACAGGAGCAGGGACTCCTGTCTATGCCTAAACCATTGCTATTGTACCGGAGCAGGGACTCCTGTCTATGCCTAAGCCTACACTACTGTACAGGAGCAGGGACTCCTGTCTATGCCTAAACCATTGCTACTGTACAGGAGCAGGGACTCCTGTCTATGCCTAACCCTACTCTATGATAAAGCACATGAAGAAAAATGGAGCCGTTAGCATAAATAATATAGAAATTATACTTTATTAGAAAAAATACACAAATACATAAAAGCAGAGGACTCACACCCAGAAGATGGGGGACAAAGAACAGCAAGGGTGACCCCCCCAGGATACAAAAGGAGCTAATGAAACAAACAATACACAAGCATGGTAGCAGAGACAATTACACATAAGAATGATGTCCAAAAGGACTACTAAGGCTACACAGTAAAAGCAATCAGCACATACTTATACAGAGCTCTACAAGAACATGAGGGGACACCACCCCAATGATGCGTTTTGGGACTGAAGCCTTTCTCAAGGGGTCAAACCCTAACCCTACACTACTGTACAGGAGCAGGGACTCCTGTCTATGCCTAACCTTACACTACTGTCAAGGAGCAGGGACTCCTGTGTATGCCTAACCCTTTACCAATGTATAGGAGCAGGGGTCAAATTATAATTGTATCAGAGAGCACCTGGTACAGTGAATGTACAGTATATACAGAGCAGGAGGAATAGGATGTGTCGTGTCTAGAATGGAGCAGAATCTGCAAGACAGTATGACTTTAGCAGTCACACAATTCATTCTGCATTTCCCCGTTTCTTTTTAGTCTGTGCACTGCCTGTTTCTGAAATTCAGTGCTTCCTAAGAATCGTGTGTCAAGGAAAACCACCCATGTTGGTCTGACCACAGGACTCCACTAACAAAGAGTTGCTTGATCCACCTTAGGGGAAACTTACTTTTTCTGCTCTAACAAGTAGAACATAAATAGAGGTTATTGACAAACCGAAGAAGTCTTTTTTGTTTTCTACACAGACCAGGTTTATGCCAGGCTAGACTCCATTGGATGGCTGTATGACACAGGGTCACTTTTCCCTCCAGTGCATGGGGACTAGTGAAGAATCCTGTGTGTCTGGGCAAGTGTGTAGGAGAATTACCAATAAGGGAATGAAACAAACAAAAAAGAAAGATCATCAAACATCAGGGGATGGAAAAAGAAAAAAAAAGATAGGTACAAAATATATCAACAGACAGTACAGATATCTGTCTAACAGTCTTTTTACTAGCCAGTACTTATGACAAGAGGTGGCCACTAGAGCTAAAGTCCTTTT
The DNA here is from genome assembly GCF_029499605.1 of Hyla sarda. Taxonomy (NCBI): domain Eukaryota; kingdom Metazoa; phylum Chordata; class Amphibia; order Anura; family Hylidae; genus Hyla; species Hyla sarda. Next base: position 360,454,020 of record NC_079190.1, on the reverse strand, counting down.
TTCATCAGCATATAAATGGGTTCTTTACTGTAAGAGCAGTAAAATAATGGAACTTCATTCATTGAACAAGTTCAAGAGGGGTCTGAACACCTTCTTGAAAGACAATATAAATTCCATGTACTAGATTGTTGGTTGGAATAACAACTAGAGATAGCCCCCTCCAGAGCAAAGTCAAGTGAAGTAATGATCTGAGAACTGTATGCAATGGAAAATAATATATAAAAGCAGCTGGAGATGGTTCACTGAAGGTAGCACATAGAACTTCACAATACCTTATTATCAGTCAACTACATTTCTCATCCCTCAGGTTATATAAGAGAGAATCCTTGGAGTGTTTAACGCGTGAAGAGCCACGGGTGGACAGGTTACGTTTTTTTATTGGAGCTGTCCAAGCATTTCACACTTCTGGCAACAGGTTGTTTCGGAAATCCAACCTGGTGTTGTGTGTTTGGGGGGGGGGGGGGGGGGTACAGTAATATTCCGAAAGGCTTGAACTGCCATAAAATAGCTACTCTAAGGTTATCGAGGCTAGCTGGGCTAATGCTGTTGCTGTTATCGATGGAACCTGTTACTTCAAGAGTATTGATAAGTGAAAAAGTCTCTTCGAACCTAACCTTTAAAAATAAGTTTTAATAGCAATGTAATATAGAGAACAAAAAGTAAAATTGTATGTGGGACATACAGTTCCTAACCGCTCAATAGTTTGGTCTTAAAGAAGAACTCCAGCCAAAATTAACTTATCCCCTATTCACAGGATAGGGGATAAATAGCTGATTGTGGGGGTTCAACCGCTGGGACCCCAAGTGATCTACATAACAGGACACGGCTGTCAGTGAGGAGCGTGCTCCATTGACTTTTATGGGAGTGCCAAAGAGACCCGAGTGCGGCACTCGGGCATCATCACCACTACCACTGAAATGAATGGAGTGCATGCAGTTTACCAGTAGAAGACATGCGCTCCTCACTGAGTCTGGGTCCCGTTCCGGAGATCACAGGGGTCCCAGCGGTAGGAGCCTGGAAGGTTAGGGTGAAAAGATAGGTTTAGGATTGGTAAGAAATGGAGTTATGGAATGCATGGGTGTTAAGTGGCCATGTGCTGACCTGCACTCTATTTCACTCCCACTCTTAGACTGGTTTGTTATTTGAGACCAGTTTACATTCTAAGCACTATTGGACTTATTATGGTATTGTGTCCAAGCATTAGTCATGTTTTTGAGCATACGACCTGAAATGTCTAATCTATATGGTATTTTTCATTTCACTGGCAGGCTTTTGGATGTTACTATTAACTGTTTACCATCTAATACAGATTTTTTTAAAATCTATTTGTCACATGTCCTGGTTGTGACCAGTTCCCTTGGTATTCTATTGCTGTAGTGTGGCTCTACCGGTCGTTTTAAGTGTATTTAACCCTTGTGTCTCATGTTATTACATTTGTCTTCAATAAAGATTTTTTGATACTTTTTATATTTACTTTGTAGGTGTGCATGTTATCAGTGTTTGTTGGGTAATACTATTCTTTCTGACATTTGATAACACCCCATTTATATTAAACAAGTAGTTAAGCCCCTCCCCCCACAAAGTATTTTTTTATGTACTAGAACTGCACGCAATACTAACGTCCTTACAACAAATGACTGCTTCCTTTTTCCTTGTCTAATTACAAGAGATGAGAGATGCCAGGCGCACGTGCCCTGCATAACCCACAGCCCTTTTGGTTTAACATGTTCACTGTTCAGCTTCTTTATGTAGCACAATCTACAAACCAGATCGACAGAGAAACTCTACAGAGAAACAGATGTTTTGTGCCTAGAGTGCCCAGCTGTGTACTAACAAAATGAATCTCATGCCAATTACTTAACAATTCCTTGGCACTGGGATTCATCTGCAGAACAGTAAGCAGTGCATAGGGAGAAGGGCACACGGAAACTCATTTTCCACATCTGAGATATTGGCAGGACAGAGACGAGCGTCTGTCATACTTATACATCGATTACGTACTTAAAAGCTGAAGCAAGGTTTGCTACCCCACAGTGTATTCTACATTTATGTAAACCTTCACTTACAATGTGGGAAATACGAAGTAATGGAGGATTTTCATAAAAAAATTAAATAAAAAGATTCAGCAGAACATATACCAATTTGGCAAAATGGCAAGCAATGGCACTCCACAATGTTAAAGAGGTATTTAGATTTAGATTTATTTTAAAAGCTAAACTGCAGACAGCTAAATAAACTGCACCATGCTCTACTCACTCAGAGGTTAGTGCTGGCACTCTGGTCCATCCTGATGTTGTGTTTACATTCTCTCCTAGAGATCCACTTAAGCCTGGACTGTGTGCATGCAAGCTGAGCCAGTCTGCCTTCTCCAGAGGATCCACACTCTCCATCAACGCTTTCCTCTCATTTCTGACCAACCATGTCCTGGGTATCTGTGCCTTATGTTCTTAATATAGTATCTTACTATAGTATGAACACAGTTAAGTTCAGTAGCAGTAGTTCAGTGCTTATTGTAACCCTTTCCTTGCTGTTCTGCTGTTTCTTGCTGTTAAGTTCATAAAGCACCTTGCAAAGCCAGTTCCACAGTGACCTTGTGTAAGGCTGGGTTCACACTACGTTTTCTCCCATACGGGAGCGCATACGGCAGGGGGGAGCTGAAACCTTGCGCTCCCGTATGCCTTTGTATGCGCTCCCGTATGTCATTCATTTCAATGAGCCGGCCGGAGTGAAATGTTCGGTCCGGTCGGCTCATTTTTGCGCTGTATGCGCTTTTTCCCCGGACATAAAACTGTGGTCAACCACGGTTTTAGGACCAGTTGTAAAAGCGCATACAGCGCAAAAATGAGCCGAACGTTTCACTCCGGCCGGCTCATTGAAACGAATGACATACGCGAGCGCATACGAAGGCATACAGGAGCGCAAGGTTTCAGCTTTTTTTTTTTTTGCAGCCTGAGCACAATAAGATGTTAACTAATTCCACTTTAATGGTGTGTGATACAGTAGTTTGTTGTCTGTAGCCTTGAGAGGCTCAAGCTTGTACTCTGTCCTGTTCCCACTCTTTACACAGAAGGTTTTTGTTCTTTTTGACATATGCTCAAAAGGATATCAGTACCTTGAGCACTAATAATGCATCATGTGCATCGAATGTATCTACGAAAGCTGTACTTGTACACATTAATGCATATTTTATTACTTATGCACCCATTATAGCTGCTATGTTAATCTTATGCAAGGATTAATGCTTGTGTACTCTCCTAACCATCTACTAATCCTACTATTAACCAATCAAATTGCTTCTTGCATTTTCTAGAGGCATTTTTAAAATTAAAGAAGCAATCTGATTGGTTGCTATGGGCAACTGCCCCATTTTCACTCTGCGCAAGTTTTAATAAAACTCCCCAGGATATATATAATATGGCTCAAGAAAGATTCAATATGAAGTCATTTTTAACCAGCAGCGTGGCATTTTGAAAGATAATAGTTCTAAAGGAAAAAGCACAGTTAACAATGGTATGCTCCGGTAGACTTTATCTGAGAAACTGACCAGACAAAATTGCTGCACCTGTGTAACGGTATAGGCCAAAACTATAAAAGAAAGATCACAGTATAGTAACTTTAAGCCAGGACGACAATAACGTAATGCGCATTTTGTAGCTCACAAAGCATAAGTGATCTCATCATAAAAAGATCTTTTGAAAAAGGTCAAACTTTTTGTACCATTTCAGACACTTTGGAAAGCTTTAGAGATTAATCTGGCATTTTCAAATATCATTCAAGGTCTACAGGACAGAATGGTAGGAGTAACAGGGTGTTCTTTGGATTTACAATATAAGAAATCCATTATAGGAGCCAATCTAATAGCGGTTTTGGCCAAAGAATTGACTGAACCATCTACTAATGATGCTTTGAAAGTGTTGTGTACTACTCCGTTATACATGGGCCAACAGGGCACAATAATGAGCGCAGATCTCAATAATTGGCGCTGGTTTAATGAGCCTTATATTACTACTAATATTTTCTTGTACATCGGCTGAGCGCTGGTCCTTTTACAAGGGTAATTTAAAGGGAAGAAGGGTTCCTACGAACGCTCATTTGCCCGATAATCAGCCTGCGTGAAAGTGTTTTTCGGTTGGGTTCACACCTAGTATATTGGTCAGTATTTGGTCTTCATTTTGGTTAGTATTTTTGTGTTTTTAGATTTGACCAGGAGTGGAATGTTAAGATTTCCATTTCTGTTTAGGACCCACTCATGGTATAAGGCTAAAAATATGGTCCAAAATGAGGACAAAGTACACACCAAAATACTACAAATGAACCCGGCCTTGGAAAGTTCCAGATCATCTACCATTATGAAAAATACAGTGAAAAAGAAGAGGCTCTGCAAATGAGTTACGTGTTCCCACCAATAGCTGTGAAACGTAGATAGAACTTCACAAAAAAAGAGTTATGCATTTAAAGAACTCTAGTGGAGATGGTGGGACTTTACTATTTACAGAGCACTGTGAGGATTTTACTTCCGGGAAGGGGGTCTGGACCGAATAAACCCTAGTCCGCGAGTCTGGTTATAATAGCTAAGCAGCTTTCACATAAGTGTAATATGGACAAAAGTCTTGGCCCAATTGTGAGTCTACCCAGAATAAGAGAAGTGTGGTGATCTATGAGATACAAAAAAGGCATCCATATTACACTTGTTTGCCTTAAAGAATATTAAGGCCACTTTCCCACATCAGTATTTCAATCAATGTTTTATATCTGTATATTTTGTAGTATTTTTCAAGCAAAAGCTGGAAGAGTAGCCTACTAAGAGAAAATGATAATGGAAATGGTTTCCCCTCTTCCAGATTCTAGACTGGCACCTAGTATTGATTTACCAATATGGATTCACAGTATTGATACGGTCATGTAATGTGACCCAGGTTTCAGGGAGAGCAAAAATGAGATTAGATTCCATCCTTATGAATCCAGACATCCATTTTTAAAGCAAGCCTGGAAAATAAGTGGCCTGAAAACACCATAAGATATACACAGCAAATGTTCAAATATGGCTGTTTTGGCGGTATCACATCAATAAAAAGAACACAAAATATGATGCAAGAGAAGACATGTGGATAGTGACTGATCTGTACAATGTATTATTTCCTCATCGTGTAAGTGTATGGTTGAAAAACCTCTGGTATGTAATGTTGTCATTAAAGCAGCATAGACAACATCTTGAAACTTTGATAATCTTTAGATAATAAGGTTTCTTTCATATTTAGTCTCATCTTGTCAAACAAGCTTAGAAAAAGACTTCAATATTATAAGGTCACATGGAATACCATATGTCACATCATTTGCCACAAATGTTAGATCAGCTTTAGCAAATAATTATTCAGGGCCAACTGCTTTGTGTTGTAACATCTGAGCAAAACATATGTGGTCCCAACGCCATGTGCAAAGTGCATGCGAAGACTGAAATCAATAACGTCAAGGCCACAGGATTATTATATACAATAATATAATCTACAATTATATATCAGACAGAAAGATGTTGTCTTAAACTATGCATTGAAGGGAGCCTGTCAGCACGTCGGATCGGTTGGAAAAAGTTTTTATTCACAGATACAAGTGTCCTGGAGGCATGACCATGCCATTCAAGTGCCACCGTTTCACCTCCTTCAGTCTTCATTGCAGCACTTGGATTCCAGCTCTGCTGAAGTGGAGGAGTGGTGGAACGAGCAGGAGAGTGAAGCTGCGGCACTTAAACGACTTGGTCATACCTCCAGGACACTTACAGCCATGAACAAAACAATTTCCTAGACAATCCAATGTCTAACTACTGCCTTAAGTTCATATTTAAAGTGGACCTGTAAGATCAAAACTGCTAGTAGGCCTATAGAGAAGTCTGTTTGGAGAGTCCATAAAAGATACCCAATGTTTTATTCATGCGGCCCAAGAAAAAAGCTGTTGAAGCACATAGAGGCCACCACAAGTGCCTAGGAGGTGGGGTCTTAAGCGCCCAAAGCTTCTTGCAGAACATCAGATTTCAGTTTACTTGTTCTGCATTGAAAATATCCAGGAAAACAAGCTTAAATGTAACTTTTACTAATATGAATCAAACACCAGCAGACAGTTATATCAAAAATAATTTAAAAATAAATGATTGTAAAAATCTAATATATAACATGCGGCTGGTTCTGGATCAGAGTACATCAATTAACAACCTATTGATGTACTACATAATTGTCTAGGCCCTAAACCAAGGCAGATGTTTCACCCCTAAAAAGGGCAACCTGCTTTGGGGCCTGACCTATAGACCCTAGCGCCATCCTAGGTAATGGTAGGTCAGAGCCCACCCGTTACCTAGGCAAACTAAGGTCTTTGGTGACTGCCTGTATAAACGTAGCTGTCACATGGTGCACGACCAGACACCAATAACCAGAACAAAGATATCGGCTCATTAATACTAGTTGCAAAAGAGTATGCCCCTATAACAAACAATCAATGCCCCGTAACAGAACCGCCCAATGCCAGAATACAAGATAATTAAATTAAAATGTCTCAATGTGTTTCCATATAAATCTTCTTCATGGAGGTATGCCAATGATAATATCAGAAGGAATATAATGTCCGTCTCCTCACGCAAGGTCCTGCCAGGGTAGTTTCTAAGTGTCCAGAGCATCTCCAGTCCCTCCTCTTATCTATGACTGATTGTCCTATCAGTCTTCTGACTAGACACTAGGGGGGAGATTTATCAAAACCTGTCCAGAGGAAAAGTTGCTGTGTTGCCCATGGCAACCAATCAGATGGCTTCTTTCATTATTGAAAAGCCCTCTGAAAAATGAAAGAAGTGATCTGATTGGTTGCTATGGACAGGTTTTGATAAATCTCCCCCCTAGTGTCCAGTCAGAAGACCGATAACTCTCCCCCTAGTCATACATAATAGGATAGGCAGAGAGCTCCACCTAAGCCCTTGTGGTGGCAGCGTCCAGGACCTTCAACAAATGTTTATCACAGTCATGTAAGCAGCATGAGCGAGACACTAGGTATGTATGGAGTCCCCTCCAGCACTTAGTATAGGCAGGTCAGCAGTTTCGATAGTTCACCCCTGCTGACAGGTCCACTTCAAAACGCATTTGTCCACAGCTACGCAGCAACACAGTCAGTTCTTCAAAAAGCAAAAATGTGCTGACAGACTAACATAGATGTGCCACCAAAGGCTGAATGGCAGAGGTTTCATCACTGTGATCTAGCAGCAGTCAAACTAGGAAATCTACAGACTGTGCCATGTTGTATCCAGTCGGCTCTACTTTGCTGTGACGGGTAGCCACACAGACACTCATTGTATTCTGTATAATGTGCGGGATGAGATTGCCCCCTAAATACAAGTCATTACTCATTTTAAGTATAGCTGTCCAGGTTTCATCCAATAATCACTCACAGACTTCTGTTAGCTGGCAGAAATTGTAAAACATCATATTTCTTCCATATTTTAGCATGAGCGAGTTTTTCTCGGTCCCAAAAAGAGCATATTTTGTGATAAACAACACAATCTGCTCTTCTCAGTTTACACTAATCTACCAGCTGCAGCTTCTCAACAAGACTCCAGGTTTAACCAATCATTAGCCAGGTTTTTGTCATAGAAATAAGAGGGGGGGAAAAAACTAGGATAATAAAACTGTTTAAGGGTGCGTTCACACGTGCGTATATTTGCTGCAGATTTTGCTTGCCATTGACTTCAATGGGTAGCAAAATCTGTTGAAGCAAATCTGCAGCAGAAATTACGCGCGTGTAAACGCACCCTTAGGGTATGTTCACATGAACTAAATATTCTTTTATCACGGGCTTACCAGCAGAAACTCTGCAGCATATATAGTATGTGTGAACATATGCTTAGGTTGCAAAATAAATATAACCATCAGAAATAACTGGTTAACTGAAGCTGTCCCCAAGGGCAATTTTAAATGCCATAATTATTCCATAGGTCAACATAAAGTTCTCGACTGGGTGAGTGCATGATAGTGGTAAAAGAATTGATAACTTGTCAGACTTCCCACGTAGTATATTTCCTCACTTGTCCGTGAGGATATTACTACATAGGGAAAATGAAACGGAGACTCCCGATACGGGTGAAGGAACACCTTCGCTCCGTCCGCACTGGTGTAGGAGCATCTAAGTTTATTGACCACATCCAGAATAAACACAGAGGAGATACGTCCATCGTCAAGTACAGAGGAGGCAATAGGCACCAGGTATTAGAAAAAGAAGCCTGCTGGATCATTCGGACGCATGCGTTAGGTCCGCTGGGCTTGAATAATAAAAATTAAATGGGTGCGTGCCTTCCTCCCATAATCTCTATGCAGTTTGGTATTGCTTTTAACTTATTTTGTTGTTTGTTTTTGATATTGGTGAAATGTATCCCTGTGTACCTAAATTCACATGTTACTATAGTAACCCCTAACAAACTCGCTCTATAAAAGGTAATACCTGGACGTATAGGCGTCATTACGGGTTTGACAAAGCGCTGCACAGCGTGAAACATGTCCTCACCCACCTGAGCGTCCCCCGCCTCACCTGTTCCATCATGCTCCCTGTGTTCCTGTACCTGCCGTCTGTTATTTCCTATTGGAATAATGCTTGAAGATTATATAGCCGCTTTATGGGCGAGTGCTTCATCGTTCTTTATCTACCAGTGCATTAGGTCTGAACATAATGAACCAAGTTCGCCCGTAGAGATTGTGAATCCTGACGCCAATTAGCGCACCACAAAACCGATTGTTTTCTTTTTCTTTTTTATCTGTTGTGGTAACAAAAATACAGAAAACCGGTGCAAAAAACCCCCACAAAAACAAGAGACTAATCCACAGAAGACAGCGCTTTTCCGCTTAAGGGTGCGTTCCCACCTGCCATATACGCAGCGTATCTCTCACTGCGCAAAAATTACAGCCGCAGCGGTAAATACGCTGCGTATTCCTTGCTCACTATACACACAGGGCTTTCCAGCGGCAGCCCTATGTGCAGAGTGCGTTTTGGAGGCAGAGCCGCACATCACACTATTTCTCCCGTTATTCGCCTGTCACAAAATAACGGCCATTATTAATAACGGGCAACAATGGGTTAACACAGCTATTAAAAAAATCTCATAGACTATAATGGGATTTTCTAATAGCCGTTAGTGATTTTGTACCGGCCGTGTAACTGCCGATTTCCCCTTTTTTTAGAACGGGAGAATATTTTATAGGGGGGTCAGGATTTATATTAAAAACTGCCCATTGTGGAGAATGAGGTAGAGAGATACCCAGGGTAGAAGTAAAATACTGAGCAAGTTCTTGATACACCGCCTAATAGGTCAGCCAAGGGATGTGAAGGTTTCAGGCACCCATATGAAGACTGATAGGAAATCTTCCCAGCAGGTGTAATATAAGCTCTATGAAAGATCATTAATGCCATTGCTGTAAAGCATTACTGATCTTTAATATAGCCTCCAAGCAATCCTTAACTGTAAGTGAATGAGGTTGAGAAGACCATTTACCCGACCCTGGAGAGGAATCAGACGAAAAGACTGATGGTTTAAGAAGCTTATAGAGAAAACCAAACAAGCCTAGACCATTTTACTGAAAGATTAAAAGGGGTACTCCGGCGGAAAACTTTATATATAGTTTATTTATTTTTATTTTTTTTTAATCAAGTTAAACAGATTTGTAAATTACTTCTATTTAAAAATCCTAATCCTTCCAGTACTTTTCAGCTGCTGTATAATACAGAGGAAGTTCTTTTCTTTTTTAATTCCTTTTCTGTCTGACCACTGTGCTCTCTGCTGACACCTCTGTCTAGGTCAGGAACTGTCCAGAGCAGCAACAATTCTCCATAGCAAACCTTTCCTGCTTTGGACAGTTCATGACATGGACAGAGGTGTCAGCAGAGAGTACTGTGGACATAGAGAAAATAAATTCAAAAATAAAAGAACTTCCTCTGTACTATACAGCAGCTTATAGGTACTGGAAGGATTAACATTTTTAAATTTTTAAAATGTCGGCGGTGGTCTCTGGCCCTGCAAAAAAGCTACTGCAGTTCATTGATTTAAAGGGGTAGTCCAGTGGTGAAAAACTTATCCCCTATCCTAAGGATAGGGGATAAGTTTGAGATCGCGGGGGTCCGACCGCTGGGGCCCCCTGCGATCTCTCTGTAGGGGGCCCCGGCTCTCCGCCGAGATAGCGGGTGTCGACCCCCGCACGAGGCGGCGGCCGACACGCCCCCTCAATACATCACTATGGCAGAGCCGGAGATTGCCGAAGGCAGCGCTTCGGCTCTGCCATAGAGTTGTATTGAGGGGGCGTGTCGGCCGCCGCCTCGTGCGGAGGTCGACACGCCCCCTTCCCGCGGGCTGTCGGGGCTCCGTACAGGAGATCGCAGGGGGCCCCAGCGGTCGGACCCCCCGCGATCTGCAACTTATCCCCTATCCTTAGGATAGGGGATAAGTTGCTCACCACTGAATCACCAATGGACTACTCCTTTAAAGCGCCCGCTTTAAATCATTGATCTGCAGCGGCTTCTGCGGGGTCGGGGGGGCTGGGGTTGGCTAGGGGAAACAGTCGATATCGGTATAAGTTATCGGCTATCGGCCTGAAAGGTCACAGATTATCGGTGTCGGCCATAAAAAAATCAATATCGGTCGATCCCTACTCCAAGCCTGAAATCCAGGCTTGAGCAATCAAGCGCAGAAAACACTGATCAATGCATTCCTATGGCAATGCATTGAAGAGTGCCTGCAATCAGTGTATGCAATGTTATAGTCCCTAGAGGGGCTATAACACTGCATAAAAAAAAAGTTAAAAATTAATAAAAGTGATTTAACCTCTTCCCATAAAAAAAAATAAAAAAAATGCAAATAAAAACAAGCATATGTGGTATCTCCGCGTGCGTAAATGTCCGAACCTTAAAAATATATCCTTAATTAAACCACACGATCATAAAACAAATGAATAAAAAGCGATCAAGAAGTCCGATCAAAACAAAAATGGTACCGATAACTTCAGATCACGGCACAAAAAATTAGCCCTCATACCACCCCATTTGTGCAAAAAATAAAAAAGTGATAGGGGTCAGAAAATGACAATTTCAAACGTATTAATTTTCCTGCATGTAGTTATGATTGTTTCCAGAAGTACAACAAAATCAAACATATATAAGTAGGATATCATTTTAATCGTATGGACCTATAGAATAAAGATCAGGCGTCATTTTTCCCCAAAAATGTACTGCGTAGAAACGGAAGCCCCCAAAATTAGCAAAATGGCATTTTTATTTTTTTTAAATTTTGTCGCACAATGATTTTTTTTTTTTCCCGTTTCGCCGTAGATTTTTGGGTAAAACGACATTACAAAGTAGAATTGGTGGCGCAAAATAAAATAAAAAAGCCATCAAACTGATTTTTTTGGTGCAAAATTGAAAGGTTTACGATTTTTAAAATGTAAGGAGGAAAAGATGAAAGTGCAAAAACTGAAAAACGCTTTGTCCTTAAGGGGTTAATACTTTCCTTTTACATAGGAAATAGCAGAATCTAGTTCTTGCTATTATAGACAGATATCAAACACTGCAATCAGTGACTCTTCTTATTCCATTAGCGTTTACAGGCAGGCCCATCCATCAACCACTATATAAATGCTATAGGAAAACAAAGGCTATGCTACACATTGCCTTGATGCTACGGATAGCAACAAGATATGCATAATCTTTGCATCTGACATCCACAGAATGTATCGCCTGACACGGCTTTGATAAAGGTAAAGGGCTTATTAGCAGAAACCATATTGTCCATGTTAGTTGGGAAAGCAAGAGTCATGGACAAGACCCATTTTTTATCCATCGCTGTGCTTTAGCACAGCGATGGATAAAAAATGGGTCTTGTCCATGACTCTTGCTTTCCCACCTAACATGGACAATATGGTTTCTGCTAATGAGCCCTTTACCTTTATCAAATGTTGAAATGAATACCCAAGGTGAACATTAGAAGGAAACCTTATCCCTAACACTGCTGCCATAGGCGATAAAGATAAAGCACAAAGCTAGTCAAAGGCAAACTAGCAACACGTGAAACAGGTAGCACAGCACCAAATGCCTTTTGTGTGTGCACACAGGTTTGTTATATTACACTATAACACTTCTCTAAGGGACTTGACAGGTATTGTTGATCTCTATTCAGTCTATTGTTTCTTTATCATAAATTCTGACTCTCCATTTAATTGAATAAAGAAGAAATGGGCTACAAATTATTGTATTAAACTAATTTTTAATATAGGATTTAAATACAACTTCTATCATGAAGACACTCTTGGAAAAATAGGGTTTTGTAACTTTAGCATTTCCCTAATGCACTGGTGGTATGGGAGTTGTGCTGCAAGCAAGGACCATCGGAGAGCAAATTGTGCATCCGCAGACTCAATTTCCCATGGCAGTCAAGTTAGTCAGCAGACTAGAGATTATATTTTATGCCAGTCTTTGCTTTGCCAACGGGACAGACTTCAAGGGGTACTCAGCTGAAAAATATCTTATCCCCTATCCAAAGGATAGGGGGGATAAGATGTCTGATCACGGGTGTCCCGCCACTGGGAACCCCCACGATCTCCAGTGTGGCACCACAGTCATCCACGACCTTAAAAGGGATACTCCACTGGCCAGCATTCGGAACTAAATGTTTCGAACACTGTTTTCACCCTGCAGGGTTGGCCACGCTCCTCGTGATATCACGCCGCCTCCTATAGACTTTCTTTGAGGGGGCGTGACTGTGAAGTGGCAAGTGGCGTGGCTGACCCCGCAGCGCAAAAACAGTGTTCGGAACATTTAGTTCCGAACGCTGGCCAATGGAGTACCACTTTAAATGCTACCATGCACTTGAATAGGCACCATATCTGCAGGCAATGAAATCATCCCCTCGAAGGACAAGGGTAGGATTTGTCCAGATTTGACAATCCTTATAATAAGCAACTACGTTACAAGACAGGATTGTGGATACACAGATACTCTACAATATCTACAAGCACATGATAACCGAATCATCATTATGTTGCATTATTTATCCGTTATGAAGCTTTTTATGACTAAATTATTCCTAGGCATTGCTCAATTACTGCTGTTATACATCAATAAATACATCAGCTAAAATGAGAAGCATAACCGAAGAGCATAAAGAAAAGACACATTAAAATGATACTGGGAGCAGCATTTTACAATTCATGTACATTTCGCAGCTAGTTCAATGCTCAATTTTACACAGTACAAAATGAGGTCAGCTCATCAGCTTTCACCCGCACAGTAATCTTTTGATGATGTCTTAAGATATGTACTGAAATGCAAAGAATTATGTGCCCTTCCATATCTGGATGATGATAAGTCCATCCGTCAGTTATCCAACACATTCCTAATGCTGAAAAGGGGCTTTTAGACAGCAAGATGTGGATTAATAGAGAATGCAGCCTGTGCACCCTTTTACCATCACATGCCTTTCATTGCACTACACAATTCATCTTCATGTGAACTGCTTTATATGCCGCCATCAAGCAGCTATACAGGCTTCCATGACCTTGTTCATACACTATTTCTCAAATACATTTCTCATCATATAAGTGTCTTGGCAGAAATGTAGGCACAATCATTTGGTACCGTATATACTCGAGTATAAGCCGACCCGAATATAAGCAGAGGCCCCTAATTTCACCCCAAAAACCCAGGAAAAGTTATAGACTCGACTATAAGCCTAGGGTGGGAAATAAATCATCCCCCCCATGTCATCATCCCCCCCTCTCATCATCCAGACCCCCGTCATCAACACCACCTTCATCAACCCCCCGTCATCAACAACCCCTTCATCAACCCTCCCCATCATCATCACCCCCCCTCATCATCCAGACCCCCATCATTAATACCCCCGTCATCATTCCCCCCCCCCCCCTCATCATCACCGCCTGTCAATCCCTTCAGTGGTCTTCAACCTGCGGACCTCCAGATGTTGCAAAACTACAACTCCCAGCCATTCCCGGACAGCCAAGGCAATGTCACTAGTCCGGGGCCGGGCCCGGAGCGGAGAAGAGGGCCTCCCGGTGAAAATGGACAGCCAGGAACGACTAACCCTCCCCACCGGACGGTCCCTGCAGCATAGATGGCCCGGACCAGCTCACCCTTCCTTCCCACTGAGTGGAGGTGAGTAGAAAACTAAAGGGGGGTCGGGATGATGACAAAGGCTGCAGTGGTCTTCAACCTGCGGACCTCCAGATGTTTCAAAACTACAACTCCCAGCATGCCCGGACAACGCTGGGAGTTGTAGTTTTGCAACATCTGGAGGTCCGCAGGTTGAAGACTACTGAAAGGGATTGACAGGCGGAGAGTTCACTCGAGTATAAGCCAAGGGGGGCGTTTTCAGAACGAAAAATCGTGCTGAAAAACTCGGCTTATACTCGAGTATATACGGTATATGCCTCCATCTAGAGCTCTCACTCATATTACAGGGTTCAAAATGTGCAATTTACTTCTAAGTCTAAATATACATATTTGCACACATTCACCAGAACTGAATGGATTATTAATGAAAAAAGAAAAAACCTGCGGTGATCCAAACGCAATAAACATTCAAAGCAAGGAGACGTAAAATGTACTCAATAGTCACAGGAGGAATAAAAAACATTCTCATCTTCTTACTCTTTAGTAGAAGAAAGGACGTTTCCCTAAACTACACTGATTGTTGAAGGGGTGATAATAGGAGGAAAAGCTTGTGTATGATGAGAGAGATGACAATGGCGGCCTATTATCTTCCAGTCATCATGTGCTGCTTCACGCCCTCCTTCATACACACTGAACCAGAAAATGTTTTGATTCTGCCCAATGATATTAAATTAAAGCCACACCCCAATATTACAGTACCTAGTCCAAATATTCACAAGTGTTTAACATCATTACAACAATTTAATATGAGAAGACACGACTGCAGCAGTGACATAAGACCTGTCTATCAGCTTTAAAGCTCTTCACATGGCTTTAATCTAATTTTTCTCCTCAAATTGTACCTTTCATTTGAAAAAAACACATTTTATACAAAATTTTAGAAAACATTATATAAATGCTGTGTGTTTTTTACATCTGGCTCAAAATACAGGAAGTGTGGGCAGGACAAGCAGGGCTCCTTGCAAGCTTCTGGTGCACAGAGCCCCTGCCTGTCCTCGGTGCACAGAGCCCCTGCCTGTCCTCGGTGCACAGAGCCCCTGCCTGTCCTCGGTGCACAGAGCCCCTGCCTGTCCTCGGTGCACAGAGCCCCTGCCTGTCCTCGGTGCACAGGGCCCTGCCTGTCCCGCCCACACTTCCTGTATTTTGTATCTGCACAGAGACACACTGGCAATAGCCGCAGGGGCAAGACAACGTTTTTTCACCCAAAAATACACACATTTATTTTACCAATGTATATTACAAATATACATATTATGGTATAATTTACATTACATAAAACATTTTGCAAATTACAGTGCCTATTTAAGCAGGAAGTATTTTGGCTGATAAATGCAGCAGTCCCACATTTCAAAGTAATCCAAGTATAACTTTCCTTTTTCTTCAGAGCAGAAATGCATTTTGGCAGAGTTTCAGTAACAATTATCTTAAAACATAGGTTTCTATGGTCAATGACAGACACCACAATTCAGCGCATGCAATTATATAAAGAATAAATGTTATTAAGGTCTTTCAAGTTAAACAAATCGTTTTGAGCCGAGAAAGAAATGCTGAAAGGGGATTTTGAAAAACAAAAATGAATAACCTTCTGCAAAAGGAGAACAAGAAAAAAAAAATCAGAACACAGGGGGGCTCATAATTTGGTTGGAGATTGCTCACCCAACATTTTCAACAGTTCCTTTGTGGGGATCCCTTTTTTATCGATCTGTAGATTTGTCTTTACCGCTTGGTCAATGTTTACTAGTTCGATAGGGCAGTTACATTTTAGGACATACTTTGGACATTCTACTGGAAAACATGAAGATAATCAGTATTTCCAAATATCACTTAAAGCCCCCTTCACATCATGTTTTCCATTGCCTCTATACCTAAGGATACCTTCAACAAGATATTCTGACATAGGGAATATTCCGGGTACTAAATTTAGTGAGGAAAATTTCTATGCCCTTACTGCCCTATGGTACTGGAGGAGAAATTAGGCAGAATCGGCGCTTATTTCAAATGTAGATAAGTTCCGCCAATAGTGCTGTGCTATTCTATGTACTGCACTAGTACAGCCTGTAGTTCCAACACCATATGGTCTAAAGACATGCAAAGACATCAGGCTGTAGTAGTTGAGTACATAGAACTGCTCAGTGGACTCCTTCCAAATCGCTGGTTATGCTGCCTCTGAACCTTGCGCCCCCCAATATGCAGGCCTGGCCATTGGTGGATGACTGCAGGGCGTGTGGGCATGAGCGCAACTTTTGTTGGATTCCCGCTGAAGATTGAACAAGTTCAACAGAACTCAAACGTGTTAACTAAGCAACTGAATCCCACTAAAAATCCCACTGCGGAATCCAGTGCCAAATTTCTGTAGCGCGAAAGGGCTCACATGCAGGAGTGTATCCTATGGTAATCATCCAAAAGTTCAGCTCACCGCACCTGCAAAACAGCATGCCTCGCCTCGGTACCCGGAAACCTGAAGCACACCAGAAGAGATCAAAAGCAAAGAAGGTCCTGCTCACGAGGTAATAGTCCCAAATTGGTTTATTTCTTTATTCTTTCAGCATACAAAAATAAGGTAAAAGATGAACGATATTAAGAGCACCACTTGTCGTGCTCTTAATATCGTACATCTTTTACCTTATTTTTGTATACTGAAAGAATAAAGAATGAAAACAATTTGGGACTCTTACCTCATGAGCCAGACCTGCTTTGCTTTGTATAATATGGTACAGCTATAGATTTTAAAGGGGTACTCCTCAAAAAAACATCTTATCCCCTAGCCAAAGGATGACTGGGGTGCCGCACCGGAGGCTGGGGACCCCTGCGATCTCTGGTGCAACACCCCAGCCACCCGTGCATGATGCAAACTCTGCTCTGTGCCGGATGACTGCCAACTACAGCCGCCACAACCCCTCCCATTCATGTCTATGGGAGGAGGCGTGACTGCTACGTACTAGCCGCCACGCCCCCTGCCATAGACCTGAATGGAGGAGGCGTGGCGTGACATCACAAATGCGGAAGCTCTAAGCTTCCATTTTCCGGACGCTGCTGCAAGCCCGGAGATCGTGGGGGTCCCCAGCGGCGGGACCCCCGCCATCAGACATCTTATCCCCTATCCTTTGGATAGGGGATAAGATGTTTTTCGGCAGAGTACCCCTTTAATAGCCAAACACAGTTTAATACTTTTAACAAGTGCTCTGTCTCACAACGTATAGTTTTTATTTTTAGGACACAACATTATCTACAGGCAACAAAAAACATTATGTAAAATGACCTAACATGGTCTTACAATCTGAAGTTCCATTATTAAAACATTCAGTAGCATTTACTATTTTTACTGTAAATTTATAGAAATTAGACTGCCAGGTGTTGCTGTAACACGACAAGTTCACAAAATCTTCGGAATTGTAACAGGTGGCCTACTTCATAGAGCATTGTTCTGAGCAGAACACCACGTCCTTGCAAAGCCTGAGCTTGTGGTTTGTCAAAATATGACTAAAATAAAATTAAAGTACCTCGCATCGCTGTGATACGTGTCAGATGTGTCGTCAAATAACAGCATTATCTTGTTCGATTTGATGCCTGGCATTTCATGCCATCACGAGGACACAGGCAGGTGTCTGCACACGGGCTGCTGTTTTTCTGCCACTTAATTACTATTCCTGTAAAACCATCAAACACTGGGGAGTGGGACTGACTGAACAGATGTGATCCGCTGATTCATAGCATACTGATGAGAAGTTTAGTCTTCCGGAGCCAGGTCCGTCTTACGACTGTATTACTGTCCCTGTGAGATCTGTAGGCTGTGTGACAGAAGCAGGATCGGATCCCATTAGATTTTCTGAAGGTATTAACTTCCATTTTTAGCACGGAGCACGTGGCCAATTCAGGGTTCCTTTCTTTCCTTTGATAAAATCTAGTCATGTGTTAGACACCAGTCACACATTTCCTACAGGTTTATACAGCGGTATGAATGAACTGATTTTTAGCGCTAGCAATTCCTATGACTAGATGTGTAAAGTTGTCTCTAAAAAACACTGAATATTGTACTAAATACAGTTGTATGTCAAACAAAACAACATAATAGGCATAATTCTATTATGGTTTTGTTAGGCCAATGAAAAGAATTTCACAAGTCTTCTGTATTCTGAGAAAGGTATTAGTAGGGTAGCTTTCCCACGCATTCAAAAATACCCTAAAAATTAGCATTTTGGCACTTGATGTCTGCAAATACAATGACACAGCCAGTTTTTCCTCAATGGTCTCCCCAGAGGTTGTCAAGGACTAGATAACAGAGCCAATTTCTTTCAAAAACAGCACCACCCCAGCTCTCCGGTTGTGTGTGGTATTGCACCTGGGCACCTTTCACTTCACTAAAAGAGAGCTGCAACACCGCACAACCTAAGGACACAAATAGGAGAAGAAGTCTGGCACTACTGTCCAAACGAGACCTATCCCAGACAGAAAGTCTGTAACTGTTCACACAACTCGTGCGGTGCCGGGGGTGCAATCCAAAGGGCAAAGACAGATACAATCCAAACCAGGAGAAAAATGAAAGGATGCCCTCACCCGGGAGTCTTGATAGCAGAAGATTTTATTGATTCATTGGTACAAAACGCAGGCGGGTAGGCGCAGAGGAGCGACCTCGCATCGACAAGCTGTTTCCTGCGCACAAGGCACACTTCTTCAGGTTGCTCAGCGCCTACTCGCTTGCGTGTTGTACCGATGAATCAATAAAGTCTTCTGCTATCAAGACTCACTGGTGAGTGCATCCTTTCGTTTTTCTCCTGGTTTGGACAACCTAAGGACAGGTGTGGTGCTGTTTTTCTAATCCCGCATAACCCCCTTTAAAAAGAATGTGGCCCAGATTTATGAAAGAATGTCTACGGTAGAGCTATTTTCCCATGTTTATTTGGGTGGGGGGGTTTCACTAGCGTGGATCTTATTTGTCAAGAAGGTGCAGCAGGATGATGAATATTGCGCGGCTCTGCTGTGGTGGGAAAAGCTCTACCACATACACTTTTTCTAGACGCTTGTGAGGGAGCGGAGTAGACACTTTACCGGGTCCTGAATTTGGCAGGTTAGGTATTTTTACTTACTTTAACAGCTTTCAAAGCTGCATGGACATTTTTACTTGAATTGTAGACACTACAATCAAATTTGATTGCGGTGTCTAAGGGGTTAAAGCCGGGCATCACCGTGATCGGAGATGTCTGGCATTAGAGATGGGTCCTGGTGGCAGATAGCCAACCAGGACCACCCAGCTATGACCTGTGCTCCGCTCCCGAGCACGTCATAGAAGGGGAGTGGGACGCAGTCGTCCACAAGAGGTTAAAGGTTGAATTGCGGAAGGTAGAAATTATTCTCACACCTACTGGTAGGTGGTGCAGATTTGCGCCTAAAAAAGTACCTTTGCGCACAAAATAGCGACTTTTGACAAAAGTCGCAAAAGATAAATACCTGACTACTGCATGGTCAAAAAGAAAAAGTTCTACGGCTAGGCAAAAAGAGTGAAACGGTCTATATCAAAAGACGCATAAAAGTTGCTAAATATGCTGCTTGCACCTGAACTGCGCTTAAACAGAAAAAAAAAAAAAATAATGCTCTAAAAGCAATGATAAATCTCCCCCTGTGTGTTCTAATATGTGTCAGTAATAAGTGAAGCCCTGGACATGGCTCATGGCTTTAGCTAATACTGTATACAGGCATTAAAAAAAGGACACATCAATTGAAAGCGATAGCATGAAAGCCCGAGAAACTGCACAAAGCCGATTTAGGACTTAGACAACGAAATAGGTTTCTCCAAATGTGTGTTTTGAAATCTGTGACACAATGATTTTCAATAGCGGCAAAAACTTTATTAGCGCACAGTAATTCCTGCATTCTACTTATTGATCTGTCTTGTTCTCTTCATTCTTCTGTGCGAAAATGAAATCAATAGACAGCCAAAAATTCTTCCAACAAACAATATTACGATGCAACAATAACTAACGGAGAGACAGACGGTAGTAAGGATGACATCACCGCCACAATTAAAATTATTTATTATTATTGCTATTATTTGTAAAATTAGCAAGCCTAGGCTCGCGCTTCTTTTTTTTTCCCGCTGAATATAAATATTATGTAAAAACAAATATAACCAGAAATAAATATACAAGAACCACAAAAAAGTTTTTTCCCCTTATTCACATAAATGGGATGAAGTGGATTAAAACCATATGTAAACTGATATTTGGGCATCACTTGTCACAGGATGATGAAGCACCGAAAAAAAATGCCTATTTTAATCAAATTTGTTTTCAAGAGGCAATGACGCAGAATTTCCAAACAGTGAAGTAGTTGATGGCCCCTGACTTCTATTTACATTTCGGTTACATTACGATACCTTCCTGGGTGTTTTCGGTCATTTGTCAGATTTGCTTAAAGAAGCAGAATCTGCTTTATCTACAAATCATGTGGAAATAAACAACACAATTTAATCTACATAGAAAGCTTCCAGGAATGTCATAAAATTGCAAATCCAGTTTTACCACTGACCACACACAGACCTGCAAAGTCAAGGGCTTCCGCAAACATAAGCTCAACATAGGGTAAAGTTTCCATGCTGCAGAAAAAAACAGGAGATACACCATTTAAAGGGGTTATTATATATATATTACATCTCAACTGTCTCCAGAAAGTTAAACAGATTTGTAAATTACTTCTATTAAAAAAATCTTAATCCTTTCAGTACTTATGAGCTGCTGAAGTTGAGTTGTTCTTTTCTGTCTAAGTGCTCTCTGATGACGTGTCTTGGGAACTGTTTCCCAGACAAGCAGAGATGTCAGCAGAGAGCACTGTTGCCAGACAGAAATTAACAACTCAACTTCAGCAGCTGATAATCTGTTTAACTTTCTGGAGCCAATTGCTATACAGTGATCCCTCAACTTACAATGGCCTCAACATACAATAGTTTCAACATACAATGGTCTTTTCTGGACCATTGTAACTTGAAACCAGACTCAACATACAATGCTATGGAATCTGCAAAACGTGTCAATGGCTGGAAGAACCGACTAATCAGAATGGATATTTCACTGTTAAAACCCGTGTACTGTATTCCTAAAGTGCAAGCACTGACTGGCTGTCTGGTAGTGCTCCCTACAGTACAGGGAGGTATTACATGTTCTGTACTACTCTTTACCTGTATTCCTGAAGTGTATGCACTGACTGGTGTCTGGTAGCGCCCCCTACAGTACAGGGAGGTATTACATGTTCTGTACTACTCTTTACCTGTATTACTGAAGCGTATGCACTGACTGGCTGTCTGGTAGTGCTCCCTACAGTACAGGGAGGTATTACATGTTCTGTACTATTCTTTACCTGTATTCCTGAAGTGTATGCACTGACTGGTGTCTGGTAGCGCCCCCTACAGTACAGGGAGGTATTACATGTTCTGTACTACTCTTTACCTGTATTACTGAAGCGTATGCACTGACTGGTGTCTGGTAGCGCCCCCTACAATACAGGGAGGTATTACATGTTCTGTACTGTTTACCTGTGCCAGGGGTAGCTGCTCCTTTGGACATCAGGTGAGGGCGGCTCCATTTTCCTCTTTTTAGGACATTGCGTGTTCTGTATAGGACACTGGAGAAGCTTCTGTCCTCTACATAGACCAGTGTTTCCCAAAGAGGGTGCCTCCAGCTGTTGCAAAACTACAACTCCCAGCATGCCCGGACAGCCGAAGGCTGTCCGCGCATGCTGGGAGTTGTAGTTTTGCCACAGCTGGAGGCACCCTGGTTAGAAAACACTGAAATAGACAATGATTTACAGCTCCCAGCAGATCTTTCTTAGGCTGGGTTCAAACCAAGTTTTGTTAACTACGGTTCCCGTATACGGCTGGGATGAGGGGGGGGGGGCGGGGCTTAATCGCGGCGCCCGCACCCAGCCGTATTCGGGAACCGTATTTAATGCATGTCTATGAGCCGACCGGAGTGAACCCCAGCCTCCGGTCGGCTTCGTTTTCGGCCGTATGCGGTTTCCCGACCGCAGGCAAAAACGTGGTCGACTGCATTTTTGCCTACGGTCGGGAAACCACATACGGCAGAAAAAGCAGCCGACCGGAGGCTGCGGTTCACTCCGGTCGGCTCATAGACATGCGTTAAATACGGTTGCCGAATACGGCCGAGTGCGGGCGCAGCGATTAAGCCCCGCCCCCTCCTCCCAACCGTATACGGGAACCGTATTTAACGAAACGTGGTGTGAACCTAGCCTTACCTTTATGTGTATGGAATTGCTTTATCTCTATTAGTTATCTACTTATTTTTCTTTAATCCTCACTTTTTCCTATTTTTGGATGACATTTTGGTGGCTTCAGAACCAATTACCAGGTTTCCATAGAGTTATGGTCTCAACATACGATGGTTTCAACATACAATGGTTGTCCTGGAACCAATTAATATTGTAACTTAAGGGACGACTGTATACTTTTTTTTTTTTTAATGCGCAAATTATTATCCATAGAATCCTCATGGCTATATAAAGCAACCATATGGGGAAAGCTTTGATATTGTCAGCGTTACCATGTACATAGTAATTACCAAAAATAAGTGGAAACATTAGGCGGACAAATC
Source organism: Hyla sarda (assembly GCF_029499605.1). NCBI lineage: Eukaryota > Metazoa > Chordata > Amphibia > Anura > Hylidae > Hyla > Hyla sarda. The sequence goes on along the minus strand of NC_079190.1, from coordinate 360,431,230 downwards.
TTCATTCTTCATTCCGCCAGACCAAACTGGGATAGAACAGAATATGCTGATCTCCCACAAAGGAGAAAAGAATGTATCTTATTTGAGCTGCCTTATAGGGACATTACAATATAAAGGAGAAAAAAAATATGGTTATTGTAAAAAGAAATTTATTACGGTTTTTCATTATACTTTCTAAATTCATTCTTTGGAATTTTAAAGATCTCTGCTCCCTTTGAACAGATCACATCACTATGAGAGAGAGAGACACTGCAGTCCATATATCTGCTGCAATAAACTAGTTATCCAGGAACAAACAAACAGAGCTAATTTCTTCAAAACAACTTGGCTTCAGGGGAACTGAACTGCAATATCACAAACAACCTGAGGACAGGTGAGGCGCTGTTTTTCTCATCCCGGATAATCAACTGGTGCCAAAGTTATCCAGATTTGTAAATTCCTTCTATTTAAAAATCTTATTGCTTCCTGAACTTAGCTGCTGTATGCTCCACAGGAAGTTCATTTCTTTTTAAAGGGGTACTCCGGTGGAAAACTTTTTTTTTTAAATGAAATGGTGCCCGAAAGTTAAACAGATTTGTAAATTACTTCTATTAAAAAAATCTTAATCCTTTTAGTACTTTTTAGCAGCTGTATGCTACAGAGGAAATGCTTTACTTTTTGAATTTCTTTTCTGTGTTGTCCACAGTGCTCTCTGCTGACCCCTCTGTCCGTGTCAGGAACTGTCCAGAGCAGCATAGGTTTGCTATGGGGATTTTCTCCTGCTCTGGACAGTTCCTGATACGGGCATCAGGTGTCAGCAGAGAGCACTGTGGACAACACAAAGAAGAAATTCAAAAAATTTAGATTATCCTCTGTAGCTAACGGCTGCTAAAAAGTACTGAAAAGATTAAGATTTGTCAATAGAAGTAATTTACAATGCTTAAAACTTTCTGGCACCAGTTGATTTAAAAAAATAAAAAAAGTTTTCCACCAGAGTACCACTTTAAGTTTCTTTTCTGTCTGACTACAGTGCTCTCTGCTGAAACTCCGTCCATGTCAGGAACTTTCCAGAGCAGGAGCAAATCCCCATAGCAAACATATGCTGCTCTGGACAGTTCCTGACATGAATAGAGGTGTCAGCAGAGAGCACTGTGGTCAGACAAAAGAAATTTAAAAGAAAATAACTTCCTCTGTAGTATACAGCAGCTGATAAGTACTGGAAGGGTTAAGATTTTTTTAATAGAAGTAATTTACTAATCTGTTTAAATTTCTGGCACCAGTTGATTTAAAAAAAAATAAAAAATTAAATTATTATATCTATATCTATATCTATCTATCTATATGTGTGTGTGTTTTCCACCGTAGTACCCCTTTAATGTTAATCCCTTACCGGGGTCGCCAGGTCATCTAAACTCTTAAAATCCCAAATTTGCCCTTAGTGTTTCTAGAAGGCTGGGTGACCCCCAAGGAAGAAGGAGCTGAACATAGTCTATAATAACATAACAAAAGAGAACAATTCAATGACCCAGGTTTAAAGCTCGTGTAAACTGCAAAGTGTCTACCATAGAGTCCCTATGGGGCCAAATCTGTTGCCATATGGAGCCTCTGTAGGGAATCTTTATTACAGCACTTCTTCTAGAACAGAACACCCACAGGGATTTTCTCAGTCGCTCATGGGGAGGGAAAAAAAACTGTATAAAAGGAGAGAGACCACGCTGAAAAACTTCTCCCCTATCCAAAGGACAGGGAATACGTTTTAGATCGCGGGGGGCCAACTGCTGGGACCCCTTGCAATCTCCTGTACGGGGCCCAGTCTCTCTCTGGGAATGGAGCGTCACGAGCCCTGCATGAAGCAGTGGCCGACACTCCCATAAATCTCTATGGGAGGGGCAAAGATAGCCAAACAGCTCTCTTATAGAGACACATTGAGGGGGTCTTGTCGGCCGCCGCTTCGTGCGAGGGTCGGCATGCCCCGCTCACAGGATAGCCGGGGCCCTGTGCAGAAGATCACTGGGTGTCCTTACGGACACACCCCTGTGATCTAAAACGCCTTTAGATAGGGGATAAGTTTTTCAGCGTGATATTATCTCCTTTAATACAGATAGATACAAAAACTTTGGATATATTGTAAAGCATTGCTAAACAATAAGTGTTGCAATTGCTTTCATCAGAAAATTTTCACTAATTCATGCCGAAAAGCCAGTCAAAAAACAGGCCACTAGGGGTCCCCCTGCCTGCTTGGTCACATACCAGTCCGGCCATGTCCAGCTGTCTGTACCTACATCATGGACCCAGGTGGTGATTGGCAGGGCTGCATGTATGCTCGCTCCCGAACCTCACTCTGCCTGTGTGAACACGTAGCCGGGAGTGAGCACAGAGTAAGTAAAGACCTGCACCCCGGAGCTCCACAGCAGTCAACGTCAGAGTGCCGAGTGCACGGGGGAACAGCAGATATCGGCTGGTGCAGCTCTGGGGTTCGTTCCACACATTATTCAGCTCTCTGCCGGCCACTGCTCATATTGCCGCCTGCCGCCGCGTGTCTACAGCTTCTCATCTTCCCATCCGCCACATCTCCATGGTGCTGTTTCGCTCATGTTACTCCTGTGTGGCACTGACTGTGAACATTCTGAGAGATGTAGTTTTGCTAATGCTGGGGGAGATGTGAGCAGACAGCATACTGGGATAGGGGGCGGAGACCTGCACAGTGAGGCCACGCCCCCTCCTTTTGAGAGAAATTTAAGCTAGTGAGCTATAAAAGTGTAATAAATAAAAGTGTAATAAAAAAATAAATAAATAAAAAAATAAATAAAGGTGTAGACACAAAAAAATGAGATATACATGGTCAGGATTAGGTACTGTTGGATCTCTATTTGTCTATAACACACAAATAAACGGTTTGTGTTGAGCTGTACATTTCGTTGTCAATGACACACATGCCTCACTAAATGGTTTTACTGTATAATGATGGTAGCTTAGTCCGCCACTTAATGATTCACCACCTTCTTAAGGAGTACGTCATATAAGTCTGACCATTCATCGGCAATTACAATTTAACAGCTGTACGTGTTACCGAGCAGATTACACCTGCTGACAGATGATCTATTTTACTCATCAACAATGGCGCTAATCCCCTGTAGACATCACATCCGTCTTTGACATCTGCAATAAGATTATTTTGCCTGACAATATAAGCAAACAGCTTCTTATTCTCAATACAGGGAGGTGTTTATCTTAAGCCATAAACATGAGAAAGGTGCTGACCAAGCATGCAAGTTTAGGGTGCTGCTACAAGATTTTTTCGTTTTTTTTCCAAAGCCGTTTTTGTTTTGTGTTTTTTTTGGGAATATAAATGGAATATGTTCTTTTATAATGCAAAATAATGTTTATAACATGGCATTCAAACTATATAACATTTAGCTTGCCACAAGACGTATCCAGCTGACTTAGCCCTTTTATATGGCACTGCACAAGGAGGGTGTTGATGGCATCACAGCACAATCATAGCCTTGGATATGGCACTGCACAAGGAGGGTGTTGATGGCATCACAGCACAATCATAGCCTTGGATATGGCACTGCACAAGGAGGGTGTTGATCGTATCACAGCACAATCATAGCCTTGTATATGGCACTGCACAAGGAGGGTGTTGATGGCATCACAGCACAATCATAGCCTTGGATATGGCACTGCACAAGGAGGGTGTTGATCGTATCACAGCACAATCATAGCCTTGGATATGGCACTGCACAAGGAGGGTGTTGATGGCATCACAGCACAATCATAGCCTTGGATATGGCACTGCACAAGGAGGGTGTTGATGGTATCACAGCACAATCATAGCCTTGGATATGGCACTGCACAAGGAGGGTGCTGATCGTATCACAGCACAATCATAGCCTTGAATATGGCACTGCACAAGGAGGGTGCTAATCCCATCACAGCACAATCACAGCCTTGGATATGGCACTGCACAAGGAGGGTGTTGATGGCATCACAGCACAATCATAGCCTTGGATATGGCACTGCACAAGGAGGGTGCTAATCCCATCACAGCACAATCATAGCCTTGGATATGGCACTGCACAAGGAGGGTGTTGATATTATCACAGCACAATCATAGCCTTGGATATGGCACTGCACAAGGAGGGTGCTGATCCCATCACAGCACAATCATAGCCTTGGATATGGCACTGCACAAGGAGGGTGCTGATCGTATCACAGCACAATCATAGCCTTGGATATGGCACTGCACAAGGAGGGTGCTGATCGTATCAAAGCAATCATAGCCTTGGATATGGCACTGCACAAGGAGTGTGTTGATCCCATCACAGCACATTCATAGCCTTGGATATGGCACTGCACAAGGAGGGTGTTGATCCCATCACAGCACATTCATGGCCTTGGATATGGCACTGCACAAGGAGGGTGTTGATCGTATCACAGCACAATCATAGCCTTGGATATGGCACTGCACAAGGAGGGTGTTGATCGTATCACAGCACAATCATAGCCTTGGATATGGCACTGCACAAGGAGGGTGCTGATCGTATCACAGCACAATCATAGCCTTGTATATGGCACTGCACAAGGAGGGTGCTAATCCCATCACAGCACAATCATAGCCTTGGATATGGCACTGCACAAGGAGGGTGCTGATCCCATCACAGCACAATCATAGCCTTGGATATGGCACTGCACAAGGAGGGTGCTGATCGTATCACAGCACAATCATAGCCTTGTATATGGCACTGCACAAGGAGGGTGTTGATCCCATCACAGCACAGTCATAGCATTGGATATGGCACTGCACAAGGAGGGTGTTGATCGTATCACAGCACAATCATAGCCTTGGATATGGCACTGCACAAGGAAGGTGTTGATCGTATCACAGCACAATCATAGCCTTGGATATGGCACTGCACAAGGAGGGTGTTGATCCCATCACAGCACAATCATAGCCTTGGATATGGCACTGCACAAGGAGGGTGTTGATCCCATCACAGCACAATCATAGCCTTGGATATGGCACTGCACAAGGAGGGTGCTGATCGTATCACAGCACAATCATAGCCTTGTATATGGCACTGCACAAGGAAGGTGTTGATGGCATCACAGCACAATCATAGCCTTGGATATGGCACTGCACAAAGAAGGTGTTGATCGTATCACAGCACAATCATAGCTTTGGATATGGCACTGCACAAGGAGGGTGTTGATCGTATCACAGCACAATCATAGCCTTGGATATGGCACTGCACAAGGAAGGTGTTGATCGTATCACAGCACAATCATAGCCTTGGATATGGCACTGCACAAGGAAGGTGTTGATAGTATCACAGCACAATCAGCCTTGGATATGGCACTGCACAAGGAGGGTGTTGATCGCATCATAGCCTTGGATATGGCACTGCACAAGGAGGGTGTTGATATTATCACAGCACAATCATAGCCTTGGATATGGCACTGCACAAGGAGGGTGTTGATCCCATCACAGCACAATCATAGCCTTGGATATGGCACTGCACAAGGAGGGTGTTGATATTATCACAGCACAATCATAGCCTTGGATATGGCACTGCACAAGGAGGGTGTTGATCCCATCACAGCACAATCATAGCCTTGGATATGGCACTGCACAAGGAGGGTGCTGATCCCATCACAGCACAATCATAGCCTTGGATATGGCACTGCACAAGGAGGGTGCTGATCCCATCACAGTACAATCATAGCCTTGTATATGGCACTGCACAAGGAGGGTGTTGATCGTATCACAGCACAATCATAGCCTTGGATATGGCACTGCACAAGGAGGGTGTTGATGGCATCACAGCACAATCATAGCCTTGGATATGGCACTGCACAAGGAGGGTGTTGATCGTATCACAGCACAATCATAGCCTTGGATTTGGCACTGCACAAGGAGGGTGCTGATCCCATCACAGCACAATCATAGCCTTGGATATGGCACTGCACAAGGAGGGTGCTGATCGTATCACAGCACAATCATAGCCTTGGATATGGCACTGCACAAGGAGAGTGCTAATCCCATCACAGCACAATCATAGCCTTGGATATGGCACTGCACAAGGAGAGTGCTAATCCCATCACAGCACAATCATAGCCTTGTATATGGCACTGCACAAGGAGGGTGTTGATCGTATCACAGCACAATCATAGCCTTGGATATGGCACTGCACAAGGAGGATGTTGATCGTATCACAGCACAATCATAGCCTTGGATTTGGCACTGCACAAGGAGGGTGCTGATCCCATCACAGCACAATCATGGCCTTGGATATGGCACTGCACAAGGAGGGTGTTGATCGTATCACAGCACAATCATAGCCTTGGATAAAGCACTGCATTTTTCAGCTTTACAGCAAAAAGCCCAAACATGCAGGAAGAAAAAAAATGCTCCAGCACTCATCCGATCCAATTATTTGCGAAGGTAAATACCAACAACAAAGCCTTGCTGTTAGTGTTTACCTGCTGCAAATACAACCAATTGGCTCAGATGAGTGCTGGACTGTTCTTTCTTCCTGCACACACAACATTTCCACCTTCATGACAGACATCTGAGAATCTATCTAAGTTCTCCAGTCACAGCTAAAGCAAAGCAAATCCTGGAATACAATTCAAACACTGTACTGGGAAAGTGATATAAAAAAAACGCAATATGCTTTTATGTCTCTAGGGGCCCTACAATATAGATTTCTGTCTCTAGGGGCCCTACAATATACATTTCTGTCTCTAGGGGCCCTACAATATGCATTTCTGTCTCTAGGGGCGCTTCAATATGCATTTCTGTCTCTAGGGGCGGCGCTGCAATATGCATTTGTCTCTAGGGGCGGCGCTGCAATATGCATTTGTCTCTAGGGGCGGCGCTGCAATATGCATTTGTCTCTAGGGGCGCTGCAATATGCATTTGTCTCTAGGGGCGGCGCTGCAATATGCATTTGTCTCTAGGGGCGCTGCAATATGCATTTGTCTCTAGGGGCGCTGCAATATGCATTTGTCTCTAGGGGCGCTGCAATATGCATTTGTCTCTAGGGGTGCTGCAATATGCATTTGTCTCTAGGGGTGCTGCAATATGCATTTGTCTCTAGGGGCGCTGCAATATGCATTTGTCTCTAGGGGCGGCGCTGCAATATGCATTTGTCTCTAGGGGCGGCGCTGCAATATGCATTTGTCTCTAGGGGTGGCGCTGCAATATGCATTTGTCTCTAGGGGCGGCGCTGCAATATGCATTTGTCTCTAGGGGCGCTGCAATATGCATTTGTCTCTAGGGGCGGCGCTGCAATATGCATTTGTCTCTAGGGGCGCTGCAATATGCATTTGTCTCTAGGGGCGCTGCAATATGCATTTGTCTCTAGGGGCGCTGCAATATGCATTTGTCTCTAGGGGTGCTGCAATATGCATTTGTCTCTAGGGGTGCTGCAATATGCATTTGTCTCTAGGGGCGGCGCTGCAATATGCATTTGTCTCTAGGGGCGGCGCTGCAATATGCATTTGTCTCTAGGGGCGGCGCTGCAATATGCATTTGTCTCTAGGGGTGGCGCTGCAATATGCATTTGTCTCTAGGGGCGGCGCTGCAATATGCATTTGTCTCTAGGGGCGGCGCTGCAATATGCATTTGTCTCTAGGGGCGGCGCTGCAATATGCATTTGTCTCTAGGGGCGGCGCTGCAATATGCATTTGTCTCTAGGGGCGGCGCTGCAATATGCATTTGTCTCTAGAGGCGGCGCTGCAATATGCATTTGTCTCTAGGGGTGCTGCAATATGCATTTGTCTCTAGGGGCGCTGCAATATGCATTTGTCTCTAGGGGCGCTGCAATATGCATTTGTCTCTAGGGGCGCTGCAATATGCATTTCTGTCTCTAGGGGCGGCGCTGCAATATGCATTTGTCTCTAGGGGTGGCGCTGCAATATGCATTTGTCTCTAGGGGCGCTGCAATATGCATTTCTGTCTCTAGGGGCACTGTGAGCTCCATTTTGTTGGTATTACAGTAGTTTATTTTTATTTTTTTAATTGTCTCCCCCACCATCAAAGCTAAATGGTCTCTCCCACCATCACAGATAGTCTTCTTACCCCCATCATCATTGATAAAGTTTGCCTACATTCTATTCAAGCTTTTTTCTAAGTAATATGGTGAAACCAATATCCAGCATTGAAATGATTTTCCATTTGTAAAACCACCGTATATACTCGAGTTTTAGCCGACCCGAATATAAGCTGAGGCCCCTAATGTCACCCCAAAAACCCAGGAAAAGTTTTTGACTCGACTATAAGCCTAGGGTACAAAATACATCATCCCCCCCCCATGTCATCATCCAGACCCCCGTTATTAACACCCCCGTCATCATCCCCCCCCCCCTTTCATCATCACCCCGTCATCATCCCCACCCCCTTCATCGTCACCACCTGTCAATCCCCTTAGTGGTCTTCAACCTGCGGACCTCCAGATGTTGCAATCGGCTGTCCGGGCATGCTGGGAGTTGTAGTTTTGAAACATCTGGAGGTCCGCAGGTTGAAGACCACTGCGCGGGCCTTCTTCATCATCCAGAAAGAAGGGTGAGCTGGTACGGGCCATCTATGCTGCAGGGACCGTCCGGTGGGGAGGGTTAGTCGTTCCGGGCTGTACATTTTCACCGGGAGGCCCTCTTCTCCGCTCGCTCCGGGCCCGTCCCGGACTAGTGACGTTGACTTGAAAAAGGTTTCCAACTTTGTTTTTTTTTTTTAAGGCATTAATTTTTGATAATGTTACACCTCTAGCAGCCGCACTACACAGAGTGGTCATCATTTAAAGAAGAGCTTCTAGGACCTTTCAACTACTGACCAATCCTTACAATATCCTATTAGTGCTTGACGGACGGCGTCCTGGGAGTCAGACCACCACAGATCTGCATTATAACGTTTGCCGAGTACTGCTGTTCTACTAATATAAAGTCCAGCTAATCGGTTGGACATACACTTCAACTATCACAAGGATAGACCACAAATTGAAATCCTGTAAAACCCCTTTAATTCTTATATACTCTTCATAATAGTATATGTAACTGAACTGCAATTTTATTTTGCACTAAAAGCATATAGTCTGAAACTGGCCGCAATCCTTAGTAGTCACAGAAACTAGCCACAACTCTTAGTGCTCACACAGCTTACCTTGAGCTACAGGTTTTACATCGAGTTGCCATTGCAGTGCATTTGTCAGGACAACGTGGTGTTCTACTATAAAAACAATAACAACCTCACGTGACAATGTAATGCAGCCTCACGAGACAAAAGAATGAGTAAAATGCAGGCACACACCACTAACAAACCTAATAATTCAAAGTTCTCACTTTGTGCACTTCTGAAATTCCAAAAATGAAGTCCATTTAGACCTAAAATGTCTATATTTACCAAGTCACAGATATAAATTTTTTGTGAACGATCCGTAGTTTTAATATTTTTGTTTAGGGCATAAAAATCTATTTTTTATATTATTGCAACAGTTCTTGGTTGTGAATATCAAACACTTTTACCCCTTCTGCCCGAGGGTCGGCACCCCAGTGTTACATAAGCAGCCAATCACGACCGGGGGGATCACAATCTATTCTATACACAGCAGTTAGGAACATCACAGCTGAGGATGCGGTAGTCATGTGACACTGGAGTGCTGACCACCAGATGGAGAAAGGGGACTCAGCGCAGGGAAAGGAGGCGGAGGAAAGTAAAGAAAAGTTTTAGGGGGGGAGATGAAGGGGCAGTAGTGAATGACACATAGGGGGAAGCTGAGGGAACGGTAATAACTGACACAAGGTGAAGATGATAGAACACAAATGACTGTGATAAACAGGGAGATGAAGAGACGGTAATAAGTGTGACCCAAGGGAGAGATCAGGGGACAGTAATGACTGACACAGGGGGAAATGAAGGGACAGTAATAAGTGTGACACAGAGAGAGATAAAGGGACACTAATAACTGATCATATTTGGTCATAATGCCCCGCTGCGTTACACCCCATTGCATGAAGTGCAACTTTTTTTTTTTCTACTTTTTTTTGCTGGCTCCTAGATTTTTAACAAATTTGTCACAACATGCCATTAAAATCAAAACCGAATGACCATGGATTCAGGAGTTTGTCTGGCGCAGAGAGGAACCATCAGAAAGCCAAGTAAAATCAATGGATTTATTAAATGCAATGCGTTTCGCTGCGCATGCGCAGCGAAACGCGCTGCATTTAATAAATCCATTGATTTTACTTGGCTTTCTGATGGTTCCTCTCTGCGCCAGACAAACTCCTGAATCCATGGTCATTCGGTTTTGATTTTACTTCTACCCAGGAGGGCTGCAGTGGACCTTCTTGTACATCTCTTCTGCACTTTACTTTGTTGTGTGTGGGCACACAACCAACTTTGGTAAGCGGTTTGGGAATTACCGTCCCCCACCCCCACTAACAAGATCTGCTGATCCCGCACATGAGGCGCCTTCCTCCTTCTCTCTAGATTTCACAACATGCCATTGGAATAGGCAGCTGTCAGATACATCTGGTGCCACTTCTATCGGAAACAAAAAAAAAAAACAGTCAACTTAATGTCAAATCAGTCAAGGCCTTCCTTCTGGCTAAGGATCACTCTGAAAAATATTTGCCAGATCCTATATTTGATTTTCTCATATGTTCAAAGGATGATACAAAAAAAGAAAAGAAAAAGGTTTACGTTTTTGTACAAAATTATGTATTTAGAGCAGTGTTTCCAACCAGTGTGCCTCCAGCTGTTAGAAAACTACCCCCCCCCCCCCATTGCATGCTTTGCAACAGTTTTGCAACAGCTGGAGGCACACTGGATGGGAAACACTGATTAAGGGAATGATAACAAAATAACAAAACCTATATTATTGAAAAGTATGCCATGATATCAGTAAGTTTCACCAGTATGTCCTTACACACTGCTGTAGAGGTAACAATAAACAAATCTACATGTGACTATGGCTTTATAGTGAGATGAGATTCCGGCTGGAGATAAGAAAACAAATGCAAAATCCAGCCCAACCTGAAAGCATTGAAGTGCACATGAGAAGCCTGCAATAGAGGCATAGAAACCAGTCGGGGCAGTTTAGTGAGTGAGCATGTCACCGAAACACTCAGAAGACCGACACCGATATGAGTTTCACTTTACTCACCTCTTACTGCTCCTTTCATGAGTCCTATCACACAGCAGGTAAATACTCGTGTGGTATCAGAGCAAAGGTATTCACATTAGTCCAGAAATATTTATTCAACTCTGTCACAGATAAAGAGAACTTTTAACCTTACTGAATATTTACACAGTATTTATTCATCAGCTGAATAAAGGAAATGTAAATTTCATGACCTGAAACAACATTATCCACCAAAATACTACCACAGTCTATTCCATAGTTCAAACTTAAAGGGGTACTCCACTGAATTTTTTTTTTTTCTTAAATCAACTGGTGCCAAAACGTTAAACAGATTTGTAAATTACTTCTATTAAAACACCTTAATCCTCCCAGTACTTATCAGCTGCCGTATGATCCACAGGAAGTCGTTTTCTTTTTGAATTTCCTTTCTGTCTGAACACAGTGCTCTGTGCTGACACCACTGTCTATTTTAGGAACTGTCCAGAGCAGGAGCAAATCCCCATAGAAAACCTATCCTGCTCTGAACAGTTCCTCACATGGACAAAGGTGTCAGCAGAGAGCACTGTGGTCAGGCAGAGAGGAAATAAAAAAACAAAACATAAAAAAAAAAAAAAACTTCCTGTGGATCATAACAGCAGCTGCTAAATACATTAAGATTTTTTAAGAGAAGTAATTTACAAATCTGTTTAACTTTCTGGAGCCAGTTGATTTAAAAAAAAAAAAAGTTTTCCAGTGGAGTACCCCTTTAAAGGGGTACTCCGCTGCCACAGCATTTGGAACGTTTTGTTCAGAACGCTGGGTGCGTTCAAGGCCACGCCCATCATGGTGTCACGCCACCTCAATGCAAATCTATGGGAGGTGGATGACTTCATGAGGGGTGTGGCCACGACGTCACTACCCCCACCGCCCACACCCAGCATTCTAAATGAACGCCGGGTGCTGCACAGAGATTGCGGGGGCCCCAACTACAGGACCCAGCGATCAGACATCTTATCCTTTGGATAGGGGATAAGATGTCTAGGGGCGGATTACCCCTTTAAGTCAGGCCCAGAACTGGGAGCGATCTTCCATGCTTTATTGGTGAAGTCTCTTTGCCCTGTTACTTTCCAGGTTTCTACCTGATTTACTATTTTGTCCACAAAAGTTAGGGTCCTATTACACATTGACAGGCAATGAAAATAAGCGTCCATCTAGTAGATCTTCACTAGTTTACAAGTCTTGACCAACATGCAGGGAGGGCCCCATCAACGATCACTGGATCACTCATGAAGCCCTTTACTTGTCATAAGTGCATTCCCTATTGCATGGAAAAATGTGTAGTTGGTGAACAATGGTTTTGCAATCATGTTACACAGCAATTGTCTGTATCTGTTACAAAAGTCCTATATTGTTTATTTGTTATTTCTTCTTGGTACCTTCCTGTCTCTTAGGAGGGGATGGTTCCTTAGTATTTAAGGTCTGAATCCAGGAGGTAATAATACATGTTATGATTAAGGGTCGAATGACCTGAAACAAGTTAGACGTATTGTAAAACCTTCTCCTGTGCCATTAGTAATGCTATACTTCCCTTGTCTGTCCACTGATATATAGCATATAATATGGATTATAATAAAAAGTTTTGTAGAGAGCTAGGTAAACAAGAATATTTCCTATATTGGTATGTCAATGAATTATAGCTGGCCATAGATCTCTAAGAGCTGTCGGCCAAACACTCATTCAAACCCGCAACACACAAACATGCTCGGTAGAGATGAGCGAACTTACAGTAAATTCGATTAGTCATGAACTTCTCGGCTCGGCAGTTGACTTATCCTGCATAAATTAGTTCAGCTTTCAGGTGCTCCCGTGGGCTGAATAAGGTGAATACAGTCCTAGGAGACTCTTTCCTATTACTGTATCCACCTTTTCCAGCCCACCGGAGCACCGGAAAGCTGAACTAATTTATGCAACCGTCGAGCTGAGAAGTTCGTGACAAATCAAATTTACTGTAAGTTCGCTCATCTCCAATGCTCGGTTGAGGGAGCATACATTCTGAATGGTTAGCAAAGATAACGCCACGACAAGACAGTTTAGGATCAGGCATTTTAAAATCCAACATTCCCTCCCCAAATTCCAACATCTGGAAGAGAGTGAGGAGGCCACCATGACATTCGATGGTCAGGTGATTGTGCCAAAATTGGTGGGTTTGGCCATCTTTGGTGTATGGCCTGCTTTACTCAGTACAGTGACCATTTAGATGTGTTCGCCTATGTGATGAAGTACTTTCTATTGGCAGAAATAATTTTGTGGATATAGCTCAAGGGCACCTAGAAAATAAAAGATCTGCACGTAACAGTTTATTACAGAGTACACATCTTTGGATGATGGTTCAAGGATAAATAAATTTTTTTATATGGAACTGTATGTGCACTTTAAAAAGAGGAACTCTGGTACTAGACGTCCACAGGATAGGGGATACGTGTCTGATTGAGGGGGGTCTGGCACCTGGGACCTCCCGCGATCTCCTGCCTGTCACCTGTGCAATCTGCATGCATGGAGCGATCTCCACTTTGTGTCGGATTACTGCCGACCACAGCCCAAAGCTGTGGTCAACACATCTCCTCCAGATATCTCTATGGGAGGTGATACACGAACGCTGTATCCTCTGTCTCTCCCACAGACATGAATGGAGGGGCAGTGTCGACCACAGCCGCTACAAATTTAGCACAGCAGGTGTTCTGAACATAAATGTTCACAACACTAAAGTGCCGGGCCAGAGATCACAGGGGTTCAAACAGTCAGACCCTACGCTATCAGTCATCTTATCCATATCCTGTGGATCAGTCTAGTACCGAAGTTCCCCTTTAACTAATACACAGATATTTGTGTGTGTGCGTGTGTGCGTGTGCGTGTAGGAAAAAAAGGGGAAACAGCACTCTCTGAAATTTTTTTTTAAAGGGGTTATCCACCATAAGGCGATTTTAGTACGTACCTGCCAGACAGTAATGGACATGCTTAGGAAGGATCTGCACTTGTCTTGGGGCTAAATGGCTATATTGTGAGATTACCATAATACTGTGGCTAGCTTTTTGTGAACTGGTATTTCCTGTTTGACTTTTCTTTTTTTGACTACAAATCCCACAATTCCATTTTCCTCTCTCCCACACATCAGCCACCCCTCCCATTGAAACAAAAGACCTGTGGTTTTCAATCAGGGTGCTTACAGCTGTTGCATTAGTTGCAGATTGAACTCTCTCCCACCAAGCAATCCCTCCACCCATTGAAGCAGACAGGCTCCTTGTCATCAGCTGACTAGCGAGTCAGGTCTCGGCTGCATTGCAACCTGGGGAAAATCTGAGACAACAGTCATTTTGTATGCTGTTAAAAATAACTATTGGACTGAAAATCACAGAAGAATTGTGAGAAAAACGTCACACACAGTTACAGACACTATATTATGAACTACACTAACTTTACAGCCCCTGTAGCATAGTCAAATAAAAAAAAATCCTGGAATACCCCTTTAAGTATGTGGATGCAAGCAGTCTCAGGGTCCAAAATTGCAAACAGAAGAAGCGGCTGCAGCACACTGGAGTATCCAGGATACAAAAAAGTGATTTATTCCAGCTTTAGCTGGAATAAATCACTTTTTTGTATCCTGGATACTCCGGTGTGCTGCAGCCGCTTCTTCTGTATATATATATATATATATATATATATATATATATATATATATATATATATATATAGAGATAGATAGATAGATAGATAGATAGATAGATATAGATATATACACACATACACTGAGTAGAAAATCATTTCTTGAACAAGAATCCTAAAATGGTCTTAAATTTAGCAACAGTGTAGTAGAATTGTCTGCAATGCTTATGTCATGTGGGTGTCCTGATCTCTGCATCAAACTTACGAGACTCATTATGGGCATTGTTCTATTCACAGACAGTATAAGAATGTTCCTGTACCCAAATAAGGTCATTCTACAGTAGTTATTTTTGCAGACACACAAAACAATCTTCTCATCTGCATGGATCCATCATCTTGCCTTGAATTAAAACATAAAATGGCCTTATCAAAATAAAACATTTCAAGGCCCTGAAGGCAAAAAACAAACAAACAAAAAACGGATACCAAAAATGGTTTACAACCGTATTTACATTTCCTATATTGTGCATTTAGTATTCCAACAGTAACCACGCTGCGTTGTGATCCGGTACAATGGCGTGTTTTATGAGTGCAATTGCATGTTTTATGAAAAGCTATTAGCCAATTTCATTTGCAAAAAGCTTTAGATCAGAATATTGGCTTTTAGTGAACTATTACCTAATGGATACAAGAAAGGCACCAGCATGAAATCTAATGTGGTCAAATGCGAGGTCTCCATTCTTATGATTCAATAAATGCTTAAGTGCCAAAGTTTTGCATTTCCAGTCTTTAATATCTTCTGGACAAAAGATACCACACACAGCTTCAACTACCAGTTCAACCGTATACTTGTTGAGCAGTAAAGTATTCTAATAGCAAGGTTAGAACGTATCAAAAAACCTAAGCCAGATAGGTCTTATATGCTTAAACATAGAAAAACATTTTAAAAATGGGCATAGGTGCATGCTCGTTTACTTACTCCGCTACAATGTTGATTAAAAAAATATTGAAATATACAAATGTAAACAATGCAGGGGGGAGATCAGTCACCAGGACACCCTCCCCCTACCATGACTAGTTATCCAAGTTCCAGTGGCATTGTTAAAGGGTTATTACAGTGAAAATCTAATTTTTTTTTTTTTTAAATCAACTGGTGCCAGAACGTTAAACAGATTTGTAAATTACTTCTATTTAAAAATCTTAACTCTTCCAGTATTAATCAGCTGCTACATGCTCCACAGGAAGTTGTTTTCTTTTTGAATTTCCCTTCTGTCTGACCACAGTGCTCTCTGCTGACACCTCTGTCCATTTCAGGAATTGTCTGGAGCAGGATAGGTTTGCTATGGCGATTTGCTCCTACTCTGGACAGTTCCTAAAATGGACAGAGGTGTCAGCAGAGAGCACTGTGGTCAACTGGGGCCAGAACGTTAAACAGATTTGTAAATTACTTCTATTTAAAAATCTTAACTCTTCCAGTACTTAGCTGCTATATGCGCAACAAAAAGTTCTTATCTTTTCAAATTTCTTTTCTGTCTGACCACAGTGCTCTCTGCTGACACATCTGTCCATGTCAGGAACTGTCCAGAGCAGGGACACATTCCCATAGAAAATCTCTCCTGCTCTGGACAGTTCCTGAGACAGACAGAGGTGTCAGCAGAGAGCACTGTGGTCAGACAGAAAATGAATTCAAAGAGAAAAGAACTTCCTGTGGAGCATACAGCCGCTGATAAGTACTGGAAGGGTTAAGATTTTTAAATAGAAGTAATTTACAAATCTCTAACTTTCTGGCACCAGTTGATTTAAAAATAAATTTTTTTCACCAGAGTACCCCTTTAAACTGTGATTATTCAAATACTTGAGCATATCAAAGTAATTCAGTGTCTCGGCATTGTGCTGTACGCACCAGTTTTTTTATGCCCGCAGCTTGGGCATAAATGGCATGATCCATTTGCTAGAACTAGATCCCAGCCATTAATGAACCTCGGAGAACACTATTCATTCACTTGTAAGTTATTCCTAGTGGCCAATGAGTGTGTGCTGTTACAGCTTCAAGCAATGATCCATGAATCATGAGAGACATTACACTGTTAACTGCATTTTATATATATATATATATATATATATATATATATATATATATATATATATATATATATATATATACATACATATACACACACATACACACACACATACACACACACACTTATTTATTTAGAAATAAATTTGAGTAGCCGTATTAGTCCAGTGATGCAAATCATAAAATGTTGCAGTATCTTGTATGATATATATATATTATATTATATATATATATATATATATATATATATATATATATATATATATATATAGTCAGCAAGTCATGCCAGGGGTGACATAATACAAAACCGCATGATCTGTAGCACTGCAGGGCTATTTAGTAACAGAAATAACCATTATCATCTAATAAAACCACAGATCTGCTTAAATGGTTACTGCCGTTTTAGGCCGTGTGCACCACAACTTATTACTGCGTTGGTTTTTGCTGCAAATGTCCTAATTTGCGGTTAACCTCATTTATGCTAATTACGTAAATCGCGGTTAAATGTGTAATTTTTTTACCGTGATTTCTGCAATTCCTGGCAGAAACACACTGTAATTGATTGTTTTACTGTAACGTGTGAACACCGCCTTAAAGGGGTACTCCGCCCCTAGACATCTTATTCCCAATCTGAAGGGATAAGATGTCTGATCACGGGGGTCCCGCTGCTGGATCTCCCTGCTGCACTCAGCGTTCGTTTAGAGCGCCGGAGGCTCGTGATGTCACAACCATGCCCCCTCAATGCAAGTCTATGGGAGGGGGCGTGACGGCCGTCACGGCCTCTCCCATAGACTTGCATTGAGGGGGCATGGCCGTGATGTCACGAGCCTCCGTCCCGCATTGCCAGTCATCCGGCACGGAGCGAAATTCGCTCTGTGCACCGGATGTTTGGGGTGTCGCAGCCTAGATTGCGGGGGTCCCCAGCAGCGGGACCCCTTTGATCAGACATCTTATCCCCTATCCTTTGTAGATAAGATGTCTACGGGTGGAGTACCCGTTTAAATTTTGCAAGAATTCTTAGTATATGCAAATATAAGACGTTTACCAGAGACAAGTTCTTATTTCTCCAGTTATGAAAATTATGCCCCCCCCCCCCCCCCTTACTAAAATTTCATTTAGTCAGGGGGAAAAAATGGCCGCACTGTGCGAAATAACAGCTATAGGCCATTCTGCCTATACAAGTCTATGAAGAAGGGAAGGTCAGGAGTGAGAAGGAGAGGGGGAGTGATTCCAGAGAGCAGAGGCAGCGAGAGACTGCAAAGATAAGTATAAGATCTCACTCAAAACTCAAATGACCGCTTAGATTGAGTGCAGTGTATGGGAGACATCACAGTGGTAAGGCTATACACACTAGCTCAGGAACAACTAAAAATTACAGGAACGTGTTAATAAATGCCATATATAGAAGTTAAATAATGGCCAGAAATAGTGTTGTTCCTCATGTACACACACAGATAAATTTATCCTGAAACATTACCTGAAACGACCGTGACGCTTTAAAGACTATGGAGACCTTTAAAAGGGTACTCCCTGGAAAAAATTTTATTAAATCACCTGGTACCAGAAAGTTCAACAGATTAATAAATGACTTCTATTTAAAAATCTTAATGCTTCCATTACTTATCTGCTGCTATATGCTCCACAGGAAGTTATTTTCTTTTTGAATTTCCCTTCTGTCTGACCACAGTGCTCTCTGCTGACACCTCTGTCCATTTTAGGAACTATATAGAAATAAAGACAAAAAAGACAACCGGGAGGCAGCGCCTCGTGTATTACCCTTGGCAGGTGAGGGAACCAAACAGTATGCTGGATGCACACCCAGGACTTAAGACAGGGTGGCCGCTCACCTTAAAGTGGAAAAATTGTGCATATCACCCCTTGATTGGGGTACCAGATAGAGTTGGATGAGCTGCCAAGCCTGATGGTCACAGGAGCGTATCTACGCCCTGTAGGAACTGGAATACTTGTAAGAAAAAGGACCAATGGATCCAGGCGCTGCTCTATCCAGGTATACACAGGATGCAGGTAAGTATTCTTAACCAAGCAATTTTATTGTATACAAAACAACAAAAGGATCATGACGCGTTTCGGGGTAAATTCCCCTTCCTCAGATGACCTAGGTACTGCTAAAACAAGCATCCTTTATAATGGCAAGGTGAAGGAGGTACAGGTCAAAAAGGGGTGGCAAGCACATCCCAGTAATGATTGTCCAAAGCGAGGCTCTGTTGCGGGAGCTCTGACAAGGTAAACAACATAGCCATGTGGCCGAAAATAAACATAAACACTGGCACCGGTCTATTGCAGAGCGCTCCACTCACAGCACGCGCCGACATAACAGTGACAGGAGTATCCACGAACGCGTTGCCAAGCAGACATCTCTGAACGGGAAGCAACCAATCACAGTCCACGGGGCGCGGCTTGCAGCGGAGCGCCTAGCATGGTAAGTAAACCGGGTAATCCTTATATTACCTTGTCAGAGCTCCCGCAACAGAGCCTCGCTTTGGACAATCACTACCGGGATGTGCTCGTCACATCGCCGATTCCACCTATGCTATATTACTTAGTACTGTTTATATTGATGCTATATCATTCTCATAATTGAATGCATACCAGTATGTTACAGATAATTTACATATAGAAACAGCGGGATATAATTAAGTTTTTTGTAAGTGCACTGGATGTGACATCACATCCAGCCCACCCCTTTTTGACCTGTACCTCCTTCACCTTGCCATTATATAAAGGGTGCTTGTTTTAGCAGTACCTAGATCATCTGAGGAAGGGGAATTTACCCCGAAACGAGTCATGATTCTTTTGTTGTTTTGTATACAATAAAATTGCTTGATTAAGAATACTTACCTGCATCTTGTGTATACCTGGATAGTGCAGCGCCTGGATCCATTGGTCCTTTTTCTTACAAGTATTCCATTTTAGGAACTGTCCGGAGCAGGATAGGTTTGCTATGGGGATTTGCTCCTACTCTTGACAGTTCCTAAAATGGACAGAGGTGTCAGCAGAGAGCACTGTGGTCAGAAAGAAAAGAAATTCAAAAAGAAAAGAACTTCCTCTGGAACATAAAGCAGCTGATAAGTACTGGAAGGGTTAAGATTTTTATCTAGAAGTAATTTAAAAATCTGCTTCACTTTCTGGCACCAGTTGGTAAAAAAAAAAATGCTTTCCAGTGAAGTACCCCTTTAAAATAGATAAATGACGTGTAAGTAGTAGTAGTACACTTATCCCCATTAGTCCTCTACTTCTTGAACCCAAAGTGTATGGGCACCTTGAGAGGTAACAAAGGATATCCTATTGTTCTTTACAAACAAAGTAAAGTTTATTGTGCAAACACCTGACTGTTAATGCGTCCCAAAGTATCAAGAGCTGCCAGTAACCCGGAACTTCTCTACACATATTTACAGACCAAGACTTCCATTAGGTAAGTGCCCCCGTCCGCTTGAAGCAAAGCGCACAATTTTATTTTCTTTCCACTCTTCGGAGATAGATCCTATTTCAGGAAAGTCCTCGGCTGTCTTTCATCATGCTGCTTTGCTTCTTGGCAGCGCTCAAATACTACTATACTACATACAGTGCTTTACAAATGATAGCTGAGCATACATAATACAGTGGTCCCTCAAGTTACAATATTAATCGGTTCCAGGACGGCCATTGTATGTTGAGACCATTGTATGTTGAGACCCTACCTCTATGGAAACCTGGTAATTGGTTCTGAAGCCACCAAAATGTCATCCAAAAATAGGAAAAAGTGAGGATTAAAGATAAATAAGTAGATAACTAATACAGATAAAGCAAATCCTTACATATAAAAGTAAGAAAGATCTGCTGGAAGCTGTAATCACTGTCTATTTCAGTGTTTTCTAACCAGGGTGCCTCCAGCTGTTGCAAAACTACAACTCCACTAGAAGCCTTTCCTTGGTTGGCAGGAAGGCCATTACGGTGCTCTGAAGTTTAATATTGTATAATTGTGGTTTATTAGGGGTTCACCTCTATTGACCCTCCACGTGAATAATAGTTATTTTTATTTTTATTTTATTTTTTTTGGGGGGGGGGGGGGGGGGAGTCTCTTTCTATGTAGCTGCTTTTATGCTGGGAATAAAATAGATTTGCCATTTAAACGCTGGCTCTGGATGAAGTGGGGGTTGTTTTGTTAAAGGGGTATTCTATGAATTTTTTTTATTTGACTATACTACAGGGGCTGTAAAGTTAGTGTAGTTCATAAAATAGTGTCTGTACCTGTGTGACGGTTTTCTCACAATTCTTCTGTGATTTTCACTCCAATATTTATTTTTAGCGGCATACAAAATGACTGTTGTCTTTACTGTTTACTGTTGATTTTTCCCAGCTTGCAATGCCTGAGTCACTTGTCAGCTGATGCCAGGGAGCCTGTCTGCTTCAATGGGTGGAGCGATCGCTTGGTGGGAGAGGGATCAATCTGCAACTAATGCAACAGCTGTAGGCACCCTGATTGAAAACCACAGGTCTTTTGAATGGATGCGGCTCATTTATGTTTCAATGAGTGGGGTGGCTGATTTGTGGGAGGGAGAAAAATAAAATTATGGGATTTGTAGGCAAAAAAGAAAACTCAAACAGGAAATACCAGTTCATAAAAAGCTAGCCACAGTGTTATGGTAATCTCACAACATAGTCATTTAGCCCCAAGACAAGCGCAGATCCTTCCTAAGCATGTCCATTACTGTCTGCCAGGTACGCTTATGGTAGATAACCCCTTAAAATCAGTTTGTTGTTTGTCAAGGTTGTTCTACCTCTATTTTTATAAAAACAATAATAAAAGATACAAATAGCACATATGCAAGTAAAAAAAAATGTGCAAGTAAAACATTATTACAGTATGCTAAAAAAAATCTATAGGCAAAACATGATGATAACACCACTAGTGCTGACCTAAGACATTAGACAATGACTATACACAAGCTTAGCATCGATGCTGCAATGTGTGAACCCAACCTTACAATTAAAGGGGCACTGCAGTGGAAAACTATTTTTTTTAAATCAACCGGTGCCAGAAAGTGAAACAGATTTGTAAAGGATTTCTATTTAGAAATCTTAAGCCTTCCAGTACTTATCAGCTGTTGTATGCTCCACAGGAAGTTGTGCAGTTATTTTCAGGCTAATCACAGTGCCCTCTACTGACACCTCTGTCTGTGTCAGGAACTGTTCAGTGTACAAGCAAATCTCCATAGTAAACTTCTGCTCCGGACAGTTCCTGACACGGACATAGGTGTCAGCAGAGAGCACTGTGGTCAGACAGAAAAGAACTGCTCAAATTCCTCTGTAGTATACAGCAATTCATAAGTACAGGAAGGGTTAAGATTTTTAAATAGAAGTAATTTACAAATCTGTTTAACTTTCTGGCACAAGCCGATATTAAAAAATGTGTTCTCCACCGAAATACCTGAAACATGATCCCCATGGAGACAGGGAATTTCACCAATGCATTTTCTATAAAGATCTATGGAAAATACTGGTGCTAAATAAAGGGAATGGTAACCAGTAGATCATCGCTCCCCTCTTCACATCAAATAATAATCAGCCAATAGGCTAGCAATACTGCGTTCATGTAAAGAGAGTCCCCTCCCTAAGCTGGCTTATGAGGGTACCGTATTTTTCGCTGTATAAGACGCACCTTTTCTTCCCCAAAACTGGGAGGGGAAAAGTTGGTGAGTCTTATACGGCGAATACACATTAAAACCCTGTCATATCGCGACGGTCCCTGCGGCCATCAACAGCCGGGACCCACGGCTAATACAGGACATCACCGATCGCGGTGATGCCCTGTATTAACCCTTCAGATGCGGCAATCAAGGCTGACCGCGGCATCTGAAGCGAAACTAGCCCGGCTGCTCAGTCGGGCTGTTCGGGACCGCCGTGGTGAAGTCGCGGCATCCCGAACAGCTTACAGGACACCGGGAGGGACCTTACCTGCCTCCTCAGTGTCTGATCGGCGAATGACTGCTCCGTGACGGGATCCCCTGCAATGTCCGGCGCTCTCCATCGTCATCACGTCATCGCGCACGCCGTCCCGTCATCCAATTGGAGCGTCATCCAATGCATAGCGATGTGATGGCGGCGACAGAGAGCGAGGATCCCGGGCAGCAGAGACATTCCGGAGCGACGGGGACATGGCGACAGCGATGGAGGGCGACATCCAGGGCAGCGGTGACGGGTCCGGAGTGGCGGGGACACGTGAGTATTACCTCCTATACCAGCGGTCTTCAACTTGCGGACCTCTAGATGTTGCAAAACTACAACTCCTGGCATGCCCGGACAGCCAACGGCTGTCCGGGCATGCTGGGAGTTGTAGTTTTGCAACATCTGGAGGTCCGCAGGTTGAAGATCACTGTCCTATACTTTACATTGTATTTGGTTCAGAATCTTTCTTTTCTAGATTTTCCTCCTTTAAAATTGGGTGCACCTTAAATGCTGGAGCATCTTATATGGCAAAAAATACGGTAAATCAGTGGGCACATTCAATGCCTACTGCATCAAAAGGAGATTTCTAAGGAACCAACATCTGAACAAATAAAGTTCTAAACAAATAAAGTGAAAAATATTGCTGTATGGTCTCCACAAGAAATTCATCCCCGCCCTGGCTCCCCGCAGTGTTTTTATGTAACTCCTTCAACCAGAATAACCGTTTAATTTAATCTCCAAGGTGAAAATAAGTTACAGTCTTCAAGCTGCTGCTCCGCATTAATGTAGTATAGTTGGATTACTTCACTAACGTTCTCTTTTTAAGCAAGTGAGAATTGCCTAAGGTAAAACTGTAGGGGTGTTTCATGTGATCCATCAATAGCCGAAATCAAAAGTTATTCCACTGTTAGAAGCAGAAATAAGGAATAGTTCACCTTCACAGCAAAGTGACTAGAAGTTGTTCTCATATATACAGTATTTCAGTCTTTAACATCCGTTAAAGGCTGACAACCATATGAAAAGACATAAAGCTGCTACTAAATACCATTATATATATATATATATATATATATATATATATATATATATATATATATATGCCGCTCCAGATTCTAACATTGAAATGGCATACGTGGTGTTTGATGACTAGAACAGAATTAAAAGGGAAAGTTATAAGACTTTAAAGGGGTACTCCGGCCCTGAGGCATCTTATCCCCTATCCAAAGGATAGGGGATAAGATGTCTCACCGCGGGGGTCCCTCCGCTGGGGACCCCCGCAATCTTGTATTAGTCATCCACATGTTTAAGCTGCACGCCGCGGTGCCAGCTCACAAACAGCCGGGTGGCGACCACGGGGCCGGAGTATCATGACGTCACCCCCTGCCCCCGCTATGCAAGTCTATGGGAGGGGGCGTGACGGCCGTCACGCCCCCTCTCATAGACTTGCATAGCGGGGGCGACTTCACACGGGGGCGGAGTCGTGACGTCACGATACTCCCGCCCCGTGGTCACCACCCGGCTGTTTGTGAGCTGGCACCACGGCGTGCAGCTCAAACACGTGGATGGCGAATACAAGATTGCAGGACCCCTGCGGTGAGACATCTTATCCCCTATCCTTTGGATAGGGGATAAGATGTCTCAGGGCCGGAGTACCCTTTTAATAATCCAAGTACTCACCCTCATACAAGACATACCGGTACTTAAAATATATCTGTCATTCTAAGCTAAGTTGGAAGTATAATCTGTTATGTGTGTCTACATGTGAAGCAGCACTATTTCTGTCCATAATATAACTTATAAATGGTATTTCGCACCAGATTTCTGCTCCGCAATCATCTATAATTTTTAGCTGTTTCTAAGCTAGTGGGTGAAGACTAATAGTGGGTCAGGACACACACAGAAAAGGGGATCCTGTTTTTTCAATCCCTTTATAAGTACACTCTAAAAAGCAGCTCCATCGCAGACATTATAAGGCAGTACTGAGCAGTCTTTTTTCCAGTCTATTTGCTTCTGGATCTCCCCAATCACTTGCCCTCCTTTTTTTCATAGACTTCTTTGGGTAGTGTGTAATCTGAACCCTTAGTGAGCAGACAGCCTGTCTTGTAAACACAAGACAGAATGGAGCTTTTTGTTGGAGTAAATGAAAATTAAAGAGCAGAAAAGAAGAAGCCTGATAAGGAGAGGAAGATGCATTTATCTCTGATAATATAGATCACAGAGATTCTTAAATTTACTTGAGAACTTCTGTCGTTCAGATGAAATTGCAGACGGAACTCCAAACAGTGGAGTGAGCTTAGCTATATCTCTGCTTGCTTTCAGAGGATAGTCACATCAGACACTGTACTGATCCATTTAACAAACTTTCAAAAGAGATATGTTCTGTTGCTGATGTATTCAGCTGACAAAAGAATCCCTGGCCTATATAAAACGGTAGCAAAAACTCTCAGCTATAAGAAGGCCTTGTTCACATAGCAGAATTCACGAGCGTATTCTGGTGGAAAAATTCCGCTCAGAAATTCTGTTGCAGTAGAGTCTCATTGTTTTCAATGGGAAACTGCTGTACAGTGCACAAGACTGAATGTTTTAGGCATGGAAACATTTTGTGCAGAAATTCTAATCCCGGCCTCCGCATAAAGAATTGACATGTCAATTCTTTTTGGGGAATCTGCTAGGAAATGCATTGCTGTCTGTGGAGACGGTACATTTCCCAGCGTCCTTTCGCCAGCATGTGGGGCCCACTTTCTGCGGAATATCCGCTGTAAATTTTCAGGCCAGACACACCGGCAAAATTACACAGTGTGAACATAGCCTTAGCCTCTGAAAAACAAGAAAAGTTTCTATTCTCCAACTGCAAATACAGATTTTAATGAGAATATCACATTAGGAAATGGCTACAGGGGAAAACCAAATTATTTCTCAAATAATAAAATATAGACTGCACTTTAAAGTGTACCTGTCATCAACAAAAACTTTTTATATAATGTAGTTAATACCATTATATGTATATTTGTAATATACATTGGTTAAGAAAAGTGTATATTTTTGGGTGAAAAAGTGATCTCTCTGTAGCTATTTCCTGTGTCTCTATGAGGAGTCCAAATACAGGAAGTGAGGACAGGACAAGCAGGGCTCTGTGCAGGCTCCTGGCTTGTCAATCATCTTCATGTATGAGCCCATAGCATGTCATAGAGTCTCACTGCACAAAGCCCTGCTTGTCACGGGGTACAGAGCCCTGCTTGTCCACCTTCACTTCCTGTATTTGGACTCCTCATAAAGACACACAGGCAATAGCTGCAGGGACAAAAATATACACATTTTTTAACCAATGTATATTACAAATATACATAGAATGGTATTATCTACATTATATAAAATGTTTTTGTTGATGACAGGTACACTTTAAGGCCCTGTGCTATCCGCAAATGGGATCAAAACTACCATAGAGGGATGAACAGACTCCAGGAACCCGACCATTTATTTCTGCAGCAGAGCTGTGCTGGATAATCTGCTTTAGGAATATAAATATGTATTCTTGGTTGTCTTTCGTTTCAATTTCTTCATACTTCCAGACACAGCCATCTGCTTAGGCTGTGTATCACATGCCTGGTATTATAGCTACAATTACTCAGGCATGCCAGCATGAAACTCATGAATAATATTTCTAGTCAGCAATTAAAATGTTAAGAGTCAGATTTCGACAGCTCTACTGATCTGTGACTGCGTAGAGACAGTCCACGCAGATCAGACTTTCTGGATGTAAACGTTCGTTATGGGCAATCCTGTTAGCCTCCCGAATAGACAGCCGAACATTCAGGGATTGTTATTACCGTCAAATGCAACAGACACATACGGGAGAGGAGCATTCTCCGAACAGTCAGGGCTGGTTCTTGTATTTTATGGCGCCGTTGGCGGTTCAGGGAGATCCTTTCTATATTACTAAATGTCTGAGGCTGAAATATGGTTACGTAAGGGAATAATCTTAACCTGGTAAAGGGTACATACTGCTGGAAGGAAATGAAAGCTATTCACAAACAGCATTTTCATTTTAATGTTCATCTGGGAAGAAGTTGCTGTCTTCTTAGTCATTTGATATACAGAGGTGTCAGTCCAGCGAAGAAGGCGCAGGCACATCTGCTCCCTAGACGCATACCAGGATAGTAGAAGGATATCTGCTGAAAAATGCTGTTTAACCTATTAACATCACATTACAGAGCAGAAGGAGCAGAGCAGATATCATTATATATATATATATATATATATATATATATATATATATATATATATACACACACACACACACACACACACCGTATTTTTTACCGTATAAGACGCACTTTTTCTTCCCCAGTTGGTGCATCTTATACGGCAAATACACATTAAAACCCTGTTCTATCACGGCGGTCCCTGCGGCCATCAACGGCCGGGACCCGCGGCTAATACAGGACATCCCCGATCGTGGTGATGCCATGTATTAACCCTTCAGACGTGGCGATCAAAGCTGACCGCCGCATCTGATGCAAAAGTGACACTAACCCGGCTGCTCAGTCGGGCTGTTTGGGACCGCCGCGGTGAAATCGCAGCGTCTCGAACAGCTTACAGGACACCGGGAGGGACCTTACCTGCCTCCTCTGTGTCTGCTCCGTGTTGGGATCCCCTGCATGGCCGGCGCTCTCCGTCGTCGTCATCACGTCGTCGCACACGCCGTCCCGTCATCCAATAGGAGTGGCGTGCGTAGCGACGTGATGGTGGCGACGGAGAACGAGGATACCCGGCAGCAAAGACATTCCGGAGGGACGGGGATACGGCGACAGCGATGGAGGGCAACATCCAGGGCAGCGGTGACGGGTCAGGAGCGGCTGGGACACGTAAGTATTACCTTCTCCAGTGGTCTTCAACCTGCGGACCTCCAGATGTTGCAAAACTACAACTCCTGGCATGCCCGGACAGCCAACGGCTGTCCGGGCTTGCTGGGAGTTGTAGTTGTGCAACATCTGGAGGTCCGCAGGTTGAAGGTTCAGAATCTTTTTTTTCTAGATTTTCACACTTTAAAATTGGGTGCGTCATATATGGCAAAAATACGATATATATATATATATATATATATATATATATATATATATATATATATTAAACCTACAAAAACTTGCTATAAATAATACATAAAAATTCATGTATAATCAAATGCTAATCTTTATTGTGAATACATATTAAAGAACATCATAATTAGTGTGTCCCACTCTTCCTATTAAAAACATGTACAAATAAGACAAATTAAAAATCAATTGAGGGGGCTACATAATGAATGACATAATATATGTAAATGTTACATGATAAAAATGACATGAATGTATGCATATTGCAGACCGGCAGGATTGATTGTAAACAATGAAGATAAAGTGACCTGTGCCAATGCATATAACAACTGATCTATTATGCCACAAATTAAAATTAAGGTGCATTAAGATAGATGATGTTATATTTGTGGCAAAATTCACTCACAAAGACACAAGGCTACACTTTATAATGGGTACAAGATCACATATCCTGTGATTAGTAATAATATATAGTAGTATAATAGCTAAGCTCAATGCCTGGTCCCCAATACACTGGCCAAGTTGTGTGCTGGGCAAATGTGTCACCCCAAAATATCAAAATAATACCAACCACCTGGAATAGAGTAATGCTGCCTCTGGATGTTCCCTCACCTCACACTCCGACGTGTTTCGCTCCGATTCCTCTATGAGAAAAAGCCTGCTCGTTCCATGCTTAGTAGTCTAGTGGGTGGTCTCTCTTAATGATTGACAGCCTTCACCGGATAAGCATGTATAAAGATATATATATGGCTGTCAACCACTCAGAACAACCAAACGGATAAGCAGGGATTTAACTGGAGATGTTACATGCCATCCTGATTTACATTCAAAATAATCCATACAATACACACACACACACATTAATTATATATATATTATATATACACATATACACACACACACACACACACACACACACACCCCTAGCTCCTTCTGCTCTATAACATGATACTTTCAGGTCAAACTACATACCCATTGTGACGGGTTTCCTGTACAGGGAATCTGCCAGCTGCAATTCACATTTCAAACTGCTAAAACAGCTTAAAAAAAAAAAAAAAAAAAAAAACATAGGACAAAGAGACACATGGAACTTTTCATATATGTCTGTGCTTCCATAGCATAGCAGACGCTCACAACAGGCATCCCCATACTTCTTATGGGGAATAGAGCACACAATGTTAGTGACATGGTCCGGCCAGAAGTTGTCGTCACAAGCACTGCGAAGTCGCTATGATCTGATCTACCCAGGCGTGGCATGCCAGTCTCTAAACCCAGAGGACCAGACATGGGCAGCTTCCTCACCAAAATGCTCTGGACAGACTCTACTCCCTACCCGATCCATTGCCGCGTGAGGCAGGCCAGCTGCCAGAAAGCCTAGGGAGGGAACCTGCAGTGACCCTGAAGTGTCGAAGGCTGAATGCCTTTTTGTTCCCGAGCCCTCCCTCTGGCTGATTGACAGTCAGTTGGAAGCCAAGCCCTGCTTCTAAAGCTATCACCTGTGCACAATTGAATGCAGTGTAAGAATGAGATTTTAAACAGAGAACATATTTTAGAGGCTTGGCAACACCTCTTTGACACTTTATGAGAGCAAAGACAGATATATGAAATGTACTGAGTGACTCCTTGTCCTATATAATTTCTAACAGTGTCAATATTTTAAACATGAATTAAAGATGACCGATTCCCTTTAACTGAGTCACTGTGGAAATGAACTTTGTAACTGTTCGTAATATCTTCAGAAAGAATGGGTTCTTTGGCAGTATGCAATCTCAAGGGTTAGAAAGCCACCAGGAAGCCTGCCGGATAAGAAGTAAAGGGATTCTTGGATTTGCAGTGATCCCCGGTGACAACGTTTCCAGATAACAGTCCGACACCGGAAGATAATTTCACATGCAAAATTTATGTCGTATCCCAGCCCCTAAAAACTTATGCACTCTGTGACAGCATTCAAACCCTCCAATGACTCTCCCCTTCCCAGGGGTTGGCACATGCTCCATTCATTGTCTAAAGGAACACCCAGATATCTCTGGTGCTTCTGTAGGCCATGAATGGAGTGTGTGCCAACCCATAATTCAGCGTGGAGAGTCGGGTCTCTATTCTAGAGATCTTGGGGGTTGTAGAGATCAGATACTTATCCCCTATTATGTTCATAAGATCTTCCTTATTAGGGACTGGAATACCCCTTTCAGCTCTATTACATCAAATATATAGCCTAGGTCAAATATATGACCATAGCACCACTCTTATCTCTCTAGGCTTTGTCTGGAATTGCATCTTGGCTATCAAAGAAAGCAGCTAATATTTTGTAAAAGCTTATAGATCTCCTTTAACTGGTGTTGCTAATAGATTGTTACACATGTTACTGTAATACACGTCAGATTTGGTGGCTGAGATGTCTGCAACTGAAAACAAGTTCCGTTTATCTGATAAGTTCAATATATTGATTTCTATAAGTCTCATTCAGAAGAAATGGATAGTCCCAGAAATTTACTCCACAAAATACACTGCACAAAAAAACCTAAAGGGAACACTTAAACAACACAATGTAACTCCAAGTCAATCACACTTGAGGGAAATCACACTGTCCACTCAGGAAGCAACAATGATTGACAACCAATTTCCCATGCTGTTGTGCAAATGGAACAGACAACAGGTGGAAATTATAGGTAATTAGCAAGACACCCCCAATAAAGTGACCACAGACCACTTCTCAGTTCCTATGCTTCCTGGCTGATGTTTTAGTCACTTTTGAATGCCGGCGGGGCTTTCACTCTAGTGGTAGCATGAGAAGACGGAGTCTACAAATCACACAAGTGGCGCATGTAGTGCAGCTCATCATGGATGGCACATCAGTGCGAGCTGTGGCAAGATGGTTTGCTGTGTCTGTCAGCGTAGTGTACAAAGCATGGAGGCGCGACCAGGAGACAGGCCAGTACATCAGGAGATGTGGAGGAGGCCGTAGGAGGGCAACAACCCAGCAGCAGGACCTCTAGCTTGCCTTTGTGTATGGAGGAGCAGGAGGAGCACTGCCAGAGCCCTGCAAAATGACCTCCAGCAGGCCACAAATGTGCATGTGTCCACTCAAACGGTCAGAAACAGATTCCATAAGGGTGGTATGAGGGCCAGATGCTGTGGAGAACGTTCTGCTGCCTTCAACATCCTCCAGCATGACCGGTTTGGTGATGGGTCAGTAATGGTGTGGGGTGGAATTTCTTTGGACAGTCCTCCATGTGCTTGCCAGAGGTAACCTGACTGCCATTAGGTACAGAGATCCTCAGACCCCTTGTGAGACCATATGCTGCTGTGGTTAGCCCTGGGTTTCTCTTAATGCAAGACAATGCTAGACCTCATGTGGCTGGAGTGTGTCAGCAGTTCCTGCAAGAGGAAGGCATTGATGCTATGGACTGGCCAGCCCGTTCCCCAGACCTGAATCCAATTTAGCACATCTGGGACATCATGTCTAGCTCCATCCACCAACGCCACGTTGTACCACAGACTGTCTAGGAGTTGGCGGATGCTTTAGTCCAAGTCTTTGAGGACATCCCTCATGAGACCATCCACCACCTCATTAGGAGCATGCCCAGGCATTGTAGGGAGGTCATACGGGCACGTGGAGGCCACACACACTATTGAGCGTCATTTTGACTTGTTTTAAGGACATTACATTAAAGTTGGATCAGCCTGTAGTGTGGTTTTCCACTTTGATTTTGAGTGCGACTCCATATCCAGACCTCCATGGGTTGATAAATTTGATTTCCATTGATAGTTTTTGTGTAATTTTGTTGTCAGCACATTCAACTATGTAAAGCCAAAAGTATTTCATACGATTAGTTCATTCATTCAGCTCTAGGATGTGTTATCTTAGTGTTCCCTTTATTTTTTTGAGCAGTGTATGAATCCACCCAATGACAAAATACAGTAAGAATTTCCACCATGGTACATTGTTCAATTTATAGGGTTTTGGGATATTTTCTGGCAAAAGAATATTTTACTCAGTGTACCATAATATGAACATGAACAACACAGTGACATAGATTGTGTCAAAAATATTACTAAACTTAGGAGATTAGTTGCAATAGTTAGTTGATTTTGTTGCAATAATTCCTGCAATTGTCCCATTCCGACCCATCTGACTGGATTTTGAACAGTGCTTTCCCAAACAAAAACTTCATTCAAACCAAAGGAACAAACTGTCATAAAAATTTCTGCAACCACCCTCAGGGATTGTGGTCAGCCTTTTAACTTCAAAAGGTTTAAAAACAAAACACAAACCCAATGACAAAAGCCTACTAACCACCACAAGTGGTTATGACACTATTGGAAGGAATTTATTTTTGTTGTTGTAGTCATCTGCACAATAGAGCTAACCGTTTGCAGACTGATGGTGGGAAAAGGGACAATTAGGGTCATGTAGCAAAGATTTTCTCCATGACTTAATGGGGCCTTTAGGAAAGTCTATTCAAGTAAAGTGCTTTCTTGTAGTGGTAATAAGATTCCCACTAAGGTGGGACCTGCCTGAAGCTGACGCTCTAGCTTTAGACTAGTCACTGGGGTCACGTATCAGACCAGAGGATCTGCCAAATGTTAAAAGGTTTCCTCTTTGGATAATTCTAATAACAAAGTTAGGGATAAACATATATAAGTATATAAATGGCCCATACAAAAAATATGGAGAAAAAAACTGTTCCAGGTTAAACCCCCCCAAAGGACGAGGGGGCACTCCCTCTGTCTGGAGAAGAAAAGGTTTAGTCTAAAGGGGCGACACGCCTTCTTTACCGTGAGGACTGTGAATTTATGGAACGGTCTACCTCAGGAACTGGTCACAGCAGGAACAATTAACAGCTTTAAAACAGGGTTAGATACATTCCTGGAACAAAATAACATTAATGCTTATGCAGAATTATAAAACTACATCCCTTTCCCTTATCCCCTTACACCCTTCCCTTCAATTCCCTGGTTGGACTTGATGGACGTATGTCTTTTTTCAACCATACTAACTATGTAACTATGATACTGATCAAGCAACGGAGCACGTAATGGCTATGCAGCTGGTCAATGCTAGAAAATGAATTACTTCCTAATAATTTTAAATATACAGCTTATAAACCAGCTTAGAAGTAAACCAAATATAGACATTGTTGAAGTATGCCTGTTTCAACTGAGTTATGTTAGAATAACGCTTCGTGACAATGTCCTTTTCAGGCTCCCAATGGTGTTATTTAGTCCATGGGAGTCCCCTCAATGGGGCACAGCTATATTTTTAATCTGTCAATTTCAGGGGGCAGGTCCAGAGCTGAGCTGTTTTCCAGCAGTACATACACAGGGCTTCCTTCTCCTTGCTTCTCTGCCCAATCAAAAGAGAGTGCCTTGTCCTCTCTGCTATTACACAGTGCTGGAGAAAAACAGGCTATACGGGCTTGCACTGTGGTGGGAGGGATGATTAACAGTATATTATCACAACCTTGTTGGTGTGCCTGAAGGCAAATCATACAGATGGATCCCGGAACAGCGAAAAGAAATGGAGAGGGTAAGGA
This sequence comes from Hyla sarda, assembly GCF_029499605.1. Taxonomy (NCBI): domain Eukaryota; kingdom Metazoa; phylum Chordata; class Amphibia; order Anura; family Hylidae; genus Hyla; species Hyla sarda. The sequence continues at coordinate 360,397,815 of NC_079190.1, read as the reverse complement.
GACCTCCAGCTACCATGATGACTCATCAGACCCCCGCAATCACAATGTGGGTGGTCCGATGATTCCCCCAAAGCACTGTAGATCCTTAAGAAGCTGTGATTAGTATTGATCATGGCATCGGAAGGGTTAAAGGCTGACCTCTCGATCACTGATGTCTGCCGTTATCCATGAGGTCCTGGATTATCATGCTGCAATGTACACCTGCAATTGTGTCTGCCCTGTTTGCCAGTGCCGTACATTATCCTATAAACATAGCCTTTAGAGATGAGCGAACTTACAGTAAATTCGATTTGTCACAAACTTCTCGGCTCGGCAGTTGATGACTTTTCCTGCATAAATTAGTTCAGCTTTCAGGTGCTCCGGTGGCCTGGAAAAGGTGGATACAGTCCTAGGAGACTCTTTCGTAGGACTTTATCCACCTTTTCCAGCCCACTGGAACACCGGAAAGCTGAACTAATTTACGCAGGATAAGGCATCAACTGCCGAGCCGAGAAGTTCGTGAAGAATCGAATTTACTGTAAGTTCGCTCATCTCTAATAGCCTTACACCCAATGCACTTATTGAACAGTAGCAGTCAAGATCAGATGCTAATGTCTCTTGATTTTTTTTTTTCTATTCCCATTCATAAATTATCCAAAGCACTCTTTACTATCCAAGACTAACCCAGGCAGTGACTTGTCCTCAGTTACATGAAATAAACCCTGATCCAGATTCTTTGGTCAATGCCTCTCTTACATAATGAACAATTTACACGACAGAGCTAATCATTCTTCAATATGACAATTGCCATGGGGAAGGTACACAAACAGTGCTATTTAAAGCTGACACGCTCCATTTATGTCCAGAAGTGTCCAGGCAAGAGTTACACCTCCAGATGTCACAAGCTGAACAAGGCCCATATTAACCCAATTACCATGATCCGAGGACAACTGTGATAATATTCTATATCTCTTTATATGTCTAAGTTCACATTTCAGCTTTATATGGACCCCCACAACTATGAGAAATATGTATAGAAGATAAAATTTGGTAGCATTACTTGTAGGATAGAACAAGTAGTATGGTGCTGTATGTCTACAACTCTATTATGGAGAGTGACTGAGGCCTTGCACAGATACAGTGTGTATATTTACACACTAAGGGGGTTGTGCCATAATGCCAACTTTTCACCCATCCACATCATAAGACTACACGGCAGCATGTGATGTGCCGCAGCAAATTGCATCTAAATCCTGTGACCACAATATTTGTGCAATTTGTCTGCTGTCGTGGGACTTTCTTACAGTTGCAATTTGGCTGTAAAAATATAGAAATACCCCGGGAAAGTCGCAAGTAGAACCAAATCGCATTGAAGTCAAGCTGGCACCGTCGTGTGTGATCTGCAACTTCAAAGTTGAATTATGTGCAACTGTCGAATCACAGTCGCATCATTACCACATCAAGAATCATTAGATGCAATGTCACAATGTGACCCCCCCCCAGCATTATTGTTGGGGTAATGACTACTGGAAACCCCAGCGATCATGAGAAAGGGGGGTCCCGAGTGTCCTTTGAATGGAGTTGTGGTCGATTATGCACTCGTCCATCTTGGCAGTCCCATAGACTTTGAATGGAGCAGCAGTACAAATACTCGAACAGGGGATTACGGAAATCCCTTTAATTGTATCCAGTTGGGCTCCCAGTGGTGAGACCTCCACTGACCAGATACTTCTCACCTATCGTGTCAGTAGGTAATAAGCTGTCCTGGTTTATTATGCTCACAGCCAATGCAAGAGGGTGCAGTAGACAAGTTGGTTCAGAAGGATTACAGAAGGCATTCTACCAACTATAAAACAAAGTTTTGCCTTTACTTTGATTGGCGCTATAAATCATCCTTCCATAAGATTGATTTCCTATCCAGCTGACTGCACTGAACACTACTCCTCCTGCGCCAATCACTACAACAGTAGCTGCTACTAAATTCCCAATTATCAGCGTTATTTATTTGAGCCGCATTGCAGCCACGAGTAGGTGTAAAAGGCTGAAGCCCATGAAATGGGTATAGCCAAGCAAATGCCAACCAAATCACTCATCCAAACAGCAAAAAAAATATAAGAAAACCGAAGCCGTGCAGGGTATATATTCTGCATGACACAAGCTAAGAAAATCCTAAGTATTACAGCTTCAGAAACACAAAACCTGTGGGAATTTACAATCATGTCTCATCTCAGCGACAATCCAAGGCACAAAAATGTACCCCAGCTGTATCTACATTTCCGAGACAGCAGGACTAGTGCTGGGCGATATGACCAAAAATGAGTATCACGGTATTTTTCTAAAGTATCACGGTATTTTTCTAAAGTATCATGGTATTTTTCTAAAGTATCACAGTATTTTTTTTTTTTTTTTTACATTGAGACTTGCATTGAGGTGGCGTAGCGGAACTAAATGGGCTTTTGGAACTACATGATCTGAACACTGGGGCAGTGGAGTACCCTTTTAAATAGATGTAACAAACAACCCTACAGCCTCCAGCTGTTGCAAAACTACAACTCCCAGCATGTTGGACTATATAGTAGTGTATAGTATAGGTCAGTGTTTCCCAACTAGGGGTGCCTCCAGCTGTTGCAAAACTACTACTCCCAGCATGTTGGACTATATAGTAGTATATAGTATAGGTCAGTATTTCCCAAATAGGGGTGCCTCCAGCTGTGGCAAAACTACAATTCCCAGCATGTTGGACTATATAGTAGTATATAGTATAGGTCAGTGTTTCCCAACTAGGGGTTCCTCCAGCTGTTGCAAAACTACTACACCCAGCATGTTGGACTATATAGTAGTATATAGTATAGGTCAGTGTTTCCCAACCAGGGTGCCTCCAGCTGTTGCAAAACTACTACAACTCCCAGCATGTTGGACTATATAGTAGTATATTGTATAGGTCAGTGTTTCCCAACCAGGGTGCCTCCAGCTGTTGCAAAACTACTACAACTCCCAGCATGTTGGACTATATAGTAGTGTATAGTATAGGTTAGTGTTTCCCAACTAGGGGTGCCTCCAGCTGTTGCAAAACTACTACTCCCAGCATGTTGGACTATATGGTAGTATATTGTATAGGTCAGTGTTTCCCAACCAGGGTGCCTCCAGCTGTTGCAAAACTACTACAACTCCCAGCATGTTGGACTATATAGTAGTGTATAGTATAGGTTAGTGTTTCCCAACTAGGGGTGCCTCCAGCTGTTGCAAAACTACTACTCCCAGCATGCCCGGACAACCGTTGGCTGTTCGGGCATGCTGGGAGTTGTAGTTTTGCAACAGCTGGAGGGCCTACTGTAGGTATAGTATATTATACAGACCCCTGTCCATCCCAGAACCCTGACTCCCCTTCCCAGTTGCTGAAGGTGGTCCGGGCCATCCATCCTTCCTGTAGTGTCCGGCGGCATTACGGGTGGAGGGTGAACCGGTCCGGCTGTCCTTCTTCTCCGGGGGTCCTCTTCTCCAATCCAGGCTGGCTCCGGTCTAGTAACGCTGCATAGATGCCGCTGCGCAGTGACACCCGTGCGCAGCGACGCACCTGACGTAGACGGCGTCTATGCAGCGTACTAGGCCGGAGCCTGCCCGGAGTGGAGAAGAGGACCCCCGGAGAAGAAGGACAGCCCGGACCGCTTCACCCTCCACCCGGAATGCCGCCGGACACTACAGGAAGGATGGATGGCCTGGACCACCCCCATTACGGGTAAGTTTAATTTTTTTTATTAACTCGGAGGGTGGGGTAGGTGGTATAGCGGTATGGGAAAAAATCCATACGGTGGAAGAAAAAAAAAAAAAAAAAACTGTATCCGGTTCATACCGGTATACCACCCAGCACTAAGCAGGACTCATGTATCAATGTATTTATGAAGCCAAAGTAGAGCAAGAAAACCATAGGATATGATGCTGGAAATGTGCGCAGCAATATAAGTTGGTGAAGAGAAGTCCTATGCCGAATCGGGCTCAGTGCTGTGACAGGGGGCTCCAGATTATATAAGTAGATCTAAGGTGATGTAACATGTAACAGGGACCTACTGAAGACATGGCTGACCTCAGGGTATAGAAAGGCATTCAACTCAATGACATGGCCTCCATTTCTGCTGGAATGTCTGCCATTAGGATGTGACGGCTACAGCATAAGACAGGCAAAGGGTCAAGATACTTGACACCCACCCATTTTTTTCCCTCGTAGATAAACAATGTACTCGGCTGGACATAAAAACCTTACAACCATATGGATCCAAAGCAAGGACGGCTATGTGACTACTGTGGAGTTTGGCAGGAGAGGTGGAGCAAAGGTTCCTGTGTGGATGTGTTATCATCAAGGTCAGAGATAAGGGCACAAAAGTCTTCCTGGATTACTCAAGTTGTGTCAAGGTACAAGAACATCAAGTGTAAGACTTTATCGGAGTAATTCTCCTTTATGCAGTAGTACAGAACAGAACTACCATGTAGTGTAATGGTATGTTCACACGTGGCAGATTTGCTGCAGATTTGTAGCGGATTTTCCCAATAAAAGGGGGTATGCCGGGGAAAATTTTTTTTTTTTAAATCAGCTGGTATCAGAAAGTTATCCAGATTTGTAAATTACTTCTATTTAAAAATCTTAATCTTTCCAGTATTTATCAGCTGCTGTATGCTCCACAGGAAGTTGTGTAGTTCTTTTCTGTCTGACCACAGTGCTCTCTGCTGACACCTCTGTCCACATAGGGAACTGTCCAGAGCAGGATAGGTTTACTATAGGAATTTGATCCTGCTCTGGATAGTTCCTGACATGGACAGAGATGTCAGCAGAGAGCACTGTGGTCAGACAGAAAAGAACTACACAACTTCCTCTGTAGTATACAGCAGCTGATAAGTACTGAAAGGATTACGATTTTTTATATAGAAGTAATTTGCAAATCTGTTTTTGGCACCAGTTGATTAAAAAAAAAAAAAGTGTTTTCCACCAGAGTACCCCTTCAAATCATATATCTATCACCTCTCCTTTGGATAATTATTGTGCAGGATAAGGGTACATACAGTTCAATGAGGTGGAAAGTGCATATAACCACAGAGGCCTTGGGCTGCAGGATTTTGCCTGTAAAACCATTGTATTGAGGCAAAATACAGAATTCACTAGTTACATAACTAACTGGGTCCTACAATCCACAGGAAATCGTTCACCGTTCCATTTCTATATGGTGGTATAGCCAGGTAGTTATGTCATTACAAAGGCTCTTGGAAATTTGAGTTGCAATACTGGTGGAAGTTTTAGGCTGTGTTCACACTTCAGAATGTTTGTGCGGAATTCCGCATTGGTCTTCCACACGGAGATTCCACAGCAGCAGAGTCCCATTGTATTCAATGGGATTCTGCTGCACTGAGCACACAGCGGAATTGTGTTATGTCTGCGGAATGTCCGCACAGAGGGGGCGATTTATCAAGAAATGTCTATGTTAGATCAAATTTCCACCTGGGTTCTCAACCTGTGGTACACGTACGCATAGGGGTATACCATGGGTTGAGCGTTGGTATGCGAACGTACTGGCAAGTAATTGTCAGCGCATAGCCAGGCAAACCTCCAGCTGTTGCAAAACTACAATTCTCAGCATGCAGTGACAGAAGGGCATGCTGCAGGGACTTGTAGTTATGCAACAGCTGGAGGCACACTGGTTGCAAAACACAGAGTTTGTTACATAACTCAGGGTTTCCCAACATCTGCAAGAGCACAGATTGGAGACCACTGCACAGTGGTCTCCAAACTGTGGCCCTCCAGATGTTGCAAAACTACAACTCCCAGCATGTCCAGACAGCCAAATGCTGTCTGGGCATGCTGGGAGTTGTAGTTTTGAAACTCCTAGAAGCAGCAGCGAAGATTAGTGACGATCTTCACTGCTGCCGACCCCACCGCTGCCCTATTGCCTCCCCCATCCCCAGTTTTATAATTACCTGTTCACGGGGTCTGCGCTACTTCTGGCTCCTGCGGCGTCCTGCGTGCTGCGCAGCGCAATGACGAGTGACGTCTTCCACGCGACGTCACCGTCAGTGCGTACAGTGACAGCTGGAGCCAGAAATAGCGCGGACCCCGGGAACAGGTAACCGGGGATGGGGGAGGCAATGGGGCAGCGGTGGTTGGACTAGGGAGGACCCCAGGAGAGGCAGGGGGAGAGAAGCGCTAAAGCCCCTGCAGCTCATCGATTTAAAGCGCCTGCTTTAAATCATTGATCTGTAGCGGCTTCTGAGGGGGGGGGGGGATAGCCGATAACTTATACCAGAATATTGGTACAAGTTATTGGCTATCGGGCTGGTACCAGCGGGACTTCTGCCAGTTATCCCGTGCGATGCCGTGCATCACCGGCTTAACTGAATGCCGTCTATAGGCGGCGGAATGCGCGAAGGACCTGCGCAAAAATGTCTATATCAAAAGGCGCATAAAAGTCTCAAAATATGCTGCTTGCGTCTGAACTGCACCTGTACATAGATTGATTTCAGAGTAAAAAAAAAAAAAGTATTTACCGAAAAAAATTATTAGGAGTTAACACAATAACCACTATAACCTTTCAAGAAGTGACATCTGTGAAAGAATGGAAAACATACCTCACAGGGTTTCATTACTAAGATTAGGTGTCAGGACAAGCTACTGAGGTACTGTGTACAAGAGGGCCCTGTCTGAGTAAATGTCTATTTATGGTGTAAACAATGGTGTGTGAAGTGCTCGGCTGACATACTCATGTCACTCAAAAGCCTGTATGAGAAAGGGATCACAATCTCCGATAATGTTATCTTCTCTGGTATTCTGTAATTGCGCATATCTATCCACATGCAGATTTCACATGCCCATGGTAGCATGACGCTGGCAGATCTGGTGCAACCTGACCAACTAGTTCTGGGGCCAACCCTGGCTTTACAAGTATGAGGAGAGCTCATCGTCTGCCAGGCAATAGCAGAGGTCATGCAGTGTCGAAATCCTGGCAAAAATTTACAAAACACAGAAAGGATCTACTGTATCCTAAACGGGGCTTGGGTGCATAGGTAGATAGCCAACGTATGATATCCAGATTCGGCTCCTCAGGATTGGGAGCCATTTATCTCTCTGTCCTATTGGAATACTAGGTTTATGCAGAGAAGATGTGTCCACGTGATGGTCTCTACGAGAGCAGGGAGACCTGGAAGTGTCAATCTCTGTTCATAGCATGTGCTGCTGAAAAACGGCTGGAAGGGGTAGTCCACTGGCCAGCATTCGGAAGTAAATGTTCTGAACACTGCTTTTGCTCTGCGGCGGTCGGCCATGTCCTTCGTTTCATCACGGCCACGCCCTCTCAATGCAAGTTTATGGGAGGGGGTGTGACGGCCGTCCCCCCACAGTGCAAAAAACAGCGTTCGGAACATTTACTCCCGAATGCTGGCCAGTGGAGTACCCCTTTAAATGCATTTAGGCCAATGCTTAGTAAACAGCAGGCCCCAAAATTATTGACAGGGAGTTCCAAACTCTTCTCTAATAATTATGACTATGGGGGAGATCGCTTCTTTCATTTTTGAAAAGGCCTCTGAAAAATGAAAGAGGCCTTTTCAAAAATGAAAGAAATGATCTGATTGGTTGCTATGGGCAACTCAGCAACTTCTCCTCTGGACAGGTTTTGATATATCTCCCACTATATTCTAAACTAAATCAGTAAATAGAATACAACTTCAGGAGACCATTAGAAAAGGGAAACCACCAATACCAATAGAGATTATAATCATTTTATTTTCTATCCTCGAAGCACTGCAAGATTCAAGGGTCCTATATAAGCCTGCTGATTCATGAATAAAAAGCCAATGAATGCGCGAGATAGGGCAGGGGGGCATTCAGCATCGGTGTAAGGCTGGACAAAAGAAGTCTTAGGGTACGTTCAGATGAACGGATTTTCTCAGCGTATTTCGCCGCTGAAGGACCTCGTATATGCTGGCTTTACATGTGCAATACACCGCTATGAGCAGACACACTGCGATGTGCGAGTCACCGCGTGCATGCGCAATATACTCGCACATCGTGGCAGCTCATTGAGCAGGTGAAGCGGCCGCAATGTGTGCGAGTACACCGCGCATGCGCGGCAACTCGCACATCGTTTCTGTGTGTCTGCTTGTAGTGGGGTATTGCCACTCCGAGCAGGCACATGTAAATCCAGCATATAGAGGTCCTTCAGCGGCGGATTTGCATCGTAAAATACGCTGCAAATCCGCTCGTCTGAACGTACCCTTAGGCTGCATTCACATGCAATACAGTTTCTGTATCCGGTTTCAGTGTAAGGAACCATATTGCAAACCGTATGTACACGTCATTGAAAACCGTATGCCAAACGTAGCATCCGGTTGTGTACGTTTTGCACTATTTAACGGTTTTATTTTTGTTTTTCCCCGTACACAAAACCATAGTCTACTATGGTTTTATGTCCGGGTGAAAAACCGGATACAACCGTATACGTTTTTTGTTTTTTTAAATGGTGGTCAATGGAAACCGTACAGAACCGTATGTGCGTACCGTTCCATCCGGTTTGCACAATACGGTTTTTCAGTTTGCACATGCACAGTGCACGCCGAAAGTTCTTCCCACAAACAGAACAAGAAGAACTTTAATGAAGGACAAACATAAAACCGTATCCGTTTTTTTTCTTCAAAAAACGTATTAAACCGTATGCAACCGGACATCCGTTTTCAAACCGTACATGGTTTAAAATCATACAGAGGCATGTACGGTTGTTCACGTTTCGGTCCGGTTTTGAGACATACGTTTTTTTTTTACAAAAAAAAATGATAAGGGAAGCGAATTGCAAAAACGAGATGTGAATGCAGCCTTAGTGCAGTTTTCCAAACCAGGCTGGCCTCCAGCTGTTGTAAAACTACAACTCCCAGCCTAGGAGTTGTAGTTTTGTAACAGCTGGAGGCATCATGGTAGGGAAACCCTGCCTTCCTGGTTGTCTCCTAATGTGTGTTTGGAGCCTATATTTTCAGGTATTTAATATTCGCTTAGGAATGACTATGAACCACTGTTGACCATAGCAGGACCACAATAAGGAATAGGAAAGTAACCTTAAAGGGGTACTCCGCCCCTGGCATCTTATGCCCTATCCAAAGGATAGGGGATAAGATGTCAGATCGCCGGGGTCCCGCTGCTGGGGACCCCGGGGATCGCCGCTGCGGCACCCCGCCATCATTACTGCGCAGAGCGGGTACGCTCTGTGCGTAATGACGGGCGATACAGGGGCCGGACGTCTATTAAAAAATCTGAATCCTTTCAGTACTTATGAGCTTCTGAAGTTAAGGTTGTTCTTTTCTGTCTAAGTGCTCTCTGATGACACGTGTCTCGGGAACCGCCCAGTTTAGAAGCAAATCCCCACAGCAAATCTCTTCTAAACTGGGCGGTTCCCGAGACACGCGTCATCAGAGAGCACTTAGACAGAAAAGAACAACCTTAACTTCAGAAGCTCATAAGTACTGAAAGGATTAAGATTTTTTAATAGAAGTAATTTACAAATCTGTTTAACTTTATGGAGCCAGTTGATATATAAAAAAAAAAGTTTTTTCCTGGATAACCCCCTTAAAGGGGTTGTCCGGGAATAGAAAAACAGAGCTGATGTCTTCCAAAAACAGTGCCACCTCTGTCCCCAGGTTGTGTGTAGTATTACAACTTAGCTCAAATAATTTCAATGGAACTGAGCTGTAGTATCACATACAACCTGGTGACAGACACTGTTTTTGGAAGAAATCGGCTCTGATTTTCTAATCCTAGATAACCCCTTTAAACACAATTATTTTAATACTATGAATATTCGCTTAGGAATATGCGCCAAAGCTAATCTTTTGGGAACACACCAAGGGATAGGAAATAACCTCAAAATTACCTTTAATAAGAAAAGAGCTGAAAACCACGAACAACAAGAAAAGAGTATTCGAATAAGAACAGCCTCACCTTCAGCCCTATCTGCGTCTGCATTATGGTAATCCAGTGTTTTCCAAGCAGCGTGCCTCCAGCTGTTGCAAAACTACAACTCCCAGCATGCCTGGACAGCCAAAGGTTGGGAAACACGTGTGCCTCCAGCTGTTGCAAAACTACAACTCCCAGCATGCCCAGACAGCCAAAGGCTGGGAAACACATGTGCCTCCAGATGTCGCAAAACTACAACTCCCAGCATGACTGGACAGCCAAAGGCTGTCCAGGCATGCTGGGACTTGTAATTTTGCAACATCTGGAGGCACACGGGTTGGGAAACATGTGCCTCCAGTTGTTCCAAAACTACAACTCCCAGCATGCCTGGACAGCCAAAGGTTAGGAAACACGTGTACCTCCAGCTGTTGCAAAACTACAACTCCAAGCATGCCCAGACAGCCAAAGCCTGTCTGGGCATGCTGGGAGTTGTAGTTTTGCAACAGCTGGAGGCACACGGGTTGGGAAACGTGCCTCCAGCTGTTCCAAAAACTACAACTCCCAGCATGCCTGGACAGCCAAAGGCTGGGAAACACATGTGCCTCCAGCTGTTGCAAAACTACAACTCCCAGCATGCCTGGACAGCCAAAGGCTGTCCAGGCATGCTGGGAGTCAGTTTAGCAACAGCTGGAGGCACACGGGTTGGGAAACACTGTGGTAATCTCTGGCCAACGCTAGGGTTGAGCCACTTGGCACTGAATCTCCTCCATTCTGGGAATCGGAATTCTTAGAACACCCATCTCCAATCATGTTCTCAATAATATGTCACCAGATAACTAAAAGCAGAGTTTTCCTTTACGTATCGCCCAATACAACATATTTCCAGCATCTAAGATTTCCCAATCTAACACTTACAGAATGCGGTTGCACTCTGTGGATGCTAATGCTAAATAAATAGCGCTGCACACCCCAAAAATGGCAAGGATAAGAGCCTTTATTTGTAAGGACCCCCCCCCCCCCCCCCCCCAAAGTCACTGGAGAGACTGAGGAGCCATCCAGGACTTATGATGCAGGCTGTATAATAAGAAGTTACATGAAATATGGAATCGCTGACAGCGAGACTTTCCATGGAAGGGTATCTGTGGTTAAATAATTGGTACTGATCACAAAAGCGGAAAATAAAGAACATTATAAACCCGCCGCATATAAAGAACGGCTGTATGTATCAAAAAAAGAGAAATCCACATTACCAGAGCCAGAAACATAAGCGAATAGGAATGTCCGGGCATTACAGAAAATCCTGACATGGGCTCGGTGCCCAGCAGTCTCCAAAGCAGAGGGAATAAATTGCAGAAGGCACTTACCGGGTTTGACGGTCTTCAGACGGATGGGCTCTCTGAAGTGCCTTATCACTGCCAGCGTATCGCGGTGGGTAAGGCCACTCACTGGGGTTCCATTCACTTCCAGCAATACATCCCCTTGGCTGGGTACCTTGCCTGCAATATAGCTTGCAGCATCCTCCCGAAGGCGGCCCAGGTAGGGGAATTCTCCATGCTCAGCACCCCCTCGGATCTCCAGGAGGGCACTGGGGTCTCCCCCCATCCCAGATAACCCGCATTCCTGCACTTTGCTCAGCCAGTGCTTCTTCTTCTTCAGTGTTTTGGACATGGTGCCGCATACGGGAGATGGCACTAAACTCTTCTCTCTACAGTTAGTGTGTTACACAATAGATAAATAAGGACTAAACACAACAACAAGACATTCAGACCTTCACAATAACACTAGAAAATAGGGAAAGGAACGCCTGGTCAGTTTATAGCTGCCATCAGTGACAGCACAGGATGATGGACAGACAACAGTCACAAGGGCTGCACTGATCCCCCACAATAATCACCCCCCAACTACACATACTGGGGACCGCCAGACATCACAAATACAACATCTCCATAGACTGGAGAGAATCACTGCAGCTTCCTACCTGGAGAAACAGGAAAAGAACTACACAACAATGAGAAGAAAAAGCATCTGGACTACTGAAGGGAGAGGCGGGACTGCTGGGGATAGTAGTCTGCAGAGGGAACACAACTGGAGGGATTTACAGAAATAACAGAGGCAACAGATCAACAGCAAAACAAAGAGGGTTAACCCTTACATGGCCAGGGGGGGGCACTGACACTCACAATCCTCAGGCACTGAAGTTAGTCCAGTAGGACATAGTGGCGCTGCAGGCAGGCACAAGAACACTTGGGATTAACCCATTCATGGACACAACACTAATGCAGCCAATACAACTAGATCCAAGGTATAGTGCAGGATCAGGAGGCGCTGCGGATGAGCCCGACCCCCCAGCTGACAGGCTTGAAAGTTCAGCGGGAGAAGTTCGCCTGGGATGGGGCAAAGAGAGGGGGTGTGCCAGGAAGCAGCCTGTCACCGGGAGCCGTGCACATGGAACCAGTAACTTTTGAATGGGGGGAGCACTGGGGAGAAGCGGGACTCCTCTTCACAGACGGGCTGATGCCGCTACCGGGTGACACCCACCGGTACCACCGCCTGCTGCTGATCCGGCTGCTCTCCTACCGATCTACGTCCGGATGCTGTCTCGACGGAGACTAACAAGGGACTGCGAGCTACAGAGGGTGCGCAACTCAGCGCTGACTGTTACCACGCCCACATTCCGCTCTAGCCACGCCCTATTATTGGCATTGTCCAGTCTTCAATCCGTAAACCACGCCTTCTCACCTCCAGCCCTTCCCACATTCCACGAGGCTAGACACGCCTACTAAAATGTCATTAACACCACGCCCCTTTATAGTGACATCGTACGTTCTTCCAGCGTTGTAAACGAGAATCTCAAAAGACTGATTATATGACTCTGCACGCAGCTCCGCCTGCTGGGAGGAGCATGGGCTGTCCTTGCAGATGTGCCCGTCTGGGTGTAGTGTGAACTGTAACCAAAGCCGCGGTACAGTCCTTATAGTATTGTATGGATAGGGAAATGTCATGGACGCTCAGATCATCTGTGTCATCTTATTGTGGAGACAGTGGACCTGTTATGAGCGTTCATATGAGGAACGTGACATAGCATCCAGTCCCTCAGGAGCGCACCCGCTATATATGAAGTAGTGTCCCCTACTTGCGGCTCTCCAGCTGTTGCAAAATTACAACTCCCATCGTGTTCTCACAGTCTTTGGCTGACAGGACATGATCAGAGTAGTACAGTGGTGCCTCAAGTTACAATATTAATCGGTTCCAGGACGGCCATTGTATGTTGAAACCATTGTATGTTGAGACCAGAACTCTATGGAAACCTGGTAATTGGTTCAGAAGCCACCAAAATGTCATCCAAAAATAAGAAAAAGTGATGATTAAGCAAAAATAAGTAGATAACTAATACAGATAAAGCAAATCCTTACATATAAAAGTAAGAAAGATCTACTGGGAACTGTAAATTACTGTCTATTTCAGTGTTTCCCAACTAGGGTGCCTCCAACTGTTGCAAAACTACAATTCCCAGCATGCCCGGACAGCCAAAGGCTGTCCGGGCATGCTGGGAGTTGTAGTTTTGCAACAGCTGGGGGCACCCTAGTTGGGAAACACTGGTCTATGTAGAGGACAGGAGCTTCTTCAGGGTCCTGTACAGTACAGGAAATGTCCTAAAAATGTAAAATGGAGCCGCCCTCACCTGGTGTCCAAAGGAGAGTAGTACAGGACATGTAATGCCTCCCTGTACTGTAGGGGGCGCTACCAGACACCAGTCAGTGCATACACTTCAGTAATACAGGTAAAGAACAGTACAGAACATGTAATACCTCCCTGTACTGTAGGGGGCGCTACCAGACCGCAGTCAGTGCATACACTTCAGTAATACAGGTAAAGAACAGTACAGAACATGTAATACCTCCCTGTACTGTAGGGGCGCTACCAGACCGCAGTCAGTGCATACACTTCAGTAATACAGGTAAAGAACAGTACAGAACATGTAATACCTCCCTGTACTGTAGGGGGCGCTACCAGACACCAGTCAGTGCAGGCACTTTAGTAATACAGGTGTTTTACCTGTGAATGCCCATTCTGATTGGTCGGTTCTTCCAGCCATTGACATGTTTCGCAGATCTGCACTGTCCATAGCATTGTATGTTGAGTCTGGTTTCAAGTTACAATGGTCCAGAAAAGACCATTGTATGTTGAAACTATTGTATGTTGAGGCCATTGTAAGTTGAGGGATCACTGTAGTTTTGAAACAGAAAGGAAATGCTGCCCTAAGGATTCCTCCTCCAACACAACATTTCAGAGCAAACATCGTGCAAATGCTCCCTTCTGTATTTACCAAAAGATAAACACTATGGCCCAGATTTATCTAAGATTGTCTACGGTAGAGCTATTTTCCAACGTTTATTTGGATGGTGGGTTTGACTAGCGTGCATCTTATTTATCAAGAAGGTGCAGCAGGATGATGAATTTTGCGCAGCTCTGCTGTGGTGGGAAAAGCTGTACTACATACACTTTTTCTAGACACTTGTGAGGGAGGGAAGTAGACACTTTCCCGGATCCTGAATTTGGCAGGTTAGACGGGTTTCCCTAGTAGGTAGGTAGATAGTTTCCCCTATTATGGAAGGCAGGCGCTCCGAGGAGCAAGGTAAATAGTTTCCCCCATTACGTAGACAAGTGCCCACGGTAGGTTGGGAGATGGGAGATGTTTCCCCCATCAGACAGGCAGGTGTCCCGGTGGGTAAGTAGATAGATAGTCTCCTCCATTAGATAGGCAAGTGTCCCGGTGGGTAGGTAGATAGATAGTTTCCTCCATTAGATAGGCAGGTGTCCCCAGTAGGTAGGTACCTTCTCTCATCTCAAACATAGTGCACCAGGGTCTTTACATTCTTCACTCTGATGTAGGGCATGCGAAGAGTGCATGTAGGGCCGGTTCTGCCTATAGGCAAAATAGGCAGCCGACTAGAGCGCCCTCTTGATGTAGGTGCCGCTCTGCCTGCAGCAAGAAAGTTAGTAGCCAGCATCCGAAGCACCCGTTCATCTGAATCATTTGCCCAGCCAGCACCACCCAAACCCTAATTCTTCAGCCTACTGGAGGAGCGCAGTGCCATCTACGTGGCAGACAGGCAGGTCAGGTCCGTCCAGCATCCTGACATCGCGCGCACCTCCATACATCTGCCCCAACCCCTCTCCTCTCCTGTGTGATCACGTTTGTCTGGAGGAGTACTGCTTTCAGTGGCAAGGTGCTCCTCTGAGGCAGACAGGCATGGGGGCTTGTGTGTGGAATTTTTACACCATATGTAAGTGCACGATTATGTAGGTTTGTTACAGTGTGCCACCCCAGTAGTAAGGTGATTACATGAGGAGGAGGTTTGTTACAGTGTGTCACCCCAGTAGTAAGGTGATTACATGAGGAGGAGGTTTGTTACAGTGTGTCACCCCAGTAGTAAGGTGATTACATTAGGAGTGGGTTTGTTACAGTGTGTCACCCCAGTAGTAAGGTGATTACATGAGGAGGAGGTTTGTTACAGTGTGTCACCCCAGTAGTAAGGTGATTACATGAGGAGGAGGTTTGTTACAGTGTGCCACCCCAGTAGTAAGGTGATTACATGAGGAGGAGGTTTGTTACAGTGTGTCACCCCAGTAGTAAGGTGATTACATGAGGAGGAGGTTTGTTACAGTGTGTCACCCCAGTAGTAAGGTGATTACATTAGGAGTGGGTTTGTTACAGTGTGTCACCCCAGTAGTAAGGTGATTACATGAGGAGGAGGTTTGTTACAGTGTGTCACCCCAGTAGTAAGGTGATTACATGAGGAGGAGGTTTGTTACAGTGTGTCACCCCAGTAGTAAGGTGATTACATGAGGAGGAGGTTTGTTACAGTGTGTCACCCCAGTAGTAAGGAAATTACATGAGGAGGAGGTTTATTAATGTGTGTCACCCCAGTAGTAAGGTGATTACATGAGGAGGAGGTTTGTTACAGTGTGTCACCCCAGTAGTAAGGAAATTACATGAGGAGGAGGTTTATTACAGTGTGTCACCCCAGTAGTAAGGTGATTACATGAGGAGGAGGTTTGTTACAGTGTGTCACCCCAGTAGTAAGGTGATTACATGAGGAGGAGGTTTATTAAAGTGTGTCACTCTAGTAGTAAGGTGATTACATGAGGAGGAGGTTTGTTACAGTGTGTCAGCCCAGTAGTAAGGTGATTACATGAGGAGGAAGTTTGTTAAAGTGTGTCACCCCAGTAGTAAGGTGATTACATGAGGAGGAGGTTTGGTACAGTGTGTCACCACAGTATTAAGGTAATTACATGAGGAGGAGGTTTGTTACTCTGTGTCACCCCAGTAGTACGGTTATTACATAAGGAGGGGGTTTGTGACAGTGTCTAACCCCAGTAGTAGGGTAGGGTGTGTCAAAGGGCAGAGCCAATGGGCGAGGTCAAGGGTAGCAAAATTAGCTTTCCCCTAGGGTGCCAAAAATCCTTGCATCAGCTCTGCCTAAAGATACGCTAAGGCTAAGTTTCCACTTGGTTTTTTTTCTGGCAGTTTTTGGATATCTGCCACTGCAGCTTTTGAGCCAAAGTCAGAAGTGGATCCGTAAGGGAGGAGAAGTCTAAGTCCTTCCTTTATATGTCCTATTCCTTTTGAATACACTTCTGGCCTTCCTTTATATGTCCCCCCCCCCCACACACACACACACACCACATAGGAGTCCAGCCTAGAGCAGCATTGTACTCCAAAAACTTGGGCCCCTCTGCCCTCTTATGCTGAATCTTCTCACATTCATAGGAGTCTGCCGAGGCTTCCCTGGCAATGGCTTTTAAGGAGGTCTTACATCTGACTCCGTGATATATGTTTCAGCGCTAAAAATTCTATGCAACAACACCTGTAGGATTAGATAAGGTACATCCATATAAGGGGGGGTTCACACTATGTTTTGAAGATGCGGTCACCCGTATCTCATGAATGAGCCGACCGGAGTCATATAGTGACTCTGGTCGGCAAATTTTTGCCCCGTATCCAGTTTTGTGACCGGACCTAAAACCACGGCATACCACAGTTCACAAAACCGGATACGGGGCAAAAATGAGTCGACTCATTCAAATGAATGAGATACTGTGCCCAGGTGGTGGTAAACAACTTTGGTCGGGCCTACTGCTTTATAGAGGGCTATACAGGGGTGCTGGTAATCTCTACAGGGTAACATTATTACTGTATGGTGCACTATAGGTGCTGGAAAAGAGCAGAGCCTAGAATGTTTGGCAGGTTATGTGGGGAAGAATTGTGGTTGTAAGAAATCATCATGATTGTCTGAGCTGATGGAGAAGAAAAGGCAAAGTGGACGACTTCAATTAGGGAAGACGTCACCTGTGGGGCACCAGATGTAGCTGTATGTGATCGCTTATATGGTCTGCAGAGCCTGTGTACAGCTAATATCTACCAGTATATGGTTATTGTATGGAGAAAATATTTGTGGTGATTGTGGTGGTGGGGGGGGGGGGGGGTTTAATAGGGTGTTAATCAGCTTCGTTCTCTCCTTCTCTGACTACTCCTGTCTCCTTACTAGTGATATTTATTGCAGCTGTCACTAGATATAACCCTTACAGTGTCCTTTTGCAGTTATTGTAACACCAATATCTGCAGAGAAACAGTGTACAGGTTAAATCTATGTTAAGGAGACAATAGCAGAGGAGGAAGAAGGAAAGAGGCCAAATGTGTCCTATGTAATGATTTAAAGAGGTACTCCAGGGGATAGCATTTTTTTTCATATCAACTGGCTCTAGATAGTTAAACAGATTTTTAAATTACTAGTATTAAAAAATCTTAATCCTTCCAGGACTTATCAGCTGCTGTATGCTCCACAGGAAGTTGAGTTGTTCTTTTCTGCCTGACCACATTGTTTGACCACTGCTGTGTCAGGAACTGTTCAGAGTAGGCGCAAATCCCCATAGCAAACCTCTAATGCTCTAAACAGTTCCTGACATGGACAGAGGTGTCAGCAAAGAGCACTGTAGTCAGACTGAAGAGAAGAACTCAACTTCCTGTGGAGCATACAGCAGCTGATAAGTACTCCTCTGTGCTCTCTCCTGTCTGATAGTATTCCTCTATGCTCTCTCCTGTCCTATCAGACAGAGGAGTGCTAGCCCACCCTCACTTACTGGACTTTGTCCATGCCTGCGCTTCAGCTTGGACAAAGCCATGATTTTATAATCCATGATTTTTATAAAAAGGAAATACAATTTTCTTATGAAGTATATTAGAAAGGTTAATGTTTTGCCAAGATGTACAGTACAGACCAAAAGTTTGGACACACCTTCTCATTCAAAGAGTTTTCTTTATTTTCATGACTATGAAAATTGTAGATTCACACTGAAGGCATCAAAACTATGAATTAACACATGTGGAATTATATACATAACAAAAAAGTGTAAAACAACTGAAAATATGTCATATTCTAGGTTCTTCAAAGTAGCCACCTTTATCTTTGATTACTGCTTTGCACACTCTTGGCATTCTCTTGATGAGCTTCAAGAGGTAGTCACCTGAAATGGTCTTCCAACAGTCTTGAAGGAGTTCCAAGAGATGTTTAGCACTTGTTGGTCCTTTTGCCTTCATTGGGTTCAGGTCCGGTGACTGTGGAGACCAGGTCATCTGGCGCAGCAACCCATCACTCTCCTTCTTGGTCAAATAGCCCTTGCACAGCCTGTAGGTGTGTTTGGGGTTATTGTCCTGTTGAAAAATAAATGATGGTCCAACTAAACGCAAACTGGATGGAATAGCATGCCGCTGCACAATGCTGTGGTAGCCATGCTGGTTCAGTATGCCTTCAATTGTGAATAAATCCCTAACAGTGTCACCAGCAAAGCACCCCCACACCATCACACCTCCTCCTCCATGCTTCACGGTGGAAACCAGGCATGTAGAGTCCATCCGTTCACCTTTTCTGCATCGCACAAAGACACGGTGTTTGGAACCAAAGATCTCAAATTTGGACTCATCAGACCAAAGCACAGATTTCAACTGGTCTAATGTCCATTCCTTGTGTTCTTTAGCCCAAACAAGTCTCTTCTGCTTGTTGCCTGTCCTTAGCAGTGGTTTCCTAGCAGATATTCTACCATGAAGGCCTGATTCACACAGTCTCCTCTTAACAGTTGTTCTAGAGATGTGTCTGCTGCTAGAACTCTGTGTGGCATTGACCTGGTCTCTACTCTGAGCTGCTGTTAGCCTGCGATTTCTGAGCCTGGTGACTCGGATGAACTTATCTCTTGGTCTTCCTTTCCTGGGGCGGTCCGCATGTGAGCCAGTTTCTTTGTAGCTCTTGATGGTTTTTGTGACTGCACTTGTGGATACTTTCCAGCTAGAATAGGACATATTTTCAGTTGTTTCACACTTTTTTATGTCTATAATTCCACGTGTGCTAATTCATAGTTTTGATGCCTTCAGTGTGAATCTACAATATTCATAGTCATGAAAATAAAGAAAACTCTTTGAATGAGAAGGTGTGTCCAAACTTTTGGTCTGTAGTGTACAACATATAAGGCCCCTTTCACACTATAAAATTCATCCGTTTTAACCTCTTGGGGACGCAGGCATATGCATACGCCCTGCATCCCCGATCCTTAAGCACTGAGGGCGTACCTGTATGCCCTGGTCCCGTTTACGGGTTTAAACTGTTCTCACCAGCAGAGAACGGGTTAAATCTGGTAGTCCCCGTTGCTACAGGCAGCCAGGACCCACGGCTAATGCCAGGCACGGCTGATCGGGCCGATGCACACCATTAACCTTGTGGACGAAAAACCCTGTAAATCAAAGTTGATAGCGGCATCTAAAACAAAAGTAAAAGAGTCCCGGTGATGTCCAGATCAGCTTGCCGTACGACGGGAGGGTCCTCACCTGCAGTGGCGTTGCGACCCGGGTGCGGGGGGTGCGGCCCGCACCGGGTGACACCAACCGAATGGGGTGACACCAAGACGCTCCGCAGCACCCACACCCCCTCCCCAGCTACACTGACACCCCCCTATGTGCCCGACCGGCCTCCCATCCGTCAGCACCCCCCCGCCTGTGCTGTGTGTGCGGTGCGCCCGTCCGTTAGCAACCCCCCCCCTTTCAGTGCGCCCGTCCGTCATCACGCCCCCCCCTCACCTTCACCAGTACTGTGCCCGGCCTTCGCTCCCACTTCTGCGCCGGCCTGACGTCACACCGCATGGCCGCGAGTCAGTTACGTCACTCGCATTGCGCCCGGTGAGAAGGATCGCTGCGCTGGATGGGTGAGTGTGTATGTCTGTCTCTATCTATGTTTGTGTGTGTGTGTGACTCTGTGTGTCTGTGTGTGACTGTGTGTTTGTGTGACTCTGTGTGTGTGTGTGTGACTCTGTGTGTGACTCTGTGTGTGTGTGACTGTGTGACTCTGTGTGTCTGTCTGTGAGTGTGTGTCTCTCTGACTGTGTGTGTTTGTGTGTGTGTCTCTCTGTGTTGTATGTGGTTTTTTTTTGTGTGTGTGCATGTGTGTGTGTGTGTGTGGGGAGACTTTGACGCATTGTGGGGAACCTGCAAGGGAACCTGCGGCCTAATGTGGGGAGTCTATGCTACCTAATGTGGGGAGTCTATGCTACCTAATGTGGGGAGTCTATGCTACCTAATGTGGGGAGTCTATGCTACCTAATGTGCGGAGTCTATGCTGCCTAATGTGCGGAGTCTATGCTAGCTAATGTGGGGAATCTGTGCTACCGAATGTGGGGAAACTGCTACCTAATGTGGGGAAATTGCTACCTAATGTGGGGTAACTGGTACCTACCTAATGTGGGGAAACTGGTACCAAATGTGGGGAATCTATGCTGCCTAATGTGGGGAAAAGATGCTACCTAATGTGGGGAAACGGCTACCTACCTAATGTGGGGGAACTGCTGCCTACCTAATGCTCCCCCCCTGGCAGTAGCACCCTCATCATCCGCCAGCAACTACCCCCCCCCAGCAGCAGCACCTCCATCAGCAGATCCTGATGGTGGATGATGGCGGTGCTCCTGCCAGGAGGATGATCCTGCCGATGGATGATGGGGGTGATACTGCCAGGGGGGATGGCCAGCAGCACCCTCATCATCCTTCAGCAACACCCTCCCCCAGTAGTAGCACCCCGATCATCCACTAGCAACACCATCAATGTCCCCCTCCCGTGGTAATAGCATCAGCTAACGGATGTTGAGGGGTGTTACTGCGGTTGTGGTATTATATTCAGAGGGTGCACTGTATGGCAACGTTATATTCAGAGGGCGCAGTTTGTGGTAGTATTATATTCAGAGGGCACAGTGGGTGGTAGTATTATATTCAGAGGGCGCAGTTTGTGGTAGTATTATTAGAGATGAGCAAACTTACAGTAAATTCGATTCGTCACGAACTTCTCGGCTCAGCAGTTGATGACTTATCCTGCGTAAATTAGTTCAGCCTTCAGGTGCTCCGGTGGGCTGGAAAAGGTGGATACATTCATAGGAAAGATTCTCCTAGGACAATATCCACCTTTTCCAGCCCACGGGAGCACCTGAAAGCTGAACTAACTTATGCAGGAAAAGCCATCAAATGCCGAGCCGAGAAGTTTGTGACGAGTTGAATTTACTGTAGTTTGCTCATCTCTAAGTATTATATTCAGAGGGCGCATTGGGTGGTAGTAATATATTCAGAGTGTACAGTATGTGTTGGTATTATATTCAGAGGGTACAGTATGTGATAGTATTATATTCAGGGGTACAGTATGTGGCAGATTTATATTCATAGGGTACAGTATGTGATGGTATTATATTCAGAATGTACAGTGTGTGGTATTATTATATTCAGTGGGTATGGTGTATGGAAGGTTTATAATCAAAGAGTATAGTGTATAGTAGTATTATATTTAGAGGATGCAGGTTTATAATAATTATTGTTTTCATATAGAGGATGAGAATGCGCTGACATAGTGAGGAGACGTCTGGGCGTCACATTCTACAGACAGAAGTTTTAGCTGGACCAGGCGGTATGTACCATCTGAATTAGATAAGGGAAGACTATAGAGAAGACGTCACCTGTAGTCAGTGATATCATTGTGTATTGTCCTCACTATAGAGAAGACGTCACCTGTAATCACTGATATCATTGTGTATTCTCCTCACTATAGAGAAGACGTCACCTGTAGTCACTGATATCATTGTACATTCTCCTCACTATGTCCTATCAGAGCTGTAGTCGCTTGTCAGTTCTACAGTTATGGTCAGTGAAACTACAACTCCCAGCATAACCTCACCACTGCTCAAAGGGGTACTCTACTGGAAAACATTTTTTTTTAATCAACTGGTGCTACAAAGTTAAACAGATTTGTAAATTACTTCTATTTAAAAATCTTAATCCTTCCAGTACTTATTAGCTGCTGTATAAGCGATTCACAGGAAGTTATTTTCTTTTTTAATTTATTTTCTGTCTGACCACAGTGCTCTGTGCTGACACCTCTGTCCATGTCAAGAACTGTCCATAGTAGGAGCAAATCCCCATAGCAAACCTATCCTGCTCTGGACAGTTCCTGACCTGGACAGAGGTGTCAGCAAATAGCACTGTGGTCAGATTGGAAAGAACTACACAACTTCCTGTGGAGCATACACCAGCTTATAAGTACTGTAAGTATTAAGATTTTAAATAGAAGTAATTTAAAAATCTGTTTAACTTAACAGTGGAGTACCCCTTTAAGTAATTCTGGGAGCTGTATATTTAAATGGTGAAAACTTCTTTAACACTTTCCCATTCTGTGACAACTGGTATATCTGATTATTATACTGGAATTTCTCACAATGCGCTACAACAGTGGTGTCTGTCACAACAGGCTAAAAACTTACTGGGGGGAGGGGGGAGGTATGGGGGTGACACCATTTTCTACCGCACCGGGTGACACCAACCCTAGCAACGCCACTGCTCACCTGCCTCTCTGTTGTCTGATCGGTGATCTATTGCTCCATGCACTGATCATTGTATGCAATCAGAAGATTGTATGTTTTAGCCCCCTATGCCGCAGGTTATATTATAAAATAAGTGATGTCATTGCAAAGTACAATTGGTGATGCAAAAAACAAGCCCTTATATGGGTCTGTAGGTGTAAAATTAAAAGCGTTATGATTTTTAGAAAGGAAGGAGGAAAAAGCAAAAATGCAAAAACGAAAATTTGCTGAGTCCTTAAGGTGAAAAAAAAAAGAGTCCCTAAGGGGTTAAAGATCCGTTTGAAGTTTTGTAATGGAAACCCTGAAAATCGTCCGTTACAAAATCCCTTACGACTGTTAGAAAATCCCAATATAGTCTATGGGATTTTTACATTAGCCGTTTTAACCTGTTATAGCCGTTTTTAATAGCGGACGTTATTTTGTGACGGGAGAATGAACAGAAGAAATAGTGCATGTACTAGTTCTACTGTTACTATCCTCCATCACAAAATAACGTCCGTTATTAATAACGGGCTATAACAGGTTAAAACGGCTAATGTAAAAATCCCATAGACTATGATGGGATTGTGTAACGGCTGATTTTCAGAGTTTTTATAACAGAACTTTAAATGGATCTTTAAAACGGATGAATTTTAAAGTGTGAAAGGGTCCTAAAAAGTTAGACATGGCGGAGGCGGGGCATTACGATCCCCAGTCACGCCTATCCTATACTATCATGGTATTAGTCTGGGGGGTATAATTTCCATGACAGTTGCGCTTTAAGGACAGCAAGTTTTATTTTAGCATTTTTGTTTTTTTTCCTCCTCTGCTTCTTAAAATGATAACCCATAAAATGTATGGTGCAATCAAAAAATAATTATTTGTGTGGGGAAATTGAAAAGAAAACCACAATTTTGCTAATTTTGAAAAGTTTTGTTTTCACACTGTACACTTTACGGTATAAATGTTATGATGCTTTTCTATAATTGTACTACTTTTAAAAAGCTTAAACTTATTTTACAAAACAAGTATGTTTAAATGGAACCAATCAGCAGATTTTAACATACATAACGCTCGACAACACGTTATATATGCCAAAATCGTTATCTCCACCATCCCTGGGTGACGTTTGTACCCCATGGGATGGTGAAGATATGAAGTTATAAAGTCTCCCCCGGGTGCCCGGCAAAAAAAAAAAAAAAAACTTTTCCACCGGAGTACCCCTTTAAGCGCCGGCACCGATAGTCAGGGGGACAGAACGGGCAGCGGCGCCGATAGCCAGGGGGTGAGAAGGGCCGAAAGCAGCACTCTAGACCCCAGGAAAGGCAGGGGGAGAGAAGCGGGCAGCGACGGCCTCTCTCTCCCTGCTTTTCCTGGGGGTGTATCGGCGTATAACACACACACAGACTTTAGGCTAAAAATTTTAGCCTAAAAAGTGCGTGTTATACGCCGATAAATACGGTAGTTAATTATTTTTTTTTTATTAGTACAATAATAAGTAAGCATCCAAACAAGGGTATCATTTTAATCGTATTGACCCTCAGAATAAATAAAACATGTTGGTTTTACTGTAAAGTGCACTGCATAAAAACAAAACCTTTAAAAGTTTTAAAATTGCAGTCTTCTTTTAAATTTTCCACATAAATGGTATTTTTTGGTTGTACTATACATTGTATGGTAAAATAAAAGATGTCCTTAAAGGAAATCTGTCATCAGAATCACCCGCACTAAACCTGTTACGCAGGCTTGTAGTGCGGGTGATCCTGATTAAAACGCTTCTTACTTGGTTAAAAATGGTTGAGCGCTTCTTAAGATATCTATATTTTTAGTTTTCAGTTATTCCCTGGCTTGGGACTCAGTGGGAGGTGTTATCATCTGGGACTCGGCTACACGTCATTCTAGCTGGGCGGAGCGGCCGCCCGGCTCATGAATATTCATGAACTTATCCTCGCGGCCCTCCCCACCAGACCTAGAAAAAGGAGTTAGACTACGAGGATAAGTTCATGAATATTCATGAGCCAGGCGGCAGCTCCGCCCAGCTAGAATGACGTGTGGCCGAGTCCCAGATGATAACACCTCCCACTGAGTCCCAAGCCAGGGAATAACAGAAAACTAAAAATATAGATATCTGAAGAACCGCTGAACCATTTTTAACCAGGTAAGAAGCGTTTTAATCAGGATCACCCGCACTACAAGCCTGTGTAACAGGTTTAGTGCGGGTGATCCTGATGACAGATTTCCTTTAAAAAGGACAACTGGTTGCTCAGAAAACAAGCCCTCATATGGGTCTGTGGATGAAAATATAAAAGAGTTATATCTCTTAGAAGGTGAGGAAGAAAAATAAAAACCCCACAATAAAATTTTTTGGTGTCCTTAAAGGGGCATAGACATCTTGTCCAAAGGGTGGCCATGTTTGTGATGTCACGTCATGCCCCTCCATTCATGTCTATGGGAGGGGGCGGGACGGCTTTGGTCGCTCAAATATATATAGTGCAGAAAAACCTATCCCCTATGCAAAGGATAGAGGATAAGTTTTAGATCACTGGAGATCCGACTACTGGGACCCCCCCGCCCCACCCACGTCTCCTGCATGGGGACCCTAGCTTTTCTCACAGGGAATGAGGCGGCGCCAAATGATGGGGTGGTGACATGCCCCTCTCATGTATTTCTATGGTACAGCCATTCGACCATCTCTGGCTCTCCAATAGAGATATATTTAGGGGGGTGTCGGCCGCTGCTCTGTGCGGGGGTTTACACGCCCTGTTTCCTTTGGATAGCGGATAAGTTTTGCTATGCAGTACTTCTTCTTTAAGGGGTAAAAGCATGAGGGAATCATAGGGTGCAGTCAGCGTGAGGGAAGGGGAAAGAGTGTGACAAAGGACTCCTCTGTCCTTCCCTCCTGGTGACATGGTGTGGCTTTCATCCAAGTACATCCGCTTCAAGATCCCGTTACAAGCTCGGTCCTCGCTACCTTGGTCCCTTCTTGCTACAAAGACTGTGGGAGGTAAACAATTTTTTTGGGCCGACTGGGAGGGTTACGGTCCTGAGGAGAGATCTTGGGAGCCTGAGGAGAATATCCTGGACCGTGACCTTCTCAGAAGTTTTCTTAGTTGACAAAGGAGTGGGAGACCAAAGGGTAGTACTGTTACGTTATGCACTCTGGCCGCACACTCTGGCCGTGAACGCATGGTCCCATTACCTGCTGCTGCCGGCGGGGCTGGGGCTCGCATACGGATGCTTCTTCTGGTGCTTCTCCTGCCCCAGCCTCTGCCACGCTGCTCCAGCGCGTGTGTCCCTGTCCCCTAGGGTGCGCGTGCCAGAACTTTAAGATTTAAAGGGCCAGTGCACTCATTAGTGTTATTCACCTGTGGCTCATTTATATATTCCTCCACCCTCCTCACTCCCTTGCTGGATCTTTGTTGCCTGAGCCTGAAAGAAAGCATTCCTGTTTCTGCCTTGCCGTGTATCTGATCCTTCGCTTTGTGACCCGACCTTGCTTCTCTGCCACCTGCCTATTGACCTCCTGCTACTCCTGGCTATGCAACCATGCCGCCTGCCCTGACCTTCTGCTATCCAGACTACGAGCTGCCTTATCCCTCCTGTGCCTCGCATCTCAGCCACCTGTGAGTTTGTGCCGTGCCAGGGCTATCAACCTGGGTGCTGCCTGCCGCAGCAAGTCCTTCTCGCTTTGCGGTGGGCTCTGGTGAAAACCAGTGGCACCTTAGACTCCGCTCCCTGGTACGGTCTGAGTCATCTGCCACACAGGTCAAGCGGATCCACATCCACCGGGGTTCCTGTCTTCTGAAACGTGAGTGTTACAGTTCCAAACAGTTTTTTGGCCACGCCTAATGTTCTCTCTGATGGGTTTGTTTTATTTTTTCAGCCTAATGATGGCTTACCTCACTGATAGTGACAGCTCTTTGGATCTCATCTTGAGAGTTGACAGCAACAGATTCCAAATGCAAATAGCACACTTGAAATTAATTCTGGACCTTTTATCTTCTCATTGTAATTGGGATAATGAGGGAATAACACACACCTGGACATAGAACAGCTGAGAAGCCAATTGTCCCATTACTTTTGGTACCTTAACAAGTGGGGGCACATATGCAAGCTGTTGTAATTCCTACATAGTTCACCTGATTTAGATGTAAATACCCTCAAATTAAAGCTTACAGTCTGCAGTTAAAGCACATCTTGTTTGCTTCATTTCAAATCCACCAGGACACCAGGGATCGGGAGTGTATCATCTCTCGGGAGTTTCCATATTAGGGAAGCGGAACTGCCATCTACCTCATTGGTCTTTTTATCTCTCACCTGTTGCTTGATTCCCTATAGGAGTCTATAGTGTGTTGTGATACGTCTGACTTCTGTGCTATATCAGCTATTAACCTTATTTGGTACCCGTCGACTATTTGAACCAGGGCTCCAGTAGTACCAGTAATTCAGGATTGTGTATCCTAACAGTACATCACTCAGTCATCTTGAGTACATACAACTTTATGTGAAGTTTCTATTTGGGCAAGGAACGTATTGTCATATCTATTGAAAGTAAAATCAAGGATTCTCATTCCTATATTTGTGGCCTATGTGGATGAATTCATCTAATTTATCTGCAGTGTCTATTTTTGACTCAGCATCATCGTGCAGCTATTACGTGTCATCTATGTATTATATGTGTCTCACTATCTTTGGTATTTAGATATTTTTGGAATTATATATGTGGTGTCTTGTTTATTGATCATTAAATATAAAGGTATGTTGACTGCTCCTCCGAGCCCTGATGAACCCCAAACTACAAGTTAGGGTGAAACGTGTAGGTTATAAGGAGTAAGAGTTTAGACATATTGTGCCATTTTATTGTCTATTTTTCTATGTTTGATATTTTTGGTTTTTGTACATCATTTATATCCCTTGTCCCTGTCCACACGTATTCTAGTCAGGGCAAGGGGCTAGACTAGGCAGGGTCGGTTAGGTCAGGTTATTCACCTGTATCCTATACCCCTCCCTGGATTTATGTCTTTCATCTTGTAATATATATATGATGCAACTTTTTTGAGCACTTTATTGTGAGGCAATGTCTTTTTATTGTGACCTTTAATAAAAGTAAACATTTTAGCTCATTGTGTATATATTTGTGGCCTCATTGGTAGATTTAAGTGGATTGATTTACTATTTATAATTTATCTCCAAGGGTGTACGTATCAGTGGTTGAAGGACCATATATTTCCTTTCCTTGGTTAGTTTTTGTGGTTTATAGAGCCAAAAATGTTAGAATTGTGTCGATGTCCCAATATTTATAGACCTGACTGTATATTTTTGGGGTTTAATTATGCACACAGTATTCCTACTTGGTTGTAAGATAACGCAGTTTAAGACGCCTACATTGGACACGCATTAGCCAGCTAAAGCAACTTTACACAAATTTTTGGGGTTTAATCATGCACACAGTATTCCTACCTGGCTGTAGGATAAAAACACAGTTTAAAGTGTGTACATTGAACACTAGCGATCTAATGAATAGCATAAAGTGTGTAACTTGAACACGCATTGGCCATCAAAAGCAACTTTATGTATATTTTCTTATTTGCCCACATAGAATTCCTACCTGAAAGTAATATAACAACACAGTTTAAAGTGTTGAGAGTAAAAGTTGACTAGTAGATGATTGAAAAATCACCCCAAAAAGATAAAAATAACCTCAACATATTTTACAATATAAAAAAAATATGTCTGGTAAAGTAATTGTTGGACGAAGTAGAGGACAGAACAACCCTGCCATGTTTTCTGACAGTAAGAATACCAGTACAGGTAGCAGCAGCAGCAGCCAGGTGCCTGATGGTAGTAGTAGCAGACGTAAGTAAATAAAAGTTCTCACTGTCTTCCAGGGGTTGTGTGGTTTTAAAGGATAGAATGGCCCTTGTGGACAGGTTAACTGGTTCGAGGTCTTTTTAGAATGAGGAGAAAAATCTGATGATATGATGGTGAGCCAGCTGTCATCAAAAGTTACATGGCGTAGTGCAAATATCTGTCCTTAATGGTCTGTTGCATCATCTCTGTCTCTACCCCATAGTGCTAAGCAGAAGGATAGCATTAGCCACTAGGAGGAGTTTTTTTTTGCAATGTTATAGCACCCAGGGGGACATTAACATTGCACACACTGATTTCCTACACTGATCACTGCTGTGCAATCACATAGCAGTGATCTGTATTATTGCCGCTCGACTGCTCCTGCCTGGATCTCAGGCACGGAGCAGTCATTCGGCAATCGGACAGTGAGGAGGCAGGTAGGGACCCTCCTTGTGTCCGTACAACCGATCGGGACAGCGCGGTTTCACCACGGTGGTCCCTATCAACCCGACTGAGCAGACTGGAAGGTTTCACTTTCATTTCAGATGCGGCAATCAATTTTGAAGGGTCTGAAGGGTTAAAGGGGTATTCCAGGATTTTTTTTGACTATGCTACAGGGGCTGTAAAGTTAATGTAGTTCATAATATAGTGTCTGTACCTGTGTGTGATGGTTTTCTCACAATTCTTATGTGATTTTCACCACAATACTTATTTTTAACAGCATACAATATGACTGTATTCTCAGATTTTTCCCAGGTTGTAATGCGGCCAAGACCTGACTCACTAGTCAATGGATGAAGCGATTGCTTGGTGGGAGAAAGAGCAATCTGCAACTAATGCAACAGCTGTAGGCAACCTGATTGAAAACCACAGGTCTTTTGAATGGATGCAGCTCAATTATGTTTCAATGGGTGGGGTGGCTGATGTGTGGGAGGGAGGAAAATGGAATTGTGGGATTTGTAGTCAAAAAAAGAAAAGTCAAACAGGAAATACCAGTTCACAAAAAGCTAGCCACAGTATTATGGTAATCTCAGAACATAGCCATTTAGCCCCAAGACAATCGCAGAACCTTCCTATGCATGTCCATTACTGTCTGCCAGGCACGTACTAAAATCACCTTATGGTGGATAACCGCTTTAATACCCTACAATTGGTGATGTCTGGTATTAGCCGCGGGTCCCGGCCGTTGATGGCCATTGGGACCGAACCAATATGATGCAGGGTTACCATGTGACCCCGCGTTATATCGCGGTAGCCAGCGCAGGACGTAAATATACGTCCCATATTGTTAAGGGGTTAAATAATAACAATTGTAAGGCTGGTGTCACACATGGTAGTTTATTTATTTTTTTAAACTGCCACTGCAGTTTTTGATCAAGAGCCAGGAGCAGATTTAAAGTGAAGAGATAAGGATGTATATTTCTCCTTCCTGCTGGATCGACTTCTCACTTGAAACACTGAAGGGATGAGACATTCCCTTTCACCCCTTAAGGATGAAGGGCGTACAGGTATGCTCTGGTCCTGTTACCGTGGTTTGAAGTGTGCTCAGGAGCTTCAAGTACGCTTCATACCGGGTGGGTCCCGGTTGCTGTCAGCAGCCAGGACCCATATTCAATGCCGATCGGGCCGATTTCCAGCACTAAACCTTGCGATCAAAGTTGATCACGGCATCTGAATGCAGAAGTTAAAGTTAGCGGTGCTGATCGGTACATCCACAGTGAAATCGCAGGTCCCAATCAGCTGAGTGGACGGCAGGAGGGCCCTTACCTGCCTCCTCACTGCCTGATCAGTGCTCTGATGTCCCCGGCCAGCCATGGCAGGTTAGAGCAGCAGAGCACCAATAACACTGATCAATGCTGAATCAAAGCTCAGCATTGAACAGTGTATGCAATCACAAGATTGCATGTTATAGCCACCTATGGGGACTAAAATAAAATAAAATAAAAAGTGTAAAAAAAATAAAATAAAAGCAAATTAACCTCTTCCCTAATAAAAGTTTGAATCCCCCCCCTCTTTCCAATTTTTTTAAATAAAACAATGTAATCAAAACTAAACATAATCATATGTGATATTGCCACATGCGTAAATGTCCAAACAATTAAAATATATGGTTAGTTAAACCGCATGGTAGATGACGTACATGTACATTTATGGTCATTTCATATACCAGAAAAAAATTAAGATCAATCAAAAAGTGCCATCAAAGCAAAAATGGTACTGATAAAAACTAAAGATCACGGCGCAAAAAAATTAGCTCTCATTTATCCCTGTATGCAGAAAATGAAAAAAAGTTATAGGGGTCAAAAGAAGCTGATCCAACTTTGATGTAATGTCCTTAAAACAAGTCAAAATGTGGCTCAGTAGTTTGTGTGGCCTCCACGTGCCCTTATGACCTCCCTACAATGCCTGGGCATGCTCGTGATGAGGTGGCAGATGGTCTCCTGAGGGATGTCCTCCCATACCTGGACTAAAACATCCGCCAACTCCTGGACTGTCTGTGGTGCAACATGGCGATGGTGGATGGAGCAAGACATGATGTCCCAGATGTGCTCAATCAGATTCAAGTCTGGGGAATGGGCAGACTAGTCCTCTTGCAGGAACTGCTGACCCACTCCAGCCACATGAGGTCTAGCATTGTCTTGCATTAGGAGGATCCCAGGGCCATCTGAGGATCTCATCTCAGTACCTAATGGCAGCCAGGCTACCTCTGGCAAGCACATGGAGATTTGTGCGGTCCCCCAAAGAAATGCAACCCCACACCATTACTGACCCACCACCAAACCGGTTATGCTGGAGGATGTTGCAGGCAGCTGAACATTCTCCACGGTGTCTCCAGACTCTGTCATGTCTGTCACATGTGCTCAGTGTGAACCTGCTTTCATCTGTGAAGAGCACAGGGCGCCAGTGGCGAATTTGCCAATCTTGGTGTTCTCTGGCAAATGCCAAACGTCCTGAACGGTGTTGGGCTGTAAGCACAACTCCGACCTGTTGATGTCGAGCCCTCATACCACCCTCATGGAGTCTATTTCTGACCGTTTGAGTGGACACATGCACATTTGTGGCCTGCTGGAGGTCATTTTGCAGGGCTCTGGCAGTGCTCCTCCTTGCACAAAGGCGGAGGTAGCGGTCCTGCTGCTGGGTTGTTTCCCTCCTACGGCCTCATCCACATCTCCTGATGTACTGGCCCATCTCCTGGTAGCGCCTCCATGCTCTGGACACTACACTGACAGACACAGCAAGCAAATTTGCCAGTCTTGGGGTTCTCTGGCAAATGTCAAACGTCCTGCACAGTGTTGGGCTAAAAGCACAACCCCCACCTGTGGATGCCAGATCCTCATACCACCCTCATGGAGTCTGTTTCTGACTGTTTGAGTGGACACATGCACATTTTTCACCTGCTGGAGGCAGTGGAGTCTCCAGCATTCATATTTAGGGGGGGGGGGGGGGAGGGGTACATGGGGGGCCAGTGACAAAAGTGGGGGGGGGGGGCAATTTTAAAATGTGTGTGTGTGTATATATATCTGTGTTTTGCCAACCTTTTTCGGCTCGGGGCACCCCTCCAAAAGAAAAAATTTTGTGGGGCAACCCTACCAAGGTTGACGAGCAAAAAAAAGCGCCACAGTACACAAAATGTAGATTAAAGTGCTGCTTTAGACAGCAACTCACAAACTACGTCTTCTCTAATCAGCGTCGTTTCCTTTTCTTCTCCATCTGGTCTGCGCCATCATGACGATTTCTTCCAGCCACAATTCTGGGTGAACATGGGTGACAGAGGGATGGACAGGGGTGACAGAGGGGTGGCCAAGGTGGACATGGATGACAGGGGGGGTGGACAATGGGGGGGGGGGTGAACAGGGGTGACAGGGGGGTGGACAAGGGGGTAAAATGGGGTGACAAAGGGACAGAGGGCTGAATGGGGGTGGTGGACATGGGTGACAGGGGGTAGACTGTGGGGTGGAAGGGGGGGGGGTGAACATGGTTGACAGGGGGGTAGACAAGGGAGACAGGGGGAGTGAACAGGGGTAACAGGGGGTCAGAGGGGTGAATAGGGGGTGGACATGGTTGCCAGAGGGGTAGACTGGGGGGTGGTCAGGGGGCTGCCGGGGGGGGGACGTGGGTGACAGGGGTGGCCAAGGTGGACATGGGTGACAGGGGGGATGGACATGGGAGACAGGGGGAATGGACAAGGAGGACAAGGGGGTTAATAGGGGTGACAGGGGCTAACAAGGGGTGAATAGGGGTGTGGGCATGGGTGACAGGGGGTAGGCTGGGAGGTGGTCAGAGGGGTGCATGGGGAGTGAACATGGGTGACAGATGGGTGGCCAAGGTGGACATGGATGATAGGTGGGGTGGACATGGGAGACACGGGGGGGGGGGGGGTGGACAGGGGTGACATGGGGGTGGACAAGGATGACAAGGGGGTAAAAGAGGGGTGAATAGGGGGATGGACATGGGTGACAAGGTAGACTGGGGGGATAGACTGGGTGGTGGTCAGGGGAGGTGAACATGGCTGACAGGGATGGACAGGGGGGGAGAGGTGAACATGAATGACAGGAGGGTGGACATAAATGACGGGGGGATGGGTGACGGGGGATGGACATGGGTGACGGGGGGTGGACATGGGTGATGCGGGGGGGGGGGTAACAGAGGGGTGGAAAGGGTACAGTACCTTAAGCAAGCTGACACGGGGCACAGCTTGCAGTTCCACGGCATCTTCCCCTCTTCGGTGTAGCAGGGCACCATTTTTGGCTTACAGCGCCGCAGGGGGGAGGGGGACGCAGGGGGACGCTGGGGGACACAGTGTGCGTAGTATGCACGCACGCTTCCCTTCCCCCCTGTGACGCTGTGAGTCACAGGCGTGCAGGCTGGGGCGGGAAATTAAGAAAAGATACAAAAATTCACACCAAAATCCTGCGGCATTGGGGGGGCACAAGGTGGGGCAAGGCCTGATCTAGGGGGGCCATGGCCCCTCTGCCCCCCCCCCCAGTGATGCCACTGGCTGGAGCTCAATTTGCAGGGCTCTGGCAGTGCTCCTCTTTGCACAAAGGCTGATGTAGTGGTCCTGCTGCTGGGTTGTTGCCCTCCTACGGCCTCCTCCACGTCTCCTGATGTGCTGGCCTGTCTCCTGGTAGCGCCTCCATGCTCTGGACACTATGCTGACATACACAGCAAACCTTCTTACCACAGCTCGCAATGATGTGCCATCCTGGATGTGCTGAACTACCTGAGCCACTTGTGTTGGTTGTAGACTCCGTTTTATGCTACCACTAGAGTGAAAGCACCGCCAGCATTCAAAATTGACCAAAACATCATCCAGAAAGCATAGGAACTGAGAAGTGGTCTGTGGTCACCACCTGCAGAACCACTCCATTATTGGGGGTGTCTTGCTAATTGCCTATAATTTCCACCTTTTGTCTGTTCCATTTGCACAACAGCATGTGAAATTGATTGTCAATCCATGTTGCTTGAGTGGACAGTGTGATTTCACAGAAGTGTGATTGACTTGGAGTTACATTGTGTTTTTTAAGTGTTCCCTTTATTTTTTTGAGCAGTCTATATGCATATTATTAAAGGTTGGATAAAGCAATCGAGTGAAATAAGGACAAATAAAATGCCCTGAGTGTAAACAGTCAAGTTTGTTCACAGGTACAGAATCAACCATAATAATAAAAAAAAAAAGTATAGTCAATACAAAACAGCAGAAGAGTCACATCTGTTAAGCGAGAAACAGAAAAAAAATGCTACTGTTCTGCTATCATCTGGGATCCACACGTAATCAGCTGTGAATTATTTGTCCCTTTCTAGCTACTGTCACCTTTAATCATTGCCCTTCTTATTTATCATAAATAGTATCTGATGTTTGTGCAGCAACTTCAATATGAAGACCACTGCACCGCACTAAGTATAGAGATAGGGAATCAACCTTTAGCTTGTTATTTTCTCTTCACAGTAGAGAAACATGTAGTGATTATGTAGAGTAAAGCATAAAGTATGGCGCAGGTGCTCTTTGCACTAACTTCAATAGTGGAAATCCCAATTTTGATAACACTCCAAAATGATAGGGAATACCATCTTATTTATGGCATGCCCACATGATATGCCAAAAATGTCTGATAGATACGGATTCCACCTTTGAGACCCACACCTATGTCTAGAAATAGCCTTTCCCCATCTGGCCTAACCAATCGAGTGGTTTTACACGGTTTATGTGCCTTCACAGATGTTCATGAGAGTTTCATACACAAAATAGCACAGTGAGTTATTGTAAGTAAATTGAGGATCACAATAAGTAATGCTGTGCAATTGCGTACATTAATTAATGTTTGCAATCAAATGATTGCATATAAAAGTCCCCTATGGGAACTTAAAACAATAATAAAAAAAATCATCATATATCAGAATGAAAATAATAAAAAGTGATCAAAAAATCCCATCAAAATGAGACAGATAAAAACTGCAGATCATAACGCAAAAAAAAGGGCCCTCAAACAACCCTTTATATGGAAAAATAAAAATACTAAGTTATAGGGCAGAATAGGGCAATTTTAACCCCTTAAGGACGCAGGGTTTTTCCGTTTTTGCATTTTCATTTTTTCCTCACCACCTTCTAAAAATCATAACGCTTTCAATTTTGCACATAAAATTCCATATGATGGCTTACTTTTTGCATCACCAATTCTACTTTGCAGTGAGATTCGCCATTTTACCCAAATATCCACCGTGAAATGGAAAAAAAATTCATTGTGCAACAAAATTGAAGAAAAAAAAAATTTTGTAACTTTTGGGGGCTTCCGTTTCTACGCAGTGCATTTTTCGGTACAAATAATACCTTATCTTTATTTTGTAGGTCCATACGGTTAAAATTATACCTTATTTATATAGGTTGGATATTGTCGTACTTCGGAAAAAAATCATAACTACATGCAGGAAAATGTATATGTTAAAAATTCTCATCTTATAACCCCTATAACTTTTTTATTTTTCCGCATACGGGCAGGTATGAGGACTCATTTTTTGCGCCGTGTTCTGAAGTTTTTATCGTTAACATTTTTGTATTGATCGGAATTTTTATTGCTTTTTATAAATTTTTTCATGATAGAAAAAGTGACCAAAAATACGCAATTTTGGACTGTGGAATTTTTTTGCGTACGCCATTGACCGTGCGATTTAATTAACGATATATTTTTATAGTTTGGACATTTCCACATGCGGCGATACCACATATGTTTATTTTTATTTACACAGTTTTTTTTTTTATGGGAAAAGGGGGGATTCAAACTTTTATTAGGAAGGGGTTAAATGACCTTTGTTAACTTTTTTTTCCACTTTTTTTTTGCAGTGCTATAGCTCTCATAGGGACCTATAACACTGCACACACTGATCTCTTATGCTGATCCCTGCGAAGCCATAGCTTTGCATGGATCAGCGAGATAGGGGCTCGATTGCGCAAGCCTGTAGCTCAGGCATGGAGCAATCAAACCCCGATCGGACGCCGCGGAGACAGGTAAGGAGACCTCCACTTGCGTCCTAGCTGATCAGGACATTGCGATTTTATCGCGATGTCCCGATCAGCATGACTGATCGGGACTTTCACTTTCAGATGCGGCGGTCAACTTTGATCCCAGCGTCTGAAGGGTTAACAGCGCGTGGCACAACGATCGATGCCATGCGCTGTTAGCCCAGGGTTCCGGCTATGAATAGCAGCCGGGACCGACCCGGTGTGATGCGGGGTCACGGTGTGACCCCGTTTTAAACACCCGGACCGGGCGTAGGGTGCACAGGTAGAGGTTAAGCATACTTGTTTGTCAAAAATGTTGGACTTAAAAAAAAAAAATTGTATAATAGTATACTATGTAAATATGGGTATCGTTTCATGTAAAAAGCCCCCCAAAAATTAAAAAAATTTAAATAATAAAAATTTGGTTTCGCCATACATTTTATGATAAATTGAAAATTGTCATTACAAAGTACAATTGGGTGTCCAAAAAACAAGCGCTCATATGGCTTTGTGGATGGAAAAATAAGAAGGTTATAGCTCCTGGAAGGCAAGGGAAAAAAAAAAAACTATTTTTGCTTATATAGTGTAGGGTAGACTATTTTTAGAGAATAAGACAGAGTGTATGCCTTGTGCTTACCTATTTTAGTTAATATGGCAAGCATGAGTTGTGCTTCATGTAGGATGTAAACAGATCACTAAAGTCACAATATAGTTATTTCATGAGATTTAAAGGCTTTAGGCTGTGTTCACAAGTTGGATTTTTACTGCATTTTTCTACATTTAGGCTGTTTTAGCAGAGATTTTCCAAAATCACAGTAAAAATAACACATTTGCACAATTATGATAAAATAGCACTGTCTTTGCAGTAATGTTGGGACAATCACGGCAAAAACATAAAACATTCAGTAAAAATACATTGTGTGATCACAGCCTCAAGGGAGTAGTATATGTTAACCCTAGAGTTCGTGACGCCAGGCTGAGGGCTGGTATGCTGAATCAATGTTCCGGCCTATCGCCGCCCTTCCCAGTAACGATAGGTGCATAAAATAACTGAAGGTCCACAAAGAGATTGAACTTGAACTTGAACAACTTTTTACTGAAGTGCTTGCAATATCCACGGCAGAGTAACAGTCTCATACAAACAGTCCTTAGGTTTCTTAGTGACTGGCAGTTGTAGCGGACCTTGAGCTAATATACAGTCTCTGAATTTAGGGAGAGATTTGCAGATCCGTCTGGATTTAGGGGAATTATTATGTCCGGTGATGCTGCAGAGTGTCTTGGAAGTGATACACTCTATAATTAGATTGTTCAGCCGTCGCCGCAAGGCTCAGGCCTAACTCACTGCGATAATTGCTGCGCAGGTCTTGCTTGCTTGCCCAGGAACAAGAGAGAGATAAGATGGCCGCCGCTCCCTTATGTGGGCAGGGGACATGGCGAATCTGATTGGTCCGAACATCTGCCATTCACCATCACATGTTGAAATGGGATTGCTTACGTCACAGGGCCTCCAAAGGTCCTTAAGCTCAATACCATAGAGTTCACCTAGTCACATGACCCGCAGGTCCTCCAACGCTATGGAAACAAGTAATTAACCATTTATTTACATATGTTATTCTATTTACATTAACCTTTGAATAACTTAGTGATTTATACACTAGAATAGAGGCAACTAGGGGTAGACTGAATGACAGGGATCCCTACATCCTAGGGACTCTGGCTATGGGGACCCATACATAAATAGGTACCGTATAGAATGCGGTACTGGGACACCATATATCTATGTATGATGTGTGTGTGTATGTAGGATGTGTATGTATGATAGAAGCCTGTGTATGATGTGTATAATGTGTGTATCTACTTCATGACTCTGCAAAAAAAATTTCTGGCTCACGCTTTTTTGCTCCTCACATTCTAAGGCTGCATTCACATCACGATTTCTCCAATTTCTCCATCCGACCTGAGTACACGATTTTTATAATTTAAAATCGCATCAGATTTGATCCGCATCCGATTTCACACGATTTTTGTTAAGGTCTGAAATCGTGGTCAACCCCGATTTCAGACCCGAACAAAAATCGTGTGAAATCGGATGCGGATCAAATCGGATGTGTTTAATGGATCCGATTTTTTAATAGGGGTCAATGGATCCGACTTTATATATGATTTCATACGATTTTAAGTTATAAAAATCGTGTACTCAGGTCGGATGGAGAAATCGTGATGTGAATGCAGCCTAGGGGTACCTTCACACTGCTGCCGAACTCTGCTATTCATAGCTTCATTGGCAACTCTGTCAGAATGGCGGGAGTTCAGAAAAGAAAAAAATAGTGCATGCACTTTTTTTTTTCCTTCGCTAAACTACCGGATCCCTGCCGGACCCCATTTCAGTGAATGGGGTCCGTCGGGACTAGACAGTTTCCATTGTGCTCCATCCAGTTTCAGGGTCCGTTCAGTGCAGGAAAAAAGTACCGAACAGACCCTGGACAGGATGGATGTACACGGCAGTGTGAAAGTAGCCTAGTAGACCCATTACTTTTTTATTGTTACACAGTAATATTTTGGTTTACTTTTTGTGGGGCAAGTTGCACTTTTGATTGGCAAACTTAAAGGGGTACTCGGATTCAAAACATCTTATCCCCTATCAAAATGATAGGGGATAAGATGTTAGGTCGCGGGGGGTCCCACCGCTGGGGACCCCCGCGTTCTCCGAGCCAGCAGCAGCGGAGGGTGGAGCTCCCGTATTTGTGACGACATGCCACACACCCTCCATTCATGTCTATGGGAGGGGGCACGGTGGCTGTAGTCTATTCATGTCTACTACTAGCCATACGCTTCCTCCCATAGACCTGAATGGAGGGGGAGCGGCGGCTGTAGTCGCCAGTCATGCGGCATTAGCGGAGTTTGCTCATGCATGAATGACCGGGGTGCCATGCGGGCAATCACGGGGGTCCCCAGCAGCGGGATCCCCGCTATCTAACAACTTAGGCTACTTCCAAACTGCCGTTTACATCCATCCCTTACAGGGTCCGCTCGGTACTTTTTTTCCTGCAATGAACGAACCATGAAACTGGATGGAGTGTTATCATATAATATATTACAGAGCCAGAGGGGGAAAAAAATTATTTATATATATATATATATATATATATATATATATATATATTGTGATACTGTGGCAAGGAAAAGGTGTATTTCCTTGGCTCACCCTGGACAAACCTCCAACTGTGGCCTAATGAATAAGGCAGCAGAGAGGGGAGGTGTTTATGAGGAAGAGATTCCCTAGGAAACAGCAGGCGGGCTGTAAGGGGGAGACACGGGCCCTGTTGAGGAAACACACAGCCGGAGCTGTGAGTGGTCCAAGAAGTGGTGTGAAGTGTGAGTAGCAGATTGCAGGAGGCACATGTATAACTGGCTGAGGGTAGCACACCAGTCAGTAGTCAGGGCATGCTGATATGTGTAGTCAGTGACCAGACGGTCTAGGATTTTATTTTGTTCCTGCATTAAGTTTGTTTTTTCCTGCAACCTGTCGAAATAAAGCTGGCAAGGTGCCAGACTTGCATAAATACCCGTTGTCTGCCGATTTATTGAGAGGAAACGTGGCAGTGTCCAGAATGATCCCAGAGCTATCCCCAAGGAGGAATCTTTACAATATATATATATATATATATATATATATATATATATATATATATATAGTCATGGCCGTAAATGTTGGCACCCCTGAAATATTTCTAGAAAATGAAATATTTCTCACAGAAAAGCACTGTAGTAACACGTTTTGCTATACACATGTTTATTCCCTTTGTGTGTATTGGTACTAAACCAAAAAAGGAAGGAAAAAAAGCAAATTGGACATAATGTCACACCAAACTGCAAAAATGGGCTGGACAAAATAATTGGCCCCCTGACTTAATATTTGGTTGAACACCCTTTGGAAAAAAAAAAACTGAAATCATTCTCTTCCTATAACCATCAATAAGCTTCTTACAACTCTCAGCCGGAATGTTGGACCACTCTTTCTTTGCAAACTGTTCCAGGTCTCTCTTATTGGAAGGACGCCTTTTTCAAACAGCAATTTTAAGATCTCTCCACAGGTGTTCAATGGGATTTAGATCTGGACTCATTGCTGGCCACTTCAGAACTCTCCAGCGCTTTGTTGCCATTCATTTCTGGGTGCTTTTTGACGTATCTTTGGGGTCATTGTCCTGCTGGAAGACCCAAGATCTCGGACGCAAACCCAGCTTTCTGACACTGGGCTGTGCAGTGCGACCCAAAATCCATTGATAATCCTCAGATTTCATGATGCCTTGCACACATTCACGGCACCCAGTGCCAGAGGCAGGAAAACCACCCCAAAACATTATTGAACCTCCACCATATTTCACGGTAGGTACTGTGTTCTTTTCTTTGTAGGCTTCATTCCATTTTCGGTAAACAGTAGAATGATGTGCTTTCCCAATAAGCTCTGTCTTGGTCTCATCTGTCCACAAGACGTTTTCCCAGACGGATTATGGTTTACTCAAGTTCATTTTGGCAAAATGTAGTCTTGCTTTTTTATATCTCTGTCAGCAGTGGGGTCCTCCTGGGTCTCCTGACATAGCATTTAATTTCATTTAAATGTCGACGGATAGTTCACGCTGACACTGATGCTTCCTGAACCTGCAGGACAGCTTAAATATCTTTGGAACTTGTTTGGGGCTGCTTATCCACCATCCGGACTATCCTGCTTTGACACCTTTCATTAATTTTTCTCTTCTGTCCATGCCCAGGGAGATTAGCTACAGTGCCATGAGTTGTAAACTTCTTGATAATGTTGCGCACTGTGGACAAAGGCAAATCTAGATCTCTGGAGATGGACTTGTAACCTTGAGATTGTTGATATTTTTCCACAATTTTTGTTCTCAAGTCCTCAGACAGTTCTCTTCTCCTCTTTCTGTTGTGGCACACACAGACACACAATGCAAAGACTAAGTGAACTTCTCTCCTTTTTATCTGCTTTCAGGTGTAATTTTTACATTGCCCACACCTGTTTCTTGCCCCAGGTGAGTTTAAAGGAGCATCACATGCTTGAAGCAATCTTATTTTTCCACAATTTTACAAGGGTGCCCATAATTTTGTCCAGCCCCCTTTTGGAGTTTGGTGTGACATTATGTCCAATTAGCTTTTTTTCCTCCCTTATCTTGGTTTAGTTCCAATACACACAAAGGGAATAAACATGTGTATAGCAAAACATGTGTTATTGCAATCCTTTTCTGTGAGAAATACTTCAGGGGTGCCAACATTTACAGCCTCGAGTGTGTATATATATATATATATATATATATATATATATATATATATATATAAATATATATATATATATATATATATATATATATATATATATATATCTGTAAGCAAAGTAAAAAAAGAATATGGAATTGAGCAATTTTGTGTGGCCATATTTTTGTCAGAGTTCACAATATGGTAAATATAGCATGCTATCTTTATTCTAGTATCCAATGTAACCAAACTTGGATAAGTTGTTTCATTTTATGGTGAAAAAAAAAAGGAAAGCTTGAAAAAGAGAAAAAATGTTGCTTAATGTCTTGTTCTAACCCTATAACTTTTTTTTAGTTTTCACCTAGAAAGCTGTGTTAGGCTAAGTTTCCACTTGTTTTTTTTTTTTTTTCTGTCAGTTTTTGAGTTAAAGTCAGAAGGGAATCCACCTGGGAGGAGAAGTGTAAGTTCTTCCTTTATATGTCATATTCCTTTTGAATAAACTTCTGGCTCTGGCTCAAAAACTGCAGTGGCAGTTTTCCAAAAACTGACAGAAAAATAACCAAGTGGAAACTTAGCCTTAGGGTTTATTTTTTGAGCCACGAGCTGTAGTTTTTAACAGTACCACTTTTGAATATATGTGACTTTTTATCACTTTTAATAAAGTTTTTTTGGGGGAGGTGATGTCATGAAAAATCATCAATTTTGGCATTTTAATCTTTGAGCATTTACGCTGATTACATACACGATTAGGAACATAATCATTTAGTAGTTCAGACAATTACGCACGTGGTGATACCAAATATGTTCTTTTTTTTTTATTTGCAGTGTTTTATTTAAAGAATGGAAAAAGGGGTGATTTAAAAAAAAAATATTTTATTAACATATTTTATTTTATTTAATTTTTGCATATTTTAGCCCCCCTAGCTATGCCCCTGGGCACTACATAGAGTTTGTATTTCAAAAAGTTGTCTCTAGTCCACGCTGTGTAAGCGTTTCCAGCTCCAAGAAGGAGTAGTGTTTATCCAGAGGAGGAGAAAGCTGAACAAGGGCCCCTATGCATACACTAATCTCTTCAGTGATCTGTGGTCAAGGTTTGTGCAGTGTGGCTGAGTGCATCACAGGTATCATGCCACAAATCTATGAGTAAAAGTATTTTCACCACAGTATGCCAACCTGTAGGCCTTAACAGTAGAGTTTAAACTAATATGACTGTATCCTGTTAGCAACAGTATTTCACTACTAAACTTTCTTTCATGTATAAACAGCACACAAGAGACTTTACAGTCAGTTTATCTGCTGTAAAAGCAAATCTTAACCCCTTAAGGACTGAGCCCTTTTTACCCTTAAGGACTGAGCCCTTTTTCGCAATTCTGACCATCGTCACTTTAAGTGTTAATAACTCTAAAACGCTTTTACCGAATATTCTGATTCTGAGATTGTTTTTTCGTTACATATTCTAATGTATTTTGGTGGTAAATTTTCGGCATTACTTGCATCCTTTCTTGGTGAAAAATCCCAAAATTTCATGAAAATTTTGAAAATTTTGCATTTTTCTAACTTTGAAGCTCTCTTCTTGTAAGGAAAATGGATATTCCCAATAATTTTTATTTTTTATTCACAATTACATGATGTCCAATTTATGTTGGCATCATAAAATGGACATAATTTTACTTTTTGAAAAAATTAGAGGGCTTCAAAGTAGAGCAGCAATTTTCCAAAATTTCATGAAAATTCAAAATCTGAAGGGACAGATGTTACAGAACTACAACTCCCAGCATGCCTGGTGGTCTAGGCATGCTGAGAGTTGTAGTTTGGCAACATCTGGAGGGCTACCATTTGGGCACCACTGTAACAGTGGTCACCAAACTGTGACCCTCCAGATGTTGCAAAACTACAACTCCCAGCATGCCCAGACAGCCGAAGGCTGTCTGGTCATGCTGGAAGTTGCAGTCCGGCCTTCCTAGTGGTTGCCACAGTAAAGATCGCTTTACTTTCACTTTCATTTCTCCCCCCCCGCCCGTTGATTCCGGACCTGAGCAGTGATCTCCGCTGGATACTGCGATGATCGCCGGGCCCCACGCATCTTCTCCTCAGGCTCCTCCATCTTCTCCCCCCCATTCTGCCCGACACCCAGGGGTGGGCAGAATGGGGGGTTTCCATGGCAACCCCCTGTCCTGCGCTGCCACTGGTCAAAACTCAGTTCTGACTAATGGCAGGGGATAGGAGGAGATCGCAGCACTACGACCTCACTCCTATCCCTTAGGATGATCGGGGCTGTCACTGACAACTCCGATCATCCCAATTTTCCAGGTGATCGGGTCACCAGAGACTCGATCAGCCCGGAATTGGAGAAAATCGCATGTCTGAATTGACATGCGATTTTCTCCGATCACCAACAGTACTTTCTAGGGGCTGTATATTAAAGAGAAATCCAAAAAAGAAATGCATTTCCTCTGATGTCATGCCCAAAGTGCTCTCTGCTGACCTCTGCTGTCCATTTTAGGAACTGTCCAGAGCAGCATATGTTTTCTATGGGGATTTTCTCCTGCTCTGGACAGTTCCTA
Source organism: Hyla sarda (assembly GCF_029499605.1). NCBI lineage: Eukaryota > Metazoa > Chordata > Amphibia > Anura > Hylidae > Hyla > Hyla sarda. Next base: position 360,353,828 of record NC_079190.1, on the reverse strand, counting down.
AAACAGAGGTCAGCAGAGAGCACTGTGATCAGGACATCACAGGAAATGCATTTCTTTTTTGGATTTCTCTTTAGTATACAGCCCCTAAAAAGTACTGGAAGGATTAAGATTTTTTAATAGAAGTGATTTAAAAATCTGTTTAACTTTCCGGCACCAGTTGATTTAAAAAAAAAGTTTTCCACGAGAGTACCCCTTTAATTGATTTGGATGCAAGGTACTTGTTGATGGATTTCACTCTGAATGGGACACAAAAGCCTGCAATATATGTGAAAATGTAGCATGCTGAATAAAAACTTTCATTAAGCTAGATTTCCATTTGGCAATTTTTTGTTATTTTGAGCCAAAGCCAGAATTGGATCCAGCAGGAAGTAGAAGATCTTCCTTTATATTTCCCATTCAATGAATATACTTCTGGCTTTGGCTAAAAAACTGCAGTGGCATTATTCCAAAAATCTGCTAAGTGCAAACCCAGCCAAGCATTACTGCCATTTAAAGAGTACCTGTCACCAAACTAACCTTTTAATAAATTGTTCCTTATGTAATTATAAGACACTTTGCTATTTACTTGCTGTTAAAATGCTCAACCTTTATATGTTTTAATGTGATTGAAACAACGGCCACTAGATGGCTCTGTTCTGATCCCTGCACAAGTCAAACAGTTAGTTTGGTCTCCTCCCAGCCTGGCAGGAGACCAAACTCAGGAAGTGCATGTGGGGCATGGCGATTTTTTCCTGGCTGATAGTATTTTACTTTCTTTGATCCAATGCGAGCAGTACAGTACCACACAAGTTGCTCACCTTCTTTTTTATTTTGCTTGTACATTTTTGTAGAATATAGGGAGAGATTTTTAAAGCTGTTTAGAAGATTTTTTTAGTTTATATTTGGCGCATAACATGTCTAATATGCGCCAAAGCACTGTGCGACTTTTCTGTTGCTTACAAGTGTAAGGCAAATTGTGCAAACTTACTTTCTTAAAGGGGTACTCTTCCCCTAGACATCTTATCCCTCATTCCAAGGATAGGGGATAAGATGTCTGGTCGTGGGGGTCCTGCCGCTGGGGATCCTGCAGCCCCCTAGTCATCTGCAGCACAGAGCTGAAGTTTGCTCCGGGCCTGATGACTCATCATACAGGGGCCGGAGAATCGTGATGTCATGAGGGGGGCGGGGCCATGACATCGCGAACTGCCAGCCTCTGTATCGTGAGTCATCAGGCACGGAGCAAACTTCGGCTCTCTGCTGCAGATGACTAGAGGGCTGCAGGAGAGATAAGACATCTTATCCCCTAACCTTGGATAGGAGATAAGATGTCTAGGGGAGGAGTACCCCTTTAATTCATTTTAATTTTTCTTGCAGTGGTAACTAGAGATGAGCAAACTTTAGAAAAATTTGATTCGGCTGATTTGCCGAATTTTTCTGAATGACACAGCGTGGAGGTATTGGCAGCATGAGAAGACCATATAGTGGCTGAATGACACAGCGTGGAGGTGTGCAGCATGAGACCATGTAGTTGCTGAATGACACAGCCTGGAGCTGGCAGCAGCATGAGTAGACACTAGGGCTTCACAATCCCTACGATTAAAAGATTAATTTTGAAATTTAAATTGAAGATTTATGGTAGCTAGTGCTACCATAAAAATGTTTAGGCCCAGGCCCAGCAGCATCAGTAAACCATATATTGTGAAATAAAGTGCAGGGATTACTATCTGATGTTCTGGGTGTGTCGGTCCCTCTCGACCCTCTTATTTACCTTATTCAACTTTCTCACCCTGCTATGTCTCAGAAGCTATTTAGGCTCTTTATGCATATTGTCTTAGCTGCTAAAACCCTTATTGCTAAATGCTGGAAGAGGACCCTACCTCCTTCTGAATCTGACCTGTTTTCCCGCATACGTGAGATTCGTTCTCTGGAATCTTTAACGGCTTCCTTGAATAATACAGTCCCTTCATTCCTCTCAGTCTGGGAATCCTGGGATCGTTTCTCTGATAGGCAACCACCTTGATTTCTTACTTCTTCTTTCTTCTCCCTTGCCTCTCTTTCTCTCATCTTTGCTTCCTGCTTCCCCCTGTGTGGTAATGTTGTTTTGGGTTGGTCTTTGTGCTTCCCCTGTCTTTGTTCTCTTCCCCTTCCCTCCCTTGTCTTTGGCCCTTCGGGCCTTCTCCCTATATTTACTGGTGTATAGACATCTACTTGTTTGACATTTTTGCTGACTGCCGTTAAAGCTATGGATCTACGGGGGCTGGTGGAGCACTTCCAGTGGCTGTACTGGCCTGCCCTGGCCCTGTCATTTGCCTGTTTTTCATTTCTTTTATACCGATTGTTAACTGGCTTCGGCCCATGTGATGTCTTTGCTATGTTTTTCTTTCCTATTTGGATTTGTATCTATGAAAATTCTTTAATAAAAATTACAGTTCAAAAAAAAAAAAAAGTAAACCATATAGTGGCTGAATGACACAGGCTGGAGTTGACTGAAGCATGAGAACACCATATAATGTCTGAATGGCACAGCCTGGAGTTGGTAGCAGAAGGAGTAGACTTCACAATCCCTAAGATTAAAAGATGAATTTTGAAATTTAAATTGAAGATTTATGGTAGCTAGTGCTGCCATAATTTTTTTTAGGGCCAGGCCCAGCAACATCAGTAAATCATATATTGGCTGAATGACACAGCCTGGAGGTGGCTGAATCATGAGGAGACCCTATAGTGGCTGAATGGCACAGCCTAGAGGTGGCTGAAGCATGAGGAGACTACAGTATATAGTGGCAGAATGGCACAGCCTGGAGGTGGCTGAAGCATGAGAATACCATATAGTGTCTGAATGGCACCGCCTGGAGTTGGCAGAAGCACGAGGAGACCATTGAAATTTAAGATTTTGACATTTAAATTTAAGATTTTGAAATTTACATTTTTACTCCCAAGCTTTAGTGCCCCGGGCCCGGCGTGTTGGTACAAAGGACCAAATTTAACAAGGAGTCACATGTCATATGGCAGCACAAAGGCTGGAGTCTGGAGGTAGCATCAGTATGAGGAGAGGCTGAATGGCACAGCCAGGAGTTGGCTGAAGCATGAGAAGAGACCATATAGTGGCTGAATGAGACAACATGGAGGTGGCATCAGTATGAGGAGACCATATAGTGTCTGAATGACAGCCTGGAGTTTGTGGCAGCATGTGGAGACCATGTAGTGTCTTAATGGCACAGCCTGGAGGTAGCTGAAGCATAAGGAGACCATATAGTGTCTGAATGGCACAGCCTGGAGCTATTTGAAGCATGAGGAGACCATTTAGTGGCTGAATGGCACAGCCTGGAGTTTGTGGAAGCATGAAGAGACCATATAATGGCTGAATGGCACAGCCTGGAGATGGCTGAAGCATGAGGAGACCATATAGTGGCTGAATGGCACCACCTGGAGGTGGCTGAAACATGAGGAGACCAAGTAGTGGCTTAATGGCACAGCCTGGAATTCCTAGGCCCAGCAGCATCACTAAAGCATGTAGTTGCTGAATGACACCGACTGGAGCTGGTTGAAGCATCAGTAAACCATATATTGGATGAATGGCACAGCCTGGAGGGGGTTGAAGCATCAGTGAACCATGTATTGGATAAATGACACAGCCTGGAGCATTGTTGGCAGCAATGCTGTTGGCAGCATGAGGAGACCATATAGTTACTGAATGACACAGCCTGGAGCTGGCAGCAGCATGAGTAGACAATAGGGCTTCACAATCCCTAAGATTAAAAGATGCATTTTGAAATTTAAATTGAAGATTTATGGTAGCTAGTGCTTCCATAAATTTGTTTAAGCCAAGGCCCAGCGGCATCAGTAAAGCATATATTGGTTGAATAATACAGCCTGGAGGTGGCTGAAGCATAAGGAGACCATATAGTGGCTGAGTGACACAGCCTTGAGATGGCTGAAGCATGAGAACATACCATATAGTGGCTGAATGAGACAGCCTGGAGGTGGCAGCAGCAGCATCAGGAGTCCTGAAAGTGACCCGGTGACAGAGTGGTGCGGTGGGTGGCAATACCAGTACCCGGTGACGAAGGTGGGTGAAAAAAGTTCTGATGCGGAGGAATGTTTGTAACTGGGAGCAGTGCCTTAAATCTGTTTGGCATTATCCATATTTGTGAAGTGTTGGTGGGGCACCATGGTCAATCTACTCTGATGCATAAGGCATTGCTTGTTGAAAATTCTGGCTGATCCATGCCTGATTCATCTTCACAAAGGTCAGTCTCTCCACATTTTTCGTGGACAGACGAGTTCTCCTTGGGATGACTGTGGCCCCCGCCGCACTAAACACCTGCTCTGATGGAACACTACTGGCTGTGCAGGACAGCTTTTCTGCTAGTTGCATAACCCTCTAGCTCCACTGGCTGCTCCTGCTCCTCCCCTCCTGTCAGATTACTCGAAAAACCACCCATTTGGCAAAGCCTAAACTGTGCTCCACTGTGACCCTCCCCCTCCTCCTCCTCCAGTTCATTCCCCACAGGACTCATGTGGCCATGAGATATAGGAGCCACGTCTCCAGTGCCCTGATCAGCCATAATTTCCAACACGTGTTGTAAGAAATAAAGCAGTGGAATGACATCGTTCTTCCCCTAATCCTGGCAACTTACTAATTATGTGGCTTCCCCAAAAGGCCTGAGCAAACAGCAGGTGTCACGTTTGAGCTGCCACTGGTTCACATTAAAGTTACACAGGGGAATACCCCCTATCTGCTATCATCAAGAAATCAGTGATTACTTTTTTCTGTTCGTACAGTCGGTCCAACATATGGAGGGTGGAATTCCAACGTGTGGCAATGTTACAAATTAGACTATTTTGGGGGATACCGTTCTCTAGCTGAAGGAGGGTTTGCTTTGCAGTGTACGAGATGCTGAAGTGCATGCAAAGTTTCCCTCCCATTGTTAGGATGTCTTGCAAATGGGCTGAACACTTCAGAAACTGCTTCACAACCAGACTGAACATGTGTGCCATTCAGGGCGCAAGGCTCAGCCTTCCCAGTCACAGCGCATGCAAGATGTTCTTCCCATTGTCAGTCACCATGGTTCCCATTTCCAGTTTTCGTGGAGTAAGCCATTACTTTTGCCTGGACTTTCACAGTATCTAGACCCTTGACAGATTAACAGGTTTAAAATAGTACACCACTTAGATGTACGTATGTGGTATAGGATGTGAAACACTAGGATGTGAAACACTAGGATGTGAAACACTGCTGTAATTAGCTTTTCTGTGTAACACACACACAAACACACACACACAGCGATGTCCATCCTATCTCTATGCAGTGAATGATATGACGAGCCACAAAATGACTGCCAAATTTATAGGCTGTGACATCCCAGGGGTAACTGGCTGCTGATAGGCTGCATCCTGCACATGATTCAGGGTCATCCCGCCTACTTCCCTTCCCACCTTGTCTTTTCACCTTCCCAGCGTTCCCTGCCGCATGTACTGACATGTGGATCCACCATTTTAGATGCCCTGGAGCCTGGCCCGCAGTAAATGTAATTTAATGAAGTGATTTACGCGATAGAATCGCGGCGATATTTGCATTCGTTGAGAATCTAATATTTCATGAAATTCGTAACGAATTCGTGTTCGCTCATCTCTAGTGGTAACATATTTATAAACAGCAAATGTCCCATAAAATGTCGCAAACCCCTCCAAAAAGTTGCAAACCTAAGCAAGGTCAGACCTGCCTTACAAGATTGCATTTGAAAAACACTTTTAAAAAGTCGCAGATAAGAGGATGAATCATACAAAATGGTGTTCTGGGGGTGACTTATTGTTTTTTGTTTACGTGCACCAAATTTATAAAGGACATAAATTATAAATTTGGCACACGTAAAGAAAAAAGAAAAGCACAAAAAATTTACTAAAAATAAGTTACCAAAGCCAGCCTTTATAAATCTCCCCCCATAGTGCTTCTGTTTCCATGGAACTGAACTATAATTGGTGGGGGTTTCTTTTTTGGTGTAGTATGTCTTACAGCCATGTCAAAAGTTTAGATCGTTCTGGGTCTCAATCCAACTGATTGCAGGAAAAAGGTTCCATAGACACATAATGGCAATGAAGCACCGCACACTCAATCTGGCTACATCTAACTACTGAAGGGGGTCTCAGCACCTCCACTGAATAAAATTTTACATGTCTGTATGATATGTCAAAAGTTGATTTAAATGACGCTAACACTTTAAAGACCTATTGGATTTTGTTACTCCAAAATATGCACAACACAATTGTAAAAAGTGTATTCAAAGGTATTCATTGTCTGTGTATATGGCAGGATTAAGTGTTTTTCAGAGAAAGATAAAAACACCTTTGAGCAGTATAGATCTTCCTATAGGGCAGGGTCACATGTGTATGCTGCGCTTTCGCAGATGGCAGTCACAAGATTGACTGCAGCGCTAGCTCCCAGCTGCAGCCAGGTAGCTCTGTGTGTCTGCTTTTAGCAGCGGATTTCTACAAGCAGATATACAGAGGTACTCACAGCCGGGAGCTCACTCTGCAGTCCCTCTATGACTGCCATTGGCGCATCGGCAGTGGGAAATACGCTGTGGATGCACCCCATGGGACCCTGCCCATAAAGTGAAAACTTCTTTCCGCTCCCGACTGGCAACCCCCTTTTTTTTTTTTTTTTTTCTCCATACCCTAAGACAATTATTGTGCATCTCTTGGGATATAGATACACATTGGTTTGATAATTTATGATCTTACATCTCTATAACCTGAAAGTGGATGTTTCTCGGGTCTCCATACCCTATGACAATTATTGTGCATCTCTTGGGATATAGATAAAACATTGGCTTGATGATTTATGACCCTACACCCCTAAAACCTGACGAATAATTCTGCATTCCTTGAGCTATAGATCTACTTGTTGATTTATTTTGAGTCTTATCAGACAGGATTTGTGTGTATCTATCTGAGTATTTTATAATCCCACCATTTTATTACCACCACAGTAGCAAATATATATATACCGGTGTATATATATATATCCAAAGAAATGGTGCAGCACTCCATGAGTAAATCCAAGGTGCAAAAAGATTTATTCACTTCACATCATAGCATAGCAATGTTTCAGATCACACAGGATCCTTTTTCAAGCTCATACAAACACACATTAGGGGGTAATAAATACCCAAGTGAACATTTCAATCATGATATAATAATTATAGTGCCAATTAATAAAAAGTTTACAAAAAGTGCATATTTAGTGCATCATATGATCAAGTTCATTGGGAGCTGGCACCCGACCATTTTTTCATTAAGCTAAGTAGTGCTGCAAAACCACCTTTGTCTTTTGTATATATATATATATATATATATATATATATATATATATATACCTACCCCCTCTTCTGCACAGAGGAGCATTTAGACCGCCTTTTTCATTCAGTGACGTGTGAAGCCACCACCTGTGCCAGGGCAGAGGTTACACTCCGCTCCGGGTGTAGGCTGCAGCTGCCTTCAGGCTGTGTACTAGCTCTTTTACCTGGGTAACCAGGACAAGTGCTAGATTTCCTGTAAAAATGTAGGCAGTTTAAATGCCCATCCAAACTGCCCACATTATCCATCAAGTAGATTGGGGGGACTTGCCAACCCCTAGGTCAGTGGCACTCATAACAGACTGCCACCGCCTCCTTTTCAGAAGTATACCACTGCAATGAAAACCTATTTTAATTTAAAATTTTTTGTTTAAATAATGAATGTAATCTTTCACTACAAATCTGTGAGCAAAAGACATTTCATGTAATGTCAGATGATTATCCCCTACAAAGTACTGAGATAGTGTCTAGTGTACAGAGAAAACAGTTCACTGTATCAACTATATGACCCTGTATAGTAGGTCAACAAATAAATATTCAATGAATTCTATTCTACAAGGACGTCGGAACAAAGAAAATGTGGGAGGGACTGAAAAACATAATAAAATACATACCGCACATTCCTCCTGTTATCTCATGGGAAAAATGATTTAAAACTAAATGCAACTCTGGTCAGGAAGCAGTGTTAATGTTTGCTGAAGGCGTTTGTGTTTAAGTGAAGGCTTCAAGTGTGTATGTCAACATTTTCAAGTGAGTGGTTTAACCTCTTTCATAGGAATATTACTGTTGTGACAGTATTCTTTGCTTTATTAACAGGAAATAGAAGTGTAATACTAAAATGAAGTGACTGAAATGTACTATAACTAGGAGTAGGCCTATGCTGAGATAAATGATGAAGTCATGTAAGAGGTCTTTCTTATAAGGAATATCGCACTGCATGAAAGAGCTTAAAGAGCTCTTATTGGACTTTCTTATATTTACTACTCAGTTTTTAAAGCTGGAGCTTCTGCAATTGATGCACTGATCAATGATAAAGATCTGCATAGGTGCGACTGCTCAACTAGCTTCCCTGCTTCCTGCTCTGTATGTTGTGTAATGCCCGCCAATGGTATAAATATTCATTTTTATTCACTCTCATCCTAGTGACATGAGAGCTTGAGGTCACTCGAATGGACTCCAGGGGCACTCGAAGAGTGGCATATATATAGAGGCTTGTGGCAGAGCTATAGCTGGTTCCTTTTGCGCCCGAGGCAAGCACAGAAAATTGCCCCCCCCCCCTTTTAACACTTATCCTCTATTCTTTGGATAGGGGATACATTTTTCTATCCTGGAGTACCTCTTTAGGGATTCAGTAATTAAAGGGGTACTCCGCCCCTAGACATCTTATCCCCTATCCAAAGGATAGGGGATAAGATGTCAGATCACCGCGGTGCCGCTGCTGGGGAGCCCCGGGATCCCCGCCGCGGCACTGCGCTATCATTACAGCACAGAGCGAGTTCGCTCTGTGCGTAATGACAGGCAATACAGGGGACAGAGCAGCGTGACGTCATGGCTCCGCCCCTCGTGACATCATGGCCCATCCCCTTAATGCAAGTCTATGGCAGGGGGAGTGACGACCGCCGCGCCCCCTCCCATAGGCTTGTATTGAAAGGGGCGGGCCGTGACATCACAAGGGGCGGAGCCGTGACGTAACGATGCTCCGGCCCCTGTATTGCGCGTCATTACGTGCAGAGCGAACTCGCTCTGTGCTGCAATGATTGCGCAGATTCGCAGCGGGGATCCCGGGGCTCCCCAGCAGCGGCACCATGGCGATCTGACATCTTATCCCCTAACCTTTGGATAGGGGATAAGATGTCTAGGCACGGAGTACCCCTTTAAATAGGAAGGTGGGTAGGTTGGTGGTTAAATATGTGGGGGGTAGGCAAAGGGGGGTAGGTAGGTAGGGGAGGGAGGGAGTGGGTAGGTAGGTGGGTTAGTTATAGAGGTGCAGCTCTGGAGTATAATACAGGATATAGGGAATTTACATTTAATATTAGTGTATATAGTTTATTAGTATGTTATGGTTATTATAGGAAAATATCTTGTAAATATTGTATACACTGTATTTGTTTGTGTGAAGAAATGAGTGTGGGGTGGACCGGTGTTGTATTTTATGCTATGGTATTAGTGTTATGATTCAATATATTGTCATGCTCTGTCAAATATGGTATGTTTATGTTTGTAATTATTTATTGTTATGTTTAAAATTTTAATAAAAGATTTACAGGATATGGGTTATTTAGTTTGTCTTGGTTTGTATTATTTTTGTATATGTTATTATTATTATTATAATTAGTATTCATTTTGGTATTGAGTTTTGTATAATTATTTGGTTTTTGATATTGTAACTGGGCCAGGGAATTTACATGTAATATTAGTGTATATATTTTATTAGTATGTTATGGGTATTATAGGCGAAATGCCATGTAAATATTATATATATTTGCTTGTGTGGAAGAATAAGTGTGGGAAGGACCAGTGTTGTATTTTATGCTATGGTGTTTGTTTTATGATTCATTATATTGTTAAGTTCTGTCAGATATGGTATGTTTATGTCTGTAATTATTTATTGTTATGTTTAAAAATTTAATAAAATATTTACAGGATATAACTCAAGATCAGAACAGGAAAAGTAATGTAATGTATGTACACAGTGTTCCCACCAGCAGAATAGTGAGTACAGCTCTGGAGTATAATACAGGATATAACTCAGGATCAGTACAGGATAAGTAATGTGATATAAGTACACAGTGACTCCACCAGCAGAATAGTGAGTGCAGCTCTGGAGTATAAAACAAGATATAACTCAGGATCAGTACAGGATAAGTAATGTAATGTATGTACACAGTGACCTCACCAGCAGAATAGTGAGTAGAGCTCTGGAATATAATACAGGATATAACTCAGGATCAGTACAGGATAAGTAATGTAATGTATGTACACAGTGATCCCACCTGCAGAATAGTGAGTACAGCTCTGGAGTATAATACAAGATATAACTCAGGATTAGTACAGGGTAAGTAATATAATTACACATGTGTGTTTGTATGATGTGTGTGTATATATGATACGTGACACATCACACATACACATATCTTACATACACCCGCAGCTGCCCATCCTTCATCATACATTACATACATTCACACGTACACACACCATACATACACAGATCATGCATACACATATCACACATACACCCGCCGCTGTCTCCACACATCATACATTAGATGCATACACACATCACACATACACATACCATACATATACACATACACATATCATACATATACACACATACATATACAGACATCTTACATATACACACATGCATACACACATAAGGCAATCATATATACACCCGCTACTGCCCCCCCCACACCTCATACATTACATATAGTCAAGTCCATAAATGTGGGGACATCAACACAATTCTAACATTTTTGACTGAATACACCACCACAATGGATTTGAAATGAAACGAACAAGATGTGCTTTAACTCCAGACTTAGCTTTAATTTGAGATGTGCTTTAAGTCCATACTTAGCTTTAATTTGAGGGTATTTACATCCAAATCAGGTGGACGTTGTAGGAATTACAACATTTTGTATATATGCCTCCCACTTGCTAAGGGACCAAAAGTAATAGGACAATTGGCTTCTTAGTTGTTCCATGTCCACGTGTGTGTTATTCCCTCATTATCCCAATTACAATGAGCAGATAAAAGGTCCAGACTTAATTTCAAGTGTGCTATTTGCATTTCGAATATGTTGCTGTCAACTCTCAAGATGAGAACTGTCATCAGTGAAGCAAGCCATTATTAGGCTGAAAAAACAAAGCAAACCTATCAGACATATAGCCAAAACATTAGGCGTGGCCAAAACAACTGTTTGAACATTCTGAAAAAGAAGGAACGCACCAGTGAGCTCAGCATCACCAAAAGACCCGGAAGACCAAGGAAAACAACTGTGAAGGATGACCGAAGAATTCTTTCCCTGGTGAAGAAACCCCCCCCCACCCCCTCACAACAGTTGGTCAGATCAAGAACACTCTCGAGGAGGTAGGCGTATGTGTGTCAAAGTCAACAATCAAGAGAAGACTTCACGAGAGTGAATACAGAGGGTTCACCACAAGATGGAAACCATTGGTGAGCCTCAAAAACAGAAAGGCCAGATTAGAGTATGCCAAATGACATCTAAAAAAGCCTTCACAATTCTAGAACAACATCCTATGGACAGATGAGACCAAGATCAACTTGTACCAGAGTGATAGGAAGAGAAGAGTATGGGGAAGAAAGGAACTGCTCATGATCCTAAGCATACAACCTCATCAGTGAAGCATGGTGGTAGGTAGTGTCATGGCGTGGGCATGTATGGTTGCCAATGGTTCTCTTGTATTTATTGATGATGTGACTGCTGACAAAAGCAGCAGGATGAATTCTGAAGTGTTTCGGGCAATATTATCAGCTCATATTCAGCAAAATACTTCATAACTCATTGGATGGCGCTTCACAGTGCAGATGGACAATGATCCAAGCATACTGCAAAAGCAACCAGAGTTTTTTTTTTAATGGAAAGAAGTGGAATGTTATGCAATGGCCAAGTCAATCACCTGACCTGAATCCTATTGACCATGCATTTCACTTGCTGATGACAAAACTGAAGGGAAAATTCCTCAAGAACAAGCAGGAACTGAAGACAGTTGCAATAGAGGCCTGGCAGAGCATCACCAGGGATGAAACCCAGCATCTGGTGATGTCTATGCATTCCAGACTTAAGGCTGTAATTGGCTACAAAGGATTTGCAACCTAGTATTAAAAATTGAAAGTTTTATTTATGATTATTATTCTGTCCCATTACTTTTGGTCCCTTAACAAGTGGGAGGCACATATGCAAACTGTTGTAATTCCTACACCGTGCGCCTGATTTGGATGTAAATACCCTCAAATTAAAGCTGACAATCTGCAGTTAAAGCACATCTTGTTTGTTTGATTTCAAATCCATTTTGGTGGTGTATAGAGCCAAAAATGTTAGAATTGTATCAATGTCCCAATATTTATGGACCTGACTGTACATACACACATCATGCATACGCATATCATATATACACCCACCGCTGCCCCCACATCATACATTACACATACACACACATCACAAGTACACACACATCATACATATACACACATCATACATATACACACATCATGCATACACACATCATGCATACACACATCATGCATACACCTGCTGCTGCCCCCACATCATACATTACATAGATACACACATCACACACATCATACATACACACATCATGCATATACCCGCTACTTCCCCCCACATCATACATACACACATCACACATACACACAGCATACATATACACATGTACACATCACACATATGAACACATCATACATACACACACATCATGCGTACACATATCATACATACACCCGCTGCTGCCCCCCCACATCATACATTACATACATACACACATCAAACATACATCATACATATATACAAACACACATCATACATACACACAGCCATGCATACACATATCATACATACACCTGCTGTTGCCCTCCACATCATACATACTCCTGCTGCTTCCCCCCACATCATACATACATCCCTGCTGCCCCCCACATCATACATACACCTGCCGCTGCCAACATCATACATTACATGCATACGCACATCATACATTAATACACATCATACATACACATATAATACATACACCCATGGCTGCCCCCACATCATACATTACAAGCATACACGCATCACACATATACAACAACAAGCATTTTATAAAACTTTGGAATACTAGATTGTCTCTTCTTTGTCTTGATTAAGCTGCCATGCTTCCTTGACTGTTCTTGTTTTTGCAGATGACACCAAGCTTTGTAGTACAGTATGGTCTATAGAAGACATGCATAAGTTACAAGCAGACTTGGACACACTGATTGTTTGGGCATCCACTTGGTAAATAAGGTTCAATAAATAAATGTTAAGTTATGCATCTGGGTACAGATAACGTGTATGCATCATATGTCCTGGGGGGGAGTAAAACTGGTCAATGGTAGAGAACAATTTGGTTTCATAGACTACAGAACATCATGCAATGTCCATTAGCTACTTCTAAAGTTATATTGTCATATATTCACAACAAGTGTAAGAAGATCACAAAAATATACATCTGTATTCTTGCAATTATCGAGATCCAATACATTCAAAACAAAAAAATAAAAATCAAAATAAAAAAGAGACCATGTATATAACTCCAGAAACAACCCCCTGCTACATAACAGAAAAAGATGAGGCTGATGTGTGAGTACAATTCTACTGGTTAGAACACAGAACATCTCCTCCCTCCTCTCCGCTCTCCTAATGATCTAAAACTAACATCTTCTATAATCTGAACTTCTCACTCCCATCTCCAAGACTTTGCTTGTGCCGCACCAGTTCTCTGGAATACAATACCCAGAACCCTCAGACTTATACCCCACAGTTTTAAGTGTACCCTAAAGACACATCTCTACATGCAGGCCTATAACATTCCCTAATTGGTCTCCCCTACTATCAATCGCCAGTGTCTCCCTACGCTCTCTGCACTTTAAAGATTCAGAGATTAGCTGGTGACTAGTTCACCCAACTCTTTGTAATCTATCATATTTATATAACAAGGCAATACCATTGGATAAACAAAGCACTTTCTACCTTTTGTCTCAACCTCATTCCTTATAGACTGTAAGCTCTTGCAAGTAGGGTTCTCACTCGTCTTTTTTGAGAAATAAGTGTAATGTTGTTGTAATGTCTGTGTTCTTAATTTAACCCTCAAAATTGTAAATTGATGAGTAATTTGTTGGCCCTATATCAATATGTATTATTATCTTACATCTAAGATATATGTTTATATAAATAGACACATTATAACAGAGTGCATGCTGTTGCCCATTCTTCCTACCTAAATCTTTTTGTAGAAGAAAAACCACAATGATACTCTCCTCCTGTGCTCATCTCCTGACCTTTTATCCTGTCCCTGCACTAACTATTCTTTGCACTTGCCTGTTGGACAGTCAGCAGGATGTTTAAAAGTCCCAAGTCCCAGGCAATCTCTGCAGCCCGAGAGTAACTGATCAGGAGATGTATTAGAAGTCCCCTGAATAAATCCATACTAAGGAGTCAGTACTAATCATACTTTAGATTTCTAATTAAATTTATACCCCAGACACCTAAATAACAATACTATGGACCCCTGAATAAATTCAGACCCCAGAACCCTATATAAATGCATACCACATAACCCTAAGGCTAAGTCTCCCCTTGGTTTTTTGCACTGCGTTTTTAGGGATTAAAAAAACGCCGGAAAAATCGCCAGTGCAAGTGACGTCATCATGCATTTTTGCTTGCGTTTTTTCTGGCGTTTTTTCCGGCGTTTTTTTCATTTGTGTGGAAATTGCACTTTGGTGTTTTTTTTTGGTACCCAAAATTTCTTGGGTACCAAAAAAAATAAAAGGATGCAGCAGTGATGGAAATGTTTTAATTAAATGCAATGTATATATTTAATAACCCAATTTTTATGATTTTTTTTAATAAAGTGTGTGTTTAACTTTTTTTATTTTTTTTATTTTTTTATGTTGTTCTACTACTCCCAGCATGGAACAGACTGTTCCATGCTGGGAGTGATAGTACCTGTACTATAGACATATCGGCCCGGGTGTCAGTCCTGACACCCGATGCGATTGTCCATAACATAGGAGAGAAGCGAGCGGGTCTATACATCGCTCGCCTCTCTGCACTATACTCCGGCCACTGATGTCAACAGAAATTCATATTTCCCACCCAGAGCTGTGATTGGTCGGATGGTTGCAGCCAATCACAGCTCTGAGGAAAAGATGAATGAATGAGTGACCGGCCCGTAGTATAGTGCAGAGCAGGGATGTGAGCGATATATATACAGTCGCTCCATCTCTGCTATAGACAGGACGATCACAGAGGGTGTCAGTAGTGACATCCACTGTGATGTGTCCTTAAGCAGGCACTACTACTCTCAACATGGAGTACACTCTGCTCCATGCTGGGAACTGTAGTACCTGTATTAATAGACAGATCGCAGCAAGTGTAACTTCTGACACCCGCTGCAATCTGTCTATTAATGCAGGTACTACAGCTCCCAGCATGAGGCAGAGTGTACTCCATGTTGGGAGTAGTATTACCTGCAGTTATGGAAAGATCACAGCGGGTATCACTCCTGACAGCCGCTGTGATGCTCCTGTATAATGTATAGATGCAGCGGCTGCTCTCCTATGGTCCCCTGCACGGCCGTATATATACACATGTTCCTATTTCTCACAGAGAGCTGTGATTGGCTGGAACCATCTGGCCAATCACAGCTCTGTGGGAAATATGAATAAGTGTAAATATACGTCAGTGCAGGGGACCATAGAAGAGCGGCCGCCGCATCTATATATTATACAGAAAGATCGCAGCGGGCGATCTGTCTATTAGTACAGGTAGTACTACTCCCATCATGGAACAGTGTGTTCCATGCTGGGAGTAGTAGTACTAACTAAAAAAAAAATGTCAAAAATAAAGCAAAAAAGTGAAAAACACACACACAATACATTTTTATAATTGTCGGCTACATTTTTATTTCCCCGCACACATAAATTGATCCCCGTTTAGAAAGTAATAGTTTTTTTTTTCAATAATATATATTTTGTTAGATACAATTTTTTCCTTCACTACTGTATATTTTTTAACAAAAAATTTTAATGGTACCCTACGAAATTTTATTAAAAACAGCTATCTACATCACTTTTTTGGATTGCTAAAGTCCAAAAAAGATTAAAAACCGCCTGCAAAAACGCCAAAGTTAAAATCTACATAGCGTTTTTCTTGGCATTTTCTCACTCCCATAGACTTCTATTGGAGCAAAACGCCACGATTTTGAAAAAAAACGCCGGTTTGAGGGAACTACAGCGTTTTTTTTCAAAACGCCAAAGAACGGAAAAACCGCAGAAAAAGTGAAAAAACACCAAAAGGATTAAAAAAACGCCAAAGTGAAAAAACGCAAAGTGGAATTCGAAATTAGCGATTTCTCATTGACTTACAGCTAACATCTGGCCGCAGCGTTTTTTGACAAAAAAAAAAAAAACAAGTGGAGACTTAGCCTAAATAGTGTAACAGTGTCTACATTTTAATCCCCCCATTCTTTATAGCACACAACCTCCTCACTCCTCAAGCTTTTAGGCTAGGCTTCCACTTGGCTTTTTTGTACACCTAAAAAAACGCCTGCAAAAACGCCAGAAAAACTGCCCCAGGTTTTTCCTGCATTTTGGCAGTTTTTCTGGTGTTTTTTCTGGCGTTTTCCCTGGTGTGTGGAAACAGCCAAATTTGTCCCCTGTGGCAGTTTTTTCACTGTCTTCAGGTACCACTCTGTGGGTCGGATGCTGAGCGTCCGGTCCACAGTGTGTGAGGAGGGATGTACAGCATCCCTACTCACCTCCCCCAGCCTTATAATATACAGGGGTGCATAGTGTACCCATGTATACTATACAGGAGCCGGGAATCCTGTCACCAGACTGACAGGACTCCCTGCTCCTATAGCCCTTTGTGCGGTATATAGAATATACAGATATCTATAGATAGCTGTATATAATGTACTGTATACAGAACAGGAGGTTCACTTACCTTCCTCACTCCCTGTCCACATCGGGTCAGTGTAGCTCCGCCCCTAGTGATGACATATTTAGGGGCGAAGCTACAGACGGGAGTCAGGCTAGTAAGGCTCTGTGAGGCTCTGTTCACATTGTCCGTTTTGTAAAATGTGAACAGACCCTTCTGGCAGTGTCTTCCCAGATAGGGAGACTCCAGCTGTTGCTAAACTACAACTCCCAGCATGCTCAGCCAGCCAAAGGCTGTCTGGGCATGCTGGGAGTTGTATTTTTGTAACAGTTGGAGGCTCCCTGTTTGGGAAGACATTGCAATATGGGTGCTCTGCCCAGCGGACAGCGACAAAAATGTACTAACCAATATTTTGTATTCTTGTTTTCTTCTAGTTTCAGATCCTTGTATGCAGTGGATTATGGCGGATTCGAAGGATTATGACGGATAAATAGTTTTTTTTATTTTAATAAAATGGTTCACGAGAGCTGTGGGGGAGTATTTTTTTTTAATAAAATTATTTTTCCAATGTGTTGTGTTTTTTTAATTGAATTTTTAGGCTTAGTAATGGAGGCTGTCTAATAGACGGAATCCATTACTAAGCCAGGGCTTAGCGTTAGCCCCAAAATCAGCTAGCGCTAACCCCCAATTATTACCCCGGTATCCACTGCCACAGGGATGCCGGGAAGAGCCAGTACCAACAGGCCTGGACCATCAAAAATGGCGCTCCTGGGCCTAGGTGGTAACAGGCTGGCATTATTTAAGCTGGGAAGGGCCAGTGACAATGGTCCTCACCCACCCTGGTAATGTCAGGCTGTTGCTGCTTGGTTGGTATTGTGCTGAGAATGAAAATACGGGGAACCCTATGCGTTCTTCATTTATTTATTTATAATGAAAAAAAAAATGCATAGGGTTCCCCGTATTTCATTCTCAGCACAATACCAACCAAACAGCAACAGCCTGACGTTACCAGGGTGGGTGAGGACCATTGTTACTGGCCCTCCCCAGCCTAAATAACGCCAGCCTGTTACTGCCTAGGCCCAGGAGCGCCATTTTTGACGCTCCGGGCCTGTTGGTACCAACTTTTCCCCGCACCCCTGTGGCCGTGGGTACCGGGGTAATATTTTGGGGTTAGCGCTAGCTGTTTTTGGGGCTAACGCTAAGCCCTGGCTTAGTTATGGATTCCGTCAATATGACCTGGCTTCCACTACTAAGCCTGAAAATTCAATTAAAAAAAACCAATACATTGGAAAAATTATTTTATTTAAAAAAAACACTCCCCCCACAGCCCTCGTTAACCATTTTATTAAGATAAGAAAAATCCAGTTCATCCGTTGTAATCCATCGAATCCGCTGTAATCCTCTGCATACACGGATCTGAAACGAGAAGAAAAAAAAAAGGTTAGGACATTTTTTGAGCTCTCTGCAGGGGAGAGCGCCCATAATGCAATGTCTACTCAAAAAGGGAGTCTCCAATTAGTGCAAAACTACAACTCCCAGCATGCGCAGACAGCCTTTGGCTGTCTGGTCATGCTGGGAGTTGTAGTTTAGCAACAGCTGAAGTCTCCCTATCTGGTAAGACACTGGCAGAAGGGTCTGTTCACATTATCCAAAATGGAAAATGTTAACAGAGCCTTATACCCTTACCAGCCTGGATCCCGTCTGTAGCTCCGCCCCCTAATGACACCATCACTAGGGGGTAGAGCTACACGGACCCACAGTGACCTCTTCTTCTTCTGTATATACTATATACAGCTATCTATAGATAGCTGTATATAGTGTATACCGCCCAAGGGGTTAACCTACACTGTCCAGCAGTGTAAGTTAACCCTTTCCTTGCCGGGCTTGCGCATAGCGCACAGCTCAGCAAGGGGTTAAGTGAGCCAGCAATGTCTATACTGCTGGGCAGTAGGTATACAATCTGTAGCCTTGAGAACAGCTGAGTCCCGACAGTCACTTCAGGAGGATCGCAGCGGGTCCCAGGAGAAGTGACATCCGCTGTGATCTGTCCCTTACTGCAGGTACTACTGCTCCCAACATGGAGCACACTCTTCTCCATGCTGGGAGCTGTAGTATCTGCATTAATAGACAGATCGTAGCGAGTGTAACTCCTGACACCGGCTGTGATCCTCCTGTATAATGTAAAGATGCGGGCGGCCACTCTTCTATGGTCCCCTGCACTGACGTATATATGCACATATTCCTAGAGCTGTGATTGCCTGGAACCATCTGACCAATCACAGCTCTCTGCGGGAAATATGAATATGTGTATATATACGTCATTGCAGGGGACCATAGAAGAGCTGCCGGCCGCATCTATACATTATACAGGAGGATCGCAATGGGCGATCTGTCAATTAGTACAGGTAACTACTACTCCCATCATGGAACAGTGTGTTTCATGCTGTGAGTAGTAGTACTACCTAAAAAAAGTAAAAAAAAAAAAGTAAAAAAACACACACACACACACACTACATTTTTATTATTGTCGGCTACATTTTTAGGTCCCCACCCGCCCACATAAATTGATCCCTATTGTAAAATTAATTACAATTTCGTTCTAAAAAAGATACATTTTGTTAAATACAATTTTTTCCATCGCTACTATATCTTTTTTATAATTTTTTTTATGATTCCCTACAAAATTTTATTAAAAAAGGTATCTCCATCACTTTTTGGGATCGCTAAAGTCCAAAAAAGAATAAAAACCGCCTGAAAAAACGCCAAAGTTAAAACCCATATAGCGTTTTTCTTGGTGTTTTTTCACTCCCATAGACTTCTATGGGAGAAAAACACCAAGATTTTCCCGAAAAAAAACCAAAGTCTCGACAAGAGGTCGTTTTTAAAAAAACTGCCAATGAGCCCAAAAATGCCAAAAGGATAAAAAAAAAAAAAACGCCAAACTGAAAAACGCCAAGTGGATTTGGCATTTTACATTTTACTATTGACTTGCAGCTAACATCTGGCCGCAGCGTTTTTTCACAAAAAAAACGCCATGCGGCAGAGTGGGCATTTTATTGGTGTTTTTGTAAAAAATAAAAATAAGTGGAAACCTAGCCTTATAGTGCAGCACCACAACCACCCTTACATCCTTTGAAGAGTAGAATGCTCCCCTTAAATGTCAGAGTTCAAGGCACTCTGCTAAAGCACATTGGCCACAAGGTCCATGCAACAAGGGCACCCAAGACAATGAGTTAAAGGGGTGGGGCATAGCGGCAGGATTCAGCACTGCCGAGTAAGTAGAGGTCAGGGTAATAAGAGGAGGCTTGCAGTGATTCAGCCTATAGGCAAGTCAAAAGGCCCACAGATTTCACGCAGCACAACACAAGTGACCCTGACAGGACCTGTGGTATGTGTCAGTGTCACTGTCTGCTTCTGCAATGGCTGGTCAACAATGTAGATAAGATGTCTGATCACGGCCCCCCAGCATTCAGAACTTATTTGTTCAGTACGCTGGGTTTGGGTGGCCGTGGTTGGGACATCACACCATGCCTCCTACATTCATGTCTATGGGAGGGGCATGACAGCTGTGGTCACTTGCCACGCCCTCTCCCATAGACATGAATGGAAGGGGCATGGTGTGACGTCGCAACCACGTCTGCCCAAACCCAGCGTTCTGAACAAAAATGTTCAGAACGCTGGAGTGACGCTCGGAGATTGAGCCCCCTCCCACCCCATGATTAAACATCTTATCCCCTATCCTTTGAATAGGGGATAAGATGCTCAGGGGCAGAGTACCCTTTTAACTGTTGGGCAGCTATAGCACTCTGGAAAGCTCTACCACAGTGTCTTAAATAATTTAAAGTTAGCATTATAATATTATATATATATATATGTATATATATATATATATATATATATATATATATATATATATATATTACAGTGCTTCACTGCTGGAACGGGAGACACTTCTGGTGGCACCTCAGGAATCTTCCCAATCCTGCTGATCCTGCTGTCAGTTCAGGCTTGTTACCTTCCCTTTATTTATCTTCTCCCTTACCTTGGTATAACTTAATGGACATGTGCCGGTCTACAAAAAGGTTTTAAAAATCTGTCAAACAACAGATTTTGGGACAAAATTTTGTTGTACAAATGTTTATTTATTTCCCCTAGATATTAGCTGAAAGTTAGCAGGCAAAACTTGTGGGGAAATTCCTAATTGGTATTTTTTGCATATTTTTTAACATGTGCAATTCTGCACATTTTACAAATTTTTAACATCCCTGTATCTCAATCTATTTTTTTAAAACTGACTTCTTAGACATTTTACACTGGTTGTGCATGCAGCGGTCAAAAGTTTATGAAGTAAAAATTATGTGACAATTCACAAAAATACAATGTAAATGGTCCAAACATTTTCAAATGTTCACCACCCTAAGCAGAGCTCTAGAATGAAAGTTTTTTACATGATTTTAAGCACAGCCTTTTTTTTTTTAAATACCTGCTTGAAATTTACCACACATCATGCTAAATCTTTATAAATTTCCCTCAACTACGCAAAAAACAAAACAAAAAAACAAACAAACAAAAAAAAAAAAAACACGGAACAGCAACTACACACAAGAATTAATAACTACATTTCCCCCCATAGTGATTTTTTTTTTTTTTTTTTTTACAAGTCAGGAAAAAAAATCATGGGTGTGAAGAGGACCTTACTGAAGCAGAGAATACAGCTTGCAGCAAGATTCAAACTTTTTTTGGCAAGACCTTTAAATATATAACCTTTATTGCTAGAAGAACAATCGCTCTATTAAATATTTGTTCCAGATTAAAAAATAAATAAAAAAATAGAGATCTACACAAACAGCGCTATATGTTAAAGGGGTATTCCAGGAAAAAAAGTTCAACAGATTTGTAAATTACTTCTATTAAAAAATCTTAAACCTTTCAGTACTTATGAGCTTCTGAAGTTAAGGTTGTTATTTTCTGTCTAAGTCCTCTCTGATGACACGTGTCACGGGAAACGCCCAGTTTAGAAGAGGTTTGCTATGGGGAATTGCTTCTGAACTGGGCGTTTCCCGAGACATGTGTCATCAGTGAGCACTTAGACAGAAAAGAACAACCTTAACTTCAGAAGCTCATAAGTACTGAAAGGATTAATATTTTTTAATAGAAGTAATTTACAAATCTGTTTAACTTTCTGGAGCCAGTTGATATATATATATATATATATATATATATATATATATATATATATATATAAGTTTTTTCCTGGATAACCCCTTTAATTCTTCAGACCTAAATGTTATTTTCTCCTTTCCCTGTAATTGTTATATGTCTATAACTGAACAAATAGCACCATGCAGATATCCAACAGCTCAGTGTGCAAACAGAAAGCTATTACTCTATATAATACATAGCAATACTCAATGGAGGAGATAGATTAATAAACAAGAACCTCCCACTGCTTGAGCTGAATGTAAGCTTTATTTCCTAGAGAATACTTAAGCTATTAGCATTTGAAATAAAGAAAACACACACACACATACACCTTCCAGTGACTGATAAAAGCTGTGATACAATGCTATTCAGTTTATGTTGGAATGTTTGCTGTAAATGTACTGCTGTAATGTACTGACTTAAATGTTGACTAGCTATGTCTTAAAGGTGCTTTCCAGAAGGTAAAAAAATCTAAAATAAGCAATAAAAAAAAATAAAAAAAAATAATAAATCTATTGCCGTTCTGATCCTACCCCTGATTTAGTTTCCTCAATCGGGAATCGGGATGACATTATGTAAATTATTAATGTGATGCTGCAGCCAGTCACTGACTATGGAGGTCTCTGTGATTTTTTCATAGAAGTAATTTACAAATCAGTTTAACTTTCTGGCATCAGTTGATAAAAAAATATAATTAAAAAAAAAGAGTTTTCCACCGGAGTACCCCTTTAATATCAGTATCATAGAGCAACAACATCATACAATCAAAATATTCCTAAATAACAGTAAAAACTGTCATATAAAAATAGCACTGTATGATTTTTAACATTAACGCTATAAAGTGTATAAGAATAAAGCCATGGAGTATTTACGAAAAAACATTTACGAAAAAACCTTGCAACATTGCATCATTGCATCACAAAAAATGAACAATGCTTACCATTTACATGTTGAAAAAATGATCTATCGAAGAGGTTTGCCATTTAGTTACATAATATGGCACTATCTAGTGTTCACAGTGTATGATGAGCTCAGTGCCGGAGGACACACATGCTCAGTCACTTTCCCTACAGCCAGTTCTCTGCATAGTGATAAGGCATTTATATTAAGTGGCAGGCGGATCAGGTCCGATAAAACAGGATTTTGCCAGGCGCTTCTCCTCTTGTAAATAACAGTTCAGACCACACAGGATAAGTGTGCAAGAAAGAACAGTTGAATTTATTTGTAGTGCAATAACAAGTCCTGTTGTTGCACTACAAATAAATGTGACTGTTCTTTCTTGTACACTTATCCTGTGTGGTCTGAACTGTTATTTACAAGAGGAGAAGCGCCTGGCAAAATCCTGTTTTATCGGACCTTATCCGCCTGCCACTTAACAGGCTCGAAACTTGTTTAGCGCTCGAAACTTGTTGTTGCACTACAAATAAATTTGACTATTCTTTCTTGCACACTTATCCTGTGTGGTCTGAACTGTTATTTACAAGAGGAGAAGCGCCTGGCAAAATCCTGTTTTATCGGACCTGATCCGCCTGCCACTTATCCACTGCTGAAGCGACCTTGAGCCACTTGTGAAGGAAGCCGTGGCCAGCTGACCTCCTATGCCATTGCGATTCTACATGCACACTATGGTGTTGTGCCCGCAGCACAACTAGATCTGGTAAGCAGGAAATTTTTACCTTAAGGGTCTATTCATACGTACAGTATTCTGTGCAGATTTGATAAGCAGGATTTAAAGGTGTGTTCAGTAATCCAGTTTACATTGAGATCTGCAGCAGAAAATCCTGCGCATCAAATCTGCACATCAAATCTGCACAAAACACTGTACGTGTGAATGGACCCTTAAGGGGTATTCACTTACCAAAGTCCTCTGCACTAGGTGCGCACCTTAGTTTTCCTTTTTTAATTACAAGGCATTTATATTGACATGCACACATTCAGACATATACAGGCACATATAAACACACATACATACTGGCAAATAAACTCACAGGCAAAAATAATGACACAGAATTACTCGAAGGATTTAACATAGGTTTTCATTGTTTTTTTTAGTTGATTTTAAACCCATCTAGAAACCTGAAAAAGGGGCATAGCCTTGGTATTTTCTGCATTTCTGATTCATGTATTACAGTACAAGTTTTAATACAGATTCTGGTGCATGCTGTCTGCATTTTTCTGACCCTCTTTAAATTTATCTGTTTTCACAATAGTGATGTGACTGTCTCAGTTTGGTGCAACATGGAGCACAGTAGCAAGTAGAGTAGTAAGTAGCATTCAGACAGATAATAAATGTAAAGAGATAAGAAACTAAAACCCTGCTGTGGCATGATTGTGAAAACCAGACAAGCAAGGTTAATCTGGGCATATGTGTGTACTTGTGTATGTACTTGTAAGTACATTTAGGTGTATTTGGGTTATGTGGGGGTTATGTGTATATTTGTTTGTATGTGGGTTCAAGTGGTATTCCTATTCCAAAATTACCATACGGGAATAACCCTTTAAACATGATACATATGCATACACCAGTTAATATATATTTTTTTATACATGTGGAAATTCACAATTCTGAAATCCTAAAATATTCTATAAAGAAAAACAAAACTACATGAAAATCTGATTTAAATGGACACTGTCATTTGCAAAAACTTTTTATTCATTGTAGACAATAACATTACATGTATATTTCTTATACTTCTTACCATTAGGGGTCCCTCCACAGTCCAGAACACTGTCTTGTCCCTGCAGCTATTGTCTATGCGTCTCGGCTGGGACAAAATGCAGGAAGCTTTTCTGTGTAGAATCAATGGGTATAGATAGAATAGGTATAACTTTGTACCCATGACATAGAAAAAGAAATTAAAAAGTTAAATCCTGGACAGTGGGGCCATATACATGGGGAAAAATATATTTTCACCATATGTCCCTATATCCGGCATTATATGGGTTGCCCAGACAATACTTTGTTGAATATAGTAATAGTGCAACACACATGCTTCTCTCAAAGCATGTATTTATTATATTCACAAAACATGCTGTTTATTTCCCCATTTATAAGAAATCTTTCATAGCAAATTCAAATGTGACACGAAGGCTCCAATCAGTGACAGCTTTCAGTCTATTCATTGAATGTATAATCCCTATTTTAAGCGTTAAACACACAGGTATGTACATATTAAAAACCTTTATTCAAAATGAAACAATTGCATTTAAAAATAATTAAAAGAATCAGCAGCAGTTAGAAGCAAAATGGTACACAGAACCATATAAATATCCATGTAAATCTTAATTTCATTATCCCCATTGTGATGTTTACTCCTTAAGAAGGCAGGGCATACCTGTATGCCCTGCGCCCCTCCCCTTCTATGAAGCTGAGCCCGCGTCATAGCGGGGTGGTCCTAGCGGCTATTAGTCGTGGGGGACCCGTGTCTAATGCCAAACATTACCAATCGTGAGTTGATCAAAGTTGATTGCGGCATCTAAAATAGAAAAAAAAAAAACAGTCCAGGCAGCTCATCTGAGCTGATCGGGATCACCGCAGTAAAACACGGTGTTCCGATCTGCTAAGAGGACGGTGGGAGGGCCCTTTTCTGTCTCCTCATTGTCCATTCGGTGGCTCGATGCTCCAGGAAGCCTCAGCAGTCTGAAGCAATCGAGCACCGATAACACTGATCAATGCTATGCTATGGCATAGCATTGAATAGTGTATGCAATCCAAGGATTGCATGTAATAGTTTCCTATGGGGACTAAAAAATTATGTAGAAAAAGAAAAAAAAAAGTTAATAGATGTGAATTAACCCCTTCACTGATAAAAGTTGGATTCACCCCCCCTTTTTCCATTTAAAAAAAACCCACATATGTAAACAAAAATAAACATAAAAATATATATGGTATCGCTGCATGCATAAATGTCTGAACTATAGAAATATAATGTTAATTATACCACACGATCAATGGCGTATACGTAAAAAAAAACTACCAAAGTCCAAAATTGTATAGTTTTGGTCACTTTGTATACTGTAAAAAGATCAAGCATCAACACAAAAATGATACAGATAAAAACTATAGATCATGGCACAAAAAAAAAATAGCCCTCACATAGCCCCGTATACAGAAAAATAAAAAAGTTATAGGGGTCAGAAGAGGACAATTTTAGACATACTTATTTTCTGCAAAAAATTTAAATTTTTCAATTTTAATTTTTAAGTTGGGTATTTTTTTTTATTGTATGGACCTAGAGAGTAAAGATAAGGTGTTATTAAATGTACAGTGATCCCTCAACTTACAATGGCCTCAACATACAATAGTTTCAACATACAATTGTCTTCTCTGGACCATCGTAAGTTGAAACCAGACTCAGCATACAATGCTACAGACAGTCCAGATTTGTGAAACGTGTCAATGACTGGAAGAACCGACCAATCAGAATGGGCATTCACTGGTAAAACACCTGTATTACTGAAGTGCATGCACTGACTGGTGTCTGGTAGCACCCCCTAAAGTGCAGGGAGGTATTACATGTTCTGTACACTTTACCTGTACCAGGGTTAGCTGCTCCTTTGGACACCAGGTGGGGGCGACTCCATTACTTTTTTAGGACATTGCCTGTACTGTACAGGACCCCAAAGAAGCTCCTGTCCTCTACATAGACCAGTGTTTCCCAAGCAGGGTGCCCCCAGCTGTTGCAAAACTACAACTCTCAGCATGCCCGGACAGCCTTTGGCTTGAGAAACACTGACATAGACTGACATGATTTACAGCTCCCAGCAGATCTTTCCTACTTTTAAATGTAAGGATTTGCTTTATCTATATTAGTTATCTACTTATTCTTTAATCCTCACTTTTTCCTATTTTTTATGACATTTTGTTGCCTTTAGAACCAATTACCAGGTTTCCATAGAGTTCTGGTCTCAACATACAATGGTTTCAACATACAATGGTCGTCCCAGAACCAATTAATATTGTAACTTGAGGGAGCACTGTATTTGTTTTATTTTGAATAAAGGTTTTTCATATCTACATACCTGTGTGTTTAATGTTTAACATTGGGATTATAGATAAATACAGATGAATTGGACACAATTTGCTCATTTACATTTTTTGGTGGCCTAACTATTGGTTTATATTCATTGAATATAACATAAAGGGTGCAATAGCCCAAAGGGAATTAATTGTTAAAGCCACACTGTTCATAAGATAAGCAGGTTAATAAATAAGAAAACCTAACATGAAATCATTGTAGGGAGGACTCCACCAAAAAAAAAAAAAAAAAAATATATATATATATATATATATATATATATCTATATATGTACAGTACAGACCAAAAGTTTGGACACACCTTCTCATTCAAAGTCTTCTTAATTTTCATGACTATGAAAATTGTAGATTTACACTGAAGGCATCAAAATTATGAATTAACACATGTGGAATTATATAGATAACAAAAAAAGTTTGAAACAGCTGAAAATATGTAATATTCTAGGTTCTTCAAAGTAGCCACCTTTTGCTTTGATTACTGCTTTGCACACTCTTGGCAATCTCTTGTTGAGATTCAAGAGGTAGTCACCTGAAATGGTTTTCACTTCACAGGTGTGCTGGTGTGCAGGAGGAGGTATGATGGTGTGGGGGTGCTTTGCTGGTGACACTGTTGGGGATTTATTCAAAATTGAAGGCATACTGAACCAGCATGGCTACCACAGCTTCTTGCAGCGGCATGCTATTCCATCCGGTTTGCATTTAGTTGGACCATCATTTATTTTTCAACAGGACAATGAACCCAAACACACCTCCAGGCTGTGTTAGGGCTATTTGACCAAGAAAGAGAGTGATGGGGTGCTGCGCCAGATGATCTGGCCTCCACAGTCACCGGACCTGAACCCAATTGAGATGGTTTGGGGTGAGCTGGCCTGCAGAGTGAAGGCAAAAAGGGCCAACAAGTGCTAAGCATCTCTGGGAACTCCTTCAAGACTGTTGGAAGACCATTTCAGGTGACTACCTCTTGAAGCTCATCAAGAGAATGCAAAGAGTGTGCAAAGGAGTAATCAAAGCAAAAGGTGGCTACTTTGAAGGAACTAGAATATGACATATTTTCAGTTGTTTCACACTTTTTTGTTATGTCTATAATTCCACACGTGTTAATTCATAGTTTTGATGCCTTCAGTGTGAATCTACAATTTTCATAGTGATGAAAATAAAAAAAAACTTTGAATGAAAAGGTGTGTCCAAACTTTTAGAACAGGGAGTGAAATATGATATATATATATATATATATCATATTTCACTCCCTGTTCTATATAAATTTATACCTGATTAACCCCTTAAGGACGCAGGGTTTTTCAGTTTTTGCACTTTCGTTTTTTCCGCCTTACCTTTTAAAAATCATAACCCTTTCAATTTTCCACCTAAAAATCCATATTATGGCTTATTTTTTGCGTAACCAATTCTACTTTGCAGTGACATTAGTCATTTTACCCAAACATTCACTGCGATACGGAAAAAAAATCATTGTGCGACAAAATCGAAGAAAAAACAACATTTTGTAACTTTAAAGGCTTCCGTTTCTACGCAGTGCATAGTTTGGTAAAAATTACACCTTATCTTTATTCTGTAGGTCCATACAGTTAAAATGGTACCCTACTTATATAGGTTTCATTTTGTCGTACTTCTGGAAAAAATCATAACTACATGCAGGAAAATGTATACGTTTAAAAATGTCCTCTTCTGACCCCTATAACTTTTATATTTTTCCATGTACAGGGCGATATGAGGACAAATTTTTAGCGCCGTGATCTGAAGTTTTTATCGGTATCATTTTTGTTTTGATCTGACTTTTTGATCACTTTTTATTCATTTTTTAATGGTATAAAAGGTGACCAAAAATACGCTTTTTTGGATTTTTGAATTTTTTTACGTGTACTCCATTGACCGTGCGGTTTAATTATCGATATATTTTTATAGTTCGGACATTTACGCACGCGGTGATACCACATATGTTTATTTTTATTTACACTGTTTTATTTTTTTATGGGAAAAGGGGGGTGATTAAAACTTTTATTAGGGAAGGGGTTAAATGACCTTTATTAACACTTTTTTTTGCAGTGTTATAGCTCCCATAGGGACCTATAACACTGTACACACTGATCTTTTACACAGATCACTGGCGTGTATTAACACGCCTGTGATCAGTGTTATCGGCGCTTGACTGCTCCTGCCTGGATCTCAGGCACGGAGCAGTCATTCGTCGATTGGACACCGATGAGGCAGGTAAGGGCCCTCCTGGTGTCCTGTAAGCGGTTCGGACTGAGCCCGACTGAGCAGCCGGGTTACTTTCACTTTCACTTCAGACGCAGCGGTCAGCTTTGATCGCCACGTCTGAAGGGTTAATACAGAGCATCACCGTGATCGGTGATGTCCTGTATTAGCCACGGGTCCCGGCCATTGATAACCGCTGAGACCGACCCGATATGACGCGGGGACACCGAGTGACCCCGTGGCATATCGCGTGAGCCGGCGTAGGACCTAAATATACGTCCTTCGTCGTTAAGGGGTTAAAAACCACCATTATATATTTTCTGTATGCACTGGGAGATTTGTGGTGGGAAAAGAGCTTGTTAAGGGTACGTTTGCACATGTGAGTCACCTGCGAGTTTCCAGCTACAGTTTTGTAAAGTCAATGTAATGTGCTACTGGTACTGTAATATTAATAGCCTGAAAAAAACGGCACTAGGAAAAAGCATTGTTGTCAATATTTTTCCAGTTGTCCTTTAACTCCTTCAGGACAAAGGGCATACCTGTACACCCCTCGCCCGGTCCCGGTTTTTAAAACGGGGTCCCACCGTGACCTCGCATCACACCGGGTCGGTCCCGGCTGCTAACGATAGCCGGGACCCTGGACTAATAGCGTGCGGCACCGATCGTTGTGCCGCGCGCTATTAATGAAAGTAAACGCTTCCCGGCAGCTCAGTCGGGCTGGTTGGGACATCGCGATAAAATCGCGATGTCCTGATCAGCTAGGACGTGAGTGGAGACCCCCTTACCTTGCTCCTTCACGTCCGATCGGCGTTAGATTGCTCCAAGCCTGCCTGAGCTACAGGCTTGAGCAATAGAGCACCTTTTTCGCTGATCCATACAAAGCTATGGCTTTGCAGGGATCAGCATAAGAGATCAGTGTGTGCAGTGTTATAGCCCCCTATGGGAGCTATAGCACTGAAAAAAAAAAAGTGAAAAAAAAAGTTAACAAAGGTCATTTAACCCCTTCCCTAATAAATACCCCCTTTTCCCATAAAATAATGGTGTAAATAAAAATAAACATATGTAGTATCGCCGCGTGTGGAAATGTCCGAACTATAAAAATATATTGTTAATTAAACTGCACTGTAAATGGCGTACGCGCAAAAAAAAATTCCAAAATAGCGTATTTTTGGTCACTTTTTATATAATAGAAAAAATGAATAAAAAGCGATCAAAAAGTCTGATCAATACAAAAATGGTACCAGTAGAAACTTCAGAACACGGTGCAAAAAATGAGTCCTCATACCGTCCCGTACACGGAAAAATAAAAAAGTTATAGGGGTCAGAAGATGAGAATTTTTAACGTATACATTTTCCTGCATATAGTTATGATTTTTTTCCAAAGTACGACAATATCCAACCTATATAAGAAGGGTATAATTTTAACCATATGGACCAACAGAATAAAGATAAGGTGCTATTCTTACCAAAAAATGCATTGCGTAGAAACGGAAGCCCCCAAAATTTACAAAATTACATTTTTTCTTCAATTTTCTCGCACAATTTTTTTTTTCCGTTTTGCCGTGTTTTTTTTGGGTAAAATTACTAATGTCACTGCAAAGTAGAATTTTTTGTGCAAAAAATAAGCCATAATATGGAATTTTATGTGCAAAATTGAAAGCGTTAGGATTTTTAGAAGGTGAGGAGGAAAAAATGAAAATGCAAAAACGGAAAAACCCTGCGTCCTTAAGGGGTTAAACAAGTTTATATTTCATTTCAAATTTATTTCAATTGACATAGCTTATAAATGAATGTAGGATGACTAGGCAAAAAGTACTCGATCACTGGATTACATTTAAAACTTTCCAATTTCTCTTAACAAGTTTAATAAACTGATTAGACTTTTTTCTGCATTTCCCATCAAAAGTCAATTAAAAATATTTTCTTGTCATTATTGTCCTTTTCTTTATCCGTTACCTCATTCAAATTTCCAAGTAGAAATTGTAAATTGTCCAACCCCATCAATCATACTCTAATCATATTTTTATCAATACACATTTTAAGAACAGGATTTTGTTCATTCAGTTTATAGCAGTTTCTTTATAACTTTTAAAACTGAGCTTTATGTACATTATTTAGCCATGCAAGAAGATGACAGCTGGTCTTCATCTCATAAAAATTATTAATCAGTAGTTTTAAACTACGTTTTCATAAGAATTTAGTTATATCTCTATATATACAGTGGGTAAAATAAGTCATAATTTTTCTCACTAAATATATTTCAAAGATGTGATTGATATGAAATGTTCACCAGGTGTTTGTAACATCCCTAGTAAGGCCCCTTTAACACTACAGGTATCATTCTGTAAAAACCTCTGTTATTACTGAAAATGGCTGTCAAAAAATCCCTTTAGTGTCAATGGGATTTTTTGACCATGCTTTTGCATCAGGTTTCTCCCTATTTACCAAATGTCTGTTATTTTTGCCGGTACAAAAGACGGTGCATGCACTAATTTTTGGTCTGGCAAAAATTATGTTGAAAAAACGTCTGTTAAAATTTATTTTATTCTTCTTTATTTTATTCATTCTTTATTGTCTGTTTTTTGTACTAAGCATGCTCAGTACAGCTTTACCAAAAAACGGTTAAAAACCTGATAAAAAAAAACCGGATGTAACTGGTAATAACAGATGATAACAGATGAACAATATCATTTTTTTTAGGTGAAAAACCATTAAAAATTACGGATGATGGTCATCAGTTATCATCCGTTATTACCAGTTATTGCATCCAGGTTTTTTCATCCGTTATTGTAAAATAATGGCAGTAACCAAGCAGGATGATACCTGTAGTGTGAAAGGGGCCTAATCCATACATACAAAGAAACAAAACAAATAAGCTCAGAAATTACGTTATGTGTAATATTGTGAAATGAAACAGGGAAAGTACTGAACACATAAAGAAAGGGAGATGCAAAAAGGCATGGAGAGCTAAGACAACAGCTAAAATCTATCAGTAATTAAAAATCAATCCAGCCCATTGTCAGTGCAAATTAATATAATTTTGTTCAGTCCCAACTACGGTAATGGCCTACAAAATGGTGTCACACAAGACACATCTCATGATGGGTAAAAGTAAAGAGTAAAGACCTTTCCAACCTATTTGTTGCAAAACATAACAATGGCGTTGGTTATAGGTGCATTTCTAAGCTTCTTAATGTTCCAGTGAGCACTATTGGGGCCATAATATGATAGCGGAAAGAGAAAAATGCTATTCATTTTATTTTACCCACTTTACATACCTACATTTATTATGATATTCTTAAAAATGCACACACAATAAGTATACTACACATAGACACACACACACACACACACACATACACTTTCACTTACAAATACAATGGCCTCCAAGCAGTGGCATTTAGGCATCTAGAAAGTGCCTCTGTGGAATTAGCTGAGCTATTGTGTATCAGCGCTGCAGGCATACGGCTCAAGCAATAAGTCAAGCAAGCAGGGAGAGAGAGAAGGACAATATAGGGCATGGCTGGGGCTGGGCCAAAACATTCAGGGCACTTACTTTTTTAATCCAGAGTTCAGACCCCAGATATTTATGCCTATGAATGTCCATGCAATTATATTCTCACTCAAAAATTATGAGTAAATATTCTATCCAAAATGAATGGCTTTTTATTTAAAACCAAATTATTTAAAATAAATAACAGTTTCGAGTGAATTCCATAAAAAATACATACAGAAGCAAGGACTCCTGCTCCTGTACACTGAGCAAAGAGGCATACATTGTGATACTCGAGACTCAGTTAACATTTGCTAGACCCTGGCCCAGCAAATGTGTCCAAATGCTAAAGGTAAACCACAGTTCTTTATGTAATGCCACTTACATTCACTATATTTACTAGACTAGGAGCTCTACCCACCTAACTGGCCAAGCAGATGTTTACTGAGCAGCAAGGTCTTGGGTCCAAAAAAATAAAATAATGTATTTTTTGTGAAAGTTAGATATTGGTGTTAAAATGAATGAATGTTATTGCTGAATTGTGATGTTAATTTAAGCCCCCTCCCATACACAGGGGATATATTAAAACATTGGCCCTCATTTACTAAGCTAAAACCGTCTAGTTTTTGTCTGGTTATTCCAAGTTATTTTATTGCATAGTGTCTGTGACATGTCTGAGCCAGTGTGCGCTAGGAAAATCTGACAATCCCAATATTGCATTGTGAAAAGTCAAAAAAGGAGAGTGGTCTTTCACTACGGGGGTTGTCCCAAAAGGGGTGCGATTTCACAACCCGCCATATTTACTACTGAGGATACAAATGGAGAAAAGGACCAGGAAACCAGGCGCTGCTTCTTCAAGAAATACTTCAAAGTGCAAGATGGCATAATAACCAAAGAGTTTTTATTGTGGAAAAACATACAAGATTATGACGCGTTTCGGGGCTGGCTTGCCCCTTCCTCACATAATCTAGTGGACTATAGGCACCAACATGCCTTATATAGCCCAAAATGGGGGATAACAAGGTCAAGGGGCGGGAGTGCGTGATGTCACTTTCATTATACAATATAATAGCAGAGAGAGCAAAACAGATATTTAAATATATAAATACATAAGAATTACATACAGAGGAATAGCTATATATGCTCAGTATAATACATATTGTAGACAATCATTGCATAAGTTAGTATAATGAGAGTTGTTGCCGCATCCTGGCAGTAGTAAATGAGAACGAGGCTCTAATATGATGCTGTATCTGTTTGTAAACAGATGCAGCGTGTGTAAAGCATCCAAAGCATTGCTATGCGTGTCTATCGGGGACCAAAAGCAGGAGCGTCAGCAACCAGTCCGGCCTGTGATGGTTATCTATAGGGCAAAGAAGAACATATATTAGTGGCGGTCCTATTATGTGTTCACTTTCGGCATATATTGTAGCCAACTTGGGGGTATAGTAAGAGGGTTAGGTGGTGTCATAAATATATTATGGAAGGTTAAGATCTATACAGTGAGTTAGCATCATAGGTAATGGGA
Source organism: Hyla sarda (assembly GCF_029499605.1). Taxonomy (NCBI): domain Eukaryota; kingdom Metazoa; phylum Chordata; class Amphibia; order Anura; family Hylidae; genus Hyla; species Hyla sarda. The sequence continues at coordinate 360,319,348 of NC_079190.1, read as the reverse complement.
GCAACAAGTGGCATATTAAAACGGTGACATGATTAGCAAGTATGCAGGCATAATTATTATATTGGGGAGAATATTAGTAAAGATATACATCACACATATATATTAAATATATATATTATTAAAATCCATTTAAGAGACACATTATTAAAAGTAAGGTATATAAGGTGACCTAATTCAGACATAGGGGTAAATAAGGCAGAATTGCTGCCTGTAGTAGCAGCATAGCAGCAATAATGGTAGCATGGTAGATAGCAGCAAATGGGTAAGAGTATGGAAAATAAATAGCAGCAGTTTTGTAGAATGACAATAGCAGCAGTGGGTATATTAACTGAGTTGTAGTAATACCGTACCCGACGAGAACACAGCTCAGACTAGGATGGTAAGCCTGTAATAGAGGAGAGCTCGAGGGCATCTATTATAATGCATGGATATAAAAAAAAAAAAAAAAAAACAATAAGTGTTGTGGATTCCTAAAGATAAAATGGGGAAGCAACAGGCCGGATTAACGTAAGGGCGGATGGAGCTGCCGCTCCAGGCCCCTACTTTAAAATAGTCCCAGCGAATAGCACGGCGGCCTGCGACCTGGGCCGGCATTAGGGCGGGGCAGACCAGGCAATTGCCTAGGGCCCCCATCCCCCAGGGGGCCCCCTGCTGGCTCTTCAGCATAGGCCTAATCAAGCCCGGGGGGGATCCGCGGCCGTTACTGAGCAACCCACAGGGGGCCCCGGTCACATTCTGGACATCCCCGTGTCCCAAAAAATCGTTTCGAGACACAAGGATGTCCCTGTTACCTTTCTGCAGCGGCCCCGGTGTTAACTTTAAAAACACAGGGGCCGGAGTTTGCGCACTCAGGAACATCACTGACGTCCCGTGCGTGCGCCCATTGCTGTGAGGAGGACGCATGCCGGCCGGAATGGTAAGTCACCAGCACCAGCTGGCAGCAAATCCTCTTCGATGCTCCGTCCACCGGTCTTCTGGTCCCGGGACATACTGCTATGGTCTATAGGCCATAGCAGTAGATCGTGACCCCGGACCGGAGGACCGGTGGTTGGAACACTGAAGCGGGGCAGTACACAGACATACAGCCTCCAGCCATACACTGTATATGGCTGAAGGCTGTATGTCTGTGGGGGAACTGTACTGCACCTAATGTGGGGAACTATACTGAACCTAATGTGGGGGGAACTATACTGCACCTAATGTGTGGGACTATACTGCACCTAATGTGGGGAACTATACTGCATTTAATGTGGGGGAACTATACTGCACCTAATGTGGGGGAACTATACTGCACCTAATGGGGGAACTGTACTGCACCTAATGTGGGGAACTATACTGCACCTAATGTGGGGGAACTATACTGCACCTAATGTGGGGGAACTATACTGCACCTAATGTGGAGAAACTATACTGCACCTAATGTGGGGGAACTGTACTGCACCTAATGTGGGGAACTATACTGCACCTAATGTGGGGGAACTATATTGCGCCTAATGTGGGGGAACTATACTGCACCTAATGTGGAGGAACTGTATTGCACCTAATGTGGTGGAACTGTACTGCACCTAATGTGGGGAACTGTACTGCACCTAATGTGGGGAACTGTACTGAACCTAATGTGGGGGAACTATACTGCACCTAATGTGGGGGAACTGTACTGCACCTAATGTGAGGGAACTATACTGCACCTAATGTGGGGAACTATACTGCACCTAATGTGGGGGAACTATACTGCACCTAATGTGGGGGAACTATACTGCACCTAATGTGGGGGAACTATACTGCACCTAATGTGGAGGAACTATACTGCACCTAATAAGGGGGAACTGTACTGCACCTAATGTGGGGGAGCTGTACTGCACCCAATGTGGGGAAACTATACTGCACATAATGTGGGGGAACTGTACTGCACCTAATGTGGGGAACTATACTGCACCTAATGTGTGGAACTGTACTAACATAATGAAGTGCTCCTTCTTCCAGGCAGCCTTAATCTGACCCTGGTTATAATAGATCAACTATTATAAACATACAGGCCTAAAAGCAGATTACCTGTGCAGAGGAAGAGTTTTGCAGTTGCGCATAGCAACTAATCAGATTTCTTCTTTCATTTCTCAAAAGGCAAGAAGCGATTTGATTGGTTGTTATGGGCAACTGCACCACTATTCCTCTACAGTCTTGCACTGGGCCCACCAATGTGTAAAAACGGCTCTGATAGGTATTATAGCTAGGTAGCTAGCTACCTACCTGCCTATCTATGTACCTGGCTAGCTACCTACATGGCTACCTAGCTAGCTATTTACCTAACCCAGCAAGCTTACAACTGACTCAGCTACCTATCTAGCCAGCTAACAACCCAATTAACCCCTTAAGAACTGAGCCCTTTTTCACCTTAAGGACTCTGCCATTTTTTGCAATTCTGACCACTGTCCCTTTAAACATGAATAACTCTGGAATGCTTTTAGTTATCATTTTGATTCCGACATATTCTACTTTAACACAGTGGTAACATTTTGTGGTAACTTGCATCCTTTCTTGGTGAAAAATCCCCAAATTTGATGAAAAATTAGAAAATTTTGAATTTTTCTAACTTTGAAGCTCTCTGCTTGTAAGGAAAATGGATATTCCAAATAATTTTTTTTATTCACATTTCCAATATGTCTACTTTATGTTTGCATCATAAAATTGACGTGTTTTTACTTTTGGAAGACACCAGAGGGCTTCAAAGTTCAGCAGCAATTTTGCAATTTTTCCCAAAATTTTGAAACTTGCTTTTTTTCAGGGACCAGTTCAGGTTTGAAGTGGATTTGAAGGGTCTTCATATTAGAAATACTATAAAAACTGCACACCCCAAAGAATTCAACATGACATTCATTCAGCGTTTTAACCCTTTAGGTGTTTCACAGGAATAGCAGCAAAGTGAAGGAGAAAATTCACAATCTTCATTTTTTACACTCGCATGTTCTTGTAGACCCAATTTTTGAATTTTTGCAAGGGGTAAAAAGGAGAAAATGTTTACTTGTATTTGAAACCCAATTTTTCTCGAGTAAGCACATATGTCTATGTAAAGTGTTCGGGGGGCGCAGTAGAGGGCTCAGAAGGGAAGGAGCGACAAATGGTTTTTGGGGGGCATGTCACCTTTAGGAAGCCCCTATGGTGCCAGAACAGCAAAAAAAAAAAAAAAAAAACATGGCATATCATTTTGGAAACTAGACCCCTCGGGGAACATAACAAGGGGTAAAGTGAACCTTTGCGCTTGAGTTGTAATCCACTGATTTTGGCAATACACATAATATGGACGGGTTTTATGAACTGCACCTTTGTGTGAAAAGGCGCAAAAAATGCGCAAAACCACTGAAAAGTCTCTAAAATTACACCAGCCTAGACTTAGCTTTTGGGTGTATGTGAAGAGTGAAATTTTAGAAAATGTGACCTGCACAAAATTTATCAAATGCTCTGCTACCTTTTAATAAATTTGGTGCTCCTACACATTACAGCGCACAAGAAAGGTGTAAAAATGCTTCTCTTACACCTACAATGATAAATGCCGGCCCATACCTCTGAAATGCAAAACACTCTGTGACCCTCATATATGGTAATAATGCCCCATCCTGTGCCCCCACATATAATAATGATAACCCGTCCTGTTCCCCCCACATAATAATAATGCCCTCTGTCCTGTGCCCCTCGCATATAATGCCCCCTGTCCTGCCTCCTCAGGGGGCATTATATGTGAGAGGCACAGGACATAGGGCATTATATGTGGGGGGCACAGGACAGCCCCCCCCCCCGTCATGTGCCCATATAATGCACATATAATGTCCCCTGACATATGTCCCTGACTTATAATGCCCCCTGTCCTGTGCCCCTCAAATATAATGCCCCCTGAGGGGGCAGGACAGGAGGCATTATATGTGAGGGGCACAGGACATGGGGCATTATGTATAAGGGGCACATGTCAGGGGGCATTATATGTGAGGGGCACAGGACATGGGGCATTATATATGAGGGGCACATTTCAGGGGGCATTATATGTGAGGGGCACAGGTCATGGGGCATTATATATGAGGGGCACAGGACATGGGGCATTATACATGAGGGGCACAGGACAGGGGGTATTATAAGTAAGCGGCAAATGTCAGTGGGGCATTATATGTGCATTATATTGGCACATGACAGGGGGGCCCCTGTCATGTGCCCCCACATATAATGCCCCCCTGTCATTTGCCCCCTGACATGTGCCCCTCATATATAATGCCCCCTAGACATGGGGTATTATATATGAGGGGCATTATATATGAGGGGCACAGGACATGGGGCATCATATATGAGGGGCACATGTCAGGGGGCATATGTGGGGAGCAAATGACAGGGGACTTATATGTGGGGGCACATGACAGAGGGGCATTATATATGAGAGGCACAGGACAGGGGGTATTATACGTAAGCTGCAAATGTCAGGGGGGCATTATATGTGCATTATATTGGCACATGACAGGGGGGCCCCTGTCATGTGCCCCCACATATAATGCCCCCTGTCATTTGCCCCCCACATATAATGCCCCCTGACATGTGTCCCTCACATATAATGCCCCCTGGACATGGGGTATTATATATGAGGGGCATTATATATGAGGGGGCACAGGACATGGGGTATTATATATGAGGGGCACCGGACATGGGGTATTATATATGAGGGGCACATGACAGGGGGGCATTATATGGTCCTGTCATGTGCCCCCACATATAATGTCCCCCTGTCATGTGCCCCTCATATATAATACCCCATGTCTTGTGCCACTCACATATAATGTCCCCCTGTCATGTGCCCCTCATATATAATACCCCTTGTCCTGTGCCCCTCACATATAATGCCCCCCTGACATGTGCCCCTTACATATAATGCCCCTGAGGGGGCAGGACAGCCAGGGGCATTATATGTGAGGGGCACATGTCAGGGGGCATTATATGTGGGGGGGCACAGGACATGGGGTATTATATATGAGGGGCACATGACAGGGAGGCATTCTATGGGCACATGACAGGGGGGCATTATTTGGGCACATGACAGGGGGGTTCTGTCATGTGCCCCCACATATAATGTCCCCCTCATATATAATAAACCATGTCTTGCAACCTATAATGCGGTTGCTTCCCCCCTGACATGTTAAATTGTGCCCCTCACAGTGCTGTCCTTTTTATAGATGGCCCCAAGGGCTGTCACCTTTCTCTCCGGGACCCGGTGACTCAGACTGACACGCTGCGGCGGCTGCTGCTCAGTCCTTGTGTCAGTGGGAGCCGCGGGAACATGACTTCCGGGCGCCGCCGTGAAGTGGATGATGTCACCGCAGCTCTCACTGACAGCTGCCGCAGCGCGTGTGACTGGCGGAGGTGACGGCGGCCCGGGTGTTGTAAGATAGTGGGGAGCGGGGGGTCGGCGTTAGGTGTTGACGGCAGAACGGTAGGCGGGTCACTTGTCCGGGCGGCCTTTGCGGGATGCCTGTGCAGGCCACTGGGCCTATTTTAATGTAAGGGCCTGGAGCGGCAGCTCCATCCGCCCCTATATTAATTTGGCCCTGACAGGGGTTTCACGACTTTGGCATATGTAAAAAAAAAAAAATTTACCTAAAATGCTTGGTTTCCCAAAAATTTTACATTTTTACAAAGGGTTAAAGCAGAAAATACCCCCCAAAATTTGAATCCCAATTTCTCCCGAAAAGTGCTCTACTGGCGCACTACAGGTCTCAGAAGAGGAGTAGTCACATTTGGCTTTTTGGAAGCAAATTTTGCTCGGGGGGCATGCCGCATTTAGGAAGCCCCTATGGTGCCTGGACAGCAAAAAAAAAACACATGGCATTATATTTTGGAAACTAGACCCCTTGGGGAACGTAACAAGGGGTAAAGTGAACCTTAATACCCCACAGGGGTTTCACGACTTTTGCATATGTAAAAAATAAAAATAACATTTTTACCTAAAATGCTTGGTTTCCCAAAAATTGTACATTTTTACAAAGGGTTAAAGCAGAAAATACCCCCCAAAATTTGAAGCCCAATTTCTCCCGATTCAGAAAACACCCCATATGGGAGTGAAAAGTGCTCTGCTGGTGCACTACAGGTCTCAGAAGAGAAGGAGTTGTGGCCTTTGGCATATCAGTAGCTGACGGTTACATACATTCCGAGGAAAATACAAAAATGAAACACCAATGTGACACCATTACAGAAAGTACCCACCCTGAGGAATGGGCATAGGGGTAAAGAGGACATTTTTAATGCACAGGTGTTTCCTAAATTTATTTTCCAGGAATGGATGAAGGGTAGCTTTTGGAAAGTGCAATTTTCAACCTATGTTCTGCTTCATTTTTCTGGGAACAACTAACATGTGACTCCGAATTGTCGCCTAGAAATACGACAGAGCTCAGCGAGAACTCTTCGCATTTGAGGCGGATGTTTGTTACGGACCTAACAGTTACATACATTCAGAGGAAAATACAAGAAAGCAACACCCACATGTGAGATTATTACAAACAGTACACCCCCTAGGGAAGGTGTATAGGGTGAAGTGGAGATTTGGAACAGACGGGTGTTCTCTTCATTTATTTTCCAGGAATGGATGAAGTGTACTATGGGGAGAAGAAAATTGCAATTTTAGTACTGATATGCCAATTATTTTCCCAGAATGATGACCCAGAGTACAGCCAAAAGTAAAAAGGATGCCCGCCCCAAACCCTATACTCTGAATCATCATTCTGGGAAGGGGATGTGTGGGGCCATCCCTATTCCTTTACCTCAAATGCGCAACCCGCTCAGGTGGGGAGAGAGCATTGCGCATTTGTGACAACTGCAAACCTCCAATGCTGTTGACTCTGTGTCCCATGACCCATTTTTGGGGGGACAAAGATATTATGAGGGGCATTGGGAAAGAGGTTTTGGGTTAGATTTTTTGGGGGTAGGGTATTTTGGTATAAAATTTGGGAGACAATGTACCCTGGACTGGTACATTGGAGCCGAATTCTGGGGAATGACATTTAGGGCAAAGGATGGAAAATTTTGTACTCCATGGAAGTGTGATACTCCCTGAAGCAGCCTATGCAGAGGCCCGGATTATCTGGGCAAGTGTCACACTGAATGGTTGTGTCCCTCCGTCTCCCCTTCCTGTGACACACTCTGCATCTTTTCTGGGTTCGTCCCGACCTTCCAGTGTTGGGGATCACACCTGGAAAGTGTTGGCCGGGGACGATCCGGGGACCTAAAGTTCCAGAAGTGCTCTGACCCGCTCTTTGGCGGTCACCAAAGATGAGGGCCTTTAGAACTACCTCTTGGAACTGCAGGTATGTCCCTGTGTTGCCAGCGTTCTGGTAGAGTATAGAAGAGTTGTACATGGCAACCTGTACCATGTAGACCACAACCTTTTTATACCATACGCGTGTTTTCTGCATGTCGTTATATGGTTTGAGGACTTGATCAGAAAGATCAACTCCCCCCATATACCAATTGTAGTCCAGAATACAATCGGGCTTGAGGACCGGTCCCGCGGTACCTCGCACAGGGGCAGGGGTGCTGCCATTTCCATGAATTGTGGTGAGTATAAGGACATCCTTCTTGTCCTTATACCGGACCAACAACAGGTTCTCATGGGAAAAGGCACGGGACTCACCCCGGGGGATAGGAGCATGTAGGGAATGATGGGGCGGAAGGCCTCTTTGATTCTTCCGGACTGTCCCACAAGCGACCGTGGATCTGGTGGCGAGGGATGAAAAGAGAGGGATACTAGTATAAAAGTTATCCACGTAAAGGTGGTAACCTTTATCTAGCAATGTGTGCAAAAGGCCCCAAACGATTTTCCCGCTAACACCCAGAGTGGGGGGACATTCTGGGGGTTCAAAACAGGAATCTCGTCCCTCATGCACTATAAACTTGCAAGTGTACCCGGAGGTACTCTCGCAAAGTTTATACATCTTCCCGCCGTACTGTGATCGCTTGGTCGGGATGTATTGCCGGAAGCTGAGTCTCCCCTTGAAGCTGATGAGCGACTCATCAATAGAGACCTCCCTCCCTGGGACATAGGCCTCCCAAAATCTGGCCCCGAAGTGATTGATGACCGGCCTGATTTTATACAGGCGGTCATACGCGGGATCAGTTAGGGGGGGACATGCCGCATTATCAGCATAATGCAAACACCTCCGAATGGCCTCGAACCGGGAATGTGTCATGGCCATACTGTAGAGGGGTGTCTGGTAAAAGACGTCCCCACTCCAATATTGCCTGACACTGGGTTTTTTAACTATACCCATATGCAGCGCGAGGCCCCAAAAGGTCCTCATTTCGACTGCATCGACTGGAGTCCAGCCGCCTGGTCTAGCTAAAAGTGAGCCCGGGTTAGCGGCGACGAACTGTTGGCATACAGATTCGTCTGTGTAACTATCAAATTAACAAAGTCGTCACTGAAAAAATGACCGAAAAAGTCCTTTTCAGGGAACCCGGCGATGTTAATTTTGATTCCTGAGTCGCCAACAAATTCAGGAATCACGGGCTCGTGGTCCGCTTGTGACCTTGGCTGGGGGGCTTCACTAGTATGAGCGCCAGGGGGACTCATACTAGCATGGGGCACAGGGTCAAGGGCAGAGGAGGTTTGCGGCACCGCATGGCGGCGAGTTCGCCACCTTGGTGGCTTATCATCTGAACTAGATGATAAGGAGGACGATGAAATAAGGAAGGCGGGGTCTTCATCGTCCTCTGAGATGCTTTCAGAGTCGGAGGCAATTATGTCATATGCCTCCTCCGCCGAAAACACTCTGCGGGCCATTTCCCTACTCTAATGGGGTATGTGTGTGTGTGGGGGGGAAAACTTTATTGGTGTGTGTGCTGTGAGGTGTGGTGCGAGACTACCTCCCTAACCCGCCCTAACCCGCCCTAACCTAACCTAACTAAACTAACCCGCCCTAACAGAAAAAAATATAAAATAAAAAGGGGACTTTAAAAAAAAAAAAAAAGGGGGACTTCTAGCACAAAAAAAAAACCAGCGCCCAAAAAATAAGCGTTTATCTAATCAGTGGTGTGCGCACTGATTAGCGCTTGTGGCGGCAGGGGGCGCAGAAGTCAGTGGGGGGTCCGGCCACTCAGCCCAGAACAGTGGCTGGTGGCTTGTATACAGACCCCCACAAAAAAAAAATAAAAAAAATTTATTAAAAAAAAAACGCTTTACCCCGAAAAAAATGCACCCGCCTGAACAAAAAAAAAAAAAAAACGCTGATCAGTGAAAAATCACTGACAGCGGTGGGACAGGCTGCACACACAGGTACAGTCCGTCCACACAGTACACGCCTTCTACTGGTGCCACGGACCGCCTATGGGTGCAAAAAAAAAAGGATACACGTTAACCGAAAAAGGTGCCTTTACCACAAAAAAAAAACGCTGATCAGTGATAAATCACTGACAGCGGTGAGGCACGCCGCACACACACAGGTAAGGTCCAGCCACACAGTACACGCCTGCTACTGGTGGCTCGGACCGCCTATGGGTGCAAAAAAGCGCTAGAAATCCCGAAAAAAAGCGCTGGCACCACAAAAAAAAACGCTGATCAGTACTATGGGACTGAGCAGTGGTGGGTGGGCTTTAACAAACGGTGGCAGACCGCTCTTTTATAACTAAGAGGGTCCGCACACACGCTTAGGGGAAAAAAAATTTAAATAAATCTGCGCCCAAAAAAAAGGCTGGCGGCAGACCGCAGCGACCCAGCAGGGCCGGGGTCATGCAGCTAAAGGTGCTACGGACCCACGGACACCCACTGAGGTACGCCGAAAAAAAAAAATTATAACTTTTTTTTTTTAACCCTAACCTGTCCTTACCTAAATCTAAAGCTATCCCTGGGGATTTCTGTGCCAAGGGGCCACAGAAAGGGGGCAAGGGGCACTTTTTTTTTACAGTGAGGTGATGGTGGCAGCACGGGGCTCCGTCCTGCTCACCAGATCTCTGTGAAATGGCGGGCAGAACGGAGCAACATGCTCCTAGCCCTCACCATCCCCTCCATTACACTGTGATTGGTGTGGTCATTTTGGCCACCCAATCCCAACTGTACTGAGGGGGGTGGCCACAATGCCAGCCCCCAGTATAGCATGGATGGTGATTGGTGGTGTATACTACACCACCAGTCACCATCTATATCCGGGTCACAGGGTCACACGTGACCCTGATGACCCGGAACCGCTGCAGAACGCCGGTAAGTAGTTACCGGCGTCCTGCAGCAATCGCCGGTATAGGAGGTCCTCCGGACCTCCTCCGGCACACTGCCGGGATGTCTGCTGAATGAAATCAACAGACATCCGGCTCCGATCCCCGCCCGGCGAGCGGCGGGGAACCGAATCGCAGCGCATTGCTCGTCTGAATTGACGAGCGGTGCCCTGCGATCGCCGACATGGTGGGTCATCATGGTGGGTCATATGCCGCGATGCCTGCTGATTGATTTCAGCAGGCATCGGGCACCGGCTCCGCTCCAGATGGCTGCGGGGGACCGGGAAAGCACATGACGTTCTTAAGGACTCGGACATGGACTCGGACATGGACTCGGACTTAAGGACTCGGACATGGAGACGTATGAGAACGTAATGTGTCCTTAAGGGGTTAAAAAAGAAAGTTCATAAACAAGGAAGGGACATTTTTCACAGTGAGCTCTCCAGCATCTCATTTAAACCAGAAGGCATAAGAGTATGAAGCTTGTACATCCAGAAGTACTCTATTTTTCTTAGTAGGTTATATCTTTGGAGGTTTTCTGCAGAGATACTCTCAATTGCCACTAATTTAATACAACTGAAGTCGGACTGGCGGTGTGTGGTTAGATGCCAGGAGACACTGTGTAGCATAAAACTGAGGTTGGTTTTTTCCGACCCACATATTTTAGCCCGCATGGGCACTGCAAAAGGTAGATTACAAAGCGAATGGAGCAGTTGATAAAAGACTTGATCTTAAACGTTTTAGAAGTGAACCCTTTGCTCTGATGGACCATGGGATCGCAACACTTGCACCTTACGTGGCCACATTGAAAGATTTTACTGTGCTCAGAAATGTGTCTGTGGTCTTCTTGGCTGTCCTAAGTTTACTTGGAGCTAGAATGTTCCTAAGCCCTTAAAGGGGTATTCTAGGAAAAAACTTTTTTTTTTAGATCAACTGGCTCCAGAAAGTTAAAAAGATTTGTAAATTACTTCTATTAAAATATCTTAATCCTTCCAATAATTATCAGCTGCTGAAGTTGAATTGTTCTTGAAAGTGCTCTCTGATGACATGTGTCTTGGGAGCTGTCCAGTGTAGAAGCAAATTCCCATAGCAAACCTATTCTGCTCTGTGCAGTTCCTATGGGAATTTGCTTCTACTCTGGACAGCTCCCGAGACACGTGTCATCAGAGAGCACTTAGACAGAAAAGAACAATTCCACTTCAGCAGCTCATAACTACTTGAAAGATTAAGATTTTTTAAAAGAAGTAATTTACAAATCTGTTTAACTTTCTGGAGCCAGTTGATAAAAAAAAAAAAAGGTTTTTCCTGGACAACCCCTTTAAGGACTCAGCCCATTTTCACCTTAAAGACACAGACAATTTTATTTTTACGTTTTTGTTTTCTCCTCCTCACCTTCTAAGATTCATAACTCTTTTATATTTCCATTCCCAGACCCACATGAGGGCTTGTTTTTTGTGTGACCAGTTCTACTTTGCAATGACATCACTCATTTTACCCTAAAATGTATGGTAAACCCAAAAAATATTTTTTGTGGAAGGAAATTTAAACGAAAATCATAATTTAGCAAATTTGGGGGGTTTTGTTTTCGCGCTGTACACTTTACGGTAAAAATTACATATTTTCTTTATTCTCTGGGTCAATATGATTAAAATGATACCAATGGTTACATACATTTCTATTAATGTACTGTTTTAAAAAAAAATCTCAAACTTTTTTTTACAAAATCAGCATGTTTAAAATTGCCCTATTTTGACCACCTGTAACTTTCAAATTTTTTGAAAATGTGTGAGGGATCATTTTTTGCGCCATGATCTGTAGTTTGTTTTGGTACCACATTGCATATATCTGACTTTTTTACCGTTTTTTATTAAAAAATTTGCAGTTTGATGTGACAAAAAAGCAGTTATGTTTAAAGGGGTACTACCGTGCTGACAACTTATCCCCTATCTAAAGGATAGGGGATGAGTCGCCTGATCGCGCGGGATCCCGCCGCTGGGGACCCCCGCGATCTCGCACACAGCACCCCGCTCTCATCAGGCCCCAGAGCTAACATCCGCTCCGGGTCTGATGACGGGGCCGGTGATCGTGATGTCACAGCTCCGCCCCCATGTGACATCACGCTCCGCCCTCTCAATGCAAGTCTATGGCAGGGGCGAGACAGCTGTCTCGCCCCCTGCCATAGACTTACATTGAGGGGGCGGACGTGACGTCACATGGGGGTGGAGCCGTGACATCATGATACTCCGGCCCCGTGATCGGCAGTCATCAGACGTTCGATGTTCGCTTCGGGGCCTGATGAGAGCGGGGTGCTGCGTGCGAGATTGCGGAGGTCCCCAGCAGCGGGACCCCGTGTGATCAGGCAACTTATCCCCTATCCTTTAGATAGGGGATAAGTTGTCAGCACGGTAGTACCCCTTTAACTTTGTTTTTTTTTTACTTTTACGCCGTTCGCTGTATGGGATCAGTAACATTATATTTTTATAGTTCGGACATTTACGCACACGACAATACCAAATATGTTTATTATTTATCTTTTTTTACCCTTTTTTGTATTAATATGGGGAAAAGGGATGATTTAAAACTTTATTGGGGGAGGGGCTTTTTCAAATTTTTTAAAAACTTTTTAAAAACTTTTTTTAACATTTATTTTACACTTTTTAGCCCCCTTAAGGAGCTATTTATAGCAATCATTAGATTGCTAATACTCTTCAGTGCTATGCATAGGGCATAGCACTGACCAGTATTATCGACGATCTTCTGCTCTGGTCTGCTGGAAGGCAGATCAGTGCAGAAGACCCCGGGAAACGGATGGAGGCAGGTGAGGGGACCTCCGTCCGCCATCTTGGCTGATCTGATCCCCGCGGCAGTGCCGCGGGCGATCAGATCAGCCATTATAAGTGCTGCACTGCGGCAAATGCCGTGATCTGTATTGATCACGGCACCGGAGAGGTTAATGGCATACATCAATGTGCTGACAGCCGCCGGGGCCCACCGGGAATGAAGTGAGCCCAGCTCCTGCTCTTGTGTCACAGCCGCGCCATAAATGTACATCGCTGTGCGCTAAGTGATGCTATTAAGCAGCCCCGTACATTTACAGCGCATGTCTTTAAAAGGTTAAGTGCACGACCTCTCCAGAATTTGATACCTGGCTTTGGGGGTAAAATAGGGTTCAGGTAAAGGATCTTTTAGAAGTATGTGCCAGTGTCTCCCAAGAATCTCTCTGATGGCTTGATTTTTTCGAGAGAAGGCGGTAATAAAATTACCCGATCGGTCTTGTCTTCGTGTGGATTGAGTGTTGGTCTCTTCGATTTTTTTTAGGGACCAAACAGTCCTGTTGGCTTAGGACTCTTGCTCTATCCAGACATGCCTTCACAAGTTTTTTGGGATATCTTTTGGCTCCAAATCTGGCTTCCAAAACCTTACTCTGTCAAAGTCGTTCTGTAGAGTCCAGTATCTGCGGATCATTTAAAATTGTCCGAAAGTATATTGGTGAGCCATTTTTTAAAATGTACACTACAAAAATCCAAATAGCTATCAATAAAAAAATATTTTAGTAGTGCACATTTAAAAAAAATGGCTCACCAATATACCTTTCGACAATTTAAAAGGGTCTGCAGAAACGGCACTCTACAGAACGACTTTGACAAACAGAGTAAGGTTTTGGAAGCCTGATTCGCAGCCAAAAGGTATCCCAAGGAACTTGTGAAGGCATATCTGGCTACAGCAAGAGTCCTAAGTCAACAGGACTGTTTGGTCCCCAAAAAAGAGGCCAACACTCAATGCACACAGAGACAAGACCACTCGGGTAATTTTATTACCGCCTTCTCTCGAAAAAAATTAAGCCATCAGAGAGATTCTTGGGAGACACTGGCACATATTTCACATACACTGGCAAAGATCCGTACCTAAACCTTATTTTACCCCCAAAGCCAGGTATCACATTCGTTGTGCACTTAAGAACATTCTAGCTCCAAGTAGGCTTAGGACAGCCAAGAAGACCACAGACACATTTCTGAGCACAGTAGGATCCTTCAAATATGGCCACGTAAGGTGCAAGTGTTGCGATTCCATGATTCATCAGAGCAAAGGGTTCACTTCTACGGTTTCAAAGGAAACGTTTAAGATCAAGTCTTTTATCAACTGCTCCACTCGCATTGTAATCTACCTTTTGGAGTTCCCATGCGGGCTACAATATGTGGATCGGACAACCCAATGTCTTAGAGACAGAATTAATAAACACCGCAGCAACACCAACCTCAGTTTCATGCTACACAGTGTCTCCTAGCATCAAACCACAAACCACCTGTCTGACTTCAATTGTATTAAATTAGTGGTAATTGAGAGTATCCCTGCAGAGAACCCCCAGATATATAACCTACTAAGAAAAAAGAGAGTACTTCTGGATATACAAGCTTCATACTCTTATGCCTTCGGGTTTTAATAAGAGGGTAGAGAGCTCACTGTGAAAAATGTCCCTTCCTTGTTTATGACCTTTTTTTTTTTTTTTGGGTCATATTTTTATAATATTTACATTCTTGTCCATTTGCTTCCCAGTTTTATCTTTAGGAATCTACAACACTTACTTATGAAAATATTTTAATATCCATGTATTATAATAGATGCCCTCGAGCTCTCCTCTATTACAGGCTAACCCTCCTTATCTGAGCTGTGTTCTCATTGGGTACGGTATTACTACAACTCGTTTAATATACCCACTGCTGCTATTGTCATTCTACAAAACTGCTGCTATTTATTTTCTATACTCTTACCCATTTGCTGCTATCTACCATGCTACCATTATTGCTGCTATGCTGCTACTACAGGCAGCGATTCTACCTTATTTACCCCTATGTCTCAATTAGGTCACCTTATATACCTTACTTTTAATAATATGTCTCTTAAATGGATTTTAATAATATATATTTTTAATATATATGTTTGATGTTTATCTTTACTAATATTCTCACCAATATATTAATTACTAGCTTTTGCCCGTGGCTTTGCTCGTGTTTAATTTGGGGTAACATAGATCTACTTTTTATGATCCTATAGTAATGAGGCCGCTCTGGATAAAGTCTACGGGCATCCAAACAACCCGAATTCTTTCAACTTTGATCACCGCGTCTAAAGAGTTAATGCCGGACATCTGCCAGAACGGCGATGTCCGGCATTAGCCACGGGTCCTGGCTGCTGACAGCAGACGGGACCGTGCGGGTATGATGCGAGCTCAGCTGCTGAGCTCGCTTCAAAACCCTCCCGTGCCGCAGCGCCGGGTATACCCGGCGTTCTGCGGCAAGGGATCCTATAATAATGAGGCCGCTCTGGGTAAAGTCTACAGGCATCCAAACAACCCGAATTCTTTCAACTTTGATCGTCGCGTCTAAAGAGTTAATGCCGGACATCTCCCGAAATGGCGATGTCCCGCATTAGCCACGGGTCATGGCTGCTGACAGCAGTCGGGACCATGCGGGTATGATGCGAGCTCAGCTTCTAAGCTCGCTTCATAACCCTCCCGTGCTGCAGCGCCAGGTGTACCTGGCGTTCTGAGGCAAGGGGTCAGTTCATACAAACTTTGAACCCCATTTCACCCCTTCAGGGGTGGAATTTTAGAAAACATTAAAACATGTGATTCTTTATCCCTAATTGTTAGCCTAAAAACAAAGTTTCATGCTTCTAGCTTCAAAAATGACGGACTTCCATACAAACTTTCAACCCCTTTTCACCCCCTTAAGTGTTGAATTTCAAAAAATGGCCTTGGTCCTTGTCTACATCTTAAAAACAATACCTGTGAAAAAAATCAGCTTTCTAGGTCTAAGCGTTTAGGATGGGCGTTGATGAGTCAATGAGTCAGGCCTTCTCTTCATATATATATATATATATATATATACATTTATAGATGTCTGCATACTTACTAATCATGTCACCATTTTTATATGCCACTTGTTGCTCCCATTACCTATGATGCTAACTCACTGTGTAGATCCTAACCCTCCATAATATATTTATGACGCCACCTAACCATCTTACTATATCCCCATGTTGGCCAGAACATATGCTGAAAGTGAACACATAATGTGACCGCCACTAATATATGTTCTTCTTTGCTCTAGAGATAACCAATCCCCGGCCGGACTGGTTACTGACGACCCGGCTTTTGGTCCTCGACATCCAGCGATCGCAATACAAGCTCCAACAGGTAGGATCACGCCCCCTTATGTGATTGGTCGCCATAGGTCACGTGACTACATGCATAACAATGTGTTCGTGGTTACGGACTTTGCCTGAAGGACTCTGGCGCGTCCCAATCACGGAGATCCCTCGGGCACTTTACACACGCTGCATCTGTTTACAAACAGATGCGGCATCATATTAGAGCCTCGTTCTCATTTACTACTGTCGGGACGCGGCAACAACTCTCATTATACTAACTTGTGCAATGATTGTCTACAATATGTATTATACTGAGCATATATAGCTGCTCCTCTGTATGGAATTCCTATGTATTTATGTATTTAAATATTTGTTTTGCTCTCTCTGCTATTATATTGTATAATGGAAGTGACATCACGCACTCCCGCCCCTTGACCTTTTTATCCCCCATTTTGGGCTATATAAGGCATGTTGGTGCCTATAGTACACTAGTTTATCTGAGGAAGGGGCAAGCCAGCCCCAAAATGCGTCATAATCTTGTATGTATTTGCACAATAAAAACTCTTTGGTTATTATACCATCTTGCACTTTGAAGTATTTCTGGAAGAAGTAGTGCCTGGTTTCCTGGTCCTTTTCCCCACCCGGCTTCCTTCAGACTGAGCAGCTCTCCACATCAATTCTGCTACCCTGCACATGGGCGATATGCGCATGATTTCTTTTCTTGAGGTGAGCGTCCACCCAGACTGAATGCCTGGGTGGACTTGATCTACTGCTGCTATAACGTACCCCACCTCACTTGGGTAATACATGAGGCGCTGCCTACCGGTTTCTCTCTTTTTTCTACTTCGGTACATATTTACTATTGAATCCACAGACAATTCTGTGAATAAATGGCTGAAAATTTTCACCTAGAAATAGCTGGTCAGAAAAGTTTCCCAACTTGTAAATGTATGAATTCCCCATAGTAAATAGTGTGGAATCCTACAAGTCTAAAACAACATTTCACACTAGTAAAAATAAAACAATCTTAGTAAATTAGGGCCATTTTCTTACCCTTAAAGGGGTACTCTACTAGAAAACATTTTCTTTTAAATCAACTGGTGCCAGAAAATTAAACAGATTTGTAAATGACTTCTATTAAAAAAATCCTAATTCTACCATGTACTATTTAGATGATGTACACTTTTTGAATTTCCTTTCTGTCTGACAACATGCTCAATTCTGACTCCTCTGTCCGTGTCAGGAACTGTCCAGAGAAAGAGAAGCTTGCTATGGGGATTTGCTCCTACTCTGGACAATTCCTAAAATGGACAGAGGTGTCAGCAGAGAGCATGTTGTCAGACAGAAAGGAAATTAAAAAATAAAAGAACTTCCTCTGTAGTAGTGTCAGGGGTGGCTTGAGGTGAGGCATTTAAATATGAGTGACCACTGCTGCATATGCTGAGGGCCGGGGCAAGGGATTCACACCAGACAGGATTTTGGTATAGTATCTCCCTTCTCAGCATACTCACTAAGGAGCTGCCCAAGGAGTTCTGTTTAATTCAGGAAGTACATTTGGTTTTTACATTTGACAAAGGAGGAGGTTTAGTTATGACATCAAAATCAGCATGTTACATTTTGATTGGTTATTTGAGCTTTATCTCTGTATATATTATGATATTTTAGACATCTATTTCTTTCTCGGCCAAAGTTCACTCATGCGGCTCTTTTAACTCTGATACTGATCCGTATCTTCCTTAAATATTTTGTCTTCTAACATCTCATCTTCCAAGGTTTCAATCTTAGTCACGAGCAGATAGCAAGATCAGGAACATGACATCAGGAACATGGTGTTTAGTTTTAGAGTAGGTAACAAATATATTTTTTCAGCATTAGAAATGGCATATAAATATATAAGTATTAATATATATATATATATATATATATTTATATATATATATATATATATATATATATATATATTGATCGGCAGTCAGAATCATTTTAATCAACTTGACATTAGTAAATAGCAGCTGATAAGTCCTGAAAGGATTGGGATTTATTAATAGAAGTAATTTACAAATCTGTTTATCTTTCTGGCTCTAGTTGATTTAAAAGAAAATGTTTTCCACTGGATTATCCCTTTAACGACAATGGACGTAAATGTACATAATGGTGCCGTGGTACTTAACGCACCATGGCGTATATTTACACTCCGTCATGAGCGCGAGCCTTGGACCGATGCTTGCGTCATGCGCGGCTGGTCCCGGCTGTTATCAGCAGCCAGGGACCCGCCAGTAATGGCGGACATCCGCCATCGTGCAAATGTCCGCCATTAACCCCTCAGATGCCGTGATCAAGAAAGATCACGGCATCTGCCGCAGTGCTGTACTTTAAATGGATGATCGGATCGCCCACAGCGCTGGTGCCGGGATCCGATCATACAGCATGGTGGCCGGAGGTCCACTCACCTTTCTCCCGCATCTCCCAGGGTCTTCTGCTCTGGTTTGAGATGGAGCAGACCAGAGCTGAAGATCACCGATAACACTGATCAGTGCTATGCTCTATGCATAGCACTGAACAGTATTAGCAATCAAAGGATTGCTATAGATAGTACCCTATGGGGACTATTAAAATGTTAAAAATGTAAGTAAAAAACAGTAAAAAAAAAATTAGAAAAATCCCCTCCCCCAATTAAAATGTAAAATGTCCTTTTTTCCCATTTTACCCACATAAAGTGTAAAAAAAAAAGAAAATAAATACTTAATACACATATTTGGTATCGCTGCATGCATAAATGTCCGAACTATTAAAATATAATGTTATTGATCCCGTACAGTGAACGTAAGAAAAAAAAAAACGCAAAATTGCTTCTTTTTTGTCACATTTTATAAAAAAAAAATGTTATTAATTAAAGTTTTATATACACAAATGTGGTATCAATAAAAATTACAGATCAGTATGCAAAAAATGAACCCTCATACCGCCACTTATACGGAAAAACGAAACCTTCCAAAATTTGCTAAATTGCGGTTTTCTTTTTAATTTCCCCACATAAATAGTATTTTTTGGGTTGTGCCATACATTTTATGGTAAAATTAGGGATGTCATTATACAGGACAACTGGTCATGCAAAAAACAAGCCCCCATACTAGTCTGTGGATGAAAATATAAAAGAGTTACGATTTTTAGAAGATGAGGAGGAAAAAACTAAAATGCTAAAATAAAATTGGCCTGGTCCTTAAGGTCAAAATGGGCTTGGTCCTTAACCCCTTGAAGACCTAGCCTATTTTCACCTTAACCCCTTAAGGACCCTGGGTTTTTCTGTTTTTGCATTTTCATTTTTTCCTCCTTACCTTTAAAAAATCAGAACTCTTTCAATTTTGCACCAAAAAATCCATATAATGGCTTATTATTTGCGCCACCAATTTTACTTTGTAATGACATCAGTCATTTTACCCAAAAATCTACGTCGAAAAGGAAAAAAAATCATTGTGAGACAAAAAAAAAAAAAAAAAAACACAATTTAAAATTTTGGGGGCTTTCGTTTCTACCCAGTACATTTTTCACTACAAATGACACTTTCTCTTTATTCTGTAGGTCCATATGATTAAAATGATACCCTACTTATGTAGGTTTGACGTACTTCTGGAAACAATCATAACTACATGCAGGAAAATTTGTACGTTTAAAATTGTCATCTGACCCCTATAACTTTTTTATTTTTCTGCGTATGGGGCGGTATGAGGGCTCATTTTTTGCGTCATGATCTGAAGTTTTTAGCGGTATCATTTTTGCATTGATAGGACTTATTTATTAATTTTTTCATGATATAAAAAGTGACCAAAAATGCACTATTTTGGACTTTGGAATTTTCTTGCGCATACGCCATTGACCATGCAGTTTAACCCCTTAAACCCCTTAATGTTTTTTTTCCGTTTTTGCACTTTCGTTTTTTGCTCCTTGCCTTTAAAAAACCATAACTCTTTCAATTTTGCACCTAAAAATCCATATGATTGTTTATTTTTTGCACCACTAATTCTACTTTGTAATGACATCAGTCATTTGGCCCAAAAATCTACGGTGAAATGCAAAAAAAAATCATTGTGCGACAAAATTGAAAAAAAAAAACGCCGTTTTGTAACTTTTGGGGGCTTTCGTTTCTACGTAGTACATTTTTGGGTAAAAATGACACCTTATCTTTATTCTGTAGGTCCATACGATTAAAATGATATCCTACTTATATAGGTTTGATTTTGTCGTAGGAAAATGAATACATTTAAAATTGTCATGTTCTGACCCCTATAACTTTTTTATTTTTCTGCCTATGGGGCGGTATGAAGGCTCATTTTTTGCCCCGCAATCGGAAGTTTTTAACGGTACCATTTTTGCATTGATAGGACTTATTGGTCGCTTTTTATTCATTTTTTCATTATATAAAAAGTGACCAAAAATGCACTATTTTGGACTTTGGAATTTTTTTGCGCGTACGCCATTGACCGTGCGGTTTAATTAACGATATATTTTTATAATTCGGACATTTCCGCACGCGGCGATACCATATATGTTTGAGCGCGCGGCTAAAGGGTTAATAGCGCGCGGCACCGCGATCAGTGCCGCGTGCTATTAGCGGCGGGTCCCGGCTTCACTATGACGCCTGGCCAGCCGTGATATGATGCAGGGTCACCCGCTTTATATCACGGGAGCGGGACCAAGGACGTACTCATACGTCCTTTGTCCTTAAGGGGTTAATTAACTATATATTTTTATAATTCGGACATTTCCGCATGCGGCAATATCACATTTTTTTTTTTTTTTTTACACTTTTTTTTTAATGGGAAAAGGGGGGGGGGGGTGATTCAAACTTTTATTAGGGAAGGGGTTAAATGATCTTTATTCAGTTTGTTTTTCCACCTTTTTTTTGCTGTGTTATAGCTCCCATAGGGGGCTATAACGCTGCACACACTGATCTTTTACATTGTTCAATGGTTTCTCATAGGAAACCATTGATCAATGATTCTGCCGCTTGACTGCTCATGCCTGGATCTCAGGCACTGAGCAGTCATTTGGCGATCGGACAGCATGGAGGAAGGTAGGGACCCTCTGGCTGTCCTGTAAGCTGTTCGGGATGCCGCGATTTCATTCACCGGCATTAGTTTACTTTAATTTTAGACGCGTCGTTCAACTTTGAATGCCACTTCTAAAGGGTTAATAGCGCGCGGCACCACGATCAGTGCTGTGCGCTATTAGCCGCGGGGCCACGTCATGGGTCCTGTAGGGGTTAAGGACCAGGCCAATTTTATTTTTGCGTTTTTGTTTTTTCCTCCTCGCCTTCTAAAATCCATAACTCTTTTATATTTCCATCTACAGACCCATATAAGGGCTTGTTTTTTGTGTGACCAATTGTACTTTGTAATGAAACCTCTCATTTTATCTTAAAATGTAAGGTTAACCCAAAAAAAAATTTTTTTAGGGAGGAAATTTAAATGAAAACCCAAATTTTGCACATTTTGGCGGGTTTCGTTTTCACATTGTAAACTTTATGGTAAAAATTAGTCAATACGATTAAAATGATACCCATGGCTAGATACTTTTATATTTTTGTACCGCTTAAAAAAAATCTAAAACTTTTTGTACAAAATCAGTAATCTAAAATCGCCCTATTTTGACCACCTATAGCTTTTTCATTTTTCCGTATATAGGGACGGTATGAGGGCTCATTTTTTGCGCTGTCATTTGTACTTTTTATCGATACAACATTTGCATATATAAAACTTTTAGAACATTTTTAAAGATTTTTTTGGGACTAAAATGTGACAAAAAAAGCTGCATTTTTGGACTTTTTTATTTTTAACGTTTACGCCGTTCACCGTACGAGATCATTAATATTATATTTTGATAGTTCGGACTTTTATGCACGCAACGATACCAAATATGTTTATAAAAAAATATTTACGCTTTTTGGGGGTAAAATGGGAAAAACTGACAATTTTAAATTTTATTGGTGTAGGTGATTTTTCACTTTTTTTTACTTTTTATTTTCACATTTTTCAACTTTTTTACACTTTTTATGTTCCCATAGGGGACTATCTATAGCAATCGTTTGATTGCTAATACTGTTCAGTGCTATGCATAGGACATAGCACTGATCAGTATTAGTGGCTATCTTCTGCTCTGGTCTGCTCGATCTCAGACCAGAGCAGGGGACGCCGGGAGATGGACAGAGGCAGGTGAGGGGACCTCCGTCCGCCATTACAAAAGATCAGATCGCCACGTCAGCGCTGTGGGCGATCCGATCATCTATTTTAACATACGCATTGCCAAAGATGCCGTGATCTGTACTAATCACGGCATCTGAGGGGTTAATGGCAAACATCCGCACGATCGCGGATATCGGCCATTACCAGCGGGATAGCAGCCGGAACCTGCCGCGTATGACACCAGCACCGCTCCGATGCTTGGGGTCATACACAGGACGTAAATGTACGTCCTGGTGCGCAAAGTACCGCCAAACCAGGATGTACATTTACGTCCATGGTCGTTAAGGGGTTAAAGCGGTTCTCCAGTGGAAAAACATTTTTTTCAAATCAACTGGTACCAGAAAGTTATACAGATTTGTGAATTACTTCTATTTAAGAATCTAAATCCTTTCAGTATATATCAGCTGCTGCATACTACAGAGGAAGTTGTATAGTTCTTTTTAGTCTTACCACAGTGCTCTCTGCTGACACCTCTTTCTGTTTCAGAAACTGTCCAGAGAAGGAGAGGTTTGCTATGGGGATTGGCTTGTACTCTGGACAGTTCCTGATATGGACAGAGGTGTCAGCAGAGAGCACTGTGGTAAGACTAAAAATAACTATACAACTTCTGGTGGAGCATACAGCAGCTGATAAATACTGGATGGATTAAGATTTTTAAATAGAAGTTATTTACAAATGTGTTTAACCTTTTGGCACCAGTTGATTTGAAAAACATTTTTTTCACCAGAGTACCCCTTTAATCAGTATAAACCTAGACTAGGCAGTCTAAAGATTTACCAGATTTTCAACAGTGACTCATACTGTTTGAAACTCTGGTGTATATTTACACTGTCCAGTGTAACTTTTGTACCATCTGTTTGTTGTCATAGTTTTACACCCAAAACGTGCGCCAAAATGTGGTACAATGTGTGTCACATTTCACATTTGGGAAGCTATGTCCTGTATCTAGGCAAGATGCAGAAGTGTGGTGCAAGTCATGTATCTGTTTTTTGGTTCAAATTGTACCTGATATTTTGCGCAGGTTGTTTTGTCTGTGTTGTGAAATGATTTGGTTATTGCGTTTTGCAGCCAAATTGTGGATATATGACTGTTACAAGAGTGCCTTCAGGCCCTTCCAGGTATACACATACAGCTTTGATCGCTTTGACACATGTTGGTATTACATGGCTCATGTAGCATAATATCTTTTTATTTGCTTCTAGTTGGAGGATTTTCAAATGTTTTTTTCTTAGTTCTGTCTCTATTTTACTAAATTAAAATAAACAGAACAAAAAGAAAACAAAGAAAGCAATACCTTCCAAAAATCCGGGTCAGACAACAAGAACGTTCAGGGAACAGAAATGAACTTCTGCAGAGAAATGCACCAACAAATGGGTAGCAAATAGAAAAATACAAGACTCCCGGTTGTTGAAACATCACAGTATACCTCCCCACATTAGTTGCAGTATAGTTCCCTCACATTAGGTGCAGTTTAGTTCCCCCTTATTAGGTGCATTATAGCTCCCCAACATTAGGTTCAGTATAGTTCCCCCACATTAGGTGCAGTATAGTTCCCCACATTAGGTTTAGTATAGTTCCCCCACATTATGTCCCCCCCTCTACCCCTGCTTTTTCTATTTGTCATATTTCCTTACCTGGCCATGCTGGGCAGGCTCAGGTAATGCAGCAGTTCTTGTGGGCTGTGTGAATAATATGACGAGTGACGTCCTCTGCTGGCTCTTCTGTGTGGCGTCAGGGACATCAGTCCTCATTTCCTGCAGCTGCGGCCGGACTGCTAAACGTAAGCAGCCGGCTCTGCAGGGAATTAGGAGTGACGTCCCTGACGCCACACAGAGAAGCCGGCAGAGGATGTCACTCGTCATATTATCCCCACAGCCCACAAGAACCGCCGCATTACCTGAGCCTGCCGAGCGCAAATGAATAAAAAGTGATCAAAAATGTTTTTTTCTTAGTTCTGTCTCTATTTTACTAAATTAAAATAAACAGAACAAAAAGAAAACAAAGAAAGCAATACCTTCCAAAAATCCGGGTCAGACAACAAGAACGTTCAGGGAACAGAAATGAACTTCTGCAGAGAAATGCACCAACAAATGGGTAGCAAATAGAAAAATACAAGACTCCCGGTTGTTGAAACATCACAGTAGGGAGTCAAGGGCCAAACAAAACAGGAGGTAATTCTGACTGTTCACACAAACAATTTACACATACATCCAATGAAAATAAGAACATGTGCCACTCCCACATCTCCAGAACATGTGCCATAGCCAAGTTCTCAACCTAATCTTCCAGGGCATCGCCTGTTCATATACAGAATTTTGTGCAAGGGGACATAGTGGTTGACCAACTCAGTTTGTTGTGCCAACCTTGGTGTGTCCATGGACTTCCACACCATAATAATTACTTTTCTGCCACAAGAAAGTAATACACGGTAGATCAAGCATTTATGATTACTGAAGATTAAGGTATCCAAAAGGCAAACTTGGGGGGCCAAGACTCTAAGCAGGCCCGCTTTTAGGCTAAGCATGGCCCTAGGCAAAATTAAAAGTTGTATTAGGGCACTAACCAGATTTGCACATTTTTGGTAACTTCAAATACCATAAAAAATATCTAAAAAGCAAGTAAAAAGTCCCATCAAAACAAAAATGGTACTGATAAAAACTACAAATCAAAGCACAAAAAAGGACCCTCATACATCCCCATATACAGAAAAATAAAAGAGTTATAGGGATCAGAACAGTACAATTGTATATTTTTGTATAGTTCCCCCACATTAGGTTGGCAGTTTAGTTCCCCCACATTAGGTTGTAGTTCCTCCACATTAGGTTGGCAGTATAGTTCCCCCACATTAGGTTGGCAGTATAGTTCCCCCACATTAGGTTGGCTGTATAGTCCCCCCACATTAGGTTGCCAGTATAGCTTCCCAAGATTAGGTTAGCAGTTTTGTTCCCCCACATCAGGTTGTAGTTCCCCCACATAAGGTTGCCAGTATTGCTTCCCAAGATTAGGTTAGCAGTATTGTTCCCCCACATTAGGTTGTAGTTCCCCCACATAAGGTTGACAGTATAGTTCCCCCCACATTAGGTTGTAGTTCCCCCACATTAGGTTGGCAGTATAGTTCCTCCACATTAGGTTGGCAGTATAGTTCCCCCACATTAGGTTGGCTGTATAGTCCCCCCACATTAGGTTGCCAGTATAGCTTCCCAAGATTAGGTTAGCAGTTTTGTTCCCCCACATCAGGTTGTAGTTCCCCCACATAAGGTTGCCAGTATTGCTTCCCAAGATTAGGTTAGCAGTATTGTTCCCCCACATTAGGTTGTAGTTCCCCCACATAAGGTTGACAGTATAGTTCCCCCCACATTAGGTTGTAGTTCCCCCACATTAGGTTGGCAGTATAGTTCCCCCACATTAGGTTGGCAGTATAGTTTACCCCACATTAGGTTAGCAGTATTGTTCCCCCACATTAGGTTGGCAGTATAGTTCCCCTACGTTAGGTTGGTAGTATAATTCCCCCACATTAGGTTGGCAGTTTAGTTCCCCCACATTAGGTTGTCAGTATAGTTCCCCCACATCAGGTTGTCAGTATAGTTCCCCCACATTAGGTTGTCAGTATAGTTCCCCCACATTAGGTGCAGTATAGCTCCCCCACATTAGGTGCAGTATAGTTCCCCCACATTAGGTGCAGTATAGTTCCCCACATTAGGTGCAGTATAGCTCCCCACATTAGTTACAGTATAGCTCCCCACATTATGTGCAGTGTAGCTCCCCACATTAGTTACAGTATAGCACCCCACATTAGGTGCAGCATAGCTCTCCACATTAGGTGTGCAGTATAGTTCCCCACATTAGGTGCAGTATAGTTCCCCCACATTAGGTGCAGTAAAGTTTCCCCACTTTAGGTGCAGTATAGCTCACAACATTAGGTGCAGTATAGTTCCCCACATAAGGTGCAGTATAGTTCCCCACATTAGGCTGGCAGTATAGTTCCTCCACATTAAGTGCAGTATAGTCCCCCCACATTAGGTGCAGTATAGCTCCCCACATTAGGTGCAGAATAGCTCCCCACATTAGGTGCAGTATAGCTCCCCACATTAGGTGCAGTATAGCTCCCCACATTAGGTGCAGCATAGTTCCCCCACATTAGGTGCAGTATAGTTCCCCCACATTAGGTGCAGTATAGTTCCCCACATTAGGTGCAGTATAGTTCCCCCACATTAGGTGCAGTGTAGTTCCCCCACATTAGGTGCAGTATACCTCCCCACATTAGTTGCAGTATAGTTCCCTCACATTAGGTGCAGTTTAGTTCCCCCTTATTAGGTGCATTATAGCTCCCCAACATTAGGTTCAGTATAGTTCCCCCACATTAGGTGCAGTATAGTTCCCCACATTAGGTTTAGTATAGTTCCCCCACATTATGTCCCCCCCTCTACCCCTGCTTTTTCTATTTGTCATATTTCCTTACCTGGCCATGCTGGGCAGGCTCAGGTAATGCAGCAGTTCTTGTGGGCTGTGTGAATAATATGACGAGTGACGTCCTCTGCTGGCTCTTCTGTGTGGCGTCAGGGACATCAGTCCTCATTTCCTGCAGCTGCGGCCGGACTGCTAAACGTAAGCAGCCGGCTCTGCAGGGAATTAGGAGTGACGTCCCTGACGCCACACAGAGAAGCCGGCAGAGGATGTCACTCGTCATATTATCCCCACAGCCCACAAGAACCGCCGCATTACCTGAGCCTGCCGAGCGCAAATGAATAAAAAGTGATCAAAAAGTCCGATCAAAACAAAAATCATACCGATAAAAACTTCAGATCACGGCGCAAAAAATGAGTCCTCATACTGCCCTGTACGTGGAAAAATAAAAAAGTTATAGGGGTCAGAAGATGACATTTTTAAACGTATAAATTTTCCTGCATGTAGTTTTGATTTTTTCCAGAAGTGCGACAAAATCAAACCTATATAGGTAGGGTATCATTTTAACCGTATGGACCTACAGAATAATGATAAGGTGTCATTTTTACCGAAATATGCACTGGGTAGAAACGGAAGCCCCCAAAAGTTACAAAATGGCGTTTTTTTTCCGATTTTGTCGCACAATGAATTTTTTTTCCGTTGCGCCATGCATTTTTGGGTAAAATGACTAATGTAACTGCAAAGTAGAATTGGCGACGCAAAAAATAAGCCATAATATGGATTTTTAGGTGGAAAATTGAAAGGGTTATGATTTTTAAAAGGTAAGGAGGAAAAAACGAAAGTGCAAAAACGGAAAAACCCTGAGTCCTTAAGGGGTTAAAGTGGCTGCTGCAGGGCTGCTGATCTGCTACTGAGCAGCCGGTAGGGGGCCCCCTGGGGGATGGGGGCCCTAGGCAATTGCCTGGTTTGCCCTGCCCTAACGTTGACCCTGACTCTAAGGGATGCAAAGTGCTGGCTCATAAAAAGCAGGACAGTCGACCAGATTGGGAAGACCCTAGGACAAGACCACACTGCATGTAGGAACGTGCCAGTACCTGCTTGACAATGAAATAAGACATTAGTCGAAGACATCCCTAAATGTTTTAGTCTAGCTGGAGTGTAATAGCCTTGGTGCAAATACCTATACAACTGAGGAAGTAATAATAACATCCTCCTAATAATTTTCCAGTAAATCAGGGATGTCAATATACTATTTAGAAAGAGCTCTTTTGAAGGGGCTCAGAACACATGACTGAAAATGGGAATAAATACTTGTCAGAAGCTTTGCTAAGTCCTTCATACAAACCAGAGATTCCAATCCAGACAAAAAGCAGGAGACCTGCACAGACCCAAAATGTGATTTCTTAAAAATCTTGAAATGTCTTAATTGCTGAATTTGATTTCTAATTTTAAGTCTAGTACAAAAGAAAATATTCATTACAGTCCCTGGATCCCTTACAGAACTAGATGATCTACAGTGTTTCTCTTGACCTTGACTTTACATGCACTTTGCAATAAAAGCTGCTGTAACTGTATGTCTCTAAAACTGCTCTAGGCTAAACCTTACCTTACTTCTTATTTACTTGGAGTCTTCTACTTATTGTCACCTTGTAATACCATACACATAAAAGCTTTCCCAAAGGATTTTACCTAATATAGCTTCATGCCCGTATACAGAAATGCTGAACTTTGCTGTCTTCAATGACCTGCTGCGTCTGAAAGACATCTGAAGTTGCTTTATGTAAAGAACATGTTGATAAATGTTATACATAAAGCACTTGGAAAAGCCCCCCATATAGACATATGCATTATTGCAAATTTAACACACTTTTAATGCATTTTAATCTTACCTACAGTGAGGCAAAAAAGTATTTAGTCAGCCACCAATTGTGCACGTTCTCCCACTTAAAAAGATGAGAGAGGCCTATAATTTTCATCATAGGTATACCTCAACTATGAGAGACAGAATGGGAAAAAAATCCATAAAATCACATTGTGGAAAATAAGTGTTTGGTCAATAACAAAAGTTAATCTCAACACTTTGTTATATACCCTTTGTTGGCAATGACAGAGGTCAAATGTAGAGGTGCACCGAAATGGAAATTTCAGAACCGAAACGAAACCGAAATAAAAAAAAAATGTCCGGCTGAAACCGATACCGAAACCGAAAATGACTTCTCCCCGTCTTCTGGTAAAATGCAGCGCTCCGCTCATTAGATTCCCCTACATTAGATTGCCAGCTCCCCCACATTAGGTCGGGAGTTCCCCCACATTAATAGGCAGCTTCCCTACAATAGTAGGCAGCTCCCCCACAATAGTAGGCAGTTTCCCCACAATATTAGGCAGCTCCCCCCAACAATATTAGGCAACTCCCCCCCACATTAGGTCAGCAGTTCCCCACAACAATATTAGGCAGCTCCCCCCAACAATATTAGGCAGCTCCCCCCCCCCACAATATTAGGCAGCTCCCCCCCCCCACAATATTAGGCAGCTCCCCCCCAACAATATTAGGCAGCTCCCCCCACCAATATTAGGCAGCTCCCCCCACCAATATTAGGCAGCTCCCCCCACCAATATTAGGCAGCTCCCCCCACAATATTAGGCAGCTCCCCCCACAATATTAGGCAGCTCCCCCACATTTGTAGGCAGCTCCCCCCCAACAATATTAGGAAGCTTCCCCCCCCACATTTGTAGGCAGCTGCCCCCCAACAATATTAGGCAGCTCCCCCAGAATAGTAGGCAGCTTCCCCCCACCCCACAGACATACAGCTTCAAGCCATATACAGTGTATGGCTGGAGGCTGTATGTCTGTACTGCTTCCCCCACAGTGTTCTGGTCACCACTCCTCCGGCCCGGGGTCACATCTACTGCTATGGCCTATGGACCATAGCAGTAGGTGCCGGGAACGGGGGAGCGGTGACCGGAACACTGAACAAGATGACACGGTCACTTACCAGGCCCCGGCCGGCGTGCGTTCTTCTGCGACGATCCTGCGGTCCTCCTGCGTCTCTATGGTTGTACGCACGGGATGTCAGTGACGTCTCGTGCGTACGACCATAGAGGCGGAGAAGCGAAGGACCGAAGGAGGATTGCAGGAGGACGCCGGGGAATGGTGAGTGACCGGCGGACATCCTTATGTCCCGAAAAGATTTTTCGGGACACAGGGATGTCCGGGATAGGAATACTTCTTTTTTTGTGCCCGGACCGGCTCCCGCGTGTGGCTGCAGGCGGGGGCCGGCCAGAACATATAAAACCTAAAACTGTATACTAAAAACCAGGGGGCCTCCAGCTGTTGTGAAACTACAACTCCCAGCATGCCCGGACAGACTTTGCCGGTCCGGGCATGCTGGGAGTTGTAGTTTCACAACAGCTGGAGGCCCCCTGGTTTTTAGTATACAGTATTAGTTTTTATATGCGCTGACCGGCCCCTGCCTGCAGCCACACACGGGAGCCGGCCCGGGCACATAAAAAGAAGTATTCCTATCCCGGAGAGCGCGCCCCCGCAGATGTTGCGCCCGGCCCCCCTGCAACCCCCACGAGTGCCTCTGCCACTGGCAGTGTTTGCAACTTGTGCTGTGGGCAGGCAGGGGAGGTGGGTCATTATCAGCACATTTTTTGTTGTTTCGGCATTTCCCCGAAACAGCTATTTTCGGCCGATATGTATCGGCCGCCGATATATCGGTGCATCCCTAGTCAAATGTTTTCTGTAAGTCTTCACAAGGTTTTTACAAACTGTTGCTGGTATTTTGGCCCCTTCCTCCATGCAGATCTCCTCTAGAGCAGTGATGTTTTTGGGGCTGTCACTGGGCAACACAGACTTTCAACTCCCTCCAAAGATTTTCCATGGGGTTGAAATCTGGAGACTGGCTAGGCCACTCCAGTACCTTGAAATGCTTCTTACGAAGCCACTCCTTCATTACTCAGGTGGTGTGTTTGGGATCATTGTCATGCTGAAAGACCCAGACCCATTTCATCTTCAATGCCCTTGCTGATGGAAGGAGGTTTTCACTTAAAATCTCACGATTCATGGCCCCATTCATTATTTCCTTCACACGGATCAGTCATCCTGGTCCCTTAGCAGAAAAACATCCCCAAAGCATGATGTTTCCACCCCCCATGCTTCACAGTAGGTACAGTGGGGATAAACGTTTGGGCACCCCAGGTAAAAATTTGTATTAATGTGCATAGAAAAGCCAAGGAAAGATGGAAAAATCTCCAAAAGGCATCAAATTACAGATTAGGCATTCTTATAATATGCCAACAAAAGTTAGATTTTATTTCCATCATTTACACTTTCAAAATAACAGAAAACAAAAAATGGCATCTGCAAAAGTTTGGGCACTCTGCAGAATTTATAGCATGTACTGCCCCCTTTGCAAAGCTGAGACCTGCCAGTGTCATGGATTGTTCTCAATCATCATCTGGGAAGACCAGGTGATGTCAATCTCAAAGGTTTTAAATGCACAGACTCATCTCACCTTGCCCTAACAATCAGCACCATGGGTTCTTCTAAGCAGTTGTCTAGAAATGTGAAACTGAAAATAGTTGACGCTCACAAAGCTGGAGAAGGCTATAAGAAGATAGCAAAACGTTTTCAGATGTCAATATCCTCTGTTCGGAATGTAATTAAGAAATGGCAGTCATCAGGAACAGTGGAAGTTAAAGCAAGATATGGAAGACCAAGAAAAAATTTAGACAGCTCACAGGATTGTGAGAAAAAAAATTCCATGTTTGACTGCACAATCCCTCCAGAAAGATTTGGTAGACACTGGAGTTGTGGTACACTATTCCACTATAAAGAGATACTTGTACAAATATGGTCTTCATGGAAGAGTCATCAGAAGAAAACCTCTTCTACGTCCTCACCACAAAATCAGTGTTTGAACTTTGCAACATATAGACATGCCTGATGCATTTTGGAAACAAGTTCTGTGGACCGATGAGGTTAAAATGGAACTTTTTGGCCGGAATGAGCAAAGGTACGTTTGGAGAAGAAGGGGAACAAAATTTATTGAAAAGAACCTCTGTCCAACTGTTAAGCATGGGGGTGGATCAATCATGCTTTGGGGTTGTATTGCAGCCAGTGGCACAAGGAACATCTCATGAGTAGATGGAAAAATGGATTCAATACATTTCCGCAAAGTTTGGATGCTAACCTGATGCCATCTGTGATAAAGCTGAAGTTAAAGAGAGGATGGCTTCTACAAATGGATAATGATCCTAAAAACACCTCAAAATACACGGGGGATTACATCAAGAGGCATAAACTGAAGGTTTTGCCATGGCCTTCACCATCTCCTGACCTCAACATAATTGAAAATCTATGGATAGACCTTAAAAGAGCAGTGTGTGACAGACAGCCCAGAAATCTCAAAGATCTGGAAGACTTTTTTAAGGAAGAATGGGCAAAGATACCTCAAACAAGAATTGAAAGACTCTTGACTGACTACAAAAAGCGTTTACAAGCTGTGATACTTGCCAAAGGGGGCAGTACAAGATATAACTCTGCAGGGTGCCCAAACTTTTGCAGACATCTTTTTTTTGTTTTCTGTTATTTTGAAAGTGTAAATGATGGAAATAAAATCTAACTTTTGTTGACATATTATAAGAATGTCTAATCTGTAATTTGATGCCTTTTGAGATTTTTTTTCCATCTTTCCTTGGCTTCTTTATGCACATTAATACAAATTTTTACCTGGGGTGCCCAAACTTTTGATCCCAATTGTATGGTGTTCTTTGGATGTAACTCAGCATTCTTTCTACTCTAAACATGACGAGTTTTTGGTTTCATCTGATCATATGACATTCTCCCAATCCTTTTCTGGATCATCCAAATGCTTTCTAGTTAACTTCAGATGGGCCCGGACATGTAATGGCTTATGCAAAGGGAAACGCCTGGCACTGCATGATTTGAGCGATGTAGTGTGTTACTGATGGTAGCTGCATGTTTGGTTTTCCCTCCTTGCAACAGGCTCTTAAATTCTCTCTCTGCACTGTCACATGCAGCAGCAGTTTCTGATGGAATCTGTAGGGGCCGTGCCCATGCACAGACTGTCACTTTAAGTGCTTTAGTGTGCCATGTGCGATTGTCGCATGTTCACTGCTTCTCTAACCATGTGACCTGCTCAGTTCTCCACCCAGCATCTCTTCCTGCTATGGGGGCTATGGGGGTCCAATTTTGAAGCAAAGCCTTATGAAGTCATGGTGAACATATATCTATATATCCTATTTAAGTTGTTATTTTTACCACTTTTGGCTGGATAACTCCTGTTACACCGAGTGCTCCGGGTCCCTGCTCCTCTCCGGAGTGCTTGCGGCGTTTTTCAGCGTGCAGCGCCCTGGTCAGACCCGCTGACCGGGAGCGCTGCTCTGTTATCACCGGTGGGGATGCTATCCGCGTGGCGGGACGCGCCCGCCCGCGGGTCGCATCCCAGTCCTCTCACTTGCCCCGTTCCCCTGCTGTCATGTCCCGGCGCACGTGCGGCCCCGCTCTCTAGGGCGCGCGCGCCGGCTCTCTGAAATTTACAGGGCCAGTGCACCATTAATTGGTGCCTGGCCCAATCAGTGCTAATCACTCCCAAACACATAAAAACCCACTTCCCCTTCCTGTCCTTGTCGGATCTTGTTGCCTAGTGCCCTGAGAAAGCGTTCTGTGTGTTCCCAAGCCTGTGAATCCAGACCCTTGCCATTGCCCCTGACTGCGAACCTTTGCCGCCTGCCTTGACCTCTTGCTACGTCCGACCTTGCCTTCGCCTTGTCCTTGTGTACTACGCCTATCTCAGCTGTTTGTGAGGTTGGGTCGCTATCGGGGGATACGACCTTGGAGTTACCGCCGCAGCAAGTCCATCCCGCCTTGCGGCGGGCTCTGGTGAAAACCAGTAACTTCTTAGAACCGGTCCTCTGGTACGGCCCACGCCATCGCCTCACTAACACAGTGAATCCACTACCCGCTTCCAGTCCGGTTCCTGACAACTCCTTTAAGGACAACAATGAGTGATGGAGCCATGCCATATATATATATGAATTACACTCCTCAACATTGTAAATTCAACACGAGGAAAGGAAAAGTTGTAGAACTATGGAAATCTTAGGATTGATAGACATGCAAATCATATGCAAATGATAAAAAATACTCAAAACACAGACAAAATAATCAAAACATTTTGACTTGCTCAGTATATAGTATGAATGTTACATGGAGAAATACACGCACTAATATGCCTTTACTGCTATCAATGAGGCTATCAATGAGGTATGTTCTGCCATGCTGATTGCACTTAAATCGGAAAAATCATCATCATGATCTGCTGCTGGCAGCTCCCTTCGCAAATGCTGACCAATGATGTTTCACATGTGCTATACGGGATCATGTCACTGGTTCCACAGTCATTTCAATGTAATGCTGAGCTGTTAGTGTACGTTACAGGTCTGTCTACTGTACGTTTTTTAACCTCACACCAAAATCCTGGAAGTAGGATCGATGTGACGTTCCTTTGTGAAGGCATCGTCCAGTCTCCAGACGTAATCTCCATTTATTACTGCATCTAAGACACAAGCAGGACTCATTCCTGAAGAGGATAGACCTCCATTCCCGTCTCCATTGGGAATTTCCTCTGCATCATAATAGCCTTTGAGAACATTGGCATGATGTCAAAGAAACACCAGAAGCTGTACATCTGGCTCATAGCCCAATGTCATGCAAGCACCTTTTGATGGTTTGTGTAGACACTGTTTGACGCCATAGACTTGGTATGTGATAACCATTGAGACTAGCAGTACAGAATAGATTACTAAATCAATAAAGCATTCTTCTAATCTGATAACCTGTCCATACAGAGGTTATCTCTGTGCACCTCTCATTTTAGTTTCCTGTTGGTCTCCAAACCACTGGGATACACAATGTTAAACAGTGCTGATATCTCTGCCTATGCAAGGAATGATCTGCCTAATGATAAAGCAAGTTCTATCAGGATTCTCTAAGTTTGCCAAAAAGTGGTGATAACTGGCACATCGATGAACAGGAGACATTTCACATTCCTGCTGTGCTGACTTGATATGTATTTCAGAGCTATTTTATGTGGCTGAAAGGATGTGCTTTCATTCTGTTTTTCATATCATTGAAATTCCTTTAAATGCAACAGATTGGCTATGTTCTGAAAAATGTGTCAATTTGCAGATCTTAGCAACACCTGCTACTTTCTTGATTTGCATAATTTTATGGCTTATCCTTGCAATTTCAATGTGAGTAGTATATATTGTAATACTGACGTTTAGCAGCTCCCGCTGCTTACCTCAGCGAGGCTGCATGTTTGGTTTTCCCTCCTTGCCACAGGCTCTTAAATTCTCTCTCTGCACTGTCACAGGCAGCAGCAGTTTCTGCAGCACCCTGTAGGGGCCGTGCCCATGCACAGACTGTCACTTTAAGGATCCATGCATATCCCTTATTCCTTGTACCTGCTTGATTTTCCTGTGTATGACCAGGACTGACGACCACATCTCTGTCTGCTGATCAAACCTACTCCATCTGGCTGCTTCTAAGCCACTCCTGCATGTATCTCTGGTGTGTTCTGGTCTGCCTAGTCAGTTGCCACTTAACTGGTACCACTCTTGCTGTAGCGACCTGGTGTTACCACTGCAACTGAAGTTCAGCTTCTGCTTCCTCAAGTGGGATGAAGTGTGAAAACCAGGAGAACACTTAGACTCCACTCCCAAGTTTGTATCAAAGCCAAAATGGTAAGTGGCACAGCAGGCCTACATCTGTTGGGGTGCTACATACACTGCTCAAAAAAATAAAAGGAACACTACGATAACACATCCGAGATCTGAATGAATGAGCTAATCGTAGGAAATACTTTCGTCTTTACAAGATGAATGTGCTGACAACAAAATCACACAGAAATTATCAATGGAAATCAAATTATCAACCCATGGAGGTCTGGATATTGAGTCACACTCAAAATCAAAGTGGAAAACTACACTACAGGCTGATCCAACTTTAATGTAATGTCCTTAAAACAAGTCAAAATGAGGCTCAGTAGTGTGTGTGGCCTCCACGTGCCCGTATGACCTCCCTACAACGCCTGGGCATGCTCCTAGTGATGAGGCAGATGGTCTCTGAGGGATGTCCTCCCAGACCTGGACTAAAGCATCCACCAACTCCTGTGGTGCAAAATGGTGTTGGTGGATGGGGCAAGACATGATGTCCCAGATGTGCTCAATCGGATTCAGGTCTGGGGAACGGGCGGGCCAGTCCTTAGCATCAATGCCTTCCTCTTGCAGGAACTGCTGACACACTCCAGCCACATGAGGTCTAGCATTGTCTTGCCTTAGGAGGAACTCAGGGCCACCAGCATATGGTCTCACAAGGGGTCTGATGATCTCATCTCGGTACCTAATGGCAGTCAGGCTACCTCTGGCATGCACATGGAGGGCTCAGCGGCCCCCCAAAGAAATGCCACCCCACACCATTACTGAAACACCGCCAAACTGGTCATGCTGGAGGAAATAAATAAATAATAAATAAATAAAAAAATATATAATAAATAAATATAATATATAATAAATAAATAAAAAACACCAGAAATGTTTAAATTTTTTGCAATATTTTGGAGTTTTTCTCAAAAAATGCTGCGTGAATCAAAATTTTTACCACTAATATAAAGTACAAAATGTCACGAAAAAACAATCTCTGAATTGTGTCGTTAAGTAAAAGCATCACAGAAGTATTTTTACTTAAAGAGACACATGCCAAATTTGAAAATTGAGCCCAGTCCCTAAGGTAAAGACAGTGGTTAAAGGTGTACTCCATCGGAATGTTTTATCCATCGATTGTGCCCCGGATGGAAATAATGAAAAAAACAAATTTTTTTAATGAATGTGAACAAGCCCTTCCCCTAATAAAAGTTTAAATCTGGACCTACAGAATAAACTTAATTTTTAACCCCTTAAGGACCAAGCCCATTTTCAACTTAAGGACCAGAGCGTTTCTTGGACATCTGACCACTGTCACTTTAAGCATTAATAACTCTGGGATGCTTTTACTTTTCATTCTGATTCCAAGTGTTTTTTATGACATATTCTACTTTATGTTATTGGTAAATTTTCATCGATACTTGCATCCTTTCTTGGTGAAAAGTTCCAAAATTTTATGAAAAAATTGAAAATTTTGCATTTTTCTAACTTTGAAGCTCTCTGCTTGAAACGAAAATCAACATTCCAAATAAATTATATATTGATTCACATATAAAATATGTCTACTTTATGGTTGCATCATAAAGTTGACATGTTTTTACTTTCGAAAGACATTAGAGGGCTTCAAAGTTCAGCAGCAATTTTCCAATTTTTCACAAAATGTTCAAAATCGGAATTTTTCAGGGACCAGTTCAGTTTTGAAGTGGATTTGAAGGCCCTTCATATTAGAAATATCCCATAAATTATCCCATTATAAAAACTGCACCCCTCAAAGTATACAAAATGACATTCAGAAAGTTTGTTAACCATTTAGATGTTTCACAGGAATAGCAGCAAAGTGAAGGAGAAAGATCAAAATCTTAAATTTTTACAGATCCATGTCTGACCAGCTGGATAGGAGGCCTTTCAGGTTCTTACCTAGTTTAGTGTTAAAAGCCGCCATTTATTTGCCTTTCTACGGATTTCTCCGGACGGGGGAAATCACGTGCACAGGTAAAACATGGTACAGCTGTGATTAAGTCACAATTAAAATGGTTCAATGGCTGTTACCAATTGAATCTCAAGGTCACTAAGACATACAGGGGTGGGGCGGTAATTAAGTATTTCCCGTCAGAAAATCAATGATGCCCTGTTGCTGTGTTGTCGAAACTACTGAAAGCATTAAGTGATAAACCCGAAGATTCTCCCTTGTTGCCTTTCAATTCAGTCGCCCTCACTACATCACAATTTAGCACTCATGTTTGTATATTAATAAAAAAAAACCTGGGTCTCGACTCCAGGAGATAAACAGAACACTTATTTTGTATTGGGGCCACATTCAGCGGCCTCCGCACATAAGGTGCCACCCCATATTGTAAGGAAATTAGGGAGATGGAGATCGGGTTGTTTTGTCACATACATTCCTGACCCTCGTATTGAAATGGCTGATGTGTTTAAATATTTAGCAATTTAATTTTCAATAAATTACTCTTAATTCATACCCTATATGGTGTCTTTTTTGCCCACTAAAGGCTGATCCTCGGTTTTGGGCACAGTTCAAACGCTTTATGTATATGTGTTTCGGTTAACAGTAAATTGAAAAAGGTCAACAATGAAGATCAGCAGTACTTCCCTCAGGTAAGTCTTTCTATTTACAGTACGTGGTTAGCTCTGACAACAAGTTTAAAGCCTAATTAGGCTGTATTTGTGTGAGGGGCATGAGATATATAAACGCACCATGCTGGCATCCAGGTGCGTTTGTTGCATTTGGCGCAACCGACCCTCCTGCCTTATTCTTCACACAACCTTTTTACATAGGGGATGGCTACTAAAGGTTGGTTTTGGGTACAATTCAACCACTTAATGTATATGTGTTTTGGTTAACAGTCAATTGTTACAGGTCAACAATGAAGATCAGCAGTACTCCCTTCAGGTAAGTCTTTCTAATTACAGTATGCGGTTAGCCCTGACCACAATTATTGTCCGGTATTTTTAAAGCAAAATCATGAGACTGAAAATTTTATTTCTTCATTTCACCAGAGTATTATACCTTGAGTTTTTATATATGTTGATTTGACCTTTTTTGTGAATGTTAAAATTTAAAAACTATGGGAGTGTTTCTGTGTAGTGTCATTTGCATAAAATGATGCAAAGAATTGGTAAGGCACCAATTTTGGAGATGGATAAGAAGGCTTTAGGGGAGGAGGCCTCTTTTAGGGCACAGTGTCTCATGTTTCACAGTGCTTTCAATAGGTAATACAGTAAAATTCCCATAGCTCGCTATATCATCTCAGTTCTATATTTTACTATATGTTTTTGACAGTAGATGGCAATTTTCTGATGACAGAAAACTCTTAACAAAGAAGATTGTTTTGTGTATGTCTCCAGTAGAGATGAGTGAACTTTGCAATCTTCGACTCATTGGTTGCACCAAACTTTTTTAACCTGATAACGAACAAGGATGAGTATAGACGTCCTGTTTGGTGGCCGTTCCGGCACCAGGACGTCTATACTCGTCCTTGGTTCTCGTGGGTGTTGCCCAGTGCACCCACGAGATCACGGCGGGGACTCGGCTGTAACACACAGCCGGGACCCTGCAGCACTGCCGGGAACAAAGTAAACTTCTTTCCCGGCAGTTTAACCCATACAGCCGAGGTCGGAAGTGATCGCGGGCTGTAAGTGTTATGACAGAGGGAGGGAGCTCCCTCTGTCACCCCTGCAGCACCCCACAGCGCGATCCGGGGTGCTGTGTGTAATCCCCGGTGGGCGGGGACCTGCGTTACTGCTGGGACAGAAGGGGGCTCCCACTGTCTCTCTCCTGTAGCACCCTGCAAAGATCACAGGGTGCTGCTGCTTACCTGGGCAGCTGGGGGTCTGCCCCGGTTATTGCCTGTGAGGACATGCCAGAGGCATGTCCTCAGATGCTGCCTGCTAGTGTAAAACTAGCAGGCAGCATATATCTGCAATGCTTTGGAATACTAAGTATTCCAAAACATTAAAAAAGTAAAAAAATATATAAAATAAATAAAAGTGTAACAACAATAAGTATAAAAAAAGTGTAAAAAAAGTGTAAAAAAATAAAATAAAAATACATTTATTAAATAAAGATAATGAAAAATAAAAATGTATGTGTAGGATCACACGGCGCACATCCGCAGCATATTACGTGCTGCGGATGCCCGCCAACAGTCACAATAATGAGCTCCCTGCTGGGTAGCTTTGTGTGTCCACTAAAAGCGTTGGATTTCCCGCCGGAAGTCATGAGCGGACACACTGAGCTACCCAGCCACAGCAGTGATCTCGCCCTTATGACTGCTGAGGGGCATCTGCGGTGTGAAATATGCTGCGGATGCGCTCTATGTCACCTTACACTGCGTCCCATTCATACTGCGTTTCCGCAGTGTTAGAGGTATCCATCAGCATCATGTCAAATTGAGTGATGCTGACGTATACTGTAGCAAGACGGTACAATATACATTGGCATCCCTTTTTTGACATGACAACGGACATCTATACTGCAGAAACGCAGTATGAATGGGGGACTATTCATATAATGATGCCCTGAAAGCCAAATGGGGCTCCTCTCCTTTGGGGTCCTACCATGCGGCCAAGGAACCAAATATGGCCTAAGCGGGGGTATTTCCAAACATGTGTCGAGCAGCTTAATAAAATATAGGGTGTATTTCTTGCAATATCAGAAGTGATGTACAAAAAATATGCCCCACAAATGATGCATTTGTGAAAAATTGCAAATTTCGAATTTTTAACACTGACTTATAATAATTCCTGCCAAAAAACGATGTAAAATACTCACTGTACCCCCCAGCGAATACCTTGAGGGGTCTAGTTTTTAAAATGGGGTCATTTGGGGGGGGGGGGGTTCCTATGTTCTACCACCTTCAAATTTTTGCAAACCTTGCATAGCAAAAAAAAAAAGATGTTCTTTTCAAATTTTCTAAATTTTCTAAATTTCAAGTTAAATTGTTAGGCTTCTAATTAATTTAAAATGTTAATTAAAAACAAAAAAAATGCTGTCAAAATAAAGTAGACATCTGAAAGTATACGTTTCATAAACTATTTGGTCACGATGTATAAATATATGCAACCCATTAGTGTTAAAATAGCAAAAAAATTTAATTTTTTAAATAAATTTCATGATTTTTTGCATTGTAAGAAAAAAACTACAAATGATATCGGCTAACTTTTACTATGTACATGAAGGACAACTTGTGACAAAAAAAACAATGTCAGAATTATCGTGATTGGCAAAACGTTACCAGAATGCTGCCCCCACCTCCACACTGTGTCATTCAGCGACAATATGGTCTCCGAATGCTGCCGCCATCTCCATGCTGTGTAATTCAGCCACTATATGGTCTCCTCAAAAATTAGCAAAATTGTGGTTTTCTTTTCAATTTCCCAACACAAATAGTATTTTTTTGGTTGTGCCATATATTTTAAGGTAAAATTAGTGATGTAATTAAAAAGGACAACTGGTCGCACAAAAAACAAGTCCTCATACTTGTCTGTGGATGAAAATATAATAGAGTTATGATTTTTAGAAGGCAAGGAGGAAAAAAAGAAAATGTAAAAATAAAAAAAATTTATTTGCTGAGTCCTTAAAGGGTTAAAGACGTTTTCATTTTCTAATTGATGAAAGTGTCTTTTTTTTATAAAATGTAATAGAATTTAAATAAATAAGTTTGATACATAAAAGGCAGATAAGAAGTACTGAATGAAAAGTAACTCTTGTCACTACATTCTCATGGCATGAAGAACATTTCCAAAACAATCTGCATGTCATACTGAATAACAGTATGATTTTACTAACACAGAGCACTTCCTATGTGTGTTACGACAAGGGAAAATGCTCTACACCCCTATTGAGACTTTCTGTAGCCCAGAAATGGCCGTTTTTAAGAGTGATTCGCTGCAAATAAATTCGAACCGAAACACATTTTTGGGGGGGAAATTCGTCGAATCGGCCAAATCGAATTTAAAAAAAAAAATGTGCTCATCTCTAGTGGTAAGTATTGTTTTGTTAACATTGTAAATTTTGTATAATTTGAACAGACCCCTTCTGGCACTGTCTTTCCAACAGAAGGCTCCAGCTGCTGCTATGGCTGGTTTCACACCACGTTTATCACATGCGGGGACCGGATCTGTCTGGGTGATGGGAAAACGGGCGCTCCCGTATTCCAACTGGACACGGCTCGCATTTTATTCATTTGAATGAGCTGACAGGAGTCAGATAGTGACTCTGGTTGGCTCATTTTTGCCCCTTATCCGGTTTTGTAACTGGACCTAAAACCAAGGTATACCACCGTTTTAGGTCCAGTCACAAAAGCGGATACAGGGCAAAAATGAGCCAACCGGAGTCACTATCTGACTCTGGTCTGCTTATTCAAATGAATGAGATGTGGGCCAGGTCTGGCTGGGATACGGGAGCACCCAGTGTTCCTCTCTCCCAGCCGGATCCAGTCCCTGTATGTGATAAACGTGGTGTGAATCCAGCCTGAACTACAATCCCCATCATTCCCAGACAACCACAGGCAGTGGGGTAAGTATGGCTCTGTTAAAATTGAACCTTTAGTATAATGCCTTTTCCGGTAGCGCAGAAATATCAAAGAGGGAAAAAGAGCTGTCACACTATCGGGCACTGCATATAGATCAACCATACCCGGAGAAAATCAATGTCCATGATTCATGGGCAATATATCCATGCATAACTCTATGGGGTGCTCAACGTCTTAAGAAAATAGTAGTAGAAATACATCAAACAGGTGCAAAGAAATCAGATGCAGCACTCACCACAATATCCTATCATCTTTTATTTCATTTGTATATCCGAAATGAAGACACCGCGGGGAAACATAAGAGGGACTTTTTAAAAGGCAACCTTTTGTTACACTTTTTTTTTTACTGTCTGAAATCATTTACAGATGCAATGCAGAACATAGGCAGGCTGTATCAATAGCTCAGTCCCAGGAGACACAGAGGCCTAGCAAAAGCTTGGGGCTCCCATGATAAAGGAATCACGTAGTGGGGAAACAATCAGAACAATTGTACAACTAATGACGTTTAGTAAGGCTGATGAAATACTGCTGTCAGCTTTGACAATGGAATTTAAACAGTTAATAGCCACCATCAGAGATGGCTAAAAGGGAACTGCTGTTTATTGCTTTTTTTTTTTTTTTTTTTTTGCGTTTTCCCTACATTCTGCTTTTTTATACCTGTTCTGAGCTGTGGGGTTTTCCAGAGCATTCTGTCGAAGCCTTAGTAAATATGTAGGGATTTTTTTTAAATGTCAAGGGACACGACCCCTTTTTGACAGTCATAAACCCTTTTCCTGGTGGCCATACCCCTTTTTCGGGTTTTCTGAGTAAAATGGAGAGTTGGCCAGGTTTTTTTTATTTTTTATTTGGGCGCAGATTCTGGTGTAGACACAATTTGTGGCACAATGTGACACATTTTGGTGCACAACACGACAAAACACAGGTTTATAATTGTTAATCAGGGCCAATGTGTTTTCAATCCAATTTTTATATTCCTATAATGTTCCTGTATTCGTGTTTTTAATTTGAAAGTTGTCTGTTTTCCTATGTATCTTAACCACTTAGGGACCACAGGTGTACAGGTACACCCTGATACTTAAGGACCAAGGGCGTACCTGTACGCCTGTGGGGATTTCGGTCCCCACCACGTGCTGGGTGGGGACCGGACCGTGATGCCTGCTGAAATCATTCAGCAGGCATCCCGTGACAATGCCCTGGGGGGTCCTGAGACCCCCCATGTCGGCGATCGCCGCAAACCGCCGGTGAATTCACACCGGCGATTTGCGGCAATTCCGATCATAAGGGTCATGTGTGACCCAATGACCCGGAGTTAGATGGTGATCAGCGGTGTAATATACACCGCCAATCAGCTCCTGTAGCTAGGGGGAGGTGGCGATCCCGTCACCCCCCAGGTGCACTGTTAATAGCATCCAGCAGAGCAGCTCTGAGCAGCTCAGAGCAGCTCTGCTCGCCCACCGAGTTCAGTCAGCTGGCAGAGCTGTGAGAAGGAGCCAGGGATCCCCTCTGCCAAGATCTGTGCCCCTCAGGGCTGAAGAACTGTCCTCCAGTGCTCAACAGCTCAGGGTGAGTTTTGTCTGCAGGGACAGGTAGGAGTTAAAAAAAATTAATAAAATTCCCCCCCCCCCTTGACCCCTAATAGGTCCTCAAGGGTCTGCCACAGATTTTGCAGCATCACCCGGGCCCTATTAGGGGTTCAGGGTGCTGCATTTGCCCCCCCCCCCAGTTTTTGGGGGAGGGCAGCGTTTTAACTTTTTTTTTAGTATAACGTTGTGTGACTTATAATCACACCGTTATATAAAGTATACACCAAACACATACACTACATACTTCCCCCCCCCAACACACACCCTCCGCTACCCCACCCCCGCCACAGTAGAAAAAAGATGAGGGCCCGCCGGGCATTTTCGGTGGAGGAGGCATACGCTTTACTTGCCTCCAACTCCGAATCTGCCAGTGAGGACGAGGAAGATCTTACTCTTCTGTGTTTTTCCTCGTTCTCCTCATCATCTAGCAATGATGAGGAGTCCCCTGTACTGTGGCAAAGATGCTGCCAGGCGAGGCCACACCCCCCATGATAGTGACCCAGTGGCTGACACTAGTACGAGCGTCCATGTGGCTCGTAATAGAAGCCATGCGGCTCATAATAGAACTATTTTTTCAGTGATGACTTTGTCAATCTTATGGTGGAGCAAACGAACTTGTACACCCAACAGTTCATTGCCCACCACCCTGATTCGCTTTTGGCTAAGC
Source organism: Hyla sarda (assembly GCF_029499605.1). NCBI lineage: Eukaryota > Metazoa > Chordata > Amphibia > Anura > Hylidae > Hyla > Hyla sarda. The sequence goes on along the minus strand of NC_079190.1, from coordinate 360,274,794 downwards.
CCAATGAATGGTATGCCATCAATGCAGCCAAAAAGAGGACATTTGGGGGCCTTGTGCTGCATATGGGCCTGGCCAGTGTTAGGCAGTACTGGAGCGGGGACGTCCTCTACCAGACCGCGCTTTACAGTATGGTCATGGCACGGAGGCGGTTCAAGGCCATTCAGAAATGCCTCCATTACACTGCTAATGCGGCATGTCCACCACTCGAAGTGATCCTGCCTATGACCGGCTTTACAAAGTGAGGCAGGTCATAGATCACTTTGGGGCCAAATTTTTGGAGGCCTACGTACCCCTCAGCGAGCTCTCTGTAGATAAGTCTTTTATCAGTTTTAAGGGGAGACTCATCTTCCGCCAGTATATTCCCTCGAAGCGGGTGCGGTATGGCGTGAAGCTCCACGGCTCCACTGCTCTTCTGGCTCCATAGGAAGCTATGTGAATGCTCAAGGCCCCTGACTGCGCTCCTGCTCTTCCAAGACCGGTGTGCACCCGCAGAGCTGTTTATGTCCTGATATGAGGTATGTCCCTACTCCAAAGAAATGTATTTACAAATTTACAGTGATATATTCTCCTGTTACCACTTGTGAAAATAAAAAACTTGGGGTAACCCCAGCATTTTAGTGTAAAAAAATAAGTTTTCCTTTTCACATCCCACTTTAATGAACATTAACATTAGTTAAGGCTCACTGTACTGCTTGTTACATTCCTTGAAGAGTGTAGTTTCCAAAATAGTATGCCATTTTTTTTTTCTTTTTGCTGTTTTGGCACCATAGGGGCTTCTAAAATATGACATGCCCCCCCCCCCCCCAATTCAGCAAAATTTGCAAATGTGACACCTTCTCTTATGTGCATTCTGGTGTGTCCGCAGTGCACTTGACATCCACACATGGGGTATTTCCATACTCAAAAGAGGTGGGGTTACACATTTTGGTGGTGATTTTCTCCTATTACCCCTTTTAAAAATGTAAAATTTAGGGAAAAATCAGCATTTTAGTAAAAAAAAATAATAATACTTATTTACACATCCAAAGTCGTCAAACACCTATGGGGTGTTACGGCTTATTGTACCCTTTGTTGCGTTCCTTGAGGGGTGTAGTTTCCAAAATAGTATGCCATATGTGTTTTTTTTTTCCTCTTCTGGCACCATAGGGGCTTTCTAAATGTGACATGCCCCCCCCCCCATTCCAGCAAAATTTGCAAATGTGACTCCTCTTCTGAGCATTGTAGTGCACCCGCAGTGCACTTGATATCCACACATGGGGTATTTTCATACAGAGAAGAGATGGGGTTACAATTTTTTTGGGGGGGCAGGGGCATTTTCTCCCTTTACACCTTGTAAAAATTTAAATTTGGGGGAAAACCAGCATTTTAGGGGAAATTTTTTTTTTAATGATTTACACATCCAACTTTACCGAAAAGTTGTCAAACACCTGTGGGGTGTTAAGGCTCACTGTACCCCTAGTTACGTTCTTGACGGGTGTAGTTTCCAAAATAGTATGCATGTGTATTTTTTGCTGTCCTCACACCATAGGGGCTTCCTAAATGGGACATGCCCCCCAAAAACCATTTCAGCAAAATTTGCTTTCCAAAAGCCAAATGTGGCTCCTTCTCTTCTGAGCATTGTAGTGCGCCCGCAATGCACATGTCCACACATGGGGTATTTCCAAAGATGGGGTTACAGATTTTGGGTGGCATTTTCTCCTATTTCCCTTTGTAAAAAAACGTCATTTTTGTGAATTTTTTTTAATTTATACATCCAACTTTAATGAAAAGTCATCAAACACCTGTGGGGTTTTAAAGCTCACTGTACCCCTTGTTACGTTCCTTGAGGGGTGTAGTTTCCAAAATAGTATGCCAAAAATAATTTCAGAAAAACTCACTCTCCAAAATCCCATTGTCGCTCCTTCTCTTCTGAGCCCTCTACTGCGCCCGCTTTACATACACATATGAGGTATTTCCTTTCTAAAGAGAAATTGGCTCACAAATTTTGCGGGGATTTCTCTCCTGGGTCTTCAGGAACATGCGAGTGTAAAAAAAGATTTAGAATTTTCTCCTTTTCTTCACTTTGCTGCTATTCCTGTTAAACACTAAAGGGTTAACACACTTACTGAATAACATTTTGAATACTTTGAGGGGTGCAGTTTTTTTTATAATGGGGTAATTTGTTGTCCCTGAAAAAAATCCGATTTTTTTAATTTTGTGAAAAATTTGAAAATTGCTGCTGAACTTTGAAGCCCTCTAATGTCTTCCAACAGTAAAAACATGTAAACTTTATGATGCAAACATAAAGTAGACATATTGTATATGTGAATTAATATATAATTTATTTGGGATCTGACCACAGTGCTCTCTGCTGACACCTCTGTCCATTTTAGGAACTGTCTGGAGTAGGATAGGTTTGCTATGGAGATTTGCTTGTACTCTGGGCAGTTCCTGACATGGACAAAGGTGTTAGCAGAGAGCACTGTGGTCAGGCAGAAAGGAAATTCAAAAAGAAAAAGAACTTCCTGTGGAACATACAAGAGCTATTAAGTACCGGAAGGATTAAGATTTTTAAATAGAAGTAATCTACAAGTCTGTTAAACTTTCTGGCACCAGTGGATTTAAAAAAATGTTTTCCAGGGCAGAACCCATTTAACCCCTTAATGACCACCGACATAAATGTTCGTCCTGGTGCGGCGGTCCTTAGCTCACCAGGACGTGCATTTACGTCCTGTACATGACCGCGAGCATCGGAGCGATGATCGGGTCACGTGCGGCAGGTCCCTGCTGCTTATAGCAGCCAGGGACCCGCCGGTAATGGCTGACATCCATGATCGCGCGGATGTCTGCCATTAACCCCTCAGATGCCATAATCAATACAGATCACAGCATCTGCATCAGCGCGGCTACATTTTATGCTGATCTGATTGCCCGCGGCACGGCTGCGGGAATCAGATCAGCTAACATGGCGGACAGAGGACCCATCACCTGCCTTTGCTGCCTTCCCGGCTTCTTCGGCTCTGGTCTGAGATCGAGCAGACCAGAGAAGAAGATAGCCGATAAAACTGTTCAGTGCTATTCCCTATTCATAGCACTGAACAGTATTAGCACTCAATTGATTGCAATAAATAAAGAAGTAAAAACATTTTTTAAAAATCCCCTCCCCCAATAAAAAGGAAAAATGTCCCTTTTTTCCCATTTTACCCCCAAAAAGTGTAAAAAATATTAACATATTTGGTATTGCCATATGTGTAAATCTCCAAACTATTAAAATATAATGTTAATGATCCCATACGGTGAACGGTATGAACGTATAAAAAAAAAAAGTCCAACATTGCGGCTTTTTTGTCATATTTTATAAAAAAAAATAATAAAAAAATTAATAAAAGTTTTATATACAAAAATCTGGTATCAATCGAAAGTATATATCATGGCACAAAAAATGAGCCCTCATACCACCGCTTATACGGAAAAATGAAAAAGTTATAGGCCATCAAAATAGAGGGATTTTTGACGTACTCATTTAGTTAAAAAGTTTGCATTTTTTTTAGTGCAGCAGTAATAGAAAAGTACATAATCATGGGTATCATTTTAATCGTTTTTACCCACAGAATAAAGAACACATGCCATTTTTACCGTAAATTGTACGGCGTGAAAACGAAACCTTCCAAAATGTGAAAAATTGCGGTTTTCTTTTTAATGTCCCCACACAAATAGTATTTTTTTGATTGCACCATATATTTTATGGTACAATGAGTGACGTCATTACAAAGGACAACTGATCGCACAAAAAACAAGCCCTCATACTAATCTGTGGATGAAAATAAAAACGAGTTATGATTTTTAGAAGGTGAGGAGGAAAAATCGAAAATGCAAAAATAAAATTGGCCTGCTCCTTAAAGGGGTACTCCGGCGCTAAGACATCTTATCCCCTTTCCAAGGGATAGGGGATAAGATCCTGATCGCTGTGGTTCTGCCGCTGGGGACCCCCGTGATCTTCCACGCCGCTCCCCGTTATAAAAAGCCCCCGGAGCGTGCTCGTTCCGGGTCTGATTACTGGTGATAACGGGGATGGAGCATAGTGATGTCACGGCTCCGCCCCCATGTGACATCACGCTCTGCCCCCTCAATGCAATTTCCGGCTCTCCCATAGAGTTGTAATGAAGGGACATGTTGGCCGCCACTTTGTGCAGTGGTCAACATGCCCCCTTACCCTGTACAGGAGATTGTGAAGGGGGGGGGGGAATACATTTTTTTAATACTGGAGATCATCTTTAAAGATGAAAGGCATACCGGCATGCCCTTGTCCTGCTCCCCTTCTATGTGCTCAGGAGCTGAGCGTGGGTCATAGCAGGGTGGTCCTGGTGGCTATCTGTCACCGTGGCTAATGCTGGACATCACCGACCATAGCGATGTCTGGCATTAAACCTTTACACGCCACAATCAAAGTTGATTGCGGTGTCTAAAATGTTAAAAAGAAAACATTTTAGTGTCCCAATTCCTACCTGCCTACTCGCTGTCCGATTAGTAATCCAATGCTTCAGTCAGCCAGGGTAAGCTGGAGCAATGGAGCAACGATAACACTGATCAATGCTATGTTATGGCATAGCATTGAATAGTGTATGCAGTCTGAAGATTGCATGTAATAGTCCCCTATGGGGACTATAAAATAGTGTAAAAAAAAAAGTTAAAAAAGAAGTGTTAATAAATAACATTTTCTTTGAATATAATAAAACTGTTAATTAAAAAAATATGTAAAGAAAAATAAAAATAAACATATGAGTATCACCGCATGTGTAAATGTCCATACAATAAAAATGGTCAATGGTGTATATGTAAAAAAAAAAACAAAGTTCAGAATCGTGTATTTTTTGTCACTTTGTATACCCTTAAAAACAGTATAAAAAAAGTCCCATCAAAACAAAAATGGTACCAATAAAAACTACAGATCACGGTGCAAAAAATTAGCCCTCACATCTATCCCCATATACAGAAAAATTAACCCCTTAAGGACCAGGCCATTTTACACCTTAAGGACCGGAGCGTTTTTTGCAAATCTGACCACTGTCACTTTAAACATTAATAACTCTGGAATGCTTTTAGTTATCATTCTGATTCCGAGATTATTTATTCATGACATATTCTACTTTAACTTAGTGGTAAAATTTTATGGTAACTTGCATCCTTTCTTGGTGAAAAATCCCAAAATTTGATGAAAAAAATGAAAATTTTGCATTTTTCTAACTTTGAAGCTCTCTGCTTGTAAGGAAAATGGATATTCAAAATATATTTTTTGTGGGTTCACATATACAATATGTCTACTTTATGTTTGCATCATAAAATTTATGAGTTTTTACTTTTGGAAGACACCAGAGGGCTTCAAAGTTCAGCAGCAATTTTCCGATTTTTCACAAAATTTTCAAACTCGCTATTTTTCAGGGACCAGTTCAGGTTTGAAGTGGATTTGAAGAGTCTTCATATTAGAAATACCCCATAAAAGACCCCATTATAAAAACTACACTCCCCAAAGTATTCAAAATGACATTCAGTAAGTGTATTAACCCTTTAGGTGTTTCACAGGAATAGCAGCAAAGTGAAGGAGAAAATTCAAAATCTTCATTTTTTACACTCGCATGTTCTTGTAGACCCAAATTTGAATGTTTGCAAGGGGTAAAAAGGAGAACATTTTTACTTGTATTTGAAACCCAATTTCTCTCGAGTAAGCACATACCTCATATGTCTATGTTCATTTTTCAGCGGGCGCAGTAGAGGGCTCAGAAGGGAAGGAGCGACAAATGGTTTTTGGGGGGCATGCCGCATTTAGGAAGCCCCTATGGTGCCAGGACAGCAAAAAAAAACACATGGCATACCATTTTGGAAACTAGACCCCTCAGGGAACGTAACAAGGGGTAAAGTGAACCTTAATACCCTACAGGTGATTCACGACTTTTGCATATGTAAAAAAATATATATTTTTTTTTTACCTAAAATGCTTGGTTCCCAAAAATTTTACATTTTTAAAAAGGGTAATAGCAGAAAATGCCCCCCAAAATTTGAAGCCCAATTTCTCCCGATACAGAAAACACCTTGCATGGGGGTGAAAAGTGCTCTGCTGGCGCACTACAGGTCTCAGAAGAGAAGGAGTCCCATTTGGCTTTTTTGAAGGAAATTTTGCTCTGGGGGCATGCCGCATTTAGGAAGCCCCTATGGTGCCAGAACAGCAAAAAAAAAAAAAACACATGGCATACCATTTTGGAAACTAGACCCCTCGGGGAACGTAACAAGGGGTAATGTGAACCTTAATGCCCTACAGGTGTTTCACGACTTTTGCATATGTAAAAAAAAAAAATAAATTTACCTAAAATGCTTGTTTTCCCAAAATGTTTACATTTTTAAAAAGGGTAATAGCAGAAAATACCCCCCAAAATTTGAAGCCCAATTTCTCCCGATTCAGAAAACACCCCATATGGGGTTGAAAAGTGCTCTGCTGGTGCGCTACAGGTCTCAGAAGAGAAGGAGTCACATTTGGCTTTTTGAAAGCGAATTTTGCTCTGGGGGCATGCCGCATTTAGGAAGCCCCTATGGTGCCAGGACAGCAAAAAAAAAACACATGGCATACCATTTTGGAAAGTAGACCCCTCGGGGAACGTAACAAGGGGTAGTTTGAACCTTAATACCCTACAAGTGTTTCACGACTTTTGCATATGTAAAAAAATATATATTTTTTTTACCCAAAATGCTTGTTTTCCCAAAAATTTTTACATTTTTAAAAAGGGTAATAGCAGAAAATACCCCCCAAAATTTGTTAGACAATTTCTCCCGAGTACCGCGATACCCCATATGTGACCCTAAACTGTTGCCTTGAAATACGACAGGGCTCCAAAGTGAGAGCGCCATGCGCATTTGAGGCCTAAATTAGGGATTGCATAGGGGTGGACATAGGGGTATTCTACGCCAGTGATTCCCAAACAGGGTGCCTCCAGCTGTTGTAAAACTCCCAGCATGCCTAGACAGTCAACGGCTATCTGGCAATACTGGGAGTAGTTGTTTTGCAACAGCTGGAGGCTCCATTTTGGAAACAGTGGCGTACCAGACGTTTTTCATTTTTATTGGGGAGGGGAGGGGGGCTGTGTAGGGGTATGTGTATATGTAGTGTTTTTTACTTTTTATTTTATTTTGCGTTAGTGTAGTGTAGTGTTTTTAGGGTACAGTCGCATGGGCGGGGGTTCACAGTAGTTTCTCGCTGGCAGTTTGAGCTGCGGCAGAAATTTTGCCGCACCTCAAACTTGCAGCCGGATACTTACTCTAAGCCTCCGCCTATGTGAGTGTACCCTGTACATTCACATTGGGGGGGGGGGGGGGGGAACATCCAGCTGTTGCAAAACTACAACTCCCAGCATGTACGGTCTATCAGTGCATGCTGGGAGTTGTAGTTTTGCAACAGCTGGAGGCACACTGGTTGTGAAACACCGAGTTTGGTAACAAACTCAGTGTTTTGCAACCAGTGTGCCTTCAGCTGTTGCAAAAGCTACAACCCCCAGCATGTACGGACAGTGGAAGGGCATGCTGGGTCTTGTAGTTATGCAACAGCTGGAGGCATACTACTTTGGCTGGGGATGCTGGGGATTGTAGTTATGCAACAGCTGGAGACACACTGGTTTGCTACTTAACTCAGTGTGCCTTCAGCTGTTGCAAAACTACAACTCTCAGCAGTCACCGACAGCCAACGGGCATGCTGGGAGTTGTAGTTATGCAACCACCAGATGCACCACTACAACTCCCAGCATGCACTTTAGCTGATTGTGCAAGCTGGGAGTTGTAGTTACACAACAGCTGAAGGTACACTTTTCCATAGAAAGAATGTGCCTCCAGCTGTTTCAAAACTACAAGTCCCAGCATGCCCATAAGGGAATGCTGGGAGTTGTGGTGGTCTGCCTCCTGCTGTTGCATAACTACAGCTCCCAGCATGCCCTTTTTGCATGCTGGGAGCTGTTGCTAAGCAACAGCAGGAGGCTGTCACTCAGCTCCAACAATCCAGCCGTACAGGTCAGTCCCTCGTCGTCTCCGCTGCCGCCGCTGCTCCTGGGGCCCCGATCCCAACAGGGGAGCCGGGGATCGGGGTCCCCAGCAGCCGGGGTGCACGTCCCGCACCCGCTCACGTCCTCCGGAAGAGGGGCGTAGCGGGTTGCGGGAGTGACACCCGCAGCAGGCGCCCTGATTGGTCGGCCGATAATCCGGCCGACGAATCAGGGCGATCGTGAGGTGGCACCAGTGCCACCTCACCCCTGCTGGCTCTGGCTGTTCGGGGCCGTCTCTGACGGCCCCGATCAGCCAATAATTCCGGGTCACCGGGTCACTGGAGACCCGATTGACCCGCAATCCGCCGCAGATCGCTGGACTGAATTGTCCAGCGATCTGCGGCCATCGCCGACATGGGGGGTCATCATGACCCCCCTGGGCGATATGCCCCGATGCCTGCTGAACGATTTCAGCAGGCATCGGGCACCGGCTCCGCTCCAGATGGTTGCGGGGGGCTGGTAAAACACATGACGTTCTCATACGTCATGTGTCCTTAAGGACTCGGAAATGGAGACGTATGAGAACGTCATGTGTCCTTAAGGGGTTAAAAAGGTTTGGGAAAGAGGAAATTTTTTTAACATGCTAATTTTTGTAGAGAAAGTTAGATTTTTTCTTTTTAAAAGTAGAACAAAATTAAGCCTATACAGTGGGCACCCCAGGTAAAAATTTGTATTATTGGGCATAAAGAAGCCAAGGAAAGATGGAAAAATCTCCAAAAGGCATCACAATACAGATTAGACATTCTTATAATATGTCAACAAAAGTTAAATTTTATTTCTATCATTTACACTTTTAAAATATCAGAAAACAAAAAAATAGTGTCTGCAAAAGTTTGGGCACCATGCAGAGTTAATATCTTGTACTGCCCCCTTTGGCAAGTATCAAAGCTTGTAAGTGCTTTTTGTAGCCAGCCAAGAGTCTTTCAATTCTTGTTTGAGGTATCTTTGCCCATTCTTCCTTACAAAAGTCTTCCAGTTCTTCGAGATTTCTGGGCTGTCTGTCAGGCACTGCTCTTTTAAGGTCTATCCATAGATTTTCAATTATGTTGAGGTCAGGAGATTGTGAAGGCCATGGCAAAACTTTCAGTTTACGCCTCTTGATGTAATCCCCCGTGGATTTCGAGGTGTGTTCAGGATCATTATCCATTTGTAGAAGCCATCCTCTCTTTAACTTCACCTTTTTCACAGATGGCATAAAGTTAGCATCCAAAATGTGCTGAAATTTTATTGAATCCAGTTTTCCTTCTACTCGCGAGATGTTCCCTGTGCCACTGGCTGCAATACATCCCCAAAGCATGATTGATCCACCCCCATGCTTAACAGTTGGACAGAGGTTTGTTTCATTAAATTCTGTTCCCCTTCTTCTCCAAACATACCTTTGCTAATTCCGGCCAAAAAGTTCAATTTTAACCTCATCGGTCCAGAGAACTTGTTTCCAAAATGCATCAGGCTTGTCATTTTGGAAACAAAATGCTTCAGGCTTGTTCATTTTGCAAAGTTAAAATGCAGATTTTTGTGGTGAGGACATTGAAGAGGTTTTTTTCTGATGACTCTTCCATGAAGACCATATTTGTACAAGTATCTCTTTATAGTGGAATAGTGTACCACAACTACAGTGTCTGCCAGATCTTTCTGGAGGAATTGTGCAGTCAAACGTGGGTTTTGAATTGCTTTTCTCACAATTCTGTGAGCTGTTCTGTCTGATATTTTTCTTGGTCTTCCAGATCTTGCTTTAACTCCCACGGTTTCTGATGACTGCCATTTCTTAATTACATTCCGAACAGAGGATATTGACATCTGAAAACGTTTTGCTATCTTCGTATAGCCTTCTCCAGCTTTGTGAGCGTCAACTATTTTCAGTTTCAGATTTCTAGACAACTGCTTAGAAGAACCCATGGTGCTGATTGTTGGGGCAAGGTTAGATGAGTCTGGGCATTTAAAACCCTTTGAGATTGACTTCACCTGTTCTTCCCAGATGATGATTGAGAATAATCCATGAAACTGGCAGGTCTCAGCTTTGCAAAGGGGGCAGTGCATGCTATAAATTCTGCAGGGTGCCCAAACATTTGCAGATGCCATTTTTTGGTTTTCTGTTAATGATGGAAATAAAATCTAACTTTTGTTGACCTATTATAAGAATGTCTAATATGTAATTTGATGCCTTTTGGAGATTTTTCCATCTTACCTTGGCTTCTTTATGCACATTAACACAAATTTTTACCTGGGGTGCCCAAACTTTTGATCCCCACTGCATATATATATATATATATATATATATTCACAAAATTCCAACAGAGCAGCACATCCAAAGGAATTTGAGAGGTGCCAGCAGCAAAGTAGCCCGGTCCAGGCAGTCACATATCCAATGTAGTAATCTGCGGCACTCAAGGAGTAAGGTGCAAAATGAAGGTGCTTTATTCCATATTAATACAGAGCAACGTTCTCAAGCATGCTTGAGAAAGGCTGCATGGCAGCTGAAATGTTGCTCTGTATTAATATGGAATAAAGCACCTTAATTTTGCACCTTACTCCTTCAGTGCTGCAGATTACTACATTGGATAGATAGATAGATTACTGAGTTCTACATATATATGGATATATAGATGTGTAAAAGCACCTCTCAATAAGATAACGGCTGATTGGCTGATGAAACACTGAGAACATTGACCTGCTGACATCACAGTAGGGCAGGTGTGACATCATAATAACAGACATAATTCGTAGCCAGATGAACAGAAAAATCTCTCATTTACTCAGTAGAGTTTAGCACAGACACATGTCAAAACTCATTGCTCATTGCTGTAGTTTTCTAGTGACTTTAGCTTCTTTGCCATTCTCATAAAATGAAGGAAAAAATCATTAAGTGGAGAAAGGGGAAGATAGGAAGAGAGCAGAGACCATAATGGTGGAAACAATATCCTGGAGCTGCCCAGTACAGCTAAGGTACAGAGAAAGAAAAGGTTATCACTAGAGATGAGCGAACTTACAGTAAATTCGATTCGTCACGAACTTCTCGGCTCGGCAGTTGATGGCTTTTCCTGCGTAAATTAGTTCAGCCTTCAGGTGCTCCGGTGGGCTGGAAAAGGTGGATACATTCCTAGGAAAGAGTCTCCTAGGACTGTATCCACCTTTTCCAGCCCACGGGAGCACCTGAAAGCTGAACTAATTTATGCAGGAAAAGTCATCAACTGCCGAGCCGAGAAGTTTGTGACGAATCGAATTTACTGTAAGTTCACTCATCTCTAGTTATTACATTCCTGCTAAATATCTGGGCCTGGATGACCTAAAAGAGGAAGAAAACTTCCTGAAAGAGAAAGAAAACTTCCAACAAAGAAGAGTGAAGTGTAAGTGGCCTTAAAGGACCCTGCTACTTCCATATGATGGGCAGCGCAGGTAGGAGGACATCATGGAAGAGCTAGAATTGTCTATCTTCTTCTTCTATATGCTTCTCACTTTTGCCACAGGACTCCAGGCTACAGTCATAACACCCCAGATTTTCTATTGTAAGTGGGCTAAATTGACTGGTGCCACATTTAAGGTATGCACCAAATTTCTGGAGTAAATTTTTGGTACAGTTTAAATAGGTTATCCAGGGTTAGAAAAACATAGCTTTCATCCAGAAACTTTGAAGAAATGTGTTATGCAGTTTTTGAAAGAGTAATTTAAAGATATGTTCACATATTGTATTTTCAGTTTTATTTGTAGCTGTAAAAAATTACCATTTTAAAATGTTTTTTGTTTGTTTACTTTTTAAATTGTATAAATTGTTGACACACTTGTTGACACATTATTAAGCCTGTATTTACCTGTTTTAGGGTAGGTTTCCACTTGTTTTTTTTTTAACAAAAACGCCAATAAAAACGCCCATTCTGCCGCATGGTGTTTTTTTTGTGAAAAAACGCTGCGGCCAGATGTTAGCTGCAAGTCAATAGTAAACTGCAAAATGCCAAATCCACTTGGCGTTTTTCAGTTTGGTGTTTTTTTTTTATCCTTTTGGCGTTTTTGGGCTCCTTGGCAGTTTTTAAAAAACGACCTCTTGTCGAGACTTTGGCGTTTTTTCGGGAAAATCTTGGCGTTTCTCTCCCATAGAAGTCTATGGGAGTGAAAAAACGCCAAGAAAAACGCCATGTGGGTTTAAAATTTGGCGTTTTTTCAGGCGGTTTTTATTCTCTTTTGGACTTTAGCGATCCAAAAAAGTGTTGGAGATACTTTTTTTTATTAAAATTTAGTAGGGTACCATTAAAAAGTAATAATAAAAAAGATACAGTAGTGATGGAAAAAATTGTATTTAACGAAATGTATCTTTTTTATAACAAAATTTTTATAAATTTTTAAACAGGGATCAATTTATGTGCGTGGGTAGGGCACTAAAAATGTAGCCAACAATAATAAAAATTTAGTGTGTATGTTTCACTTATTTTTACATTTTTTAGGTAGTACTACTACTCCCAGCATGGAATACACTGTTCCATGATAGGAGTAGTAGTTACCTGTACTAATTGAAAGATCGCTGGGGTCCGTTGTGATCCTCCTGTATAATGTATGGATGCGGCGGCTGCTCTTCTATGGTCTCCTGCACTGCTGTATATATACACATATTCATATTTCCCGCCGAGAGCTGTGATTGGTCAGATGGTTCCAGCCAATCACAACTCTGTGGGAAATAGGAATATGTGTATATATACGGCAGTGCAGGGGACCATAGAAGAGCTGCCGCATCTATACATTATACTGTAGGATCGCAGCGGGTGTCAGGAGGAGTGACACTCGCTGCGATCTGTCTATTCATGCAGGTACTACAGCTCCCAGCATGGAGCAGAGTGTGCTCCATGTTGGGAGTATTAGTACCTGCAGTAAGGGACAGATCCCAGGGATGTCACTCCTCCTGACACCCGCTGCGATCAAAGTGACTGTCGGGATCAGCTGTTCTCAAGGCTACAGAGCCGGGAGATCAGCTGATCCTGAGCAGTAGATATACATCGTATATCTACTGCCCAGCAAGAACTTACAGTGAGCCAGCAATGTGTATACAGTATACACATTGCTGGCTCATTTAACCCCTTGCTGAGCTGTGCGCTATGCACCAGCCCAGCAAGAAAAGAGTTAACTTACACTGCTGGACAGTGTAGGTTAACCCTTTGGGCGGTATACACTATATACAGCTATCTATAGATAGCTGTATATAGTGTATACAGAAGATGGAGAAGTCCCCTTACCTCCGTCCAGTCTGTGTAGCTCCGCCCCTAGTGATGATGTCATTAGGGGCGGAGCTACAGACTCAATCCAGGCTGGCAAGGGTATAAGGCTCTGTTAACATTTTCCGTATTGGATAATGGGAACAGACCCTTCTGCCAGTGTCTACCCAGACAGGGAGACTCCAGCTGTTGCTAAACTACAACTCCCAGCATGCCCAGATGCTGGGAGTTGTAGTTTTGCACCAATTGGAGGCTCACTGTCTAGGTAGACATTGCATTATGGGCGCTCTCCCCTGCAGAGAGTGCAAAAAATGTCCTAACCTATTTTTTGTGTGTTTTTTTTTCTTTCTTCTCGTTTCAGATCCGTGTATGCAGAGGATTACGACGGATTCGATGGATTACTACGGATGAACAGGATTTTTTTTTATATTTTAATAAATTGGTTAACAAGGGCTGTTGGGGAGTGTTTTTTAAAATAAAATAATTTTTCTAATGTGTTGTGTTTTCTTTTTTATTGAATATTCAGGCTTAGTTATGGAGGCTGTCTAATAGACAGAATCCATCACTAAGTCAGGGCTTAGCGCTATCCCCAAAAACAGCTAGCGCTAACCCCAAATTATTACCCTGGTACCCACCGCCACAGGGGTGCCGGGAAGAGCCGGTACCAACAGACCCGGAGCGTCAAAAGTGGCGCTCCTGGGCCTAGGCGGTAACAGGCTGGCATTATTTAGGCTGGGGAGGGCCAGTAACAATGGTCCTCGCCCACCCTGGTAACGTCAGGCTGTTGCTGCTTGGTTGGTATCTGGCTGATACTGAAAATAGGGGGAACCCTATGCGGTTTTTTTATTTTTTATTTATTTATTTTTTATTTATGAAAAAAAAACGCATAGGGTTCCCTGTATATTCAGTATCAGCACGATACCAACAAAGCAGCAACAGCCTGACGTTACCAGGGTGGGCGAGGACCATTGTTACTGGCCCTCCCCAGCCTAAATAACGCCAGCCTGTTACCGCCTAGGCCCAGGAGCACCACTTTTGACGCTCCGGGCCTGTTGGTACCGGCTCTTCCCGGCACCCCTGTGGCGGTGGGTACCAGGGTAATAATTGGGGGTTAGCGTCAGCTGTTTTTGGGGCTAACACTAAGCCCCGGCTTAGTCATGGATTCCGTCTATTAGACAGCCTCCATAACTAAGCCTGAATATTCAATTAAAAAAAGACACAACACATTGGAAAAAATATTTTCTTTTAAAAAACACTCCCCCACAGCCCTCGTTAACCATTTTATTAAAATTAAAAAAATAAAGTTCATCCGTCGTAATCCATCGAATCCGTCGTAATCCTCTGCATACATGGATCTGAAACGAGAAGAAAAAAAAACACAAATAAAAATAGGTTAGGACATTTTTTGCACTCTCTGCAGGGGAGAGCACCCATAATGCAATGTCTACCTAAACAGTGAGCCTCCAATTGGTGCAAAACTACAACTCCTAGCATGCCCAGACAGCCTTTGGCTGTCTGGGCATGCTGGGAGTTGTAGTTTAGCAACAGCTGGAGTCTCCCTGTCAGGGTAGACACTGGCAGAAGGGTCTGTTCCCATTATCCAAAACGGACAATGTGAACAGAGCTTCAGACTAGCCTGAATATGTCTGTAGCTCCGCCCCTAAGGACGTCATCACTAGGGGGCAGAGCTACACGGACCGGCAGTGACAGAAACAAGGGAGGTAAGTGGACCTCCTGTTCTGTATACACTATATACAGCTATCTATAGATAGCTGTATATTCTGTATACCGCCCAAAGGGGCTATAGGAGCAGGGAGTCCTGTCAGTCTGGTGACGGGATTCCCGGCTCCTGTATAGTATATACGGGTACACTATGCCCCCCTGTATACTATACGGCCGGGGGAGGTGAGTAGTGATACTGTACATCACTCCTCACCTCCTTACACTCTGTGGACCGGGCGCTTAGCATCCGACCCACAGAGTGGTACCCAGAAGGCAGTGAGAAAACTGCAACAGGGGACAAATTTGGCTGTTTCCACACACCAGGGAAAACGCCAGAAAAAACGCCAGAAAAACTGCCAAAACTCAGGAAAAACCTGTGGCAGTTTTTCTGGCGTTTTTGCTGGCGTTTTTTTAGGTGTACAAAAAAAAAAACAAGTGGAAACCTAGCCTAAAGGTGCATTTATAGACACTGAGGCCGACATTTATCAATGTGTGTGTATTGTTGATCTTTTTATACACCCTTTTTAACCCTGTACGTTTTTCGTACATACGCCAAATGTATTAAAAGGCGCACGCAACATAATAAAAAAAGGCGCAGCCACGAACATCCTGCCCAAGCTCTATCTCACATTTTTTAACTACACAGGTTTTTCCAATGTCGCAGGAGTTTCTCTTTAGCGTTAGTTAAATAGGCGGAACTTACCTAAATTCATTTGGTAAGCTGTGTTGGTGGAGATGGCGTCTCATGGAGCTCATGATAGAAATCAACCCTCAACTTCGAACTCTTCTCAAAATCGGAATATGGAGGAGGGCAGTATGGCAGAGGTTGAAGGGAATGAAGTGTCTACTGAAACTGGTGGGAATATTCGGCGTCGTGGTCACAAAAAGCGGAACTTTTCGGAACGTGAAACCGAACTAATTGTTGATGAGGTTTTTTTTTTGTTTGATCTTAAGATTTTTGGCGCAAAATAACTTTTTCCGTTTTATTTTCTTGATCTTGGTTTCTTCTTTTCCCTTAGATCATAATGTTAAAAAGTACTAATCTTCTAAGGTCATTGTTGCCTCTTTTGCTGTCTTTGGTATTATTTTGAACATACCAATTTTTTATTTATTTTTGGGGCCATGGCCAACTGTCTCCCTTTTTTTTATGTGTATCTGTCCTAGTGCCAAACTAAAATTAAGTAGTGATCTGTTACTACCTACCTAATCCTGATAATGTACCTGTAATTTAGTTGTGTTTCTGGCCTCTTTTTCTCTAACTTATAAACTTTTTCTGTTGCTCACTTGCTTTTGGTTTTCTCCTTCTGAGGTGGCATGTCCATCTCTCTTCTGGGACCCGGCTGTTTTTTCCTGCCAATTTTAAAGACTGACTACATTAAACATATCTTCATAGTAAAGCTGGAACCTTAGTAACAATGCTTTAACTACGTGTGTCATATCACAGAAACAAGTCTCTCTGGTGTCAAGAGGCTTTTGTGTAATACTGCTAAAATCACATCACTGAAGCAAAATAGTATTACTAAAACATATCATTTATTGAATAAATATTAAAACTGATAAATCTCTAACCATTAGCGATATGGATCAATGCCAAAAAGATGGCTAGATGCACATGCCAATACATGTAGGAGCAAGAAATAATAGTGTACCAGTTACCCAAACAATGCCACAGTACTTGATATGGTAGCCAACCGATCCACCAATGTAATAGGTTGGGTCAGTTCCTCAAATATAACTAGGCACAGGTAACAATAAACATGAACCCAACACGTTTCTCCCCTAAATTATGTGGGGTTCATCAGGGGTTAATACATATATAGAGCAAATATCCTCAATATTCTTGCCTTAAAATTATAAGGTGGTAATAAAGCACCACGGTCCACTCAGGGAACACTCACTCAGAGACCCAATAGCCCTTGCAGCCAAGTAGATGAAGGGTAGGATGGAAGGATGACACCCGGATGGCAAGAGCTTAAGGAGCCAGCACCAGTCACCAATAATGCACAGAAAACAAAGAAAAAAAGGAAAGAGCACTTGTCCAAAGATGAAAGCACCAAAACAGAACATAGAAGTTTTTCTCACGCCACCCTGGAGATGGTGTACATTTTTCCCGTAAATAAGGCATTTGCGCCAAACTATGCGCCTAAAGCAAAAAGGCGCACTTCATAAAAACACGTCGACAGACTACTCAAAATATAAAAGAGTGTACAGATAGTCAAAAACATCTGGAAGAAGCAAAAGCGTCTAGCTTCAAAAGGCGCAAATTGGTGACAGATGCGCCAAAATTGCGCCAAATGTACGGGAAAAAAGGGTGTAAACACTATAGTAAATGTGGGCCTGAATCTTTGTCTACAGTAGGAATTCCACCACTACGAGTAAACACACAGCGCTACTCAGCCTCAGCAGGCAACTTGCTCTTGTGACTGCCCTTAGCGCATCCTCAGCGTGAAATACGCTGAAAATGCACTCTTTGTGACCCAACTCTTAAGAGGATAATTACATTTCAGTATAGAGGTAAAATTAACCAATCAGCAAAGTCTTACCAAGCGACATAGAAAGCCTGGACTGAACCATTGACTGGGAGGTAAAATAAACTAGTAGGTCAACAGCAGCAAAATGGATGATTTTAAAATAAATAAGAGCAAGAAGACAAATCACTTTCCCTTCTTTGTTTTAATCATATAGCTACCATCTTTATTATTTTTGGGGCAGTTTACATGTTCCTGTAGTAGTACAGTCCACTCTTTATTTGCTGAGCTAGATGCAGTTGCTATGACAACTGTTATGTTGCAGCAGCCATTTTATCTGCCATCATAGAAACAGCTTAACCTCTTCAAGACACAGGGCGTATGGATACTCCCTGCATTCCGAGTCCTTAAGGACCGAGGGCGTATCCATACGCCCGTGGGAAATCCAGTCCCAACCGCTAGCCGGTTGGGGACCGGAGCCGAATGCCTGCTGAAATCATTCAGCAGGCACCCTGGCACATCGCCCAGGGGGGTCCTGAGACACCCCCATGTCAGCGATCGGAGAAAATCGCATGTCAATTCAGACATGCGATTTTCTCCAATTCCGGGCTGATCGGGTCTCTGGTGACCTGATCACCCGGAAAATAGGGCTGATCGGAGCTGTCAGCCACAGCTCCGATCAGCCTAAAGAATAGGAGTGAGGTCGCAAAGCTGCGATCTCCTCCTATCCCCTGCCATTACTCAGAACGGAGTTCTGACCAATGACAGCGCAGAACAGGGGGTTGCCATGGCAACCCCCCGTTCTGCCCGCCCCTGGATGTCGAGGGGCTCTGGGAAGAAAATGGAGGCCGTACCTGCAGGAGAAGATGCCTGGGGACCTGGGATCTTCGCTGGAGCCTGCTGGATCTTTGCTCAGGTGGGGAATCGACAGTGGGGGGGGAATTGAAAGTGAAAGTAAATCGATCTTTACTGTGGCAACCACTAGGGGGGCCAAACTGCAACTCCTAGCATGCCCAGACAGCCAAAGGCTGTCTGGGCATGCTGGGAGTTGTAGTTTTGCAACATCTGGAGGGTCACAGTTTGCAGTGGTGCCTAAACAGTAGCCCTCCAGATGTTGCCAAACTACAACTCTCAGCATGCCTCGACTGCCCAGGCATGCTGGGAGTTGTAGTTCTGTAACATCTGTCCCTTCAGATTTAGCAATTTTCATGACATTTTTGAAAATTGCTGCTCTACTTTGAAGCCCTCTATTTTTTTCAAAGAGCAAAAGTATGTCCATTTTATGATGCCAACATAAAGTGGACATATTGTATTTGTGAAGAAAAATAAAATTTATTTGGAATATCTATTTTCCTTACAATTATAGAGCTTCAGAGTTAGAAAAATGCAAAATTGTAAAAATTTTCATGAAATTTTGGGATTTTTCACCAAAAAAGGATGCAATTAACGCCGAAAATTTACCACCAAAATAAAGTAGAATATGTCACGAAAAAACTATCTCAGAATCAGAATATTCGGTAAAAGTGTTTTCGCGTTATTAATTCGTAAAGTGAAGGTGGTCATAATTGCGAAAAAGGGCTCAATCCTTAAGGTGAAAAAGAGCTACGTCCTTAAGGGGTTAAAGACCAATCGAGTGCCAGTCCTGAGTGACCCCCCAAATGTATGAAGAAGATGCCACTTCTCTCTGTGCCCTGGTCCAATAATGTAAGGTGATTACAGACTGCGCACAGGTTTGGGCAGTGTTGGTACAGATGTTCCATTACACTAAATATCTACAGTCTAGTGTAGTGTAATGTAATGTAGAACAAAACTATGTCAAATCACCTCTTAGTAAGGTAACACCTGATTGGCTGATGAAACAAAGAGACCATTAGAACATTGGCTGCTGACATCACAGTAGGGCAGCTGGTGACATCATCATAACAGACATGATACGTAGCCAGATGAACAGAAAAATCTCTCATTTGCTCACTAGAGTTTAGCAGAGACACATGTCAGAGCCTATTGCCCATTGCTGTAGTTTTCTAGTGACTTTATCGTCTTTTTCCATTGTCATAAAATGAAGTAAACAAAGAAAAAAGAATTTAGTGGAGAAAGGAGAAGATGGAAGAGAGCTGAACGGAGACCAGAACAGTGGAAACCGTGTCCAGGAGCCGCCCAGTACAACTAAGGTACAGAGAAAGAAAAGGTTATTACATTCCTGCTAAATATCTGGGCCTGAATGACCTAAAAGAGAAAGAAAACTTCCAGCAAAGAAGAGAGAAGTGTAAGTGGCCTTCAAGGACCCTGCTACATCCATCTGATGGGCAGCTCAGGTAGGAGGACATCATGGAAGAGCTAGAATTGTCTATCACTTTTACCACAGGACTCCAGGTTACAGCCACAATAGGCCAGATTTACTATTGCAAGGGGGCCAAATTGACTGGTGCCATATTTAGGGTAGGTTCACACGTACAGGATCTGCTACATATTTTCTGTGGCTGATTTTGCTACCCATTGACCTCAGTATATGTAGCAGATCCTGTACATATTATGAGTTTTATACACTTTTCAGGTGCATTCCAAAAAGGGGGAGTGGTTTAATAAAAAGGTGGTCTGACCTAGGCTGCGGCATCATGCGCTAAAAATGCACCAAACTTCTGGAGTAAATTTCTGCTACAGTTTAAATGGGTTATCCAGGGTTAGGAAAACATGGCTTTCATCCAGAAACATAGCAGCTCAGTAGAAGTCAATGGAGCCAGGTTGCAACCTGAGGAAAGGTGTGGTGCTGTTTTTGGAAGACCACTTTAAAGCTATGTTCATACATGAACAGTGGGAAATCCACCACTACAAGCGGACACAAAGCTATCCAGCTGCAGCAGGGGGCTTGCTCTATTGACTGCCATTGTTGCTTCTGCAGTGTGAAATACACTATGGATATGCTCCGTGTGACCCTACATTTAAGAGGTTAATTACATTTTAATATAATTCTTACTGTGTTTTTGGGGGCAGTTTACCTGTTCCTGTAGTGGTACAGTCCACTATTGTTTACTGAGCTACACACAGTTGCTATGACAACTGTTATGCTGCAACGGCCATTTTAACTGCCATCCTAGAGACAGCTTGAAGACCTGTCCAGTGCCAGTGCGAGTGTCCCCCCCAATTGTATAGAGATGATGCCACTTATCTTTTTGTCCTGTTTCTTTAATGGAAGTTGATCACAGATGGCACACAGGTTTGGACAGTGTTGGTAGAGAAGTGAGTGCTCCCATTACACTTAGTACTAAATATTCTACAGTCTAGGACAGTGTTTTCCAACCAGTGTGCCCTCGGCTGTTGCAAAACTACAATTTAGCATGCTGGGAGTTGTAGTTTTGCAAAAGCTGGAGGTACACTGCTTGGGAAACAGTCTTGTCTAGGAGATGGAAACATACATTCATTCTGACTTCCTGATCCTCATGTCACCTTTGTATGTGGATTTGTCTTTATTTGGCCGGGTTGTACATTGTAAAAACCTAATAAAGTTCTATGGGGCCACACTTTGCTTCTATATGGCGACCATTGGGAAAGCATTTGCTACATTTTCCTTGATTTTCCTTATCAATCTGCCCTAGATTTGTTTTCTATATTATTAATAACTGCTACATGAACTCTTTCAAGACTAAGGCCCCCACTTCTCTGAATGTCAACAGCACAATGTTACCCTTATGACACATACTGAAAGATAATTATTATTAGTTTTTTTTAAACCTTGTCCTATTCTACACAATTGTTTATATACACAGAAGGATCTGACACCAAGAAACAATCTTTCTTTAACTTTTTTAAGCTTTACATGGAAGAAAATTGGCAGAGTGGTATACAGCACTCTAAACACACACACACACACACACACACACACACACACACACACACACATATATACTTATAGTCTTTTGTCAAGTCCTGTATAACAGGGCCTGCACTGCCATCAGGGCATTACACTGCTGTCAGGGGCCCAAACTCAAATGTGGTTAGTCACTTGGCCAGGGCATCAGCAATTTCTAGGCCTCAATACTGCCAAGCAGGGACGTGCACACATAGGAGTGAAAGGGGGCTGGAGCTCCTGCCCTTTTCCTCACCTGCCCCTCTAGTGCCCTTACAAAAGGAGCTACAGACTCAGGGTGACAGGTGAAGTAAGAAGGATCCATTGCTGGGGAGTTGTATGTCGTTTAATGGAGGGTGCTGTGCCCTCCCTGCAGCAAGGGGGCGCCACTCACCCTGTCATTATCTGCCATTTCTCTGCTTCTCTCCACACGGAGGAGACAGGAGCAGCGGAGGCAGAGAGAAGCCCCGCCCACAGCATGTCCGGACACAAACTCCAGCCTGTGCAGCCATTACTGTAAGTCACTGTAAATATATGTGAGTGATTGTATGTCAGTGTGTGTGTGTGCATGTATGTGAGTGATTGTATGTCAGTGTGTCTGTATGTATATATATGTGTATGTATGTATGTGTGTATATATGTATGTATGTGTGTGTGTGTGTCTCTATGTATATGCCTATATATGTGAGCAAGTGAATCTTTGTATGTGTGTGTATGTGTTTATATGTGTGTGTGTGTATGTATGTATGTGTGTATATGTGTGTGTATGTATGTATGTATGTATGTGTGTGTATGTGTGTATATGTGTGTGTGTGTGTATGTATGTATGTATGTGTGTGTGTATATATATATATATATATATATATATATATATATATGAGTAAGTGAATCTATGTATGTGTGTATATATCTGTGAGTGATTGTATGTGTGTACCTGTATGTATGATGTGCTTATTGGCTATATATTTTAGTATATATTCCATGTTATATGTGTGTCTGTGTATTTATGTTTCTTAATGTATAGTTGGGCCTGTATGTATGTGTCAGTGTCTCTTTGTATGTGTGTATATTACCTATGTACTGTATGTGTCTTTATGTTATGTGCTTGTATGTATTGTATGAAGCTCATTATTAGGGAATTATTAGAGGAATGTAAGCACAGTATATAGGGAGTTTATGGAAGCACAGTATATAGGGAGTTTATGGAAGCACAGTATATATTTCATTATATTGGAACATTATATTTTTATGTATGCTGGCACTGTGTATAGATCCTTAGGGTGCGTTCACATGTGCCTATTTTTGCTGCAGATTTTGCTGCTGCAGATTTTGCTTCTCATTGACAATGGGAAAAGAAATCTGCTAAAGCAAATCTGCAGCAGATCTGCAGCAGAAAGTACGCACGTGTGAACGCATCCTTAGCGGTGGCACAGTATAGTTAAATAATAGTGGCCAGTATATAGTTCATTAATGGTGGCACAGTATATAGGGAATTAATAGATGAATGGTGGCACAGTATATAGTTCATTAATGGTGGCACAGTATATAGGGAATTAATAGATGAATGGTGGCACAGTATATAGGGAATTAATAGATGAATGGTGGCACAGTATATAGTTCATTAATGGTGGCACAGTATATAGTTCATTAATGGTGGCACAGTATATAGTTCATTAATGGTGGCACAGTATATAGGGAATTAATAGATGAATGGTGGCACAGTATATAGGGAATTAATAGATGAATGGTGGCACAGTATATAGGGAATTAATGGTGGCACAGTATATAGTTCATTAATGGTGGCACAGTATATAGTTCATTAATGGGGGCACAGTATATAGGGAATTAAGGGGGGTACGGTCTATAATTAAAGGGAAACTGACAGGCTGTTTACTCGCACTAAACCCAATACACTAGGTTACAGTGCAGTATACAAAAATTGGTATTTCCGCTTTCTAGGTATTGCCCCACATTGCTAGTATGCGAAGTCAGTCTTGTGCGCAATGGAGGCGGAGCTTCCCTGCCTCCATCCTGTATGCTGTGCTATGCCTGGCCGTCTTTGTATATTTATCATTCTTTTTTTTGCCAACTCTTGTATATTGTAGCATGTAAGCATATATTAGTGTGGTGTCCATCTCTTCAGTGTAAGAACCAGAGCTGTGTGGAGATTCCTGCATAAGGTGGGTGCTGGGTTATTGGGGATGGGTGATGGGTGATGGGTGATGGGGGATGGGTGATTGGGGGATGGGTGATTGGGGGATGGGTGATTGGGGGATGGGTGATTGGGGATGGGTGATTGGGGATGGGTGCTGGGTGATTGGGGATGGGTGCTGGGTGATTGGGGATGGGTGATTGGGGATGGGTGCTGGGTGATTGGGGATGGGTGATTGGGGATGGGTGCTAGGTGATTGGTGCTGGGTGATTGGTGCTGGGTGCTAGGTGATTGGTGCTGGGTGCTGGGTGATTGGTGCTGGGTGATTGGTGCTGGGTGATTGGTGCTGGGTGATTGGTGCTGGGTGATTGGTGCTGGGTGATTGGTGATGGGTGCTAGGTGGTGGGTGATTGGTGCTAGGTGGTGGGTGCTGGGTGATGAGTGCTGGGTGATTGGTGATGGGTTCTGTCATATAGAGGTCAGACCGGGGCATATAGGGGGAGATTTATTAAAACCTTTTCAGAGGAAAAGCCTTCTGCAAAATGATCTGATTGGTTGCTATGGACAACTGCACCGCTCTTTCTCTGCACAGGTTTTGATGAATCTCCTCTATAATACAGTATATTATAGGGCAGCTGTCACATGTTTTCTGTAAATAAGACTGACAGCACAGCCAAAGTGTATATACACATGGCAGACATTCATAGAAACTGTTCTTGATTTTGACTCGATTTTACAAAAACACCAACTTTTATGGGGGATAGGAATGTCGAGGGGGCCTGGCGGGAGTCCACTGTATCCCTGGGCCGCAGCACATCTGCCCATTAAGTCTGGCAGACGTTTTTTAAATTATGAAAAGTGCCCTCTTTTTTTACTTGAGCCCCTGCCCTTCAAAATGTCTGTGCACGTCCCTGCTACCAAGGAGTCTGGGCCTTGGCCTCCCATTCCACTGAACGAATGGGTGTAGAAGTTTTATAGGGGGGTTTTCATTAGATACAAGTTGGCAGATGCTCTGTGTGTCTGTGTATGTGTGTAGGGATTTAGAGCATCATGGGCCTGGTGCTGACGATTTTTATGGTCCTTTTTTATAGAAATATAGAAAATGAGAACAAAAAGGCATTCTCACTGAGCACCGGGTCCTGTCCTGGTGATCGAAGGGGTCCCAGCGGTCAGACCCCATGTGATCAGCTAGGTGATAAGTTGTTTTTTGCCAGGGATTTGCTTAATGTAGCACAGCTATAAGAAGATATGTCAATCAGGAGCATTTGTCACAGAAACCACTGAGGTCTTGAATCACCGTCGGCAGCACCACACCTCTCCAGGTTATACAAGTTAAAACTTTAAATCATGTGCAGCAATAGTCAGGCACTCCATCAGGAACTTTGGGACCCCTTACTGCTGGAGTCACTGGGCCCCCCCTTCCCACAAATTCTCTTACCAGTCCCTGTCTTGTACATATAATGTAGCTATTATCTTCTGCATTATAAAAATGTATAATGTGAACAGAGCCATACTTACCACCCTTACTCCTGGATGTCATCACAAGAGGCGGGGCTACACCAGACTAGGAGGGTAAGTGGGCATTTCTGTCCACAGTATACATATACAGCCATCTATATGGTTGCTGTATATTATATACCCCCAAATGAGTTAATAAGTGAATTAAGTGGCACAGCTATACGAAGATATGTCAGTCAGGAGCATGGAAAACCTATTCACACCTAGCTTTCCATGCTCCTGAATGACATATCTGTGTGTATCACTGATCTATTATTAACAGATATGACATTTAGGAGCATTGGAAAGATAGGTGAGAAATTTTCGCCTACCTTTTCCATACTCTGGAATGGCATATATGCTCATGGGCATATCTGTTTATAATAGCTCACCTATTATAAGCAGATATGCCATTCAGTAGCATGGAAAAGCTAGGTGAGAAATCATGGCCTAGCTTTTCCATGCTCCTGCATGGCATATCTGCTCATAGGCATATCTGTTTATAATAGCTGACCTATTATAAGCAGATATGCCATTCAGGAGCATGAACACACTGGGTGAGAAATCATCTAACTTTTCCATGCTTCTGAATGACATGTTCGTTTTTCCCGAAGCCGCTGCGGTATTGAATCACCATTGGCAGCACCACACCTCACGGTGCTCTACAATTTCAATTGGCACCAGCCAGGCACACCATCAGGAACTTTGGGACCCCTTACTGCTGGAGTCATTTGGTCCCCCTTCCCACAAATACTCTTACTAGTCCCTGTCTTATACATATAATGTAGCTATTATCTTTCGCCAAATGTTTTTGTTCGTTTTACCCCCACTGTATGCCCAGATCTTAAACGTAAATCTTAAACATAATCTAGCTATGTAAGGGCATGATTTTTTTTTGTAGTAGTAGTCACATAGGGGTATATATAATGTATAAAAAAAATCGAATTTTTGGGGAGGAGGGAACGAAAAATGTTTTAATTTTTCAGATTTTGTTGTGCAGGATGTGGATGTGATTGGTGTAGATATGATGTAAGAGCAGAATAGTGGGTGCAGCTCGGGAGGTGACTGGAGATTAATGTCACGATTCGGCTAGCTGGTTGTGGATCCACTGTGTCAGCGAGGGATTGGCGTGGACCGTGCCGGTGGACCGGTTCTAAGAGGCTACTGGTGTTCACCAGAGCCCGCCGCAAAGCGGGATGGTCTTGCTGCGGCGGTAGCAACCAGGTCGTATCCACTAGCAACGGCTCAACCTCGCTGACTGCTGGGAAGGCGTGGGACAGAAGGACTAGGCAGAGGCAAGGTCAGACGTAGCAGAAGGTCGGGGCAGGCGGCAAGGTTCGTAGTCAATATGGAAAGCAGGAGATCTGGTAACACAGGCTTTGGACAACACTAAACGCTTTCACTGGCACAAGGCAACAAGATCCGGCAAGGGAGTGCAGGGGAAGTGAGGTATTATAGCCAGGGAGCAGGTGGAAGCTTATTAGGCTAATTGGGCCAGGCACCAATCATTGGTGCACTGGCCCTTTAAGTCTCAGAGAGCTGGCGCGCGCGCGCCCTAGAGAGCGGAGCCGCGGGCGCCAGCACATGACAGCTGGGGACCGGGACGGGTAAGTGACTTGGGATGCGATTCGCGAGCGGGCGCGTCCCGCTATGCGAATCGCATCCCCGCTGGCAATGTCAGTGCAGCGCTCCTGGTCAGCGGGCCTGACCGGGGCGCTGCAGGGAGAGAGACGCCGTGAGCGCTCCGGGGAGGAGCAGGGACCCGGAGCGCTCGGCGTAACAATTAACACATGATGTAACAGCAGAATAGTAAGTGCAGCTCTGAAGGTGACTGGAGGATAAGACATGATGTAACCTGTGCAGAGAAAAAGTTGCCCAGTTGCTCATAGCAACCAAACAGATTACTTATTTTATTTTTAAAAAGGCCTCTGCTAAATAAGAGAAGCAATCTGATTGGTTCATATGGGCAACTGGGCAACTTTTCCTCTGCACAGCTTTTGAAAAATCTCCCCCTTTATGCTATTTAAAAGTATAGCAGCCTACACTTTTGAATCTGCTTAAAATAGCTAATAGGTCCCAAACAGAGTCACTAGGTCACTCAGTTCAGCCACAGAAATTGCAGTATACGTGGGTATCCCATTTACAGCGGGATGCCAGCAGATATGACTACCAAGTGCACTTGCGCAGTATTAAGCTATGTTCACATGGTGCAATGTTGGCATGGAAAATTTCTGTGTGAACATTCCACAGACAGTGGTACGCCAGCAGAACATGTCGACACTAGGACCTGTCGTAAATGCGCTGACTCATAGAGGACAATGCACTTCCTTGCGTAATTTGCAAAAACATTGAACATGTTCAATGTTGTTGCGGACAGCAGGATTTCCATGGTAGATTTAAAATCAGACAGGAGAGAGCACAGAAGAGTATTAGCCCACCCTCACTTACTGGACTTTGTCCATGCCTGTGCTTCAGCTTGGATAAAACCATGATTTTATAAGCCACAATTTCCATAAAAAGGAAATAACATTTTCTTATGAAGAGTTTTTTTTACTCTGACAGTGCCCATTTAAGTAGAAGTAGTAGTAACAGCCCCTTTTAAGGTAGTAATAGCAGCCCCCTTTAGGTAAAAGTAGTAGCAGCACCCTCTAGGTAATAGTAGTAGCAGCCTCCTGCTAGGTAGTAAAAGCAGCAGGCCCTTTTAGGTAGTAGTAATAGTATCGGACCACTGTAAGATATAGTTACAGCAGCAGCCCCCTTTAGGAAGTAGCAGCAGCCTCCCTTAGGTAGTAGTAGCAGCAGCCCCTTATAGGTAGTAGTAGCAGCAGCATTCCCCTTTAAGTAATAATAATAATAGTAGTAGTAACAGCCCCTTTTAGGTACTAGCAGCCCGCTTTTGATAATAGTAGAAGCAGCCCCCTTTAGGTAATAGTAGTAGGAGCCCCCTTTAGATAGTAAAAGCAGCAGCCCACTTTAGATCGTAGTAATATTAGTCCCCTTTAGGCAGTGGTAGTAGTGGCTGAGTACAAGATTTAGAAAAACAAAAGCATGGCATACTATTATGGAAACTACACCCCTCAAGGAACGTAACAAGGGGTACAGCGAGCTTTAACACCCCACAGGTGTTTGACGACTTTTCATTAAAGTTGGATATGTGAATGAATTTAAAAAAAAAATCACTAAAATGCTGGTTTTCCTCCAAATTTTACATTTTTACAAGGGGTAATAGGAGAAATTTCCCCCAAAATTTGTAACCCCATTTCTTCAGAGTATGGAAATACCCCATGTGTGGACATCAAAAAACACATGGCCTACTATTTTGGAAACTACACCCCTCAAGGAACGTAACAAGCAGCACAGTGAGCCTTAACACACCACAGGTGTTTGGTAAATGTTCATTAAGTGGGATGAGAAAAGGTAAAAATGTTTACACTAAAATACTAAAAAAGATTTTTTACACTAAAATACTGGGGTTACCCCAAATTTTTCATTTTCCCAAGTGGTATTAGGAGAAAATGTCATTGTAAATTTGTAAATACATTTCTTTGGAGTAAGGACATACCTCATGTCTGGACGTTAGCAGCTCTGCGGGTGCATACAGGTCTCTGAGGTGCAGGAGCGCATTCAGGGTCCTTGAGCTTCTGCATTGCTGCCTATGGAGCCAGAACAGTGGGACCCCCCCACTCAAGGGGCATTACATGGGGTACACTAAATAACTAAAATGGGATACAGTGGGACGTAAAATAATAAAACAGCTTATGTTCCCAGAATGATGACACAGAGCATAGCCAAAACTAAAAAATATGCCCACCCTAAACCCTATGCTCTGAATAATCATTCTGGGAATGTGATGTGTGTGGCCGTCCCTAACCTGTTTGCCCAAATGTGCACACCGCTCAGTTGAGCGCTGCGCATTTGAGGCAACATAAAGAGTCCCCGATGATAGTGACTCAGTGACCCATGACCCATTTTTGAAAAAAATACCCCCAGAGGTCTTATCAGTTTTTTTTTTTATTTTTTATAAAAGAGTTTTTTTGCGCAATTTAGTGGTTTTATGGGGTTAACATTTGGAATGTACTCTGAACTTGGTACATTGGGGTCAAACTATGGGAAATTAAAATGAAAAGGGAAAATGTACATCTCCATGGAAGTGTGATACTCAGTTTTTAATGCAGAGGCCCGGATGATCGGGGCAAGTGTCACATTGAGTGGTGGTGTCCTTCCGTATCCCCCTCTTGTGACACACTCTGCATTTTTTCTGGGATCGTCCCTTCTTTCCAGTGTGGGGGACTTCACCTGGAAAGTGTTGGCCTGGGACTATCCTGGCACCTTCTTGGGAAGTCCTGCCTGCTATTTCCTGGTCGCCAAAGATCAGGACCTTTAACTGAAGGTATGTCCCTGTGTTGCCAGCGTACTGGGACAATACAAAAGAGTTGTACATGGCAACCTGTACCAAGTAGACCGCAACTTTTTTGTACCATACCCAGGTTTTCCGCATGGCATTGTATGGCTTGATGACTTCATCAGAGAGATCAACTCCCCCCATATACTGATTGTAGCCCAGAATACAATCAGGCTTGAGGACCGTTGTTTTGGTACCTCGCACAGGGACCGGTGAGCTGCCGTTACCATGAATTGTGGTCAGCATTAGTGGCGGATCCAGGGGGGGGGGGGGCAACGGGGCAATTGCCACCCCTCCCGTACTATAGCATGGTGGAGCGGGAGCTGTCAGCTGTCCCCCTCCACCAATCCCTCACCTTTCTCACACACTGGGGTTGCTCCATATCTGCAATCAGTGAGAGTCACGGGGACGCCATCCACGGCATTACGATGATGTGATGTCATCGCGCCGGCGCCACGAAATCACGTCCCTGCGGCTCTCACTGGCTGCAAGAACGGAGCAGCCGCAGCGTGTGACAAAGGTGACGGGTGAGAAAGGGGAGGGGGGAAGCAAATTATAAGTGAGAGGGGCAAAAGTGACGGGCTAGAAAGGGGGGGGAGCTAATTATAAGTGAGAGGGGCAAATGAGGAGTGAGGGGCACATGTCAGGGGGGCATTATATGTGGGGGCAAATGACAGGACCTCCCCTGTCATGTGCCCATATAATGCCCCCCATCATGTGCCCCTCATATATAATACCCCATGTCCTGTACCCCTCACAAATAATGCCCCCCTGACATGTGCCCCTCACATATAATTCCCCCTGTCCTGCCCCCCCAGGGGGCATTATATGTGAGGGGCACATGTCAGGGGGACATTATATGTGAGGGGCACAGGACATGGCGCATTATATGTTGGGGGTACGTGACAGGGGGCATTATATGTTGGGGGCACATGATAGGGGGGCATTATATGTGAGGGGCACATGTCAGGGGGCATTATATGTGAGGGGCACATGTCAGGGGGCATTATATGTGGGGGCACATGACAGGGGCCCCTCTGTCATGTGCCCATATAATGCACATATAATGCCCCCCTGACATTTGCCGCTTACGTATAATACCCCCGTCATGTGCCCATCACTTATAATACCCCCTGTCCTGTGCCCCTCATATATAATGCCCCCCTGTCATGTGCCCCCACATATAATGCCCCCCTGTCATGTGCCCCCACATATGATGCCCCTTGACATGTGCCCCTTACATATAATGCCCCCCTGTTATGTGCCCCTCATATATAATGCCCCATGTCCTGTGCCCCTCACATATAATGCCCCTATCCTGCCCCCTCAGGGGGCATTATATGTGAGAGGCACAGGACATTGGGCATTATATGTGAGGGGCACAGGACAGAGGGAATTATAAGTCAGGGACATATGTCAGGGGGGCATTATATGTGCATTATATGGGCAGATGACAGGGGGGATGTCCCTTGCCCCCACATATAATGCCCAATGTCCTATGCCCCTCACATATAATGCCCCCTGAGGGGGCAGGACAGGGGGCATTATATGTGAGGGGAACATGACAGGAGCATTATATGTGAGGGGCACAGGACAGAGGGCATTATTATTATGTGGGGGGGAGCAGGACGGGTTATAAATATTATATGTGGGGGCACAGGATGGGGCATTATTACTATATATGAGGGGCACAGAGGGTTTTGCATTTCGGAGGTATAGGCCGGCATTTATCATTGTAGGTGTAAGTGAAGTATTTTTCTACATCTTTTTTAAGTGTGCTGTAATGTGTTGGAGCACTACATTTATTAAAAGGTAGCAGAGCATTTGATAAATTTTGTTCAGGTCACATTTTCTAAAATTTCACTCTTCACATACACCAAAAAGCTAAGTCTGGGCTGGTGTAGTTTTAGAGACTTTTCTGTGGTTTTGCACCTTTTTTGCGCCTTTTCACAAAAAGGTGCAGTTCATAAAACCCGTCCATATCATGTGTATTGCCAAAATCAGTGGTTTGCAACTGAAGCAAATACACCCTGCTTGCGGCTTTTTTTCACAATTTTTAGACACAAAAAACTGTCTAAAGACAATTAAACATGTTGGCCATAGTGTATATTATAAGGAATTTTTGGAGTTGTATGGTTTTTATGGGCCACAATACATTACGGTATTGTATTCAGAGGGTGCATGGCAAGCTTATATTTAGAGAGCACAGTATGTGGTAGTATTATATTCAGAGGGTTCAGTGTGTTGTAGTAATATATTCAAAGGGTTCAGTGTGTAGTAGTATTATTTTCAGAGGTTACGGTTTGTGTGGCGGTTTTATATACAGAGGGTACGGTGTGTGGCGGTATTATATTCAAAGAATACAGTGTTTGGCAGTATTATAATAATTATTGTTTTCATATAGAGGATCAGAATGCGCTGACATAGAAACCATCTAGACTTAAAGTTCTGCTGAGTGAACATTTAGCTGGAACAAGTCCTGGTGGTATGTAGCATCTGAATTAGATAAGGAAAGACTATAGAGAAGACGTCACCTGTAGTCACTGATATCATTGTGCATTCTCCTCACTATAGAGAAGACGTCACCTGTAGTCACTGACATCATTCTGTATTCTCCTCATTATGTCCTATCAGACCTGAAGTCACTTGTAAGTTCTGTAGTAATGATGGGTGAAACAACAACTCCCAGCATCCCCTTACCACATACTTAAAGTCGTACTGGGAGCTGTAGTTTTAAATGGTAAAAAAAATCTTTAGCACTTTCCCATTCTGTAGCAATTGGTATATTTGATTATTATACTGGAAATAATTTTCTGCAACATGCTACAGCGCGGACATCACAACATGCTACAGCGCGGGCATCACAACATGCTACAGCGTGGGCATCACAACATGCTACAGCGCGGGTATCACAACATGCTGCAGCGCTGGCATCACAACATGCTAATAAAAACAGGGCCTAAATCCCTTAATGTTATGTTTTTGCAAATATTCATCCAGTTGCTGTATAAACGTCTGTACAGACTAATAAAACCGCATCTGCAGGCAGAGGATTCCACATTCTTATTGTTCTTAGTGTAAAAACCCTTTCCTTTGCCTTAGACAAAATCTCCTTTCTTCCAGTCTAGAAGTTGCTGAGTTGCCCATAGCAACCAATCAGATCGCTTCTTTCATTTGTAAAAAGGCCTTGGTTGCTATGGGCAACTGGTCAACTTTTCCTCTGGACAGGTTTTGATAAATCTCCCACTAAATGTGTGACCGTGTCCTATGCGTAGTCCTGTTTATGTAAACATTCTAATATATTATACGTAAACTGCTTAAAATGTCTTACAATCTTTGTAATATTCATATATCTGTACAAACATATCCTATCTGTTAGTAGGGAAAATCTCTGTGCGAACAGCCATCTCCTAGATGGCTAAGCATTCCGTGCGGTGTCTGCAAAATGAATGAACGTGTTCATTCTTTCTGCGGAGACAGAAAACGGAATTTCCATGCAGGAAACATCTGGCATGGATAATCTGCCGTGAGCACAGCGCAGCAGAATCCTGTTGACTTAAATGGGACGCTGCTACAGCGGAATGTCCGTGCCGAATTCCGCATTGGAAATTCTGACGTTTAATATTGTAAGTACCTTAAGCAACACCTTATTTTCTGACCGCCAACACAAAATACTCTAATAGTGCCCCTCCCGAGACTAGACTCTGGATCCGCCCATGATCAGCATAAGGACATCCCTCTTATCCTTATACCTGACGAGCAACTGGTTTTCATGGGTAAGGGCATGGGACTCACCCTTGGGGATAGGTGTCTTAACAAAATTTAGAGGGAGGCCTCTCTGGTTTTTCCGCACGGTCCCACAAGCGGACATGGATCTGGCAGCAAGGGATGTGAACAGAGGGATGCTGGTATAAAACTTGTCCACGTAAAGGTGGTAACCCTCATCCAGCAATGGGTGCACAAGGTCCCAAACAACACCCAGAGTGGGGGGACATTCTGGGGGTTCAATACGGGAATATCGGCCCTCATATACTCTAAACTTGTAAGTGTACCCGGAGGTACTCTCACAAATTTAATAGAGCTTCACGCCATACTGCGGCCACTTCGGGGAATATACTGGTGGAAGATGAGTCTCCCCTTAAAACTGATAAGAGACTCATCTACCGAGAGCTCCCTGAGTTGTACTTAGGCCTTATCCCTTATCCAAAGGATAGTGGATAAGATGTCAGATCGCCGGGGTCTCGCTGCTTTGACCCCAAAGTGATCTATGACCGGCCTCACTTTGTAAAGCCGGTCATAGGCGGGATCACTTCGGGGTAGACATGCCGCATTATCTGCATAATGCAGGCATTTTCGAATGGCCTCAAACCACCTCCGTGCCATGACCATACTGTAAAGCGGGGTCTGCTATAGGATGTCCCCGCTCTAGTACTGTCTGACACTGGGCTTTTTGACCAGGCCCATATGCAGCATGAGGCCCCAAAATGTCCTAATTTCTGCTGCATCAATGGCGTATCATTCATTGTGCCTGGCCAAAATAGAATCTGGGTGGTGGGCGATGAACTGCTGGGCATACAGATTCGTCTGCTCCACCATGTGATTGACAAAACTGTCACTGAAAAAATAACTGAAATAGTCAATTTCAGTGAATCCAGAATTGTCAATCCGGATTCCAGAATTGCCAACAAACTCCAGAATCTGTGGCTGATAAGCCTCTAGGGGTCTCCAGACAGGTTCACTGGAAGGGGGCTCCGGTACACTTGTCTGGGGGGTCGGACTCCTATTACGAGCGGTATGGCCACTCGTATTAGTGCCAGCCTCTGGGCCACTATGATGGGGGTTGCATGGCCTTGCCTGGTGATGTATCCGCCACCTTCTGGGGGACTCATCATCAGTACTAGATGATGAGGAGGATGAGGAAGAACACAGGAATGTAGGATCTTCCTCGTCCTCACTGACAGATTCGGAGTCGGAGGCAAGAAAAGCATATGCCTCCACCATCGAAAATGCCTGGCGAGCCATGGCCTTTTTTCTATGGTGGCGGGTATGGGGGGGGGGGGCCTTGGCGTGGGGAGGGAGCGTGTGTGTGTGTGGGGGGAGTATGTAGTGTGTGTGCTTGGTGTAACTGTATGGGGGGAAAAATGCAGTACCCTGAACCCCTAATAGGGCACGGGTCACGTTGATAATACTGGGGCGGACCCTTGGGGACCTATTAGGGGGTCAGGGTGGGAAAAAAATTTTTAACTTTTTTTTTACACTTTTTTTACTTTTAACCTTACCTGTCCCTTGGATGTATTCTGTCCCTGCTCTAACAAGGGGTCTTATTCTGTGAGGGGCTTTGATCTTCACAAAGGGGGAGTCCCTGGCTCCTTAACCCCATTAACCCCTCCCCTGCTGGCTGCTATTTCTAATAGCAGCGATCCTGGGGTGTGACGAAATCGCCACCTCCCCATAGATACAGGAGGTGATTGGGGGTATCCTACACCCCCGATCACCATGTATCTCCGGGTCAGCGGGTCACACGTGAATTCACTTGCGATTTGCAGCGATTGCCGACATTGGGGGGGGTCTGATGACCCTACTGGGCATTTGCGCAGGGTGCCTGCTGATCGATATCAGCAGTCACCCTGGTCCGGTCCCTGTCCGGCGGGGACCGAAATTCCCACGGGCGTACAGGTCCTTAAGTACCAGGGAGCGAAGGCGTACCTGTACGCCCGTGGTCCTTAAGTGGTTAAAGGGGTACTCCACTGGAAAACATTTTTTTTTAAATCAACTGGTGCCAGAAAGTTGAACAGATTTGTATATTACTTCTATCTAAAAATCTTAATCCTTTCAGTATTTATCAGCTGTTGTATGCTCCACAGGAAGTTCTTTTCTTTTTGAATTTACTTACTATCTGACCACAGTGCTCTCTGCTGACACCTCTGTCCATTTTAGTTACTGTCCAGAGCAAGAGAGGTTTGCTATGGGGATTTGCTTGTACTCTGGACAGTTCCTAAAATGGACAGAGGTGTCAGCAGAGAGCACTGTGGTCAGACAGAAAGGCAATTAAAAAAGAAAAGGACTTACTCTGTAGTATACAGCAGCTGGAAGGATTAAGATTTTTTAATAGAAGTCATTTACAAATGTGTTTAACTTTCTGGCACCAGTTGATTAAAAAAAAAAATGTTTTTCAGTGGAGTACCCCTTTAACCCATTAAAGGGGTACTCCGCCCCAGGCATCTTATCCCCTATCCAAAGGATAGGGGATAAGATGTTAGATCGCTGCGGTCCCGCTGATGGGGACCCCGGGGATTGCCACTGCGGCACCCCGTCATCATTACTGCGCAGAGCGAGTTCGCTCTGTGCGTAATGACGGGCGATACAGGGGCCGGAGCAGCGTGATGTCATGGCTCCGCCCCTCATGACATCACGGCCCGTCCCCTTAATGCAAGTCTATGGCAGGGGGCGTGACTGCCACGCCCCCTCCCATAGACTTATATTGACAGGGGCGTGCCCTGATGTCACGAGGGGCGGAGCCATGACGTAAAGATGCTCCGGCCCCTGCATTGCCCGTCATTAAGTGCAGAGCGATCTCGCTCTGCGCAGTAATGATAGCGGGGTGCTGCAGCAGCGATCCCCGGGGTCCCCAGCAGCGAGACCCCGGCGATCTGACATCTTATCCACTATCCTTTGGATAAGGGATAAGATGTCTAGGGGCGGAGTACCCCTTTAAGGACCAGGCCATTTTTCACTGTAGGACCAGAGCGTTTTTTGCACATCCGACCACTTTCACTTTAAGCATTTAAAACTCTGGGATTCTTTTACCTTTCATTCTGATTGTCGATACTTGCATAATTTCTTGGTGAAAAATTCAAAAATGTGATGAAAAAATTGAAAATTTTGCATTTTTCTAACTTTGAAGCTCTCTGCTTGTAAGGAAAATAGACATTCCAAATAAATTATATATTGATTCACAAATACAATATGTCTACTTTATGTTTGCATCATAAAGTTGACATGTTTTTACTTTTGGAAGACATCAGAGGGCTTCAAAGTTCAGCAGCAATTTTCCACAACATTTTCAAAATCAGAATTTTTCATGGACCAGTTCAGGTTTGAAGTGGATTTGAAGGGATTTCTTACTAGAAATACCCCACAAATGACCCCATTATAAAAACTGCACCCTCAAAGTATTCAAAATGACATTCAGTAAGTGTGCTAACCCTTTAGGTGTTTCACAGGAATAGCAGCAAAGTGAAGGAGAAAATCCAAAATCTTTATTTTTTACACTCGCATGTTCTTGTAGACCCAGTTTTTGAATTTTTACAAGGGGTAAAAGGAGAAAAATCCTCTCAAAAATTGTAACTGTAATAGCGGGCGGAGTAGAGGGCTCAGAAGGGAAGGAGCGACAGTGGGATTTTGGAGAGTGAGTTTTTCTGAAATGATTTTTGGGGGGCATGTCACATTTAGGAAGCCCCTATAGTGCCAGAACAGCATACCCCCACATGGCATACCATTTTGGAAACTACACCCCTCAAGGCACGTAACAAGGGGTCCAGTGAGCCTTAATACCCAACAGGTGTTTGATGACTTCGTAAAAGTCGGATGTATAAATGAAAAAAAAAAAGTTTTCCCCCCCAAATTTACCATTTTTATAAAGGTTAATGGGAGAAAATGCCCCCCCAAAATGTGTAACCCCATCTCTCCTGAGTGTGGAAATACCCCATGTTAGGACGTAAAATGCTCTGCGGGCGAACTACAATGCTCAGAATAGAAGGAGTCACATTTGGCTTTTGGAAAGAAAATTTTGCTGAAATGGTTTTTAAGGGGCATGTCGCATTTAGGAAGCCCTGTGGTGCCAGAACAGCAAAAATACCCACATGGCCTACTATTTTGGAAACTACACCCCTCAAGGAACGTAACAAGGGGTACATTGAGCCTTAACACCTCACAGGTATTTCACGACTTTTTTTTAAAGTTTGATGTGTAAATGAAAAAAAAATTTCACTAAAATGCATTTTTTCCCCCAAATTGTACATTTCTACAAGGGGTAATAGGAAAAACTTACCCCCAAAATTTGTAACCCCATTTCTTCTGAGTAAGGAAATACCCCATGTGTGGACGTCAAGTGCTCTTCGGTCGAACTACAATGCTCAGAAGAGGAGGAGCACCATTGAGCTTTTGAAGAGTAAATTTTTTGGAATGGAAGTCAGGGGCCATGTGCGTTTACAAAGCCACCCGTGGTGCCAGAACTGTGGACCTCCCCACATGTGACCGTATTTTGGAAACTACACCCCTCACAGAATTTAATAAGGGGTGCAGTGAGCATTTACACCCCACTGGCATTTGACAGATCTTTGGAACAGTGGGCCGAGCAAATTAAAAATAATATTTTTCATTTTCACAGACCACTGTTCCAAAAATCTGTCAGACACCTGTGGTGCGTAAATGCTCACTGTACCCCTTATTACATTACGTGAGGGGTGTAGTTTCCAAAATGGGGTCACATGTTGGGGGGTCCATTGTTCTGGCACTATGGGGGCTTTGTAAACACACGTGGCCTTCAATTCCGGACCCATTCTCTCTTCAAAATCCCAATGGCGCTCCTTCTCTTCTGAGCATTGTAGTGCGCCAGCAGAGCACTTTACATCCACATATGGGGTATGTTATTACTCAGAAGAAATGGGGTTACAAAGTTTGGGGGGCTTTTTCCTATTTTCCCTTGTGAAAATGAAAAATTTAGGGTAACACCAGCATTTTAGTGAAAACATTTTTTTTTTTCATTTTCCCATCCAACTTTAACGAAAATTTGTCAAATACCTGTGGGGTGTTAAGGCTCACTATACCCCTTGTTACATTCCGTGAGGGGTGTAGTTTCCAAAATGGGGTCACATGTCAGTATTTATTTTTTTGCGTTTATGGCAGAACCGCTGTAAAATTAGCCACCCCTGTGCAAATCACCTATTTAGGCCTCAAATGTACATGGTGCACTCTCACTCTTGAGCCTTTTTATGCATCCGCAAATAATTTTACGCCCACATATGGGTTATTTCCTTACTCAGGAGAAATTGCGTTACGAATTTTGGGGGTCATTTTTTCCTTTTACCTCTTGTGAAAAAAAAAATTAAAGTATTTAGTGTAATGTAATATTTTGTGTGCATGTTAGTGTAAAACATTTTTTTTTTTACGCTAACAGGCTGGTGTAGACCCAAACTTTTCCTTTTCATAAGGGGTAAAAGGAGAAAAAGCCCCCCAAAATTTATAGTGTAATTTATCCCAAGTATGGAAATACCCCATATGTGGCCCTAAACTGTTTCCTTGAAATACGACAGGGCTCTGAAGTGAGAGAGCGCCATGCGCATTTGAGGACTAAATTAGGGATTGCATAGGGGTGGACATAGGGGTATTCTACGCCAGTGATTCCCCAATAGGGTGCCTCCAGCTGTTGCTAAACTCCCAGCATGCCTGGACAGTCAGTGGCTGTCCAGAAATACTGGGAGTTGTTGTTTTGCAACAGCTGGAGGCTCCATTTTAGAAACACTGCCGTACAAGACGTTTTTAATTTTTATTGGGGGGGGGGGGGGACAGTGTAAGGGGTGTATATGTAGTGTTTTACCCTTTATTATGTGTTAGTGTAGTGTAGTGTAGTGTTTTTACGGTACATTTGCACTGGCGGAGGTTTACAGTGAGTTCCCTGCGAGGAGTTTGCGCTGCGGCAAAAAATTTGCCGCAGCTCATACTTGAAGCAGAAAACTTACCGTAAACCTGCCCGTGCGAATGTACCCTGTACATTCACATGGGGGGGGGGGGGGGGGACGCAAACCTCCATCAGTTTCAAAACTACAACTCCCAGCATGTACTGACAGACCGTGCATGCTGGGAGTTGTACTTTTGCAACAGCTGGAGGTACGCTGGTTGGAAAACCTTCAGTTAGGTTCTGTTATCTAACTCGATATTTTCCAACCAGTGTGCCTCCAGCTGTTGCAAAACTACAACTCCCAGCATGTACTGATCACCGAAGGGCATGCTGGGATTTGCAGTTTTGCAACATCTGGAGAGCTACAGTATAGAGACCACTTCAAACTGTGGCCCTCCATATGTTGCAAAACTACAAATCCCAGCATGCCCAGACAGCTGTAGTTTTGCAACATCTGGAGTGCTACAGTATAGAGACCACTGTATAGTGGTCTCGGACTGTAGCCCTCCAGATGTTGCTAGGCAACTTACCGGCTTCCGTCGGCTGCACGACACCGATCGTCGCCCGCAGCCTCGCCCGCAGGGTAAGTGGACTCCGGCGCCGGTCCCCTTCGGTTCCCCGTTCTGCCCCGCCTATTTTGGGTGGGCACGACGGGGAAAACGAAAGTTAACCCCCCCGCCCCCGATCTGCTATTGGTGGTCGCGTCTGGACCACGAATAGCAGGGATAGGAGGGGTGGCACCCCTGCCACCTCACTCCTATAACTTCAGGGGGATCGTGCGTGTTTTGGAAAACCGCGATTCCCCTTATATTCCAGGTCACCGGGTCACCTTAGACCCGTAATGACCCGTAATCGCGCAAATCGCAAGTGTGAATTCACTTGCGATTTGCGCCAATATGGGGGGATCTGATGACCCCCTGGGCATTTGCGCGGGGTGACTGCTGATTGATATCAGCAGTCACCCCGGTCCGGTCCTCGCCCGGCGTGCGGTGGGGACCGAAATTTCCACGGGCGTACAGGTACGCCCTTGGTCCTTAAGTGCCAGGGAGCAAAGGCGTACCTGTACGCCCTTGGTCCTTAAGGTTTTAAAGGATGGGGAGGGGAAGAGAGTGTCAGGGGAAGAAAGTGTCAGCCACCCATACTTAATAGCATTATTTCCCAACCAGTGTGCCTTCCTCTGTTGCAAAAATAAGACCCCCCCTAGCATGCCTAGACATGCTTGGAGTTGCAGTTTTGCAACAGCTGTTAGCACAATGGTTGGGAAACATTGCTTTATAGTGTATCCCCTCCTCACCCTCATTCTTTATACTATACCCCCTTTCTTTCCCCATCCATTCTAATGAATCCCTTCCTCACCCCATCAATAAAATGTGTCACTTCTTACCCCTATCCTTTATTGTGTATCCCCTCCTCATCCCCATCCTTTATAGCGTATCTACTCCTCACCCTCCTCCTTTCTAGTGTATCCCTTTCTCACCCCCATCCTTTATAGCGTAACCCTTTCCAGCCCCCTTCTTTATAGTGTATCCCCTCCTCACCCCCATGCACTATTGTGTATCCCCTCCTCACCCTCTCCTCTATAATGTATTCCTCCTCACCCCTATGCTTAATAGTGCATTCCCTCTTACCCCCATACTTTATAGTGTAGTGAGTGCACCACCACCTCATCCCCCATTCTTTATAGGGCACCACCACCACTTCACCCTTTGGTGCATTATAACGAATGGGTGGGGTGATGGTGAACTATACATAATTGGAGCTGGGAAATTGGTTTTGTGCTGTGTGACTACTGTGCGTGAGGGCTGGAGTAATTATTTATATTGGGTTACGGGGTATGCATATTTTCATGGGTATGAATTTATCCCAGGAACTGGGGGTTTTAATTTTACCAGTATTCTGAAGTATATAGGTAAATATCAACTAAATTGAGTGCTAAGAGGCTTTAAGATGGCGCATACGTGTTGAGCGTATTTATGCATAGTGTGATGTATCTGGTAATGCGCATTTTGCATTACTGTAATTTTCTTTTCCCTTTAGCCTTTTAATAGCCTTAACTCTTTTTATAGCCTTAACACAGAGCCTCATCACAGTTGTGAATTGTACCTGACATGTCATCTTGCATCCCCTCTGGCCACATGGAGCTTAACCCCTTAAGGACTCAGCATTTTTCAGTTTTTGCATTTTTGTTTTTTCCTCCTTACCTTTTAAAAATCATAACTTTCACTTTTCCACCTAAAAATCAACATGATGGCTAAATTTTTTTGCGCCACCAATTCTACTTTGCAATTACATTAATAATTTTACTCAAAAATCCACGGCGAAACAGAAAAAAAATCATTGTGGGACAAAATTGAAGAAAAAACGCCATTTTGTAACTTTTGGGGGCTTCTGTTTCTACACAGTGCATTTTCTTGGTAAAAATGACACCCTATCTTTATTCTGTAGGTCTATACGGTTAAAATGATACCCTACTTATATAGGTTTGATGTTGTCGTACTTCTGGAAAAAATCATAACTACATGCAGGAAAATTAATATGTTTAAAAATGTTCTCTTCTGACCCCTAAAACTTTTTTTTTCCACGTATGGGGCGGTTTGAGGGCTAATTTTTTGCACCATGATCTGTCATTTTAATCGGTATCATTTTGGTTTTGATCGGACATTTTGATCGCTTTTTATGAATTTTTTAATGGTATAAAAAGTGACCCAAAATACGCAATTTTGGACTTTTGAATTTTTTTACATGTACATCATTGACCGTGCGGTGTAATTAACAATATATATTTAAAGTTCGGACATTTATGCACATGGTGATACCACATATTTTTATTTTTATGTTTATTTGCACAGTTTTTTTATGGGAAAAGGGGGGTGATTCAAACTTTTATTAGGAAAGGGGTTAAATCACATTTATTAAACTTTTTTTTTTGCAGTGTTATAGGTCCCATAGGGGGCTATAACGCTGCACACACTGATCTTTTACACTGATCACTGGCACGTATTAACATGCCATTGATTAGTGTTATTGGCGCTTGACTGCTCCTGCCTAGATCTCAGGCACGGAGCAATCATTCACCGATCAGACACTGAGGAGGCAGGTAGGGATCCTCCCAGTGTCCTGTAAGCTGTTCGGGACGCCTCGATTTCACTTCAGACGCGGCGGTCAACTTTGATCGCCGTGTCTGAAGGGTTAATACAAGGCATCACCGCGATCGGTATGTCCTGTATTAGCTGCGGGTCCCGGCCATTGGTGGCCGCCAGGATGGACCCG
Source organism: Hyla sarda (assembly GCF_029499605.1). NCBI lineage: Eukaryota > Metazoa > Chordata > Amphibia > Anura > Hylidae > Hyla > Hyla sarda. Next base: position 360,232,508 of record NC_079190.1, on the reverse strand, counting down.
ATATGATGCGGGGTCACCGCGTAACCCCCGCGTTATATCACGGGAGGCAGCGCAGGACGTAAATATACATATACATCCTTAAGGAGTTAAAGCAAGCAGAGTGGTGAGTGTAATGACTGCAGCAGTCATCTTTCCTACCAGATTTCATATAGCGCATGGGAGGGCAGAGGAGACGGCATTTTATGTTATAAAGGTGGAGGAGGAGGTGCTGTAAAGGAGGAAAGAGTCAGCAACTTAGCCTTCTTTCACACTACAAAATTACTCCGTTTTAAAGATCCGTACGAAGTTCTGTCTGAAAATCAGCTATAAAACGGCAGTTACAAAATCACTAATGGCCGTTAGAAATCCCATTATAGTCTATGGGATTTTCTAATAGCCGTTTTAACCCATTATAGCCAGTTATTAATAACGGCCGTTATTTTGTGACGGAAGATAGTAACGGGAGAAATAGTGCATGCACTATTTCTCCCATTACTATCTTCCGTCACAAAAATAAATGTCATGTGTTGTTAAAACCTTAAGGACACAGGGTGTAAATGTACTTCCTATAAGCGTTCTCAAACGTCTTTTAACCATCTAACCATAAATAGCAGCAAGGGCAGAGGCGTAGCTCAAAGCTTTTGGGCCCCAGTGCAAAATCTGCAACAGGGCCCCATATTCCAATTATAATACTGGTCTCTTATGGGGCAGATGTGCTTTGGGGCCCCCTTAGGCAGCAGGGTCCTAATGCGACTGCTACCTCTGTAACCTCTATAGCTACGCCCCTGACCAAAAAGGTATAGAGAAGAGCAAAATATTGCAACATGTAGTGGACCTGCAAACTACCTAAATATAGAATCCTCCCAGCATCAACAACAGTAGATAGTCACCAGCTGACCAAAACCAGTGAGGGGAAGGTGCTATAAAACTTAACTTTTAATAGTAACTTTTAATATAGAAAAAACGTATTGTGATGATGAATAAATGGCACCGGCTGGGACGGTTTTTTACGTTTCGCCAATGTTTGGAGTTTAAGGAAAATATAACCTTGTACTGTTAAGATAGAGTACACCTGGATATTCCAATATAAATCACACTATATCCAATATATATAATATGTGTGGCTCATTTTACAAAGCAATGTGCGTCACCAATCCCAACATGTTTCTGTCACTAAGTAAATGTGATGTCATCAGGGGATTATAGTGATGAAGAACCGACCCTTCACATAGACAGGTATGTCCCTGTAGCCCAGTGAGGATTCCCTACATATATGATGGGTTATACTGTATCATGTGAGGGCAGGATAACAGCATATAAATTTCAATTCAGGCATAAGTATGGATCATGCTTCCATTCAAGTTCCGGTCTGGGTACCCGCAAGAAAAGCATATACACAAACACTGTGTCACCATATGCCATGTGGAATAGAAAGTATGCATGTACTAGATGTGCCGTTGTTCCACTTACACAGCCCCTTCCTCGGATAACCTAGGAAAATAAGACAGAGCTCCTCAGTACCTTATTGCTGGATCATGACCTGTAAGGCAATACTAGTTCCCCAGCCGGGGCTACTCACGATCACGATGAACCAGAAGCAAACACTGCCGTCCGTGCGCCCCTGCAGTGGCAGAGCGGTCGGTACATTCACATCAGACCCGCGCACTGATGGGTAGAGCCGGCGTGTGATGTCATATCCTCTCCAGGGTTAGCGTGTCACAACCGGACACGCCCACCAATGGGTCCTATTGGCTGCGTGTCAAATGCTTGCTTCGATCATTCAGAGCTCACGCTGCATACTCAAAATAGTTAACCCTATACAGAGAGGATCGCGTCTCTGTCATAAGTATGGTCCAATTCATGGCTGTACTAGGACAGGCAGGGGGTGATTATATCGATCTATTTACATGTGAGCTCAAACACATTTAGTTTTGACCACATTCACTCATGCTTTACAGTGACCACACGCATGGGATCCCTGGGTTCTAGGTTGTATGTCTAGCCATGTAGATGCCATGTTCCTATCTTGGTGTAAGTGGCTCTGTACCAAGATGTTACCAATACTCCTGTCTTTGCGATAAGTAATCTACGTCCTCTCTCCAATCCCCTCCTCCAAGTCCCTGTCCAGTTTAAGCTTATCCCAATACTGGTTTAGTATATTTCTCATTGCTGTTGCTGATTTATCGAACATGCCGATAATGCGGACGAATCCCTCTTTATCCAAGTGGGTCATCTTGGGGTTAAGTAATAGTTTCCTAGGAATTATGAGTGCATTATTGTATGCTTTCCTCTAGATATGGTCGGGGTAACCCATCTCTGTAAACCTTTTTCTGAGGTCTATCACCTTGATGATAAAGTCATCAAGTTCTTTATTGTAAGGTGAGAACAGATGGCGCACAGGTTTGGGCAGTGTTGGCACAGAGGTAAGTGCTCCCATTATGCTTTGACAACAACCAAGAAAAAGTAATCACTTTTTCTTGGTTGTTGTCATATGTGTCTCCTTCACTGGAGCTGCGTCCCCTAGTTCTGTGCACATCTTTGTATAGATTAGTTGAGCCCCCCTTTATCATACTGTTGGTCCCATTACACTTTGTGCTTTTTATTGTAAAACCTGTGCCCTGTTCCCAATTAAGTTTGTGCAGTCATCTTGCTAAATGTATATAGGAGAAACAGCTGAAGATGTTTTTTTTAGGGATTGGTAGGGTCCCAGTGATCAGACATTTAGGACTTATCACACCTCATGTTTTTTGGAGGGATCGTGGCGTAATGTCATGTCTCTGTCTCGGGAACAGAACCCGGCACAGAATGTCAGGTGCTACACGGAGATCACAGAGGCCCAAGCAGCAGGACCCCCGTGATCAGGCATCTTATCCCCTATCCTTTGGATAGGGGATAACATGTCTAAAGCCAGAATACCCATTTTAATGCACTAGGACGTACATTTACTGGAGCGGTACTCGTGTCATGCACGGCAGGTTCCAGCTGCTATCTCCAAACTATCAAAATATAATGTTAACTATCCTGTTTGGCAAGCAGCATGAACGTTAACAAAAATTTTTTTATAATAATCCCAAATTGTTGCTATTTGGTCACATCACATCCCAGAAATATGATGTAAAAAATAATTAAAAAAAAAAGTCACATATACACAAAAGTGGTGCCAATAAAATCTACAGATCATAGCACAAAAAATTAGACCTTTTACAGCCCCGTATGAGCCCCATACCGAATGAGAAAATTGGAGGGGTATCAATGGGTATCATTTTAATCGCATTGACCCACAGAATACATAGAACATGAAATTTTTACCATAAAGTGCACTGTGTAAAAACGAAAGCATCTAAAAGTTCTGTTCAGTTTTCACACAAAGTCATATTTTGATTGCACATTACATTTTATTGAAGAATAAAAGGTGTCATTACAAAGTACAAAAAACAAGACCTTATATGGGTCTGTGGGTGGAAAAATAAAAAAGTTATGGATTTTAGAAAGCAAGGAGGACAAATTGAAAACACAAAGGCGCAAATGAGCTACACTATTGAGGATCTGCAGTTGTAAAATTTGCTGTTGCAATTTTACAAAGCAATCAAAAGTACATGATAATTGCCTTGTAAAGTTGGCAGTTGCAGCTACGCAAAAGTGGATCTTATATCTTAAAATCCTTAGTGAATAATGTTTGTATCAATGCACCCTAAGGGTACAGTCACCGACATGTAATTTTCTCTATTTTTTCAACAGCTGATTTGCTACCCACTGACTTCAATGGGTAGCAAATTCAGCTGTTGAAAATATGCATCAGTGTACACAGTCACATATGGACGTGTACATGCATGTTAAAGGTCAGTTCACACATCTTAATTTTTTCTACAGATTTTCCTACCTATTGAAGTCACAAAACAGCAACATTTGCTACATCAAATCTGTAAGAAAAATCACATGGGTTTTATAAAGTAAAATTATGAGATTAGTAAAAAATTTTTTACTTATTTTCACCAGAGTATAATACTTTGAGTTGCTATATATGTAAAAATAAAACTTATTTGGGAATGTTGAAATCTTTGAGATTGCAGATTATGGGAGCCTTACTGTATATTTTTTTGGGTGATAGATAGGAAGGCTTTAGGGGAGGCCCTATTAGGGCACAGTGTTCAGTTCTATATTGTACTATATAACTTTGACAAGAGGTGGCAATTTATTGATGAAAACTAGTAAAATGAAACCTTGTAATTATGTGATTATGTGCTTATGTTTGCATGTACAATGTGTGGGTTTGCTATGTATACATTTATACAAATGGTGGGCCAACTAATGTGATTTATTTTCATATACTTTTTTGTTTTTTGTTTGTTCAACCCAAATCATGTTTTTTCAAATAATTTCCCGACTTCCACGTAAGATTTATTAAGTAAAATATGAGATTGAGAATTTTTTTACATCATTTTACCAGAGTTTACCCTTAGTAGTTAAATATGTGGATTTGACCCTATTTGTGAAAGTTAACCTCTTGGGAACTGAGCCCATTATAACCCTAAGGACAGGAGCATTTTTTGCACATCTGACCACTGTCACTTTAAGCATTAATAACTCTGGGATGCTTTTACTATACATTCTGATTTCGAAATTGTTTTTTGGTGACATATTCTACTTCATGTTAATGCAAAAAAACTGGAATAGCAACACAGTACTGGGGTGTGAGTATATCGATAAGACACAGATTGTGTCTAAAAAAAATGTTTCTTTCCCAAGAGGCTTCATATATGACATCCAAAAGTTAATTACCAAAAACCAAAGAGAAAGGAGTCATTTCATTAGGGTATATATAGTCATTTCATAGTCACTTTTATAAGTTACATTAAAAATGTTGAAAATGGGGAAAAGGCAAACCAACTGGGGGGAAACTAGACAAAAAGGGGCAACACTATCTGCTCATGTGCATAAGAAATATAAATTAATAAAAGTGCATGGTGCATTCATTGAAGTGCATACATATTAGGGTCTGAAAAGGACCTCTATAAAGTGTACATATGCTTGAAAGTACAGACATGCATACCGCTTACAAAGAGAAAGATGAAAAAATGCCAGCAACAGAGCAGGAGAGATGCCACCCCTACGATCGTTTCGGCCAACCTTCATCCTGGGGGTGTTCATGTTAATGGTAAATTTTTGTAGAAACTTGCATCATTTCTAGGTGAAAAATGCCAAAATTTTATGAAAAAATTAAAAATTTAGTATTTTTCTAACATTGAAGCTCTCTGCTTGTAAGGAATACAGATATTCCAAATAAATTATATATTGATTCACAAATACAATATGTCTACATTATATTTTCATCATAAATTTGACATGTTTTTACTGTTGGAAAACATCAGAGGGCTTCAAAGTTCAGCAGCAATTTTCCAATTTTTCTCAAAATCTGAATTTTTCAGGGTCCAGTTCAGTTTTGAAGTGGATTTGAAGGGCCTTCATATTAGAAATACCCCATAAATGACCCCATTATAAAAACTGCACCCCTCAAAGTATTCAAAATGACATTCAGAAAGTTTGTTAATCATTTAGGTGTTTCAAAGGAATAGCAGCAAAGTGAAGGAGAAAATTCAAAATCTTCATTTTTTACACTCGCATGTTCTTGTAGACCCAGTTTTCGAATTTTTACAAGAGGTAATAGGAGAAAAAGCCCCCCAAAATTTGTAACCCAATTTATCTCGAGTAAGGAAATACCTCATATATGTATGTCAAGTGTTCGGCAGGCGCAGTAGGGGGCTCAGAAGTGGAGGAGCAACAATGGGATTTTGGAGAGTGAATTTTTCTGAAATGGTATTTGAGGGGCATGTCAATTTTTTTTCACTAAAGTGCAGTTTTTTCCTCAAATTCCCCCCAAAGTTTGTAACCCCATCTCTTCTGAGTATGGAAATACCCCATGTTAGGATGTAAAAATCTCTGTGGGTGAACTACAATGCTCAGAAGAGAAGGAGTCACATTTGGCTTTTGGAAAGCAAATTTTGCTGAAATCGTTTTTGGGGGGCATGTCACATTTAGGAAGCCCCTTTGGTGCCAGTACAGCACAAAAAAAAAAACACAAGGCCTACTATTTTGGAAACTACACCCCTCAAGGAACGTAACAAGCGGTACAGTGAGCCTTAACACCCCACAGGTGATTGACGAACTTTCGTTAAAGTGGGACGTGAAAATGAAAAATTTGATTTTTAACTCTAAAATGCTGGTGTTACCCCAAACTTTTCATTTTCACCAGGAGTAATAGGAGAAAATGCCCCACAAAATTTGTAACCCCATTTCTCTAGAGTAAGGAAATACCTCATATGTGGATGTAAAGTGATCTGCAGGTGCACTAGAGGGATCAGAAGGGAAGGAGCGAGATTGGGCTTTTGGAGAGTGAATTTTGCTGAAATGGTTTTTGGGGGCATGTCGCATTTAGGAAGCCCCCATGGTGCCAGAACAGTAAAAAAAAAAAAAAACACATGGCATACTATTTTGGAAACTACAACCCACACAGAATTTAATAAGGGGTGCAGTGAGCATTTACACCCCACTGGCATTTGACAGATCTTTGGAACAGTAGGCTGTGCAAATGAAAAATTACAGACTGTTGAACAGACTGTTCAAAAAATCTGTCAGACACCTGTAGGGTGTAAAGGCTCACTGCACCCCTTTTTACATTCCGTGAGGGGTGTAGTTTCTAAAATGTAGTCACATGTGGAGGGGGTCCACTGTTCTGGAACCATGGGGCCTTGTAAACACACACAGACTTCAATTCCAGCTTAATTCTCTCAAAAAGCCCAATGGCGCCCCTTCTCTTCTGAGCATTGTAGTTCGCCCACAGAGCACTTTACGTCCATGTATGGGGTATTTATATACTCAGAAGTATATATTGGGGTTACAAATTTTGGGGGGCATTTTTCCTATTACCCCTTGTGAAAATGAAAAATTTGGGGTAAAACCAGCATTTCAGGGAAAAAAAATGTTTAATTTTCATGTCCAAATTTAACGAAAATTTGTCAAAGACCTGTGGGTTGTTAAGGCTCACTATACCCCTTGTTACGTTTCGTGAGGGGTGTAGTTTCCAAAATAGGGTCACATGTGGGTGTTTTTTTTTGCGTTCATGTCAGAACCGCTGCAACGATCAGCCACCCCTGTGCAAATCACCAATTTAGGCCTCAAATATAAATGGCGCTCTCTCACTCCTGAGCCATGTTGTGTGCCCGCAGAGCATTTTACGTACACATATGGGGTATTTCCGTACTCAGAAGAAATTTGCGTTAGAAATTTTGGGGGTCTTTTTCTCCTTTTACCTCTTGTGAAAATGAAAAGTATGGGGCAACACCAGCATGTTAGTGTAAAAATGTAATTTTTTTACACTAACATGCTGGTGTAGCCCCCAACTTTACCTTTTCATAAGGGGTAAAAGGAGAAAAATCCCCCCAAAATTTGAACGCAATTTCTCTTGAGTACGGAAATACCCCATATGTGGCCCTAAAGTGTTTCCTTGAAATATGACAGGGCTCTGAAGTGAGAGAGCGCCATGCGCATTTGAGGCCTAAATAAGGAATTTGCAATAGGGGCGGACCCGGTTACAAGGATGGGGCTTTTCTCCACCAAAACCCTACAGCAGTGTTTCCCAAACAGGGTGCCTCCAGCTGTTGCAAGACTCCCAGCCTGCCAGGACAGTCTATGGCTGTCCCCGGCAATACTGGGAGTTGTGGTTTTGCAACAACTGGAGGCTCCGTTTAGGAAACACTGCCGTATGAGACGTTTTCCATTTTTATTGGGGGGGGGGGGGGGGGGCGTGTAAGGTGGTGTATATGTAGAGTTTTACTTTTTATTATTTGTTAGTGTAGTGTAGTGTTTTTTGGGTACATTCACACAGGCGGGGGTTCACAGTAAGTTTTCCACTGGGAGTTTGAGCTGCGGCATAGAATTGTCTCAAGCCCATAAGGACGTGGTTGGTACCACGAAACATGTAGGGGAGACATAGTTCATTGGTTTTAGCAATTAGCTACTAGTCCCTTATTAGTGGCGCATTGCAGGCGTCCTGTGACAAATACATATCCCACAGAGGATTGAATTACAGTATTACAGGGACTGTACTACTGGTTTTAAGCATTGTATTGAACCTTTTACTGGATACAATAAAAGTGAAGTTTTAATATACCTATAGGTCATTACAAGAGAGGGATATTTTGGTTTAGGGTTTTTTTTACCCCATCACCCTAGGGTGATTGGGGTTTAGTTAATTAGTCTTGGTTACCCCTGTCCCTACTCTGGGCTATTTTGCCACAGCTCAAACTTGTAGAAGGAAACCCACTGTAAACCCACAGTACCCTGTACATTAACATGGGGGGAGGGGGGGCACCCCAAACCTTCAACTGTGGTAAAATTACAACTCTCAGAATGCACTGACAGACCGTACATGCTGGGAGTTGTAGTTTTACAACAGCTGTAGGCACACTGTTGGAGAACCACTGAGTTAGAAACAGACTCTAGCTTAGTGATTCCAAGCCATATGCCTCCAGCTGTTGCAAAACTACAACTCCCAGTGTACACGGTCTCTCAGTGCATTCTGGGAGTTGTAGTTTTGCAACAGCTTGAGGCACACAGGTTGGAATCACTGAATTAGGAAACAGAATGTAGCTCAGTGTTTCCCAACCAGTGTGCCTACAGCTGTTGCAAAACTACAATTCCCAGCATGGCCAGACAGTCAGGGATGCTGGGCGTGAAGTTCTGCAATATCTGACCCTTCAGATGTTGCAGAACTACAACTCCCAGCATGCCTGGACAGTCTGGGCATGCTAGGAGTTGTAGTTATGCAACAACTGGGGAAGAACAGTTTGGAGACCGCTAAGTAGTGGTCTCCAAACTGGAGCCCTCCAGATGTTGCAAAACTACAACTCCAAGCATGCCCAGACTGTCCAGGCATGCTGAGAGTTGTAGTTCTGCAACATCTGAAGGGCCAGATATTGCAGAACTACACGCCAAGCATCCCTGACTGAATTGTAGTTTTGCAACATCTGGAGGGCTACAGTTTGGAGACCACCATATAGTGGTCTCCAAACTGAGACCCTCTACATGTTGCAAAACTACAACTCCCAGCATGCCCAGACAGCCTTTGGCTGTGTGGGGATGCTGGGAGTTGTAGTTTTGCAGCTTTCAGGAGGCCACAAGTTAAGATCACTTACCGCGATCTTCACTGCAGCCTTCTCCACGCCACACTTTCCGGCGCACATCTCCTGCGTCAATACCGCTGCTACAGGATTCCGTCTCTGCCAATCCGGTAAGCTGGCCATGCTCCCCCCTCGCCTCCCGGGTTACCCCCCCCCCCCCCCCCCGCTCTGCCCCAACTTTGATCGGTGGGCAGAGCGGGGAAAATAAACTTTACCCCCCCCGCCCCAACTGCCATTGGTCGTCAGCCTGATCGACCAATGGCAGGGGATAGGAAGGGGTGGCAACAATGCCACCTTGCTCCTATCCTTTAGGATGGTTGCAGCTGTCTCTTACAGCTCCGATCATTCTTATTCTCCAGGCGATCGGGTCGATTGGCCTGGATCATGGCAAATCGCTGGTCTGAATTGACCAGCGATTTGCTGCGATCGTCAACATGGGGGGGGCTGATAGATATCAGCAGTCATCCCCGTCTGATCACCACCCGGCAAGCTGCGGTGATCGGAAATGCTGAAGGCGTACGCCCTTCGTCCTTAAGTACCGGGATGCGGGGGTGTATCCATACGCCCTCTGTCCCCAACAGTTTAAATTTACGGTTACTAAATTTTAAGATTGCAGGCTATGGAAGCATTTCTGTGTACTGTCATTTGCATAAAATTATGCAAATAATTGGTAAGGCACCAATTTTGGAGATGGATAGGAAGGCTGTAGGGGAGGAAGATGCCTCTATTAGGGCACAGTGTCTTATATTGCGCTTTCTTATTTGTACACTTTTTATTTGTACCCATATCACAGTTTTTTTTATTATTGTCTGTGATTTTTTAAGCTTAATCATGAGACTGAAAATGTTTTCTTTATTTAAAGAGTTTATAATACCTTGAGTCATTATTTATGTAGATTTAACAATATTTGTGAATTTAAAAGCATTAGGGTTACAACATTTTGAGATTGTAGGCTATGGTGCAAAGAATTGGTAAGGCGCACATTTTGGAGATGGATAGGAAGGCTTTAGGGAAGGAGGAGGCCTCTGACAACAGTGTCCCATGTTTCGCTGTGCTCTCAATAGGTAATACAGTATTCCCATAGCTCGCTATCTCAACTCAGTTCTATATTGTACAATATGTCTTTGACAGCAGGTGGCAATTTTTTGATGACAAAAAATTCTTAAGAAGGAACTTTGTTGTGCTAATATCTGCAGTAGAGATGAGTGAACTTTTGAAAAGTTCGAGTCGCCAATTTTGCCAAGCTTTTTCAAAATCGTTGGTTTGATTAGGCTTGGATCGACTAATAATATTGACGAATAACCTATTCACAGAGCTAATCCATGTCAAATGCATGACGGTTAAGGCGGTGCTATGACCCAAACATGAAGATGTAACCAATGTTTGCTGAAACCAATATAATATTCATGAATAACATGTAACTCGGCTAATCAATGTCAAATGCCCGCCTTTGTTAAGGCAATGCTATGTCCCAAACAGGAAGATGTAACTGGTTATTGCGGAGTAAAGCGCTTTGCTGTGTTTAGGGCGCTTTGCATATGTATTGCTAACATACAGGTCTATTGCAGCACAGCTTTGCTCCATTCACTGCTTTTTGTGTTTTTTTCTTTTGCATCGGTCTTTAAAAAGGCTTGTTTTGCTTTGTGATACACAATGAGGCTTGTGTATGAATAGACAGGAGGTCCCCCTATGAGGTCGGCAAGCCATGAGAAACCCGTAATTCGGTCGAATCCTTGTATGCCACGATCGGCCCTACTTGGGAATGTTAAAATTAGGATTTCAAAATTTTGAGATTTCAGGCTATGGGAGCCTTTCTGGGTAATGTCATTTGCAATAAATGATGCAAAGAGTTTGTAAGGCACCAACTTTGGAGATGGATAGGAAGGCTGTAGGGGAGGAGGCCTCTATTAGGGCAGAGTGTCTTATGTTTCGCTGTGCTCAAAATATTTAATCCAGTTAGGCTCCCAAAGCCTACTTTGTCACCTTCCTTGTATATAAAGCTATACGTGGGGACGTGGCAATTTTTGGTGATGAAAAAACAGGGAAGAAACAACACAGTTATGATTATAAAAAAGCAAAAAAGCCAGCAAGTAGAAGTAAAACGTCCGTCTTTATTCAGGGTTCTTCCTTAAAAGCCTTCACGGTGGCAGACAAACAGTGAACATATCAAAAATATGAAATATTGCACCAACAGAGGGGGGTCCCAAGCATGGCTGACGCGTTTCTAATCTATCGATCCTTATTCATAGCCTGTAGATCCTCAAATGAGGCACCCTTATATACTCCAGGGCATATTCCCCATTCCCACAGGGAGGGGAGGGACAGGTCCACATCACATGTGCACGTGATTAAAACCAAAACAAAAACATGGGACCAAACACAGATAAATTATTTGGAGACATATCAGTAATGCAATATTATATCTGTTTTGCTATTTAGATCATGGGGTTGATTGCAATTCAAAATATAAATCCACATGATTTCCCTATTGTGGAGGGATCGAATATGGTCACCTCCCCTTTTATTTAGCTTCACCTTCTCAATGCCTGAGAACCTGAGGGAAGTGGTGTCTGAATTATGAAATATTAAAAAATGTTTAGATACGTTAGAAAGAGCCAGCAGCATGTCTAATGTGCTCTTGCATGCGTTTTTTAAGGGACCTTTTGGTGGAACCCACATATGTTAAGTGACATTGTGTGCACATGATTTTATATACAACAAAAGTGCTATCACAGTTTATAAAGTTGTGAATGACATGGCATTTGCCATCCACCGTACCTTCTATTTTCTGGCATTTTTTGGCATTTTTTGGAAATGGGGAATATGCCCTGGAGTATATAAGGGTGCCTCATTTGAGGATCTACAGGCTATGAGTAAGGATCGATAGATCCGAAACGCGTCAGCCATGCTTGGGACCCCCTCTTTTTGTGCAATATTTCATATTTTTGATATGGTCACTGTTTGTCTTCCACCGTGAAGGCTTTTAAGGAAGAACCCTGAATATGTAAAATGTGTAGTTTTGCTATGTGTACATTTGTACCAATAGTGTGCTGTACTTTGCTAGCTATTGTGATAATTTTTTGTATTAGTATTTGTACAGTAATCCCCGACATGCAATGGCCCCGACATATGATCAAATCGACATACGATGGCCTCTCAGAGGCCATCGCATGTCCATGTCAGCATCGACATACGATGCTTTTATATGTCGGGTCCATCGCATTAACTGCTATCCGGCAGCGCAAAATACTTAAGCTGCTGTCGGATAGCAGTGTAATGTGCCACAGCAGGTTCACTTACCTATCCCTGCTGCTCCGGGGTCCGCGCCTCGCTTTCCGGCATCGTTATTACGTAGCTGCGCACGCCGTCCCGGCGCAACAACGTAATAACGTCACCAGAAAGCGAGGCCCGGACACCGGTGAAGATCCGGAAGACGCCGCAGGACCCAGAAGAAGATGCAGGAGCAGCGGGACCCCATCGGGAGCCCCTTAGAGACCATCGGGAGCGGTGAGGACGCGGTCCGGAGCGGCGGGGACAGGTGATTATTTAATGCACTTTTACATTGCACGAATCCCTCAACATACGATGGATTAGACAAACGATGGGTCGTTTGGATCGAATTACCATCCTATGTTGAGGGATCACTGTACCTTTTTTTTTTTAACCCAAATCATAGTTTGTTTTTATTATTGTCCATGATTTTTAACCAAAATCACGAGACTGAAACATTTTTTCTTCACTTCAACAGCATATAACTTCTTGAAACGTTACGTATGTTGATTTGACAAAGTTGGTGAATTTCAAAAATTTGGGTTAAAATTTTTTGAGATTTTAGGCTATGGAAGCATTTCTGTGTACTGTCATTTGCATAAAATGATGCAGAGAATTGGTAAGGCACCAATTTTGGAGATGGATAAGAAGGCTGTAAGGGGAGGAGGAGGCCTCTATTAGTGCACAGTGTCTTACTTTTCTCTGTGCTCCTAATAGATAATACAGTAATGTTCCCTTAGCCAGCTATCTTAACTCAGTTTAACATTGTGCTATTAGTTTTTGACAGGAGGTGGCACTTTTTTTTATTACAAAAGCCTAGTAAGAAGGAACCTTGTTGTTTTTAAATCTTTATGTAAAATTTGTAGTATTGCTATGTGTAAATTTGTACTAATAGTGTGCTGTACTTTGCCAGCTATTGTGATTATTTTTGTATTGCTATTTGTACCTATTTTTTTTAACCCAAATCATAGTTTTTTAAATTATTGTCCATGATTTTTAACCAAAATCACGAGACTGAAACATTTTTTCTTCACTTCAACAGCATATAACTTCTTGAGACGTTATGTATGTTGATTTGAAAAAAAGTTGGTGAATTTGAAAAATTTGGGTTAAAAAAATTTGAGATTGTAGGCTATGGAAGCGTTTCTGTGTATTGTCATTTGCATAAAATGATGCAAAGAATTGGTAAGGCACCAATTTTGGAGATGGATAGGAAGGCTGTAAGGGGAGGAGGAGGCCTCTATTAGGGCACAGTGTCTTACTTTTCGCTGTGCACCTAATAGATAATACAGTAATGTTCCCTTAGCCAGCTATCTTAACTCAGTTTAACATTGTGCTATTAGTTTTTGACAGGGGGTGGCACTTTTTTTTATAACAAAAGCCTAGTAAGAAGGAACCTTGTTGTTTTTAAATCTTTATGTAAAATTTGTAGTATTGCTATGAGTAAATTTGTACCAATAGTGTGCTGTACTTTGTCAGCTATTGTGATTATTTTTGTATTGCTATTTGTATCTTTTTTTTTAACCCAAATCATATTTTTTTTATTATTGTCCATGATTTTTAACCAAAATCACGAGACTGAAACATTTTTTCTAAACTTCAACAGCATCTAACTTCTTGAGACGTTATGTATGTTGCTTTGACAAAATTGGTGAATTTTAAAAATTTGGGTTAAAATTTTTTGAGATTGTAGGCTATGGAAACGTTTCTGTGTACTGTCATTTTCATACAATGATGCAAAGAATTGGTAAGGCACCAAATTTGGAGATGGATAGGAAGGCTGTAGGGGAGGAGGAGGCCTCTATTAGGGCACAATGTCTAACATTTCGCTGTGCTCTTAATAGATAATACAGAAAAGTTCCCATAGCCAGCTATCTTAACTCTGTTTAATATTGTACTATTTGTTTTTGACAGGAGGTGGCAATTATTTTATTACAAAAGCTTAGTAAGTAGGAACTTTGTTGTTTTTAAATCTGTATGTAAAATGTGTAGTTTTGCTATGTGTACATTTGTACCAATAGTGTGCTGTACTTTGCCAGCTATTGTGATTATTTTTTGTATTCCTATTTGTACAGTAATCCCCCGACATCTGATGGCCCCGACATATGATCAAATCGACATACGATGGCCTGTCAGAGGCCATCGCATGTCGATGTCAGCATCGACATACGATGCTTTTATATGTCGGGTCCATCGCATTGACTGCTATCCGCATTGACTGCTAAATGCTTAAGCTGCTGTCGGATAGCAGTGTAATGTGCCCCAGCAGGTTCACTTACCTATCCCTGCTGCTCCGGGTCCTCTCCGGGGTCCGGGCCTCACTTTCCGGCATCGTTATTACGTAGCTGCGCACGCCGTCCCGGCGCAACAACGTAATAACGTCACCAGAAAGCGAGTCCCGAACACCGGTGAAGATCCGGAAGACGCCGCAGGACCCAGAAGAAGATGCCGGAGCAGCGGGACCCCATCGGGAGCCCCTTAGAGACCATCGTGAGCGGTGAGGACACGGTCCGGAGCGGCGGAGACACGTGAGTTTTTAATGTACTTTTGCATTGCACGAATCCCTCAACATACGATGGATTCGACAAACGATGGGTCGTTTGGAACAAATTACCATCCTATGTTGAGGGATCCCTGTACCTTTTTTTTTAACCCAAATCATAGTTTGTTTTTATTATTGTCCATGATTTTTAACCAAAATCACGAGACTGAAACATTTTTTCTTCACTTCAACAGCATATAACTTCTTGAGACGTTATGTATGTTGATTTGACAAAGTTGGTGAATTTCAAAAATTTGGGTTAAAATTTTTTGAGATTTTAGGCTATGGAAGCATTTCTGTGTACTGTCATTTGCATAAAATGATGCAAAGAATTGGTAAGGCACCAATTTTGGAGATGGATAGGAAGGCTGTAGGGGAGGAGGAGGCCTCTATTAGGGCACAGTTTCTAACATTTCGCTGTGCTCTTAATAGATAATACAGAAAAGTTCCCATAGCCAGCTATCTTAACTCTGTTTAATATTGTACTATTTGTTTTTGACAGGAGGTGGCAATTATTTTATTACAAAAGCTTAGTAAGTAGGAACTTTGTTGTTTTTAAATCTGTATGTAAAATGTGTAGTTTTGCTATGTGTACATTTGTACCAATAGTGTGCTGTACTTTGCCAGCTATTGTGATTATTTTTTGTATTCCTATTTGTACAGTAATCCCCCGACATCTGATGGCCCCGACATATGATCAAATCGACATACGATGGCCTGTCAGAGGCCATCGCATGTCGATGTCAGCATCGACATACGATGCTTTTATATGTCGGGTCCATCGCATTGACTGCTATCCGCATTGACTGCTAAATGCTTAAGCTGCTGTCGGATAGCAGTGTAATGTGCCCCAGCAGGTTCACTTACCTATCCCTGCTGCTCCGGGTCCTCTCCGGGGTCCGGGCCTCACTTTCCGGCATCGTTATTACGTAGCTGCGCACGCCGTCCCGGCGCAACAACGTAATAACGTCACCAGAAAGCGAGTCCCGAACACCGGTGAAGATCCGGAAGACGCCGCAGAACCCAGAAGAAGATGCCGGAGCAGCGGGACCCCATCGGGAGCCCCTTAGAGACCATCGTGAGCGGTGAGGACACGGTCCGGAGCGGCGGAGACACGTGAGTTTTTAATGTACTTTTGCATTGCACGAATCCCTCAACATACGATGGATTCGACAAACGATGGGTCGTTTGGAACAAATTACCATCCTATGTTGAGGGATCCCTGTACCTTTTTTTTTAACCCAAATCATAGTTTGTTTTTATTATTGTCCATGATTTTTAACCAAAATCACGAGACTGAAACATTTTTTCTTCACTTCAACAGCATATAACTTCTTGAGACGTTATGTATGTTGATTTGACAAAGTTGGTGAATTTCAAAAATTTGGGTTAAAATTTTTTGAGATTTTAGGCTATGGAAGCATTTCTGTGTACTGTCATTTGCATAAAATGATGCAAAGAATTGGTAAGGCACCAATTTTGGAGATGGATAGGAAGGCTGTAGGGGAGGAGGAGGCCTCTATTAGGGCACAGTTTCTAACATTTCGCTGTGCTCTTAATAGATAATACAGAAAATTTCCCATAGCCAGCTATCTTAACTCTGTTTAATATTGTATTATTTGTTTTTGACAGGAGGTGGCATTTATTTTATTACAAAAGCCTAGTAAGAAGGAACTTTGTTGTTCTTATATCTATATGTGAAATGTGTAGTTTTGCTATGTGTACTTTTATACCAATTGTGGGCTCTACTTGCCAGCTATTTTGATGATTTTTCTGTATTCCTATTTGTACCTTTTTTTAACCCAAATCATAGTTTGTTTTTATTATTGTCCATGATTGTTAACCAAAATCACGAGACTGAAAGATTTTTTCTTCACTTCAACAGCATATAACTCCTTAAGACGTTATGTATATTGATTTGACAAAATTGGTGAATTTTAAAAATTTGGGTTAAAAATGTTTGAGATTGTAGGCTATGCAAGCGTTTCTGTGTACTGTCATTTGCATAAAATGATGCAAAGAATTGGTAAGGCACCAATTTTGGAGATGGATAGGAAGGCTGTAAGGGGAGGAGGAGGCCTCTATTAGGGCACAGTGTCTTACTTTTCGCTGTGCTCTTAATAGATAATACAGTAATGTTTCCATAGCCAGCTATCTTAACTCAGTTTAACATTGTGCTATTAGTTTTTGACAGGAGGTGGCACTTTTTTTTTTATTACAAAAGCCTAGTTAGAAGGAACCTTGTTTTTAAATCTTTATGTAAAATTTGTAGTATTGCTATGTGTAAATTTGTACCAATAGTGTGCTGTACTTTGCCAGCTATTGTGATTATTTTTGTATTGCTATTTGTACCTTATTTTTTTTAACCCAAATCATAGTTTTTTTTAATTATTGTCCATGATTTTTAACCAAAATCACGAGACTGAAACATTTTTTCTTCACTTCAACAGCATATAACTTCTTGAGACGTTATGTATGTTGATTTGAAAAAAAGTTGGTGAATTTGAAAAATTTGAGTTAAAAAAAATTGGAGATTGTAGGCTATGGAAGCGTTTCTGTGTATTGTCATTTGCATAAAATGATGCAAAGAATTGGTAAGGCACCAATTTTGGAGATGGATAGGAAGGCTGTAAGAGGAGGAGGAGGCCTCTATTAGGGCACAGTGTCTTACTTTTCGCTGTGCACCTAATAGATAATACAGTAATGTTCCCTTAGCCAGCTATCTTAACTCAGTTTAACATTGTGCTATTAGTTTTTGACAGGGGGTGGCACTTTTTTTTATTACAAAAGCCTAGTAAGAAGGAACCTTGTTGTTTTTAAATCTTTATGTAAAATTTGTAGTATTGCTATGAGTAAATTTGTACCAATAGTGTGCTGTACTTTGCCAGCTATTGTGATTATTTTTGTATTGCTATTTGTACCTTTTTTTAACCCAAATCATAGTTTTTTTTATTATTGTCCATGATTTTTAACCAAAATCACGAGACTGAAACATTTTTTCTAAACTTCAACAGCATATAACTTCTTGAGACGTTATGTATGTTGATTTGACAAAATTGGTGAATTTTAAAAATTTGGGTTAAAATTTTTTGAGATTGTAGGCTATGGAAACGTTTCTGTGTACTGTCATTTTCATACAATGATGCAAAGAATTTGTAAGGCACCAAATTTGGAGATGGATAGGAAGGCTGTAGGGGAGGAGGAGGCCTCTATTAGGGCACAATGTCTAACATTTCGCTGTGCTCTTAATAGATAATACAGAAAAGTTCCCATAGCCAGCTATCTTAACTTTGTTTAATATTGTACTATTTGTTTTTGACAGGAGGTGGCAATTATTTTATTACAAAAGCCTAGTAAGTAGGAACTTTGTTGTTTTTAAATCTGTATGTAAAATGTGTAGTTTTGCTATGTGTACATTTGTACCAATAGTGTGCTGTACTTTGCCAGCTATTGTGATTATTTTTTGTATTCCTATTTGTACAGTAATCCCCCGACATCTGATGGCCCCGACATATGATCAAATCGACATACAATGGCCTGTCAGAGGCCATCGCATGTCGATGTCAGCATCGACATACAATGCTTTTATATGTCGGGTCCATCGCATTGACTGCTATCCGGCAGCGCAAAATGCTTAAGCTGCTGTCGGATAGCAGTGTAATGTGCCCCAGCAGGTTCACTTACCTATCCCTGCTGCTCCGGGTCCTCTCCGGGATCCGGGCCTCACTTTCCGGCATCGTTATTACGTAGCTGCGCACGCCGTCCCGGCGCAACAACGTAATAACGTCACCAGAAAGCGAGGCCCGGACACCGTTGAAGATCCGGAAGACGCCGCAGGACCCAGAAGAAGATGCCGGAGCAGCGGGACCCCATCGGGAGCCCCTTAGAGACCATCGGGAGCGGTGAGGACGCGGTCCGGAGCGGCGGAGACAGGTGAGTTTTTAATGTACTTTTACATTGCACGAATCCCTCAACATACGATGGATTCGACAAACGATGGGTCGTTTGGAACGAATTACCATCCTATGTTGAGGGATCCCTGTACCTTTTTTTTTTAACCCAAACCATAGTTTGTTTTTATTATTGTCCATGATTTTTAACCAAAATCACGAGACTGAAACATTTTTTCTTCACTTCAACAGCATATAACTTCTTGAGACGTTATGTATGTTGATTTGACAAAGTTGGTGAATTTCAAAAATTTGGGTTAAAATTTTTTGAGATTTTAGGCTATGGAAGCATTTCTGTGTACTGTCATTTGCATAAAATGATGCAAAGAATTGGTAAGGCACCAATTTTGGAGATGGATAGGAAGGCTGTAGGGGAGGAGGAGGCCTCTAATAGGGCACAGTGTCTAACATTTCGCTGTGCTCTTAATAGATAATACAGAAAAGTTCCCATAGCCAGCTATCTTAACTCTGTTTAATATTGTATTATTTGTTTTTGACAGGAGGTGGCAATTATTTTATTACAAAAGCCTAGTAAGAAGGAACTTTGTTGTTCTTATATCTATATGTGAAATGTGTAGTTTTGCTATGTGTACTTTTATACCAATAGTGGGCTCTACTTGCCAGCTATTTTGATGATTTTTCTGTATTCCTATTTGTACCTTTTTTTATCCCAAATCATAGTTTGTTTTTATTATTGTCCATGATTGTTAACCAAAATCACGAGACTGAAAGATTTTTTCTTCACTTCAACAGCATATAACTCCTTAAGACGTTATGTATGTTGATTTGACAAAATTGGTGAATTTTAAAAATTTGGGTTAAAAATGTTTGAGATTGTAGGCTATGCAAGCGTTTCTGTGTACTGTCATTTGCATAAAATGATGCAAAGAATTGGTAAGGCACCAATTTTGGAGATGGATAGGAAGGCTGTAAGGGGAGGAGGAGGCCTCTATTAGGGCACAGTGTCTTACTTTTCGCTGTGCTCTTAATGGATAATACAGTAACGTTTCCATAGCCAGCTATCTTAACTCAGTTTAACATTGTGCTATTAGTTTTTGACAGGAGGTGGCACTTTTTTTTATTACAAAAGCCTAGTAAGAAGGAACCTTGTTGTTTTTAAATCTTTATGTAAAATTTGTAGTATTGCTATGTGTAGATTTGTACCAATAGTGTGCTGTACCTTGCCAGCTATTGTGATTATTTTTGTATTGCTATTTGTACCTTTTTTTTTAACCCAAATCATAGTTTTTTTTAAAATTATTGTCCATGATTTTTAACCAAAATCACGAGACTGAAACATTTTTTCTTCACTTCAACAGCATATAACTTCTTAAGACGTTATGTATGTTGATTTGAAAAAAAGTTGGTGAATTTTAAAAATTTGGGTTAAAAATTTTTGAGATTGTAGGCTATGCAAGCGTTTCTGTGTACTGTCATTTGCATAAAATGATGCAAAGAATTGGTAAGGCACCAATTTTGGAGATGGATTGGAAGGCTGTAAGGGGAGGAGGAGGCCTCTATTAGGGCACAGTGTCTTACTTTTCGCTGTGCTCTGAATAGATAATACAGTAATGTTTCCATAGCCAGCTATCTTAACTCAGTTTAACATTGTGCTATTAGTTTTTGACAGGAGGTGGCACTTTTTTTTTATTACAAAAGCCTAGTTAGAAGGAACCTTGTTTTTAAATCTTTATGTAAAATTTGTAATATTGCTATGTGTAAATTTGTACCAATAGTGTGCTGTACTTTGCCAGCTATTGTGATTATTTTTGTATTGCTATTTGTACCTTATTTTTTTAACCCAAATCATAGTTTTTTTAATTATTGTCCATGATTTTTAACCAAAATCACGAGACTGAAACATTTTTTCTTCACTTCAACAGCATATAACTTCTTGAGACGTTATGTATGTTGATTTGAAAAAAAGTTGGTGAATTTGAAAAATTTGAGTTAAAAAAATTTGAGATTGTAGGCTATGGAAGCGTTTCTGTGTATTGTCATTTGCATAAAATGATGCAAAGAATTGGTAAGGCACCAATTTTGGAGATGGATTGGAAGGCTGTAAGGGGAGGAGGAGGCCTCTATTAGGGCACAGTGTCTTACTTTTCGCTGTGCTCTTAATAGATAATGCAGTAATGTTTCCATAGCCAGCTATCTTAACTCAGTTTAACATTGTGCTATTAGTTTTTGACAGGAGGTGGCACTTTTTTTTTTATTACAAAAGCCTAGTAAGAAGGAACCTTGTTGTTTTTAAATCTTTATGTAAAATTTGTAGTATTGCTATGTGTAAATTTGTACCAATAGTGTGCTGTACTTTGCCAGCTATTGTGATTATTTTTGTATTGCTATTTGTACCTTAATTTTTTTTAACCCAAATCATAGTTTTTTTAATTATTGTCCATGATTTTTAACCAAAATCACGAGACTGAAACATTTTTTCTAAACTTCAACAGCATATAACTTCTTGAGACGTTATGTACGTTGATTTGAAAAAAAGTTGGTGAATTTGAAAAATTTGAGTTAAAAAAATTGGAGATTGTAGGCTATGGAAGCGTTTCTGTGTATTGTCATTTGCATAAAATGATGCAAAGAATTGGTAAGGCACCAATTTTGGAGATGGATAGGAAGGCTGTAAGGGGAGGAGGAGGCCTCTATTGGGGCACATTGTCTTACTTTTCGCTGTGCTCCTAATAGATAATACAGTAATGTTCCCTTAGCCAGCTATCTTAACTCAGTTTAACATTGTGCTATTAGTTTTTGACAGGAGGTGGCACTTTTTTTTAATTACAAAAGCCTAGTAAGAAGGAACCTTGTTGTTTTTAAATCTTTATGTAAAATTTGTAGTATTGCTATGAGTAAATTTGTACCAATAGTGTGCTGTACTTTGCCAGCTTTTGTGATTATTTTTGTATTGCTATTTGTACCTTTTTTTAACCCAAATCATAGTTTTTTTTATTATTGTCCATGATTTTTAACCAAAATCACGAGACTGAAACATTTTTTCTAAACTTCAACAGCATATAACTTTTTGAGACGTTATGTATGTTGATTTGAAAAAAAGTTGGTGAATTTGAAAAATTTGGGTTAAAAAAATTTGAGATTGTAGGCTATGGAAGCGTTTCTGTGTATTGTCATTTGCATAAAATGATGCAAAGAATTGGTAAGGCACCAATTTTGGAGATGGATAGGAAGGCTGTAAGGGGAGGAGGAGGCCTCTATTAGGGCACAGTGTCTTACTTTTCGCTGTGCACCTAATAGATAATACAGTAATGTTCCCTTAGCCAGCTATCTTAACTCAGTTTAACATTGTGCTATTAGTTTAACAGGGGGTGGCACTTTTTTTTATTACAAAAGCCTAGTAAGAAGGAACCTTGTTGTTTTTAAATCTTTATGTAAAATTTGTAGTATTGCTATGAGTAAATTTGTACCAATAGTGTGCTGTACTTTGCCAGCTATTGTGATTATTTTTGTATTGCTATTTGTACCTTTTTTTAACCCAAATCATAGTTTTTTTTATTATTGTCCATGATTTTTAACCAAAATCACGAGACTGAAACATTTTTTCTTCACATCAACAGCATATAACTTCTTGAGACGTTATGTATGTTGATTTGAAAAAAAGTTGGTGAATTTGAAAAATTTGGGTTAAAAAAATTTGAGATTGTAGGCTATGGAAGCGTTTCTGTGTATTGTCATTTGCATAAAATGATGCAAAGAATTGGTAAGGCACCAATTTTGGAGATGGATAGGAAGGCTGTAAGAGGAGGAGGAGGCCTCTATTAGGGCACAGTGTCTTACTTTTCGCTGTGCACCTAATAGATAATACAGTAATGTTCCCTTAGCCAGCTATCTTAACTCAGTTTAACATTGTGCTATTAGTTTTTGACAGGGGGTGGCACTTTTTTTTATTACAAAAGCCTAGTAAGATGGAACCTTGTTGTTTTTAAATCTTTATGTAAAATTTGTAGTATTGCTATGAGTAAATTTGTACCAATAGTGTGCTGTACTTTGCCAGCTATTGTGATTATTTTTGTATTGCTATTTGTACCTTTTTTTTTAACCCAAATCATAGTTTTTTTTATTATTGTCCATGATTTTTAACCAAAATCACGAGACTGAAACATTTTTTCTAAACTTCAACAGCACATAACTTTTTGAGACGTTATGTATGTTGATTTGAAAAAAAGTTGGTGAATTTGAAAAATTTGGGTTAAAAAAATTTGAGATTGTAGGCTATGGAAGCGTTTCTGTGTATTGTCATTTGCATAAAATGATGCAAAGAATTGGTAAGGCACCAATTTTGGAGATGGATAGGAAGGCTGTAAGGGGAAGAGGAGGCCTCTATTAGGGCACAGTGTCTTACTTTTCGCTGTGCACCTAATAGATAATACAGTAATGTTCCCTTAGCCAGCTATCTTAACTCAGTTTAACATTGTGCTATTAGTTTTTGACAGGGGGTGGCACTTTTTTTTATTACAAAAGCCTAGTAAGAAGGAACCTTGTTGTTTTTAAATCTTTATGTAAAATTTGTAGTATTGCTATGAGTAAATTTGTACCAATAGTGTGCTGTACTTTGCCAGCTATTGTGATTATTTTTGTATTGCTATTTGTACCTTTTTTTAACCCAAATCATAGTTTTTTTTATTATTGTCCATGATTTTTAACCAAAATCACGAGACTGAAACATTTTTTCTAAACTTCAACAGCATATAACTTCTTGAGACGTTATGTATGTTGATTTGACAAAATTGGTGAATTTTAAAAATTTGGGTTAAAATTTTTTGAGATTGTAGGCTATGGAAACGTTTCTGTGTACTGTCATTTTCATACAATGATGCAAAGAATTGGTAAGGCACCAAATTTGGAGATGGATAGGAAGGCTGTAGGGGAGGAGGAGGCCTCTATTAGGGCACAATGTCTAACATTTCGCTGTGCTCTTAATAGATAATACAGAAAAGTTCCCATAGCCAGCTATCTTAACTTTGTTTAATATTGTACTATTTGTTTTTGACAGGAGGTGGCAATTATTTTATTACAAAAGCCTAGTAAGTAGGAACTTTGTTGTTTTTAAATCTGTATGTAAAATGTGTAGTTTTGCTATGTGTACATTTGTACCAATAGTGTGCTGTACTTTGCCAGCTATTGTGATTATTTTTTGTATTCCTATTTGTACAGTAATCCCCCGACATCTGATGGCCCCGACATATGATCAAATCGACATACAATGGCCTGTCAGAGGCCATCGCATGTCGATGTCAGCATCGACATACGATGCTTTTATATGTCGGGTCCATCGCATTGACTGCTATCCGGCAGCGCAAAATGCTTAAGCTGCTGTCGGATAGCAGTGTAATGTGCCCCAGCAGGTTCACTTACCTATCCCTGCTGCTCCGGGTCCTCTCCGGGATCCGGGCCTCACTTTCCGGCATCGTTATTACGTAGCTGCGCACGCCGTCCCGGCGCAACAACGTAATAACATCACCAGAAAGCGAGGCCCGGACACCGTTGAAGATCCGGAAGACGCCGCAGGACCCAGAAGAAGATGCCGGAGCAGCGGGACCCCATCGGGAGCCCCTTAGAGACCATCGGGAGCGGTGAGGACGCGGTCCGGAGCGGCGGAGACAGGTGAGTTTTTAATGTACTTTTACATTGCACGAATCCCTCAACATACGATGGATTCGACAAACGATGGGTCGTTTGGAACGAATTACCATCCTATGTTGAGGGATCCCTGTACCTTTTTTTTTAACCCAAACCATAGTTTGTTTTTATTATTGTCCATGATTTTTAACCAAAATCACGAGACTGAAACATTTTTTCTTCACTTCAACAGCATATAACTTCTTGAGACTTCTTGAGTAAGTTGATTTGACAAAGTTGGTGAATTTCAAAAATTTCGGTTAAAATTTTTTGAGATTTTAGGCTATGGAAGCATTTCTGTGTACTGTCATTTGCATAAAATGATGCAAAGAATTGGTAAGGCACCAATTTTGGAGATGGATAGGAAGGCTGTAGGGGAGGAGGAGGCCTCTATTAGGGCACAGTGTCTAACATTTCGCTGTGCTCTTAATAGATAATACAGAAAAGTTCCCATAGCCAGCTATCTTAACTCTGTTTAATATTGTATTATTTGTTTTTGACAGGAGGTGGCAATTATTTTATTACAAAAGCCTAGTAAGAAGGAACTTTGTTGTTCTTATATCTATATGTGAAATGTGTAGTTTTGCTATGTGTACTTTTATACCAATAGTGGGCTCTACTTGCCAGCTATTTTGATGATTTTTCTGTATTCCTATTTGTACCTTTTTTTAACCCAAATCATAGTTTGTTTTTATTATTGTCCATGATTGTTAACCAAAATCACGAGACTGAAAGATTTTTTCTTCACTTCAACAGCATATAACTCCTTAAGACGTTATGTATGTTGATTTGACAAAATTGGTGAATTTTAAAAATTTGGGTTAAAATTTTTTGAGATTGTAGGCTATGCAAGCGTTTCTGTGTACTGTCATTTGCATGAAATGATGCAAAGAATTGGTAAGGCACCAATTTTGGAGATGGATAGGAAGGCTGTAAGGGGAGGAGGAGGCCTCTATTAGGGCACAGTGTCTTACTTTTCGCTGTGCTCTTAATAGATAATACAGTAACGTTTCCATAGCCAGCTATCTTAACTCAGTTTAACATTGTGCTATTAGTTTTTGACAGGAGGTGGCACTTTTTTTTATTACAAAAGCCTAGTAAGAAGGAACCTTGTTGTTTTTAAATCTTTATGTAAAATTTGTAGTATTGCTATGTGTAGATTTGTACCAATAGTGTGCTGTACTTTGCCAGCTATTGTGATTATTTTTGTATTGCTATTTGTACCTTTTTTTTTTTACCCAAATCATAGTTTTTTTTTAAATTATTGTCCATGATTTTTAACCAAAATCACGAGACTGAAACATTTTTTCTTCACTTCAACAGCATATAACTTCTTAAGACGTTATGTATGTTGATTTGAAAAAAAGTTGGTGAATTTTAAAAATTTGGATTAAAAATTTTTGAGATTATAGGCTATGCAAGCGTTTCTGTGTACTGTCATTTGCATAAAATGATGCAAAGAATTGGTAAGGCACCAATTTTGGAGATGGATTGGAAGGCTGTAAGGGGAGGAGGAGGCCTCTATTAGGGCACAGTGTCTTACTTTTCGCTGTGCTCTTAATAGATAATACAGTAATGTTTCCATAGCCAGCTATCTTAACTCAGTTTAACATTGTGCTATTAGTTTTTGACAGGAGGTGGCACTTTTTTTATTACAAAAGCCTAGTTAGAAGGAACCTTGTTTTTAAATCTTTATGTAAAATTTGTAGTATTGCTATATGTAAATTTGTACCAATAGTGTGCTGTACTTTGCCAGCTATTGTGATTATTTTTGTATTGCTATTTGTACCTTATCTTTTTTTAACCCAAATCATAGTTTTTTTTTTAATTATTGTCCATGATTTTTAACCAAAATCACGAGACTGAAACATTTTTTCTTCACTTCAACAGCATATAACTTCTTGAGACGTTATGTATGTTGATTTGAAAAAAAGTTGGTGAATTTGAAAAATTTGAGTTAAAAAAATTTGAGATTGTAGGCTATGGAAGCGTTTCTGTGTATTGTCATTTGCATAAAATGATGCAAAGAATTGGTAAGGCACCAATTTTGGAGATGGATTGGAAGGCTGTAAGGGGAGGAGGAGGCCTCTATTAGGGCACAGTGTCTTACTTTTCGCTGTGCTCTTAATAGATAATGCAGTAATGTTTCCATAGCCAGCTATCTTAACTCAGTTTAACATTGTGCTATTAGTTTTTGACAGGAGGTGGCACTTTTTTTTTTATTACAAAAGCCTAGTAAGAAGAAACCTTGTTTTTAAATCTTCATGTAAAATTTGTAGTATTACTATGTGTAAATTTGTACCAATAGTGTGCTGTACTTTGCCAGCTATTGTGATTATTTTTGTATTGCTATTTGTACCTTTTTTTAACCCAAATCATAGTTTTTTTTATTTTTGTCCATGATTTTTAACCAAAATCACGAGACTGAAACATTTTTTCTAAACTTCAACAGCATATAACTTTTTGAGACGTTATGTATGTTGATTTGAAAAAAAGTTGGTGAATTTGAAAAATTTGGGTTAAAAAAATTTGAGATTGTAGGCTATGGAAGCGTTTCTGTGTATTGTCATTTGCATAAAATGATGCAAAGAATTGGTAAGGCACCAATTTTGGAGATGGATAGGAAGGCTGTAAGGGGAGGAGGAGGCCTCTATTAGGGCACAGTGTCTTACTTTTCGCTGTGCACCTAATAGATAATACAGTAATGTTCCCTTAGCCAGCTATCTTAACTCAGTTTAACATTGTGCTATTAATTTTTGACAGGGGGTGGCACTTTTTTTATTACAAAAGCCTAGTAAGAAGGAACCTTGTTGTTTTTAAATCTTTATGTAAAATTTGTAGTATTGCTATGAGTAAATTTGTACCAATAGTGTGCTGTACTTTGCCAGCTATTGTGATTATTTTTGTATTGCTATTTGTACCTTTTTTTTAACCCAAATCATAGTTTTTTTTATTATTGTCCATGATTTTTAACCAAAATCACGAGACTGAAACATTTTTTCTAAACTTCAACAGCATATAACTTCTTGAGACGTTATGTATGTTGATTCGACAAAATTGGTGAATTTTAAAAATTTGGGTTAAAATTTTTTGAGATTGTAGGCTATGGAAACGTTTCTGTGTACTGTCATTTTCATACAATGATGCAAAGAATTGGTAAGGCACCAAATTTGGAGATGGATAGGAAGGCTGTAGGGGAGGAGGAGGCCTCTATTAGGGCACAATGTCTAACATTTCGCTGTGCTCTTAATAGATAATACAGAAAAGTTCCCATAGCCAGCTATCTTAACTTTGTTTAATATTGTACTATTTGTTTTTGACAGGAGGTGGCAATTATTTTATTACAAAAGCCTAGTAAGTAGGAACTTTGTTGTTTTTAAATCTGTATGTAAAATGTGTAGTTTTGCTATGTGTACATTTGTACCAATAGTGTGCTGTACTTTGCCAGCTATTGTGATTATTTTTTGTATTCCTATTTGTACAGTAATCCCCCGACATCTGATGGCCCCGACATATGATCAAATCGACATACGATGGCCTGTCAGAGGCCATCGCATGTCGATGTCAGCATCGACATACGATGCTTTTATATGTCGGGTCCATCGCATTGACTGCTATCCGGCTGCGCAAAATGCTTAAGCTGCTGTCGGATAGCAGTGTAATGTGCCCCAGCAGGTTCACTTACCTATCCCTGCTGCTCCGGGTCCTCTCCGGGATCCGGGCCTCACTTTCCGGCATCGTTATTACGTAGCTGCGCAAGCCGTCCCGGCGCAACAACGTAATAACGTCACCAGAAAGCGAGGCCCGGACACTGTTGAAGATCCGGAAGATGCCGCAGGACCCAGAAGAAGATGCCGGGGCAGCGGGACCCCATCGGGAGCCCCTTAGAGTCCATCGGGAGCGGTGAGGACGTGGTCCGGAGCGGCGGAGACAGGTGAGTTTTTAATGTACTTTTACATTGCACGAATCCCTCAACATACGATGGATTCGACAAACGATGGGTCGTTTGGAACGAATTACCATCCTATGTTGAGGGATCCCTGTACCTTTTTTTTTAACCCAAACCATAGTTTGTTTTTATTATTGTCCATGATTTTTAACCAAAATCACGAGACTGAAACATTTTTTCTTCACTTCAACAGCATATAACTTCTTGAGACGTTATGTATGTTGATTTGACAAAATTGGTGAATTTTAAAAATTTGGGTTAAAATTTTTTGAGATTGTAGGCTATGCAAGCGTTTCTGTGTACTGTCATTTGCATGAAATGATGCAAAGAATTGGTAAGGCACCAATTTTGGAGATGGATAGGAAGGCTGTAAGGGGAGGAGGAGGCCTCTATTAGGGCACAGTGTCTTACTTTTCGCTGTGCTCTTAATAGATAATAAAGTAACGTTTCCATAGCCAGCTATCTTAACTCAGTTTAACATTGTGCTATTAGTTTTTGACAGGAGGTGGCACTTTTTTTTATTACAAAAGCCTAGTAAGAAGGAACCTTGTTGTTTTTAAATCTTTATGTAAAATTTGTAGTATTGCTATCTGTAGATTTGTACCAATAGTGTGCTGTACTTTGCCAGCTATTGTGATTATTTTTGTATTGCTATTTGTACCTTTTTTTTTTAACCCAAATCATAGTTTTTTTTAAAATTATTGTCCATGATTTTTAACCAAAATCACGAGACTGAAACATTTTTTCTTCACTTCAACAGCATATAACTTCTTAAGACGTTATGTATGTTGATTTGAAAAAAAGTTGGTGAATTTTAAAAATTTGGATAAAATTTTTTTGAGATTATAGGCTATGCAAGCGTTTCTGTGTACTGTCATTTGCATAAAATGATGCAAAGAATTGGTAAGGCACCAATTTTGGAGATGGATTGGAAGGCTGTAAGGGGAGGAGGAGGCCTCTATTAGGGCACAGTGTCTTACTTTTCGCTGTGCTCTTAATAGATAATACAGTAATGTTTCCATAGCCAGCTATCTTAACTCAGTTTAACATTGTGCTATTAGTTTTTGACAGGAGGTGGCACTTTTTTTTTTATTACAAAAGCCTAGTTAGAAGGAACCTTGTTTTTAAATCTTTATGTAAAATTTGTTGTATTGCTATGTGTAAATTTGTACCAATAGTGTGCTGTACTTTGCCAGCTATTGTGATTATTTTTGTATTGCTATTTGTACCTTATTTTTTTTAACCCAAATCATAGTTTTTTTTAAAATTATTGTCCATGATTTTTAACCAAAATCACGAGACTGAAACATTTTTTCTTCACTTCAACAGCATATAACTTCTTGAGACGTTATGTATGTTGATTTGAAAAAACGTTGGTGAATTTGAAAAATTTGAGTTAAAAAAATTTGAGATTGTAAGCTATGGAAGCGTTTCTGTGTATTGTCATTTGCATAAAATGATGCAAAGAATTGGTAAGGCACCAATTTTGGAGATGGATTGGAAGGCTGTAAGGGGAGGAGGAGGCCTCTATTAGGGCACAGTGTCTTACTTTTCGCTGTGCTCTTAATAGATAATGCAGTAATGTTTCCATAGCCAGCTATCTTAACTCAGTTTAACATTGTGCTATTAGTTTTTGACAGGAGGTGGCACTTTTTTTTTTATTACAAAAGCCTAGTAAGAAGGAACCTTGTTTTTAAATCTTTATGTAAAATTTGTAGTATTGCTATGTGTAAATTTGTACCAATAGTGTGCTGTACTTTGCCAGCTATTGTGATTATTTTTGTATTGCTATTTGTACCTTTTTTTAACCCAAATCATAGTTTTTTTTATTATTGTCCATGATTTTTAACCAAAATCACGAGACTGAAACATTTTTTCTAAACTTCAACAGCATATAACTTTTTGAGACGTTATGTATGTTGATTTGAAAAAAAGTTGGTGAATTTGAAAAATTTGGGTTAAAAAAATTTGAGATTGTAGGCTATGGAAGCGTTTCTGTGTATTGTAATTTGCATAAAATGATGCAAAGAATTGGTAAGGCACCAATTTTGGAGATGGATAGGAAGGCTGTAAGGGGAGGAGGAGGCCTCTATTAGGGCACAGTGTCTTACTTTTTGCTGTGCACCTAATAGATAATACAGTAATGTTCCCTTAGCCAGCTATCTTAACTCAGTTTAACATTGTGCTATTAGTTTTTGACAGGGGGTGGCACTTTTTTTTATTACAAAAGCCTAGTAAGAAGGAACCTTGTTGTTTTTAAATCTTTATGTAAAATTTGTAGTATTGCTATGAGTAAATTTGTACCAATAGTGTGCTGTACTTTGCCAGCTATTGTGATTATTTTTGTATTGCTATTTGTACCTTTTTTTTAACCCAAATCATAGTTTTTTTTATTATTGTCCATGATTTTTAACCAAAATCACGAGACTGAAACATTTTTTCTAAACTTCAACAGCATATAACTTCTTGAGACGTTATGTATGTTGATTCGACAAAATTGGTGAATTTTAAAAATTTGGGTTAAAATTTTTTGAGATTGTAGGCTATGGAAACGTTTCTGTGTACTGTCATTTTCATACAATGATGCAAAGAATAGGTAAGGCACCAAATTTGGAGATGGATAGGAAGGCTGTAGGGGAGGAGGAGGCCTCTATTAGGGCACAATGTCTAACATTTCGCTGTGCTCTTAATAGGTAATACAGAAAAGTTCCCATAGCCAGCTATCTTAACTTTGTTTAATATTGTACTATTTGTTTTTGACAGGAGGTGGCAATTATTTTATTACAAAAGCCTAGTAAGTAGGAACTTTGTTGTTTTTAAATCTGTATGTAAAATGTGTAGTTTTGCTATGTGTACATTTGTACCAATAGTGTGCTGTACTTTGCCAGCTATTGTGATTATTTTTTGTATTCCTATTTGTACAGTAATCCCCCGACATCTGATGGCCCCGACATATGATCAAATCGACATACGATGGCCTGTCAGAGGCCATCGCATGTCGATGTCAGCATCGACATACGATGCTTTTATATGTCGGGTCCATCGCATTGACTGCTATCCGGCAGCGCAAAATGCTTAAGCTGCTGTCGGATAGCAGTGTAATGTGCCCCAGCAGGTTCACTTACCTATCCCTGCTGCTCCGGGTCCTCTCCGGGATCCGGGCCTCACCTTCCGGCATCGTTATTACGTAGCTGCGCAAGCCGTCCCGGCGCAACAACGTAATAACGTCACCAGAAAGCGAGGCCCGGACACCGTTGAAGATCCGGAAGACGCCGCAGGACCCAGAAGAAGATGCCGGAGCAGCGGGACCCCATCGGGAGCCCCTTAGAGACCATCGGGAGCGGTGAGGACGCGGTCCGGAGCGGCGGAGACAGGTGAGTTTTTAATGTACTTTTACATTGCACGAATCCCTCAACATACGATGGATTCGACAAACGATGGGTCGTTTGGAACGAATTACCATCCTATGTTCAGGGATCCCTGTACCTTTTTTTTTAACCCAAACCATAGTTTGTTTTTATTATTGTCCATGATTTTTAACCAAAATCACGAGACTGAAACATTTTTTCTAAACTTCAACAGCATATAACTTCTTGAGACGTTATGTATGTTGATTCGACAAAATTGGTGAATTTTAAAAATTTGGGTTAAAATTTTTTGAGATTGTAGGCTATGGAAACGTTTCTGTGTACTGTCATTTTCATACAATGATGCAAAGAATAGGTAAGGCACCAAATTTGGAGATGGATAGGAAGGCTGTAGGGGAGGAGGAGGCCTCTATTAGGGCACAATGTCTAACATTTCGCTGTGCTCTTAATAGGTAATACAGAAAAGTTCCCATAGCCAGCTATCTTAACTTTGTTTAATATTGTACTATTTGTTTTTGACAGGAGGTGGCAATTATTTTATTACAAAAGCCTAGTAAGTAGGAACTTTGTTGTTTTTAAATCTGTATGTAAAATGTGTAGTTTTGCTATGTGTACATTTGTACCAATAGTGTGCTGTACTTTGCCAGCTATTGTGATTATTTTTTGTATTCCTATTTGTACAGTAATCCCCCGACATCTGATGGCCCCGACATATGATCAAATCGACATACGATGGCCTGTCAGAGGCCATCGCATGTCGATGTCAGCATCGACATACGATGCTTTTATATGTCGGGTCCATCGCATTGACTGCTATCCGGCAGCGCAAAATGCTTAAGCTGCTGTCGGATAGCAGTGTAATGTGCCCCAGCAGGTTCACTTACCTATCCCTGCTGCTCCGGGTCCTCTCCGGGATCCGGGCCTCACTTTCCGGCATCGTTATTACGTAGCTGCGCACGCCGTCCCGGCGCAACAACGTAATAACGTCACCAGAAAGCGAGGCCCGGACACCGTTGAAGATCTGGAAGACGCCGCAGGACCCAGAAGAAGATGCCGGAGCAGCGGGACCCCATCGGGATTCCCTTAGAGACCATCGGGAGCGGTGAGGACGCGGTCCGGAGCGGCGGAGACAGGTGAGTTTTTAATGTACTTTTACATTGCACGAATCCCTCAACATACGATGGATTCGACAAACGATGGGTCGTTTGGAACGAATTACCATCCTATGTTCAGGGATCCCTGTACCTTTTTTTTTAACCCAAACCATAGTTTGTTTTTATTATTGTCCATGATTTTTAACCAAAATCACGAGACTGAAACATTTTTTCTTCACTTCAACAGCATATAACTTCTTGAGACGTTATGTATGTTGATTTGACAAAGTTGGTGAATTTCAAAAATTTGGGTTAACATTTTTTGAGATTTTAGGCTATGGAAGTATTTCTGTGTACTGTCATTTGCATAAAATGATGCAAAGAATTGGTAAGGCACCAATTTTGGAGATGGATAGGAAGGCTGTAGGGGAGGAGGAGGCCTCTATTAGGGCACAGTGTCTAACATTTCGCTGTGCTCTTAATAGATAATACAGAAAAGTTCCCATAGCCAGCTATCTTAACTCTGTTTAATATTGTATTATTTGTTTTTGACAGGAGGTGGCAATTATTTTATTACAAAAGCCTAGTAAGAAGGAACTTTGTTGTTCTTATATCTATATGTGAAATGTGTAGTTTTGCTATGTGTACTTTTATACCAATAGTGGGCTCTACTTGCCAGCTATTTTGATGATTTTTCTGTATTCCTATTTGTACCTTTTTTTAACCCAAATCATAGTTTGTTTTTATTATTGTCCATGATTGTTAACCAAAATCACGAGACTGAAAGATTTTTTCTTCACTTCAACAGCATATAACTCCTTAAGACGTTATGTATGTTGATTTGACAAAATTGGTGAATTTTAAAAATTTGGGTTAAAATTTTTTGAGATTGTAGGCTATGCAAGCGTTTCTGTGTACTGTCATTTGCATGAAATGATGCAAAGAATTGGTAAGGCACCAATTTTGGAGATGGATAGGAAGGCTGTAAGGGGAGGAGGAGGCCTCTATTAGGGCACAGTGTCTTACTTTTCGCTGTGCTCTTAATAGATAATACAGTAACGTTTCCATAGCCAGCTATCTTAACTCAGTTTAACATTGTGCTATTAGTTTTTGACAGGAGGTGGCACTTTTTTTTTTTTATTACAAAAGCCTAGTAAGAAGGAACCTTGTTTTTTTTAAATCTTTATGTAAAATTTGTAGTATTGCTATGTGTAAATTTGTACCAATAGTGTGCTGTACTTTGCCAGCTATTGTGATTATTTTTGTATTGCTATTTGTACCTTTTTTTTTAACCCAAATCATAGTTTTTTTTTAATTATTGTCCATGATTTTTAACCAAAATCACGAGACTGAAACATTTTTTCTTCACTTCAACAGCATATAACTTCTTAAGACGTTATGTATGTTGATTTGAAAAAAGTTGGTGAATTTTAAAAATTTGGGTTAAAAATTTTTGAGATTATAGGCTATGCAAGCGTTTCTGTGTACTGTCATTTGCATAAAATGATGCAAAGAATTGGTAAGGCACCAATTTTGGAGAAGGATTGGAAGGCTGTAAGGGGAGGAGGAGGCCTCTATTAGGGCACAGTGTCTTACTTTTCGCTGTGCTCTTAATAGATAATACAGTAATGTTTCCATAGCCAGCTATCTTAACTCAGTTTAACATTGTGCTATTAGTTTTTGACAGGAGGTGGCACTTTTTTTTATTACAAAAGCCTAGTTAGAAGGAACCTTGTTTTTAAATCTTTATGTAAAATTTGTAGTATTGCTATGTGTAAATTTGTACCAATAGTGTGCTGTACTTTGCCAGCTATTGTGATTATTTTTGTATTGCTATTTGTACCTTATTTTTTTTAACCCAAATCATAGTTTTTTTTTTAATTATTGTCCATGATTTTTAACCAAAATCACGAGACTGAAACATTTTTTCTTCACTTCAACAGCATATAACTTCTTGAGACGTTATGTATGTTGATTTGAAAAAAAGTTGGTGAATTTGAAAAATTTGAGTTAAAAAAATTTGAGATTGTAGGCTATGGAAGCGTTTCTGTGTATTGTCATTTGCATAAAATGATGCAAAGAATTGGTAAGGCACCAATTTTGGAGATGGATTGGAAGGCTGTAAGGGGAGGAGGAGGCCTCTATTAGGGCACAGTGTCTTACTTTTCGCTGTGCTCTTAATAGATAATGCAGTAATGTTTCCATAGCCAGCTATCTTAACTCAGTTTAACATTGTGCTATTAGTTTTTGACAGGAGGTGGCACTTTTTTTTTTATTACAAAAGCCTAGTAAGAAGGAACCTTGTTTTTAAATCTTTATGTAAAATTTGTAGTATTGCTATGTGTAAATTTGTACCAATAGTGTGCTGTACTTTGCCAGCTATTGTGATTATTTTTGTATTGCTATTTGTACCTTTTTTTAACCCAAATCATAGTTTTTTTTATTATTGTCCATGATTTTTAACCAAAATCACGAGACTGAAACATTTTTTCTAAACTTCAACAGCATATAACTTTTTGAGACGTTAGTATGTTGATTTGAAAAAAAGTTGGTGAATTTGAAAAATTTGGGTTAAAAAAATTTGAGATTGTAGGCTATGGAAGCGTTTCTGTGTATTGTCATTTGCATAAAATGATGCAAAGAATTGGTAAGGCACCAATTTTGGAGATGGATAGGAAGGCTGTAAGGGGAGGAGGAGGCCTCTATTAGGGCACAGTGTCTTACTTTTCGCTGTGCACCTAATAGATAATACAGTAATGTTCCCTTAGCCAGCTATCTTAACTCAGTTTAACATTGTGCTATTAGTTTTTGACAGGGGGTGGCACTTTTTTTATTACAAAAGCCTAGTAAGAAGGAACCTTGTTGTTTTTAAATCTTTATATAAAATTTGTAGTATTGCTATGAGTAAATTTGTACCAATAGTGTGCTGTACTTTGCCAGCTATTGTGATTATTTTTGTATTGCTATTTGTACCTTTTTTTTAACCCAAATCATAAATTTTTTTTTTATTATTGTCCATGATTTTTAACCAAAATCACGAGACTGAAACATTTTTTCTAAACTTCAACAGCATATAACTTCTTGAGACGTTATGTATGTTGATTCGACAAAATTGGTGAATTTTAAAAATTTGGGTTAAAATTTTTTGAGATTGTAGGCTATGGAAACGTTTCTGTGTACTGTCATTTTCATACAATGATGCAAAGAAAAGGTAAGGCACCAAATTTGGAGATGGATAGGAAGGCTGTAGGGGAGGAGGAGGCCTCTATTAGGGCACAATGTCTAACATTTCGCTGTGCTCTTAATAGGTAATACAGAAAAGTTCCCATAGCCAGCTATCTTAACTTTGTTTAATATTGTACTATTTGTTTTTGACAGGAGGTGGCAATTATTTTATTACAAAAGCCTAGTAAGTAGGAACTTTGTTGTTTTTAAATCTGTATGTAAAATGTGTAGTTTTGCTATGTGTACATTTGTACCAATAGTGTGCTGTACTTTGCCAGCTATTGTGATTATTTTTTGTATTCCTATTTGTACAGTAATCCCCCGACATCTGATGGCCCCGACATATGATCAAATCGACATACGATGGCCTGTCAGAGGCCATCGCATGTCGATGTCAGCATCGACATACGATGCTTTTATATGTCGGGTCCATCGCATTGACTGCTATCCGGCAGCGCAAAATGCTTAAGCTGCTGTCGGATAGCAGTGTAATGTGCCCCAGCAGGTTCACTTACCTATCCCTGCTGCTCCGGGTCCTCTCCGGGATCCGGGCCTCACCTTCCGGCATCGTTATTACGTAGCTGCGCAAGCCGTCCCGGCGCAACAACGTAATAACGTCACCAGAAAGCGAGGCCCGGACACCGTTGAAGATCCGGAAGACGCCGCAGGACCCAGAAGAAGATGCCGGAGCAGCGGGACCCCATCGGGAGCCCCTTAGAGACCATCGGGAGCGGTGAGGACGCGGTCCGGAGCGGCGGAGACAGGTGAGTTTTTAATGTACTTTTACATTGCACGAATCCCTCAACATACGATGGATTCGACAAACGATGGGTCGTTTGGAACGAATTACCATCCTATGTTCAGGGATCCCTGTACCTTTTTTTTTAACCCAAACCATAGTTTGTTTTTATTATTGTCCATGATTTTTAACCAAAATCACGAGACTGAAACATTTTTTCTTCACTTCAACAGCATATAACTTCTTGAGACGTTATGTATGTTGATTTGACAAAGTTGGTGAATTTCAAAAATTTGGGTTAAAATTTTTTGAGATTTTAGGCTATGGAAGCATTTCTGTGTACTGTCATTTGCATAAAATGATGCAAAGAATTGGTAAGGCACCAATTTTGGAGATGGATAGGAAGGCTGTAGGGGAGGAGGAGGCCTCTATTAGGGCACAGTGTCTAACATTTCGCTGTGCTCTTAATAGATAATACAGAAAAGTTCCCATAGCCAGCTATCTTAACTCTGTTTAATATTGTATTATTTGTTTTTGACAGGAGGTGGCAATTATTTTATTACAAAAGCCTAGTAAGAAGGAACTTTGTTGTTCTTATATCTATATGTGAAATGTGTAGTTTTGCTATGTGTACTTTTATACCAATAGTGGGCTCTACTTGCCAGCTATTTTGATGATTTTTCTGTATTCCTATTTGTACCTTTTTTTAACCCAAATCATAGTTTGTTTTTATTATTGTCCATGATTGTTAACCAAAATCACGAGACTGAAAGATTTTTTCTTCACTTCAACAGCATATAACTCCTTAAGACGTTATGTATGTTGATTTGACAAAATTGGTGAATTTTAAAAATTTGGGTTAAAATTTTTTGAGATTGTAGGCTATGCAAGCGTTTCTGTGTACTGTCATTTGCATGAAATGATGCAAAGAATTGGTAAGGCACCAATTTTGGAGATGGATAGGAAGGCTGTAAGGGGAGGAGGAGGCCTCTATTAGGGCACAGTGTCTTACTTTTCGCTGTGCTCTTAATAGATAATACAGTAACGTTTCCATAGCCAGCTATCTTAACTCAGTTTAACATTGTGCTATTAGTTTTTGACAGGAGGTGGCACTTTTTTTTTTTTATTACAAAAGCCTAGTAAGAAGGAACCTTGTTTTTTTTAAATCTTTATGTAAAATTTGTAGTATTGCTATGTGTAAATTTGTACCAATAGTGTGCTGTACTTTGCCAGCTATTGTGATTATTTTTGTATTGCTATTTGTACCTTTTTTTTTAACCCAAATCATAGTTTTTTTTTAATTATTGTCCATGATTTTTAACCAAAATCACGAGACTGAAACATTTTTTCTTCACTTCAACAGCATATAACTTCTTAAGACGTTATGTATGTTGATTTGAAAAAAGTTGGTGAATTTTAAAAATTTGGGTTAAAAATTTTTGAGATTATAGGCTATGCAAGCGTTTCTGTGTACTGTCATTTGCATAAAATGATGCAAAGAATTGGTAAGGCACCAATTTTGGAGAAGGATTGGAAGGCTGTAAGGGGAGGAGGAGGCCTCTATTAGGGCACAGTGTCTTACTTTTCGCTGTGCTCTTAATAGATAATACAGTAATGTTTCCATAGCCAGCTATCTTAACTCAGTTTAACATTGTGCTATTAGTTTTTGACAGGAGGTGGCACTTTTTTTTATTACAAAAGCCTAGTTAGAAGGAACCTTGTTTTTAAATCTTTATGTAAAATTTGTAGTATTGCTATGTGTAAATTTGTACCAATAGTGTGCTGTACTTTGCCAGCTATTGTGATTATTTTTGTATTGCTATTTGTACCTTATTTTTTTTAACCCAAATCATAGTTTTTTTTTTAATTATTGTCCATGATTTTTAACCAAAATCACGAGACTGAAACATTTTTTCTTCACTTCAACAGCATATAACTTCTTGAGACGTTATGTATGTTGATTTGAAAAAAAGTTGGTGAATTTGAAAAATTTGAGTTAAAAAAATTTGAGATTGTAGGCTATGGAAGCGTTTCTGTGTATTGTCATTTGCATAAAATGATGCAAAGAATTGGTAAGGCACCAATTTTGGAGATGGATTGGAAGGCTGTAAGGGGAGGAGGAGGCCTCTATTAGGGCACAGTGTCTTACTTTTCGCTGTGCTCTTAATAGATAATGCAGTAATGTTTCCATAGCCAGCTATCTTAACTCAGTTTAACATTGTGCTATTAGTTTTTGACAGGAGGTGGCACTTTTTTTTTTATTACAAAAGCCTAGTAAGAAGGAACCTTGTTTTTAAATCTTTATGTAAAATTTGTAGTATTGCTATGTGTAAATTTGTACCAATAGTGTGCTGTACTTTGCCAGCTATTGTGATTATTTTTGTATTGCTATTTGTACCTTTTTTTAACCCAAATCATAGTTTTTTTTATTATTGTCCATGATTTTTAACCAAAATCACGAGACTGAAACATTTTTTCTAAACTTCAACAGCATATAACTTTTTGAGACGTTAGTATGTTGATTTGAAAAAAAGTTGGTGAATTTGAAAAATTTGGGTTAAAAAAATTTGAGATTGTAGGCTATGGAAGCGTTTCTGTGTATTGTCATTTGCATAAAATGATGCAAAGAATTGGTAAGGCACCAATTTTGGAGATGGATAGGAAGGCTGTAAGGGGAGGAGGAGGCCTCTATTAGGGCACAGTGTCTTACTTTTCGCTGTGCACCTAATAGATAATACAGTAATGTTCCCTTAGCCAGCTATCTTAACTCAGTTTAACATTGTGCTATTAGTTTTTGACAGGGGGTGGCACTTTTTTTATTACAAAAGCCTAGTAAGAAGGAACCTTGTTGTTTTTAAATCTTTATATAAAATTTGTAGTATTGCTATGAGTAAATTTGTACCAATAGTGTGCTGTACTTTGCCAGCTATTGTGATTATTTTTGTATTGCTATTTGTACCTTTTTTTTAACCCAAATCATAAATTTTTTTTTTATTATTGTCCATGATTTTTAACCAAAATCACGAGACTGAAACATTTTTTCTAAACTTCAACAGCATATAACTTCTTGAGACGTTATGTATGTTGATTCGACAAAATTGGTGAATTTTAAAAATTTGGGTTAAAATTTTTTGAGATTGTAGGCTATGGAAACGTTTCTGTGTACTGTCATTTTCATACAATGATGCAAAGAAAAGGTAAGGCACCAAATTTGGAGATGGATAGGAAGGCTGTAGGGGAGGAGGAGGCCTCTATTAGGGCACAATGTCTAACATTTCGCTGTGCTCTTAATAGGTAATACAGAAAAGTTCCCATAGCCAGCTATCTTAACTTTGTTTAATATTGTACTATTTGTTTTTGACAGGAGGTGGCAATTATTTTATTACAAAAGCCTAGTAAGTAGGAACTTTGTTGTTTTTAAATCTGTATGTAAAATGTGTAGTTTTGCTATGTGTACATTTGTACCAATAGTGTGCTGTACTTTGCCAGCTATTGTGATTATTTTTTGTATTCCTATTTGTACAGTAATCCCCCGACATCTGATGGCCCCGACATATGATCAAATCGACATACGATGGCCTGTCAGAGGCCATCGCATGTCGATGTCAGCATCGACATACGATGCTTTTATATGTCGGGTCCATCGCATTGACTGCTATCCGGCAGCGCAAAATGCTTAAGCTGCTGTCGGATAGCAGTGTAATGTGCCCCAGCAGGTTCACTTACCTATCCCTGCTGCTCCGGGTCCTCTCCGGGATCCGGGCCTCACCTTCCGGCATCGTTATTACGTAGCTGCGCAAGCCGTCCCGGCGCAACAACGTAATAACGTCACCAGAAAGCGAGGCCCGGACACCGTTGAAGATCCGGAAGACGCCGCAGGACCCAGAAGAAGATGCCGGAGCAGCGGGACCCCATCGGGAGCCCCTTAGAGACCATCGGGAGCGGTGAGGACGCGGTCCGGAGCGGCGGAGACAGGTGAGTTTTTAATGTACTTTTACATTGCACGAATCCCTCAACATACGATGGATTCGACAAACGATGGGTCGTTTGGAACGAATTACCATCCTATGTTCAGGGATCCCTGTACCTTTTTTTTTAACCCAAACCATAGTTTGTTTTTATTATTGTCCATGATTTTTAACCAAAATCACGAGACTGAAACATTTTTTCTTCACTTCAACAGCATATAACTTCTTGAGACGTTATGTATGTTGATTTGACAAAGTTGGTGAATTTCAAAAATTTGGGTTAAAATTTTTTGAGATTTTAGGCTATGGAAGCATTTCTGTGTACTGTCATTTGCATAAAATGATGCAAAGAATTGGTAAGGCACCAATTTTGGAGATGGATAGGAAGGCTGTAGGGGAGGAGGAGGCCTCTATTAGGGCACAGTGTCTAACATTTCGCTGTGCTCTTAATAGATAATACAGAAAAGTTCCCATAGCCAGCTATCTTAACTCTGTTTAATATTGTATTATTTGTTTTTGACAGGAGGTGGCAATTATTTTATTACAAAAGCCTAGTAAGAAGGAACTTTGTTGTTCTTATATCTATATGTGAAATGTGTAGTTTTGCTATGTGTACTTTTATACCAATAGTGGGCTCTACTTGCCAGCTATTTTGATGATTTTTCTGTATTCCTATTTGTACCTTTTTTTATCCCAAATCATAGTTTGTTTTTATTATTGTCCATGATTGTTAACCAAAATCACGAGACTGAAAGATTTTTTCTTCACTTCAACAGCATATAACTCCTTAAGACGTTATGTATGTTGATTTGACAAAATTGGTGAATTTTAAAAATTTGGGTTAAAAATGTTTGAGATTGTAGGCTATGCAAGCGTTTCTGTGTACTGTCATTTGCATAAAATGATGCAAAGAATTGGTAAGGCACCAATTTTGGAGATGGATAGGAAGGCTGTAAGGGGAGGAGGAGGCCTCTATTAGGGCACAGTGTCTTACTTTTCGCTGTGCTCTTAATGGATAATACAGTAACGTTTCCATAGCCAGCTATCTTAACTCAGTTTAACATTGTGCTATTAGTTTTTGACAGGAGGTGGCACTTTTTTTTATTACAAAAGCCTAGTAAGAAGGAACCTTGTTGTTTTTAAATCTTTATGTAAAATTTGTAGTATTGCTATGTGTAGATTTGTACCAATAGTGTGCTGTACCTTGCCAGCTATTGTGATTATTTTTGCATTGCTATTTGTACCTTTTTTTTTAACCCAAATCATAGTTTTTTTTTAAATTATTGTCCATGATTTTTAACCAAAATCACGAGACTGAAATATTTTTTCTAAACTTCAACAGCATATAACTTTTTGAGACGTTATGTATGTTGATTTGAAAAAAAGTTGGTGAATTTGAAAAATTTGGGTTAAAAAAATTTGAGATTGTAGGCTATGGAAGCGTTTCTGTGTATTGTCATTTGCATAAAATGATGCAAAGAATTGGTAAGGCACCAATTTTGGAGATGGATAGGAAGGCTGTAAGGGGAGGAGGAGGCCTCTATTAGGGCACAGTGTCTTACTTTTCGCTGTGCACCTAATAGATAATACAGTAATGTTCCCTTAGCCAGCTATCTTAACTCAGTTTAACATTGTGCTATTAGTTTTTGACAGGGGGTGGCACTTTTTTTTATTACAAAAGCCTAGTAAGAAGGAACCTTGTTGTTTTTAAATCTTTATGTAAAATTTGTAGTATTGCTATGAGTAAATTTGTACCAATAGTGTGCTGTACTTTGCCAGCTATTGTGATTATTTTTGTATTGCTATTTGTACCTTATTTTTTTTAACCCAAATCATAGGTTTTTTTTAAATTATTGTCCATGATTTTTAACCAAAATCACGAGACTGAAACATTTTTTCTTCACTTCAACACATATAACTTCTTGAGACGTTATGTATGTTGATTTGAAAAAAAGTTGGTGAATTTGAAAAATTTGAGTTAAAAAAATTTGAGATTGTAGGATATGGAAGCGTTTCTGTGTATTGTCATTTGCATAAAATTATGCAAAGAATTGGTAAGGCACCAATTTTGGAGACGGATTGGAAGGCTGTAAGGGGAGGAGGAGGCCTCTATTAGGGCACAGTGTCTTACTTTTCGCTGTGCTCTTAATAGATAATGCAGTAATGTTTCCATAGCCAGCTATCTTAACTCAGTTTAACATTGTGCTATTAGTTTTTGACAGGAGGTGGCACTTTTTTTTTTATTACAAAAGCCTAGTAAGAAGGAACCTTGTTTTTAAATCTTTATGTAAAATTTGTAGTATTGCTATGTGTAAATTTGTACCAATAGTGTGCTGTACTTTGCCAGCTATTGTGATTATTTTTGTATTGCTATTTGTACCTTTTTTTAACCCAAATCATAGTTTTTTTTATTATTGTCCATGATTTTTAACCAAAATCACGAGACTGAAACATTTTTTCTAAACTTCAACAGCATATAACTTTTTGAGACGTTATGTATGTTGATTTGAAAAAAAGTTGGTGAATTTGAAAAATTTGGGTTAAAAAAATTTGAGATTGTAGGCTATGGAAGCGTTTCTGTGTATTGTCATTTGCATAAAATGATGCAAAGAATTGGTAAGGCACCAATTTTGGAGATGGATAGGAAGGCTGTAAGGGGAGGAGGAGGCCTCTATTAGGGCACAGTGTCTTACTTTTCGCTGTGCACCTAATAGATAATACAGTAATGTTCCCTTAGCCAGCTATCTTAACTCAGTTTAACATTGTGCTATTAGTTTTTGACAGGGTTTGGCACTTTTTTTTATTACAAAAGCCTAGTAAGAAGGAACCTTGTTGTTTTTAAATCTTTATGTAAAATTTGTAGTATTGCTATGAGTAAATTTGTACCAATAGTGTGCTGTACTTTGCCAGCTATTGTGATTATTTTTGTATTGCTATTTGTACCTTTTTTTTAACCCAAATCATAATTTTTTTTTTTATTATTGTCCATGATTTTTAACTAAAATCACGAGACTGAAACATTTTTTCTAAACTTCAACAGCATATAACTTCTTGAGACGTTATGTATGTTGATTCGACAAAATTGGTGAATTTTAAAAATTTGGGTTAAAATTTTTTGAGATTGTAGGTTATGGAAACGTTTCTGTGTACTGTCATTTTCATACAATGATGCAAAGAATAGGTAAGGCACCAAATTTGGAGATGGATAGGAAGGCTGTAGGGGAGGAGGAGGCCTCTATTAGGGCACAATGTCTAACATTTCGCTGTGCTCTTAATAGGTAATACAGAAAAGTTCCCATAGCCAGCTATCTTAACTTTGTTTAATATTGTACTATTTGTTTTTGACAGGAGGTGGCAATTATTTTATTACAAAAGCCTAGTAAGTAGGAACTTTGTTGTTTTTAAATCTGTATGTAAAATGTGTAGTTTTGCTATGTGTACATTTGTACCAATAGTGTGCTGTACTTTGCCAGCTATTGTGATTATTTTTTGTATTCCTATTTGTACAGTAATCCCCCGACATCTGATG
This sequence comes from Hyla sarda, assembly GCF_029499605.1. NCBI lineage: Eukaryota > Metazoa > Chordata > Amphibia > Anura > Hylidae > Hyla > Hyla sarda. The sequence goes on along the minus strand of NC_079190.1, from coordinate 360,188,079 downwards.
GCCCCGACATATGATCAAATCGACATACGATGGCCTGTCAGAGGCCATCGCATGTCGATGTCAGCATCGACATAAGATGCTTTTATATGTCGGGTCCATCGCATTGACTGCTATCCGGCAGCGCAAAATGCTTAAGCTGCTGTCGGATAGCAGTGTAATGTGCCCCAGCAGGTTCACTTACCTATCCCTGCTGCTCCGGGTCCTCTCCGGGATCCGGGCCTCACCTTCCGGCATCGTTATTACGTAGCTGCGCAAGCCGTCCCGGCGCAACAACGTAATAACGTCACCAGAAAGCGAGGCCCGGACACCGTTGAAGATCCGGAAGACGCCGCAGGACCCAGAAGAAGATGCCGGAGCAGCGGGACCCCATCGGGAGCCCCTTAGAGACCATCGGGAGCGGTGAGGACGCGGTCCGGAGCGGCGGAGACAGGTGAGTTTTTAATGTACTTTTACATTGCACGAATCCCTCAACATACGATGGATTCGACAAACGATGGGTCGTTTGGAACGAATTACCATCCTATGTTCAGGGATCCCTGTACCTTTTTTTTTAACCCAAACCATAGTTTGTTTTTATTATTGTCCATGATTTTTAACCAAAATCACGAGACTGAAACATTTTTTCTTCACTTCAACAGCATATAACTTCTTGAGACGTTATGTATGTTGATTTGACAAAGTTGGTGAATTTCAAAAATTTGGGTTAAAATTTTTTGAGATTTTAGGCTATGGAAGCATTTCTGTGTACTGTCATTTGCATAAAATGATGCAAAGAATTGGTAAGGCACCAATTTTGGAGATGGATAGGAAGGCTGTAGGGGAGGAGGAGGCCTCTATTAGGGCACAGTGTCTAACATTTCGCTGTGCTCTTAATAGATAATACAGAAAAGTTCCCATAGCCAGCTATCTTAACTCTGTTTAATATTGTATTATTTGTTTTTGACAGGAGGTGGCAATTATTTTATTACAAAAGCCTAGTAAGAAGGAACTTTGTTGTTCTTATATCTATATGTGAAATGTGTAGTTTTGCTATGTGTACTTTTATACCAATAGTGGGCTCTACTTGCCAGCTATTTTGATGATTTTTCTGTATTCCTATTTGTACCTTTTTTTATCCCAAATCATAGTTTGTTTTTATTATTGTCCATGATTGTTAACCAAAATCACGAGACTGAAAGATTTTTTCTTCACTTCAACAGCATATAACTCCTTAAGACGTTATGTATGTTGATTTGACAAAATTGGTGAATTTTAAAAATTTGGGTTAAAAATGTTTGAGATTGTAGGCTATGCAAGCGTTTCTGTGTACTGTCATTTGCATAAAATGATGCAAAGAATTGGTAAGGCACCAATTTTGGAGATGGATAGGAAGGCTGTAAGGGGAGGAGGAGGCCTCTATTAGGGCACAGTGTCTTACTTTTCGCTGTGCTCTTAATGGATAATACAGTAACGTTTCCATAGCCAGCTATCTTAACTCAGTTTAACATTGTGCTATTAGTTTTTGACAGGAGGTGGCACTTTTTTTTTATTACAAAAGCCTAGTAAGAAGGAACCTTGTTGTTTTTAAATCTTTATGTAAAATTTGTAGTATTGCTATGTGTAGATTTGTACCAATAGTGTGCTGTACCTTGCCAGCTATTGTGATTATTTTTGCATTGCTATTTGTACCTTTTTTTTTTAACCCAAATCATAGTTTTTTTAATTATTGTCCATGATTTTTAACCAAAATCACGAGACTGAAACATTTTTTCTTCACTTCAACAGCATATAACTTCTTGAGATGTTATGTATGTTGATTTGAAAAAAAGTTGGTGAATTTGAAAAATTTGAGTTAAAAAAATTTGAGATTGTAGGCTATGGAAGCGTTTCTGTGTATTGTCATTTGCATAAAATGATGCAAAGAATTGGTAAGGCACCAATTTTGGAGATGGATTGGAAGGCTGTAAGGGGAGGAGGAGGCCTCTATTAGGGCACAGTGTCTTACTTTTCGCTGTGCTCTTAATAGATAATGCAGTAATGTTTCCATAGCCAGCTATCTTAACTCAGTTTAACATTGTGCTATTAGTTTTTGACAGGAGGTGGCACTTTTTTTTTATTACAAAAGCCTAGTTAGAAGGAACCTTGTTTTTAAATCTTTATGTAAAATTTGTAGTATTGCTATGTGTAAATTTGTACCAATAGTGTGCTGTACTTTGCCAGCTATTGTGATTATTTTTGTATTGCTATTTGTACCTTATTTTTTTTAACCCAAATCATAGTTTTTTTAATTATTGTCCATGATTTTTAACCAAAATCACGAGACTGAAACATTTTTTCTTCACTTCAACAGCATATAACTTCTTGAGACGTCATGTATGTTGATTTGAAAAAAAGTTGGTGAATTTGAAAAATTTGAGTTAAAAAAATTTGAGATTGTAGGCTATGGAAGCGTTACTGTGTATTGTCATTTGCATAAAATGATGCAAAGAATTGGTAAGGCACCAATTTTGGAGATGGATAGGAAGGCTGTAAGGGGAGGAGGAGGCCTCTATTAGGGCACAGTGTCTTACTTTTCGCTGTGCTCTTAATAGATAATGCAGTAATGTTTCCATAGCCAGCTATCTTAACTCAGTTTAACATTGTGCTATTAGTTTTTGACAGGAGGTGGCACTTTTTTTTTTATTACAAAAGCCTAGTAAGAAGGAACCTTGTTGTTTTTAAATCTTTATGTAAAATTTGTAGTATTGCTATGTGTAAATTTGTACCAATAGTGTGCTGTACTTTGCCAGCTATTGTGATTATTTTTGTATTGCTATTTGTACCTTATTTTTTTAACCCAAATCATAGTTTTTTAAATTATTGTCCATGATTTTTAACCAAAATCACGACTGAAATGTTTTTTTCTAAACTTCAACAGCATATAACTTCTTGAGACGTTATGTACGTTGATTTGAAAAAAAGTTGGTGAATTTGAAAAATTTGAGTTAAAAAAAATTGGAGATTGTAGGCTATGGAAGCGTTTCTGTGTATTGTCATTTGCATAAAATGATGCAAAGAATTGGTAAGGCACCAATTATGGAGATGGATAGGAAGGCTGTAAGGGGAGGAGGAGGCCTTTATTGGGGCACATTGTCTTACTTTTCGCTGTGCTCCTAATAGATAATACAGTAATGTTCCCTTAGCCAGCTATCTTAACTCAGTTTAACATTGTGCTATTAGTTTTTGACAGGAGGTGGCACTTTTTTTTAATTACAAAAGCCTAGTAAGAAGGAACCTTGTTGTTTTTAAATCTTTATGTAAAATTTGTAGTATTGCTATGAGTAAATTTGTACCAATAGTGTGCTGTACTTTGCCAGCTATTGTGATTATTTTTGTATTGCTATTTGTACCTTTTTTTAACCCAAATCATAGTTTTTTTTTATTATTGTCCATGATTTTTAACCAAAATCACGAGACTGAAACATTTTTTCTAAACTTCAACAGCATATAACTTTTTGAGACGTTATGTATGTTGATTTGAAAAAAAGTTGGTGAATTTGAAAAATTTGGGTTAAAAAAATTTGAGATTGTAGGCTATGGAAGCGTTTCTGTGTATTGTCATTTGCATAAAATGATGCAAAGAATTGGTAAGGCACCAATTTTTGAGATGGATAGGAAGGCTGTAAGGGGAGGAGGAGGCCTCTATTAGGGCACAGTGTCTTACTTTTCGCTGTGCACCTAATAGATAATACAGTAATGTTCCCTTAGCCAGCTATCTTAACTCAGTTTAACATTGTGCTATTAGTTTTTGACAGGGGGTGGCACTTTTTTTTATTACAAAAGCCTAGTAAGAAGGAACCTTGTTGTTTTTAAATCTTTATGTAAAATTTGTAGTATTGCTATGAGTAAATTTGTACCAATAGTGTGCTGTACTTTGCCAGCTATTGTGATTATTTTTGTATTGCTATTTGTACCTTTTTTTAACCCAAATCATAGTTTTTTTTATTATTGTCCATGATTTTTAACCAAAATCACGAGACTGAAACATTTTTTCTAAACTTCAACAGCATATAACTTCTTGAGACGTTATGTATGTTGATTTGACAAAATTGGTGAATTTTAAAAATTTGGGTTAAAATTTTTTGAGATTGTAGGCTATGGAAACGTTTCTGTGTACTGTCATTTTCATACAATGATGCAAAGAATTGGTAAGGCACCAAATTTGGAGATGGATAGGAAGGCTGTAGGGGAGGAGGAGGCCTCTATTAGGGCACAATGTCTAACATTTCGCTGTGCTCTTAATAGGTAATACAGAAAAGTTCCCATAGCCAGCTATCTTAACTTTGTTTAATATTGTACTATTTGTTTTTGACAGGAGGTGGCAATTATTTTATTACAAAAGCCTAGTAAGTAGGAACTTTGTTGTTTTTAAATCTGTATGTAAAATGTGTAGTTTTGCTATGTGTACATTTGTACCAATAGTGTGCTGTACTTTGCCAGCTATTGTGATTATTTTTTGTATTCCTATTTGTACAGTAATCCCCCGACATCTGATGGCCCCGACATATGATCAAATCGACATACGATGGCCTGTCAGAGGTCATCGCATGTCGATGTCAGCATCGACATACGATGCTTTTATATGTCGGGTCCATCGCATTGACTGCTATCCGGCTGCGCAAAATGCTTAAGCTGCTGTCGGATAGCAGTGTAATGTGCCCCAGCAGGTTCACTTACCTATCCCTGCTGCTCCGGGTCCTCTCCGGGATCCGGGCCTCACTTTCCGGCATCGTTATTACGTAGCTGCGTAAGCCGTCCCGGCGCAACAACGTAATAACGTCACCAGAAAGCGAGGCCCGGACACTGTTGAAGATCCGGAAGATGCCGCAGGACCCAGAAGAAGATGCCGGAGCAGCGGGACCCCATCGGGAGCCCCTTAGAGACCATCGGGAGCGGTGAGGACGCGGTCCGGAGCGGCGGAGACAGGTGAGTTTTTAATGTACTTTTACATTGCACGAATCCCTCAACATACGATGGATTCGACAAACGATGGGTCGTTTGGAACGAATTACCATCCTATGTTGAGGGATCCCTGTACCTTTTTTTTTAACCCAAACCATAGTTTGTTTTTATTATTGTCCATGATTTTTAACCAAAATCACGAGACTGAAACATTTTTTCTTCACTTCAACAGCATATAACTTCTTGAGACTTCTTGAGTATGTTGATTTGACAAAGTTGGTGAATTTCAAAAATTTCGGTTAAAATTTTTGAGATTTTAGGCTATGGAAGCATTTCTGTGTACAGTCATTTGCATAAAATGATGCAAAGAATTGGTAAGGCACCAATTTTGGAGATGGATAGGAAGGCTGTAGGGGAGGAGGAGGCCTCTATTAGGGCACAGTGTCTAACATTTCGCTGTGCTCTTAATAGATAATACAGAAAAGTTCCCATAGCCAGCTATCTTAACTCTGTTTAATATTGTATTATTTGTTTTTGACAGGAGGTGGCAATTATTTTATTACAAAAGCCTAGTAAGAAGGAACTTTGTTGTTCTTATATCTATATGTGAAATGTGTAGTTTTGCTATGTGTACTTTTATACCAATAGTGGGCTCTACTTGCCAGCTATTTTGATGATTTTTCTGTATTCCTATTTGTACCTTTTTTTAACCCAAATCATAGTTTGTTTTTATTATTGTCCATGATTGTTAACCAAAATCACGAGACTGAAAGATTTTTTCTTCACTTCAACAGCATATAACTCCTTAAGACGTTATGTATGTTGATTTGACAAAATTGGTGAATTTTAAAAATTTGGGTTAAAATTTTTTGAGATTGTAGGCTATGCAAGCGTTTCTGTGTACTGTCATTTGCATGAAATGATGCAAAGAATTGGTAAGGCACCAATTTTGGAGATGGATAGGAAGGCTGTAAGGGGAGGAGGAGGCCTCTATTAGGGCACAGTGTCTTACTTTTCGCTGTGCTCTTAATAGATAATACAGTAACGTTTCCATAGCCAGCTATGTTAACTCAGTTTAACATTGTGCTATTAGTTTTTGACAGGAGGTGGCACTTTTTTTTATTACAAAAGCCTAGTAAGAAGGAACCTTGTTGTTTTTAAATCTTTATGTAAAATTTGTAGTATTGCTATGTGTAGATTTGTACCAATAGTGTGCTGTACTTTGCCAGCTATTGTGATTATTTTTGTATTGCTATTTGTACCTTTTTTTTTAACCCAAATCATAGTTTTTTTTTAAATTATTGTCCATGATTTTTAACCAAAATCACGAGACTGAAATATTTTTTCTAAACTTCAACAGCATATAACTTTTTGAGACGTTATGTATGTTGATTTGAAAAAAAGTTGGTGAATTTGAAAAATTTGGGTTAAAAAAATTTGAGATTGTAGGCTATGGAAGCGTTTCTGTGTATTGTCATTTGCATAAAATGATGCAAAGAATTGGTAAGGCACCAATTTTTGAGATGGATAGGAAGGCTGTAAGGGGAGGAGGAGGCCTCTATTAGGGCACAGTGTCTTACTTTTCGCTGTGCACCTAATAGATAATACAGTAATGTTCCCTTAGCCAGCTATCTTAACTCAGTTTAACATTGTGCTATTAGTTTTTGACAGGGGGTGGCACTTTTTTTTATTACAAAAGCCTAGTAAGAAGGAACCTTGTTGTTTTTAAATCTTTATGTAAAATTTGTAGTATTGCTATGAGTAAATTTGTACCAATAGTGTGCTGTACTTTGCCAGCTATTGTGATTATTTTTGTATTGCTATTTGTACCTTATTTTTTTTAACCCAAATCATAGTTTTTTTTAAAATTATTGTCCATGATTTTTAACCAAAATCACGAGACTGAAACATTTTTTCTTCACTTCAACACATATAACTTCTTGAGACGTTATGTATGTTGATTTGAAAAAAAGTTGGTGAATTTGAAAAATTTGAGTTAAAAAAATTTGAGATTGTAGGATATGGAAGCGTTTCTGTGTATTGTCATTTGCATAAAATTATGCAAAGAATTGGTAAGGCACCAATTTTGGAGATGGATTGGAAGGCTGTAAGGGGAGGAGGAGGCCTCTATTAGGGCACAGTGTCTTACTTTTCGCTGTGCTCTTAATAGATAATGCAGTAATGTTTCCATAGCCAGCTATCTTAACTCAGTTTAACATTGTGCTATTAGTTTTTGACAGGAGGTGGCACTTTTTTTTTTATTACAAAAGCCTAGTAAGAAGGAACCTTGTTTTTAAATCTTTATGTAAAATTTGTAGTATTGCTATGTGTAAATTTGTACCAATAGTGTGCTGTACTTTGCCAGCTATTGTGATTATTTTTGTATTGCTATTTGTACCTTTTTTTAACCCAAATCATAGTTTTTTTTTATTATTGTCCATGATTTTTAACCAAAATCACGAGACTGAAACATTTTTTCTAAACTTCAACAGCATATAACTTTTTGAGACGTTATGTATGTTGATTTGAAAAAAAGTTGGTGAATTTGAAAAATTTGGGTTAAAAAAATTTGAGATTGTAGGCTATGGAAGCGTTTCTGTGTATTGTCATTTGCATAAAATGATGCAAAGAATTGGTAAGGCACCAATTTTGGAGATGGATAGGAAGGCTGTAAGGGGAGGAGGAGGCCTCTATTAGGGCACAGTGTCTTACTTTTCGCTGTGCACCTAATAGATAATACAGTAATGTTCCCTTAGCCAGCTATCTTAACTCAGTTTAACATTGTGCTATTAGTTTTTGACAGGGTTTGGCACTTTTTTTATTACAAAAGCCTAGTAAGAAGGAACCTTGTTGTTTTTAAATCTTTATGTAAAATTTGTAGTATTGCTATGAGTAAATTTGTACCAATAGTGTGCTGTACTTTGCCAGCTATTGTGATTATTTTTGTATTGCTATTTGTACCTTTTTTTTAACCCAAATCATAAATTTTTTTTTTATTATTGTCCATGATTTTTAACTAAAATCACGAGACTGAAACATTTTTTCTAAACTTCAACAGCATATAACTTCTTGAGACGTTATGTATGTTGATTCGACAAAATTGGTGAATTTTAAAAATTTGGGTTAAAATTTTTTGAGATTGTAGGTTATGGAAACGTTTCTGTGTACTGTCATTTTCATACAATGATGCAAAGAATAGGTAAGGCACCAAATTTGGAGATGGATAGGAAGGCTGTAGGGGAGGAGGAGGCCTCTATTAGGGCACAATGTCTAACATTTCGCTGTGCTCTTAATAGGTAATACAGAAAAGTTCCCATAGCCAGCTATCTTAACTTTGTTTAATATTGTACTATTTGTTTTTGACAGGAGGTGGCAATTATTTTATTACAAAAGCCTAGTAAGTAGGAACTTTGTTGTTTTTAAATCTGTATGTAAAATGTGTAGTTTTGCTATGTGTACATTTGTACCAATAGTGTGCTGTACTTTGCCAGCTATTGTGATTATTTTTTGTATTCCTATTTGTACAGTAATCCCCCGACATCTGATGGCCCCGACATATGATCAAATCGACATACGATGGCCTGTCAGAGGCCATCGCATGTCGATGTCAGCATCGACATAAGATGCTTTTATATGTCGGGTCCATCGCATTGACTGCTATCCGGCAGCGCAAAATGCTTAAGCTGCTGTCGGATAGCAGTGTAATGTGCCCCAGCAGGTTCACTTACCTATCCCTGCTGCTCCGGGTCCTCTCCGGGATCCGGGCCTCACCTTCCGGCATCGTTATTACGTAGCTGCGCAAGCCGTCCCGGCGCAACAACGTAATAACGTCACCAGAAAGCGAGGCCCGGACACCGTTGAAGATCCGGAAGACGCCGCAGGACCCAGAAGAAGATGCCGGAGCAGCGGGACCCCATCGGGAGCCCCTTAGAGACCATCGGGAGCGGTGAGGACGCGGTCCGGAGCGGCGGAGACAGGTGAGTTTTTAATGTACTTTTACATTGCACGAATCCCTCAACATACGATGGATTCGACAAACGATGGGTCGTTTGGAACGAATTACCATCCTATGTTCAGGGATCCCTGTACCTTTTTTTTTAACCCAAACCATAGTTTGTTTTTATTATTGTCCATGATTTTTAACCAAAATCACGAGACTGAAACATTTTTTCTTCACTTCAACAGCATATAACTTCTTGAGACGTTATGTATGTTGATTTGACAAAGTTGGTGAATTTCAAAAATTTGGGTTAAAATTTTTTGAGATTTTAGGCTATGGAAGCATTTCTGTGTACTGTCATTTGCATAAAATGATGCAAAGAATTGGTAAGGCACCAATTTTGGAGATGGATAGGAAGGCTGTAGGGGAGGAGGAGGCCTCTATTAGGGCACAGTGTCTAACATTTCGCTGTGCTCTTAATAGATAATACAGAAAAGTTCCCATAGCCAGCTATCTTAACTCTGTTTAATATTGTATTATTTGTTTTTGACAGGAGGTGGCAATTATTTTATTACAAAAGCCTAGTAAGAAGGAACTTTGTTGTTCTTATATCTATATGTGAAATGTGTAGTTTTGCTATGTGTACTTTTATACCAATAGTGGGCTCTACTTGCCAGCTATTTTGATGATTTTTCTGTATTCCTATTTGTACCTTTTTTTATCCCAAATCATAGTTTGTTTTTATTATTGTCCATGATTGTTAACCAAAATCACGAGACTGAAAGATTTTTTCTTCACTTCAACAGCATATAACTCCTTAAGACGTTATGTATGTTGATTTGACAAAATTGGTGAATTTTAAAAATTTGGGTTAAAAATGTTTGAGATTGTAGGCTATGCAAGCGTTTCTGTGTACTGTCATTTGCATAAAATGATGCAAAGAATTGGTAAGGCACCAATTTTGGAGATGGATAGGAAGGCTGTAAGGGGAGGAGGAGGCCTCTATTAGGGCACAGTGTCTTACTTTTCGCTGTGCTCTTAATGGATAATACAGTAACGTTTCCATAGCCAGCTATCTTAACTCAGTTTAACATTGTGCTATTAGTTTTTGACAGGAGGTGGCACTTTTTTTTTATTACAAAAGCCTAGTAAGAAGGAACCTTGTTGTTTTTAAATCTTTATGTAAAATTTGTAGTATTGCTATGTGTAGATTTGTACCAATAGTGTGCTGTACCTTGCCAGCTATTGTGATTATTTTTGCATTGCTATTTGTACCTTTTTTTTTTAACCCAAATCATAGTTTTTTTAATTATTGTCCATGATTTTTAACCAAAATCACGAGACTGAAACATTTTTTCTTCACTTCAACAGCATATAACTTCTTGAGACGTTATGTATGTTGATTTGAAAAAAAGTTGGTGAATTTGAAAAATTTGAGTTAAAAAAATTTGAGATTGTAGGCTATGGAAGCGTTTCTGTGTATTGTCATTTGCATAAAATGATGCAAAGAATTGGTAAGGCACCAATTTTGGAGATGGATTGGAAGGCTGTAAGGGGAGGAGGAGGCCTCTATTAGGGCACAGTGTCTTACTTTTCGCTGTGCTCTTAATAGATAATGCAGTAATGTTTCCATAGCCAGCTATCTTAACTCAGTTTAACATTGTGCTATTAGTTTTTGACAGGAGGTGGCACTTTTTTTTTATTACAAAAGCCTAGTTAGAAGGAACCTTGTTTTTAAATCTTTATGTAAAATTTGTAGTATTGCTATGTGTAAATTTGTACCAATAGTGTGCTGTACTTTGCCAGCTATTGTGATTATTTTTGTATTGCTATTTGTACCTTATTTTTTTTAACCCAAATCATAGTTTTTTTAATTATTGTCCATGATTTTTAACCAAAATCACGAGACTGAAACATTTTTTCTTCACTTCAACAGCATATAACTTCTTGAGACGTCATGTATGTTGATTTGAAAAAAAGTTGGTGAATTTGAAAAATTTGAGTTAAAAAAATTTGAGATTGTAGGCTATGGAAGCGTTACTGTGTATTGTCATTTGCATAAAATGATGCAAAGAATTGGTAAGGCACCAATTTTGGAGATGGATAGGAAGGCTGTAAGGGGAGGAGGAGGCCTCTATTAGGGCACAGTGTCTTACTTTTCGCTGTGCTCTTAATAGATAATGCAGTAATGTTTCCATAGCCAGCTATCTTAACTCAGTTTAACATTGTGCTATTAGTTTTTGACAGGAGGTGGCACTTTTTATTTATTACAAAAGCCTAGTAAGAAGGAACCTTGTTGTTTTTAAATCTTTATGTAAAATTTGTAGTATTGCTATGTGTAAATTTGTACCAATAGTGTGCTGTACTTTGCCAGCTATTGTGATTATTTTTGTATTGCTATTTGTACCTTTTTTTAACCCAAATCATAGTTTTTTTTATTATTGTCCATGATTTTTAACCAAAATCACGAGACTGAAACATTTTTTCTAAACTTCAACAGCATATAACTTTTTGAGACGTTATGTATGTTGATTTGAAAAAAAGTTGGTGAATTTGAAAAATTTGGGTTAAAAAAATTTGAGATTGTAGGCTATGGAAGCGTTTCTGTGTATTGTCATTTGCATAAAATGATGCAAAGAATTGGTAAGGCACCAATTTTTGAGATGGATAGGAAGGCTGTAAGGGGAGGAGGAGGCCTCTATTAGGGCACAGTGTCTTACTTTTCGCTGTGCACCTAATAGATAATACAGTAATGTTCCCTTAGCCAGCTATCTTAACTCAGTTTAACATTGTGCTATTAGTTTTTGACAGGGGGTGGCACTTTTTTTTATTACAAAAGCCTAGTAAGAAGGAACCTTGTTGTTTTTAAATCTTTATGTAAAATTTGTAGTATTGCTATGAGTAAATTTGTACCAATAGTGTGCTGTACTTTGCCAGCTATTGTGATTATTTTTGTATTGCTATTTGTACCTTTTTTTAACCCAAATCATAGTTTTTTTTATTATTGTCCATGATTTTTAACCAAAATCACGAGACTGAAACATTTTTTCTAAACTTCAACAGCATATAACTTCTTGAGACGTTATGTATGTTGATTTGACAAAATTGGTGAATTTTAAAAATTTGGGTTAAAATTTTTTGAGATTGTAGGCTATGGAAACGTTTCTGTGTACTGTCATTTTCATACAATGATGCAAAGAATTGGTAAGGCACCAAATTTGGAGATGGATAGGAAGGCTGTAGGGGAGGAGGAGGCCTCTATTAGGGCACAATGTCTAACATTTCGCTGTGCTCTTAATAGATAAAACAGAAAAGTTCCCATAGCCAGCTATCTTAACTTTGTTTAATATTGTACTATTTGTTTTTGACAGGAGGTGGCAATTATTTTATTACAAAAGCCTAGTAAGTAGGAACTTTGTTGTTTTTAAATCTGTATGTAAAATGTGTAGTTTTGCTATGTGTACATTTGTACCAATAGTGTGCTGTACTTTGCCAGCTATTGTGATTATTTTTTGTATTCCTATTTGTACAGTAATCCCCCGACATCTGATGGCCCCGACATATGATCAAATCGACATACGATGGCCTGTCAGAGGTCATCGCATGTCGATGTCAGCATCTACATACGATGCTTTTATATGTCGGGTCCATCGCATTGACTGCTATCCGGCTGCGCAAAATGCTTAAGCTGCTGTCGGATAGCAGTGTAATGTGCCCCAGCAGGTTCACTTACCTATCCCTGCTGCTCCGGGTCCTCTCCGGGATCCGGGCCTCACTTTCCGGCATCGTTATTACGTAGCAGCGTAAGCCGTCCCGGCGCAACAACGTAATAACGTCACCAGAAAGCGAGGCCCGGACACTGTTGAAGATCCGGAAGATGCCGCAGGACCCAGAAGAAGATGCCGGAGCAGCGGGACCCCATCGGGAGCCCCTTAGAGACCATCGGGAGCGGTGAGGACGCGGTCCGGAGCGGCGGAGACAGGTGAGTTTTTAATGTACTTTTACATTGCACGAATCCCTCAACATACGATGGATTCGACAAACGATGGGTCGTTTGGAACGAATTACCATCCTATGTTGAGGGATCCCTGTACCTTTTTTTTTAACCCAAACCATAGTTTGTTTTTATTATTGTCCATGATTTTTAACCAAAATCACGAGACTGAAACATTTTTTCTTCACTTCAACAGCATATAACTTCTTGAGACTTCTTGAGTATGTTGATTTGACAAAGTTGGTGAATTTCAAAAATTTCGGTTAAAATTTTTTGAGATTTTAGGCTATGGAAGCATTTCTGTGTACAGTCATTTGCATAAAATGATGCAAAGAATTGGTAAGGCACCAATTTTGGAGATGGATAGGAAGGCTGTAGGGGAGGAGGAGGCCTCTATTAGGGCACAGTGTCTAACATTTCGCTGTGCTCTTAATAGATAATACAGAAAAGTTCCCATAGCCAGCTATCTTAACTCTGTTTAATATTGTATTATTTGTTTTTGACAGGAGGTGGCAATTATTTTATTACAAAAGCCTAGTAAGAAGGAACTTTGTTGTTCTTATATCTATATGTGAAATGTGTAGTTTTGCTATGTGTACTTTTATACCAATAGTGGGCTCTACTTGCCAGCTATTTTGATGATTTTTCTGTATTCCTATTTGTACCTTTTTTTAACCCAAATCATAGTTTGTTTTTATTATTGTCCATGATTGTTAACCAAAATCACGAGACTGAAAGATTTTTTCTTCACTTCAACAGCATATAACTCCTTAAGACGTTATGTATGTTGATTTGACAAAATTGGTGAATTTTAAAAATTTGGGTTAAAATTTTTTGAGATTGTAGGCTATGCAAGCGTTTCTGTGTACTGTCATTTGCATGAAATGATGCAAAGAATTGGTAAGGCACCAATTTTGGAGATGGATAGGAAGGCTGTAAGGGGAGGAGGAGGCCTCTATTAGGGCACAGTGTCTTACTTTTCGCTGTGCTCTTAATAGATAATACAGTAACGTTTCCATAGCCAGCTATGTTAACTCCGTTTAACATTGTGCTATTAGTTTTTGACAGGAGGTGGCACTTTTTTTTATTACAAAAGCCTAGTAAGAAGGAACCTTGTTGTTTTTAAATCTTTATGTAAAATTTGTAGTATTGCTATGTGTAGATTTGTACCAATAGTGTGCTGTACTTTGCCAGCTATTGTGATTATTTTTGTATTGCTATTTGTACCTTTTTTTTTAACCCAAATCATAGTTTTTTTTTAAATTATTGTCCATGATTTTTAACCAAAATCACGAGACTGAAACATTTTTTCTTCACTTCAACAGCATATAACTTCTTAAGACGTTATGTATGTTGATTTGAAAAAAAGTTGGTGAATTTTAAAAATTTGGATTAAAAATTTTTGAGATTATAGGCTATGCAAGCGTTTCTGTGTACTGTCATTTGCATAAAATGATGCAAAGAATTGGTAAGGCACCAATTTTGGAGATGGATTGGAAGGCTGTAAGGGGAGGAGGAGGCCTCTATTAGGGCACAGTGTCTTACTTTTCGCTGTGCTCTTAATAGATAATGCAGTAATGTTTCCATAGCCAGCTATCTTAACTCAGTTTAACATTGTGCTATTAGTTTTTGACAGGAGGTGGCACTTTTTTTTTTTATTACAAAAGCCTAGTAAGAAGGAACCTTGTTTTTAAATCTTTATGTAAAATTTGTAGTATTGCTATGTGTAAATTTGTACCAATAGTGTGCTGTACTTTGCCAGCTATTGTGATTATTTTTGTATTGCTATTTGTACCTTTTTTTAACCCAAATCATAGTTTTTTTTATTATTGTCCATGATTTTTAACCAAAATCACGAGACTGAAACATTTTTTCTAAACTTCAACAGCATATAACTTTTTGAGACGTTATGTATGTTGATTTGAAAAAAAGTTGGTGAATTTGAAAAATTTGGGTTAAAAAAATTTGAGATTGTAGGCTATGGAAGCGTTTCTGTGTATTGTCATTTGCATAAAATGATGCAAAGAATTGGTAAGGCACCAATTTTGGAGATGGATAGGAAGGCTGTAAGGGGAGGAGGAGGCCTCTATTAGGGCACAGTGTCTTACTTTTCGCTGTGCACCTAATAGATAATACAGTAATGTTCCCTTAGCCAGCTATCTTAACTCAGTTTAACATTGTGCTATTAGTTTTTGACAGGGGGTGGCACTTTTTTTTATTACAAAAGCCTAGTAAGAAGGAACCTTGTTGTTTTTAAATCTTTATGTAAAATTTGTAGTATTGCTATGAGTAAATTTGTACCAATAGTGTGCTGTACTTTGCCAGCTATTGTGATTATTTTTGTATTGCTATTTGTACCTTATTTTTTTTAAACCAAATCATAGTTTTTTTTTTAATTATTGTCCATGATTTTTAACCAAAATCACGAGACTGAAACATTTTTTCTTCACTTCAACACATATAACTTCTTGAGACGTTATGTATGTTGATTTGAAAAAAAGTTGGTGAATTTGAAAAATTTGAGTTAAAAAAATTTGAGATTGTAGGATATGGAAGCGTTTCTGTGTATTGTCATTTGCATAAAATGATGCAAAGAATTGGTAAGGCACCAATTTTGGAGATGGATTGGAAGGCTGTAAGGGGAGGAGGAGGCCTCTATTAGGGCACAGTGTCTTACTTTTCGCTCTACTCTTAATAGATAATGCAGTAATGTTTCCATAGCCAGCTATCTTAACTCAGTTTAACATTGTGCTATTAGTTTTTGACAGGAGGTGGCACTTTTTTTTTATTACAAAAGCCTAGTAAGAAGGAACCTTGTTTTTAAATCTTTATGTAAAATTTGTAGTATTGCTATGTGTAAATTTGTACCAATAGTGTGCTGTACTTTGCCAGCTATTGTGATTATTTTTGTATTGCTATTTGTACCTTTTTTTAACCCAAATCATAGTTTTTTTTATTATTGTCCATGATTTTTAACCAAAATCACGAGACTGAAACATTTTTTCTAAACTTCAACAGCATATAACTTTTTGAGACGTTATGTATGTTGATTTGAAAAAAAGTTGGTGAATTTGAAAAATTTGGGTTAAAAAAATTTGAGATTGTAGGCTATGGAAGCGTTTCTGTGTATTGTCATTTGCATAAAATGATGCAAAGAATTGGTAAGGCACCAATTTTGGAGATGGATAGGAAGGCTGTAAGGGGAGGAGGAGGCCTCTATTAGGGCACAGTGTCTTACTTTTCGCTGTGCACCTAATAGATAATACAGTAATGTTCCCTTAGCCAGCTATCTTAACTCAGTTTAACATTGTGCTATTAGTTTTTGACAGGGGGTGGCACTTTTTTTTATTACAAAAGCCTAGTAAGAAGGAACCTTGTTGTTTTTAAATCTTTATGTAAAATTTGTAGTATTGCTATGAGTAAATTTGTACCAATAGTGTGCTGTACTTTGCCAGCTATTGTGATTATTTTTGTATTGCTATTTGTACCTTTTTTTTAACCCAAATCATAAATTTTTTTTTTATTATTGTCCATGATTTTTAACTAAAATCACGAGACTGAAACATTTTTTCTAAACTTCAACAGCATATAACTTCTTGAGACGTTATGTATGTTGATTCGACAAAATTGGTGAATTTTAAAAATTTGGGTTAAAATTTTTTGAGATTGTAGGTTATGGAAACGTTTCTGTGTACTGTCATTTTCATACAATGATGCAAAGAATAGGTAAGGCACCAAATTTGGAGATGGATAGGAAGGCTGTAGGGGAGGAGGAGGCCTCTATTAGGGCACAATGTCTAACATTTCGCTGTGCTCTTAATAGGTAATACAGAAAAGTTCCCATAGCCAGCTATCTTAACTTTGTTTAATATTGTACTATTTGTTTTTGACAGGAGGTGGCAATTATTTTATTACAAAAGCCTAGTAAGTAGGAACTTTGTTGTTTTTAAATCTGTATGTAAAATGTGTAGTTTTGCTATGTGTACATTTGTACCAATAGTGTGCTGTACTTTGCCAGCTATTGTGATTATTTTTTGTATTCCTATTTGTACAGTAATCCCCCGACATCTGATGGCCCCGACATATGATCAAATCGACATACGATGGCCTGTCAGAGGCCATCGCATGTCGATGTCAGCATCGACATACGATGCTTTTATATGTCGGGTCCATCGCATTGACTGCTATCCGGCAGCGCAAAATGCTTAAGCTGCTGTCGGATAGCAGTGTAATGTGCCCCAGCAGGTTCACTTACCTATCCCTGCTGCTCCGGGTCCTCTCCGTGATCCGGGCCTCACTTTCCGGCATCGTTATTACGTAGCTGCGCAAGCCGTCCCGGCGCAACAACGTAATAACGTCACCAGAAAGCGAGGCCCGGACACCGTTGAAGATCCGGAAGACGCCGCAGGACCCAGAAGAAGATGCCGGAGCAGCGGGACCCCATCGGGAGCCCCTTAGAGACCATCGGGAGCGGTGAGGACGCGGTCCGGAGCAGCGGAGACAGGTGAGTTTTTAATGTACTTTTACATTGCACGAATCCCTCAACATACGATGGATTCGACAAACGATGGGTCGTTTGGAACGAATTACCATCCTATGTTCAGGGATCCCTGTACCTTTTTTTTTAACCCAAACCATAGTTTTTTTTTATTATTGTCCATGATTTTTAACCAAAATCACGAGACTGAAACATTTTTTCTTCACTTCAACAGCATATAACTTCTTGAGACGTTATGTATGTTGATTTGACAAAGTTGGTGAATTTCAAAATTTGGGTTAAAATTTTTTGAGATTTTAGGCTATGGAAGCATTTCTGTGTACTGTCATTTGCATAAAATGATGCAAAGAATTGGTAAGGCACCAATTTTGGAGATGGATAGGAAGGCTGTAGGGGAGGAGGAGGCCTCTATTAGGGCACAGTGTCTAACATTTCGCTGTGCTCTTAATAGATAATACAGAAAAGTTCCCATAGCCAGCTATCTTAACTCTGTTTAATATTGTATTATTTGTTTTTGACAGGAGGTGGCAATTATTTTATTACAAAAGCCTAGTAAGAAGGAACTTTGTTGTTCTTATATCTATATGTGAAATGTGTAGTTTTGCTATGTGTACTTTTATACCAATAGTGGGCTCTACTTGCCAGCTATTTTGATGATTTTTCTGTATTCCTATTTGTACCTTTTTTTAACCCAAATCATAGTTTGTTTTTATTATTGTCCATGATTGTTAACCAAAATCACGAGACTGAAAGATTTTTTCTTCACTTCAACAGCATATAACTCCTTAAGACGTTATGTATGTTGATTTGACAAAATTGGTGAATTTTAAAAATTTGGGTTAAAATTTTTTGAGATTGTAGGCTATGCAAGCGTTTCTGTGTACTGTCATTTGCATGAAATGATGCAAAGAATTGGTAAGGCACCAATTTTGGAGATGGATAGGAAGGCTGTAAGGGGAGGAGGAGGCCTCTATTAGGGCACAGTGTCTTACTTTTCGCTGTGCTCTTAATAGATAATACAGTAACGTTTCCATAGCCAGCTATCTTAACTCAGTTTAACATTGTGCTATTAGTTTTTGACAGGAGGTGGCACTTTTTTTTTATTACAAAAGCCTAGTAAGAAGGAACCTTGTTGTTTTTAAATCTTTATGTAAAATTTGTAGTATTGCTATGTGTAAATTTGTACCAATAGTGTGCTGTACTTTGCCAGCTATTGTGATTATTTTTGTATTGCTATTTGTACCTTTTTTTTAACCCAAATCATAGTTTTTTTTTAATTATTGTCCATGATTTTTAACCAAAATCACGAGACTGAAACATTTTTTCTTCACTTCAACAGCATATAACTTCTTAAGACGTTATGTATGTTGATTTGAAAAAAGGTGGTGAATTTTAAAAATTTGGGTTAAAATTTTTTGAGATTATAGGCTATGCAAATGTTTCTGTGTACTGTCATTTGCATAAAATGATGCAAAGAATTGGTAAGGCACCAATTTTGGAGATGGATAGGAAGGCTGTAAGGGGAGGAGGAGGCCTCTATTAGGGCACAGTGTCTTACTTTTCGCTGTGCTCTTAATAGATAATACAGTAACGTTTCCATAGCCAGCTATGTTAACTCAGTTTAACATTGTGCTATTAGTTTTTGACAGGAGGTGGCACTTTTTTTTATTACAAAAGCCTAGTAAGAAGGAACCTTGTTGTTTTTAAATCTTTATGTAAAATTTGTAGTATTGCTATGTGTAGATTTGTACCAATAGTGTGCTGTACTTTGCCAGCTATTGTGATTATTTTTGTATTGCTATTTGTACCTTTTTTTTAACCCAAATCATAGTTTTTTTTTAAATTATTGTCCATGATTTTTAACCAAAATCACGAGACTGAAACATTTTTTCTTCACTTCAACAGCATATAACTTCTTAAGACGTTATGTATGTTGATTTGAAAAAAAGTTGGTGAATTTTAAAAATTTGGATTAAAAATTTTTGAGATTATAGGCTATGCAAGCGTTTCTGTGTACTGTCATTTGCATAAAATGATGCAAAGAATTGGTAAGGCACCAATTTTGGAGATGGATTGGAAGGCTGTAAGGGGAGGAGGAGGCCTCTATTAGGGCACAGTGTCTTACTTTTCGCTGTGCTCTTAATAGATAATGCAGTAATGTTTCCATAGCCAGCTATCTTAACTCAGTTTAACATTGTGCTATTAGTTTTTGACAGGAGGTGGCACTTTTTTTTTTTATTACAAAAGCCTAGTAAGAAGGAACCTTGTTTTTAAATCTTTATGTAAAATTTGTAGTATTGCTATGTGTAAATTTGTACCAATAGTGTGCTGTACTTTGCCAGCTATTGTGATTATTTTTGTATTGCTATTTGTACCTTTTTTTAACCCAAATCATAGTTTTTTTTATTATTGTCCATGATTTTTAACCAAAATCACGAGACTGAAACATTTTTTCTAAACTTCAACAGCATATAACTTTTTGAGACGTTATGTATGTTGATTTGAAAAAAAGTTGGTGAATTTGAAAAATTTGGGTTAAAAAAATTTGAGATTGTAGGCTATGGAAGCGTTTCTGTGTATTGTCATTTGCATAAAATGATGCAAAGAATTGGTAAGGCACCAATTTTGGAGATGGATAGGAAGGCTGTAAGGGGAGGAGGAGGCCTCTATTAGGGCACAGTGTCTTACTTTTCGCTGTGCACCTAATAGATAATACAGTAATGTTCCCTTAGCCAGCTATCTTAACTCAGTTTAACATTGTGCTATTAGTTTTTGACAGGGGGTGGCACTTTTTTTTATTACAAAAGCCTAGTAAGAAGGAACCTTGTTGTTTTTAAATCTTTATGTAAAATTTGTAGTATTGCTATGAGTAAATTTGTACCAATAGTGTGCTGTACTTTGCCAGCTATTGTGATTATTTTTGTATTGCTATTTGTACCTTATTTTTTTTAAACCAAATCATAGTTTTTTTTTTAATTATTGTCCATGATTTTTAACCAAAATCACGAGACTGAAACATTTTTTCTTCACTTCAACACATATAACTTCTTGAGACGTTATGTATGTTGATTTGAAAAAAAGTTGGTGAATTTGAAAAATTTGAGTTAAAAAAATTTGAGATTGTAGGATATGGAAGCGTTTCTGTGTATTGTCATTTGCATAAAATGATGCAAAGAATTGGTAAGGCACCAATTTTGGAGATGGATTGGAAGGCTGTAAGGGGAGGAGGAGGCCTCTATTAGGGCACAGTGTCTTACTTTTCGCTCTACTCTTAATAGATAATGCAGTAATGTTTCCATAGCCAGCTATCTTAACTCAGTTTAACATTGTGCTATTAGTTTTTGACAGGAGGTGGCACTTTTTTTTTATTACAAAAGCCTAGTAAGAAGGAACCTTGTTTTTAAATCTTTATGTAAAATTTGTAGTATTGCTATGTGTAAATTTGTACCAATAGTGTGCTGTACTTTGCCAGCTATTGTGATTATTTTTGTATTGCTATTTGTACCTTTTTTTAACCCAAATCATAGTTTTTTTTATTATTGTCCATGATTTTTAACCAAAATCACGAGACTGAAACATTTTTTCTAAACTTCAACAGCATATAACTTTTTGAGACGTTATGTATGTTGATTTGAAAAAAAGTTGGTGAATTTGAAAAATTTGGGTTAAAAAAATTTGAGATTGTAGGCTATGGAAGCGTTTCTGTGTATTGTCATTTGCATAAAATGATGCAAAGAATTGGTAAGGCACCAATTTTGGAGATGGATAGGAAGGCTGTAAGGGGAGGAGGAGGCCTCTATTAGGGCACAGTGTCTTACTTTTCGCTGTGCACCTAATAGATAATACAGTAATGTTCCCTTAGCCAGCTATCTTAACTCAGTTTAACATTGTGCTATTAGTTTTTGACAGGGGGTGGCACTTTTTTTTATTACAAAAGCCTAGTAAGAAGGAACCTTGTTGTTTTTAAATCTTTATGTAAAATTTGTAGTATTGCTATGAGTAAATTTGTACCAATAGTGTGCTGTACTTTGCCAGCTATTGTGATTATTTTTGTATTGCTATTTGTACCTTTTTTTTAACCCAAATCATAAATTTTTTTTTTATTATTGTCCATGATTTTTAACTAAAATCACGAGACTGAAACATTTTTTCTAAACTTCAACAGCATATAACTTCTTGAGACGTTATGTATGTTGATTTGACAAAATTGGTGAATTTTAAAAATTTGGGTTAAAATTTTTTGAGATTGTAGGTTATGGAAACGTTTCTGTGTACTGTCATTTTCATACAATGATGCAAAGAATAGGTAAGGCACCAAATTTGGAGATGGATAGGAAGGCTGTAGGGGAGGAGGAGGCCTCTATTAGGGCACAATGTCTAACATTTCGCTGTGCTCTTAATAGGTAATACAGAAAAGTTCCCATAGCCAGCTATCTTAACTTTGTTTAATATTGTACTATTTGTTTTTGACAGGAGGTGGCAATTATTTTATTACAAAAGCCTAGTAAGTAGGAACTTTGTTGTTTTTAAATCTGTATGTAAAATGTGTAGTTTTGCTATGTGTACATTTGTACCAATAGTGTGCTGTACTTTGCCAGCTATTGTGATTATTTTTTGTATTCCTATTTGTACAGTAATCCCCCGACATCTGATGGCCCCGACATATGATCAAATCGACATACGATGGCCTGTCAGAGGCCATCGCATGTCGATGTCAGCATCGACATACGATGCTTTTATATGTCGGGTCCATCGCATTGACTGCTATCCGGCAGCGCAAAATGCTTAAGCTGCTGTCGGATAGCAGTGTAATGTGCCCCAGCAGGTTCACTTACCTATCCCTGCTGCTCCGGGTCCTCTCCGGGATCCGGGCCTCACTTTCCGGCATCGTTATTACGTAGCTGCGCAAGCCGTCCCGGCGCAACAACGTAATAACGTCACCAGAAAGCGAGGCCCGGACACCGTTGAAGATCCGGAAGACGCCGCAGGACCCAGAAGAAGATGCCGGAGCAGCGGGACCCCATCGGGAGCCCCTTAGAGACCATCGGGAGCGGTGAGGACGCGGTCCGGAGCAGCGGAGACAGGTGAGTTTTTAATGTACTTTTACATTGCACGAATCCCTCAACATACGATGGATTCGACAAACGATGGGTCGTTTGGAACGAATTACCATCCTATGTTCAGGGATCCCTGTACCTTTTTTTTTAACCCAAACCATAGTTTTTTTTTATTATTGTCCATGATTTTTAACCAAAATCACGAGACTGAAACATTTTTTCTTCACTTCAACAGCATATAACTTCTTGAGACGTTATGTATGTTGATTTGACAAAGTTGGTGAATTTCAAAATTTGGGTTAAAATTTTTTGAGATTTTAGGCTATGGAAGCATTTCTGTGTACTGTCATTTGCATAAAATGATGCAAAGAATTGGTAAGGCACCAATTTTGGAGATGGATAGGAAGGCTGTAGGGGAGGAGGAGGCCTCTATTAGGGCACAGTGTCTAACATTTCGCTGTGCTCTTAATAGATAATACAGAAAAGTTCCCATAGCCAGCTATCTTAACTCTGTTTAATATTGTATTATTTGTTTTTGACAGGAGGTGGCAATTATTTTATTACAAAAGCCTAGTAAGAAGGAACTTTGTTGTTCTTATATCTATATGTGAAATGTGTAGTTTTGCTATGTGTACTTTTATACCAATAGTGGGCTCTACTTGCCAGCTATTTTGATGATTTTTCTGTATTCCTATTTGTACCTTTTTTTAACCCAAATCATAGTTTGTTTTTATTATTGTCCATGATTGTTAACCAAAATCACGAGACTGAAAGATTTTTTCTTCACTTCAACAGCATATAACTCCTTAAGACGTTATGTATGTTGATTTGACAAAATTGGTGAATTTTAAAAATTTGGGTTAAAATTTTTTGAGATTGTAGGCTATGCAAGCGTTTCTGTGTACTGTCATTTGCATGAAATGATGCAAAGAATTGGTAAGGCACCAATTTTGGAGATGGATAGGAAGGCTGTAAGGGGAGGAGGAGGCCTCTATTAGGGCACAGTGTCTTACTTTTCGCTGTGCTCTTAATAGATAATACAGTAACGTTTCCATAGCCAGCTATCTTAACTCAGTTTAACATTGTGCTATTAGTTTTTGACAGGAGGTGGCACTTTTTTTTTATTACAAAAGCCTAGTAAGAAGGAACCTTGTTGTTTTTAAATCTTTATGTAAAATTTGTAGTATTGCTATGTGTAAATTTGTACCAATAGTGTGCTGTACTTTGCCAGCTATTGTGATTATTTTTGTATTGCTATTTGTACCTTTTTTTTAACCCAAATCATAGTTTTTTTTTAATTATTGTCCATGATTTTTAACCAAAATCACGAGACTGAAACATTTTTTCTTCACTTCAACAGCATATAACTTCTTAAGACGTTATGTATGTTGATTTGAAAAAAGGTGGTGAATTTTAAAAATTTGGGTTAAAATTTTTTGAGATTATAGGCTATGCAAATGTTTCTGTGTACTGTCATTTGCATAAAATGATGCAAAGAATTGGTAAGGCACCAATTTTGGAGATGGATAGGAAGGCTGTAAGGGGAGGAGGAGGCCTCTATTAGGGCACAGTGTCTTACTTTTCGCTGTGCTCTTAATAGATAATACAGTAACGTTTCCATAGCCAGCTATGTTAACTCAGTTTAACATTGTGCTATTAGTTTTTGACAGGAGGTGGCACTTTTTTTTATTACAAAAGCCTAGTAAGAAGGAACCTTGTTGTTTTTAAATCTTTATGTAAAATTTGTAGTATTGCTATGTGTAGATTTGTACCAATAGTGTGCTGTACTTTGCCAGCTATTGTGATTATTTTTGTATTGCTATTTGTACCTTTTTTTTTAACCCAAATCATAGTTTTTTTTTAAATTATTGTCCATGATTTTTAACCAAAATCACGAGACTGAAACATTTTTTCTTCACTTCAACAGCATATAACTTCTTAAGACGTTATGTATGTTGATTTGAAAAAAAGTTGGTGAATTTTAAAAATTTGGATTAAAAATTTTTGAGATTATAGGCTATGCAAGCGTTTCTGTGTACTGTCATTTGCATAAAATGATGCAAAGAATTGGTAAGGCACCAATTTTGGAGATGGATTGGAAGGCTGTAAGGGGAGGAGGAGGCCTCTATTAGGGCACAGTGTCTTACTTTTCGCTGTGCTCTTAATAGATAATGCAGTAATGTTTCCATAGCCAGCTATCTTAACTCAGTTTAACATTGTGCTATTAGTTTTTGACAGGAGGTGGCACTTTTTTTTTTTATTACAAAAGCCTAGTAAGAAGGAACCTTGTTTTTAAATCTTTATGTAAAATTTGTAGTATTGCTATGTGTAAATTTGTACCAATAGTGTGCTGTACTTTGCCAGCTATTGTGATTATTTTTGTATTGCTATTTGTACCTTTTTTTAACCCAAATCATAGTTTTTTTTATTATTGTCCATGATTTTTAACCAAAATCACGAGACTGAAACATTTTTTCTAAACTTCAACAGCATATAACTTTTTGAGACGTTATGTATGTTGATTTGAAAAAAAGTTGGTGAATTTGAAAAATTTGGGTTAAAAAAATTTGAGATTGTAGGCTATGGAAGCGTTTCTGTGTATTGTCATTTGCATAAAATGATGCAAAGAATTGGTAAGGCACCAATTTTGGAGATGGATAGGAAGGCTGTAAGGGGAGGAGGAGGCCTCTATTAGGGCACAGTGTCTTACTTTTCGCTGTGCACCTAATAGATAATACAGTAATGTTCCCTTAGCCAGCTATCTTAACTCAGTTTAACATTGTGCTATTAGTTTTTGACAGGGGGTGGCACTTTTTTTTATTACAAAAGCCTAGTAAGAAGGAACCTTGTTGTTTTTAAATCTTTATGTAAAATTTGTAGTATTGCTATGAGTAAATTTGTACCAATAGTGTGCTGTACTTTGCCAGCTATTGTGATTATTTTTGTATTGCTATTTGTACCTTATTTTTTTTAACCCAAATCATAGTTTTTTTTTTTATTATTGTCCATGATTTTTAACCAAAATCACGAGACTGAAACATTTTTTCTTCACTTCAACACATATAACTTCTTGAGACGTTATGTATGTTGATTTGAAAAAAAGTTGGTGAATTTGAAAAATTTGAGTTAAAAAAATTTGAGATTGTAGGATATGGAAGCGTTTCTGTGTATTGTCATTTGCATAAAATGATGCAAAGAATTGGTAAGGCACCAATTTTGGAGATGGATTGGAAGGCTGTAAGGGGAGGAGGAGGCCTCTATTAGGGCACAGTGTCTTACTTTTCGCTGTACTCTTAATAGATAATGCAGTAATGTTTCCATAGCCAGCTATCTTAACTCAGTTTAACATTGTGCTATTAGTTTTTGACAGGAGGTGGCACTTTTTTTTTATTACAAAAGCCTAGTAAGAAGGAACCTTGTTTTTAAATCTTTATGTAAAATTTGTAGTATTGCTATGTGTAAATTTGTACCAATAGTGTGCTGTACTTTGCCAGCTATTGTGATTATTTTTGTATTGCTATTTGTACCTTTTTTTAACCCAAATCATAGTTTTTTTTATTATTGTCCATGATTTTTAACCAAAATCACGAGACTGAAACATTTTTTCTAAACTTCAACAGCATATAACTTTTTGAGACGTTATGTATGTTGATTTGAAAAAAAGTTGGTGAATTTGAAAAATTTGGGTTAAAAAAATTTGAGATTGTAGGCTATGGAAGCGTTTCTGTGTATTGTCATTTGCATAAAATGATGCAAAGAATTGGTAAGGCACCAATTTTGGAGATGGATAGGAAGGCTGTAAGGGGAGGAGGAGGCCTCTATTAGGGCACAGTGTCTTACTTTTCGCTGTGCACCTAATAGATAATACAGTAATGTTCCCTTAGCCAGCTATCTTAACTCAGTTTAACATTGTGCTATTAGTTTTTGACAGGGGGTGGCACTTTTTTTTATTACAAAAGCCTAGTAAGAAGGAACCTTGTTGTTTTTAAATCTTTATGTAAAATTTGTAGTATTGCTATGAGTAAATTTGTACCAATAGTGTGCTGTACTTTGCCAGCTATTGTGATTATTTTTGTATTGCTATTTGTACCTTTTTTTTAACCCAAATCATAAATTTTTTTTTTATTATTGTCCATGATTTTTAACTAAAATCACGAGACTGAAACATTTTTTCTAAACTTCAACAGCATATAACTTCTTGAGACGTTATGTATGTTGATTCGACAAAATTGGTGAATTTTAAAAATTTGGGTTAAAATTTTTTGAGATTGTAGGTTATGGAAACGTTTCTGTGTACTGTCATTTTCATACAATGATGCAAAGAATAGGTAAGGCACCAAATTTGGAGATGGATAGGAAGGCTGTAGGGGAGGAGGAGGCCTCTATTAGGGCACAATGTCTAACATTTCGCTGTGCTCTTAATAGGTAATACAGAAAAGTTCCCATAGCCAGCTATCTTAACTTTGTTTAATATTGTACTATTTGTTTTTGACAGGAGGTGGCAATTATTTTATTACAAAAGCCTAGTAAGTAGGAACTTTGTTGTTTTTAAATCTGTATGTAAAATGTGTAGTTTTGCTATGTGTACATTTGTACCAATAGTGTGCTGTACTTTGCCAGCTATTGTGATTATTTTTTGTATTCCTATTTGTACAGTAATCCCCCGACATCTGATGGCCCCGACATATGATCAAATCGACATACGATGGCCTGTCAGAGGCCATCGCATGTCGATGTCAGCATCGACATACGATGCTTTTATATGTCGGGTCCATCGCATTGACTGCTATCCGGCAGCGCAAAATGCTTAAGCTGCTGTCGGATAGCAGTGTAATGTGCCCCAGCAGGTTCACTTACCTATCCCTGCTGCTCCGGGTCCTCTCCGGGATCCGGGCCTCACTTTCCGGCATCGTTATTACGTAGCTGCGCAAGCCGTCCCGGCGCAACAACGTAATAACGTCACCAGAAAGCGAGGCCCGGACACCGTTGAAGATCCGGAAGACGCCGCAGGACCCAGAAGAAGATGCCGGAGCAGCGGGACCCCATCGGGAGCCCCTTAGAGACCATCGGGAGCGGTGAGGACGCGGTCCGGAGCAGCGGAGACAGGTGAGTTTTTAATGTACTTTTACATTGCACGAATCCCTCAACATACGATGGATTCGACAAACGATGGGTCGTTTGGAACGAATTACCATCCTATGTTCAGGGATCCCTGTACCTTTTTTTTTAACCCAAACCATAGTTTTTTTTTATTATTGTCCATGATTTTTAACCAAAATCACGAGACTGAAACATTTTTTCTTCACTTCAACAGCATATAACTTCTTGAGACGTTATGTATGTTGATTTGACAAAGTTGGTGAATTTCAAAATTTGGGTTAAAATTTTTTGAGATTTTAGGCTATGGAAGCATTTCTGTGTACTGTCATTTGCATAAAATGATGCAAAGAATTGGTAAAGCACCAATTTTGGAGATGGATAGGAAGGCTGTAGGGGAGGAGGAGGCCTCTATTAGGGCACAGTGTCTAACATTTCGCTGTGCTCTTAATAGATAATACAGAAAAGTTCCCATAGCCAGCTATCTTAACTCTGTTTAATATTGTATTATTTGTTTTTGACAGGAGGTGGCAATTATTTTATTACAAAAGCCTAGTAAGAAGGAACTTTGTTGTTCTTATATCTATATGTGAAATGTGTAGTTTTGCTATGTGTACTTTTATACCAATAGTGGGCTCTACTTGCCAGCTATTTTGATGATTTTTCTGTATTCCTATTTGTACCTTTTTTTAACCCAAATCATAGTTTGTTTTTATTATTGTCCATGATTGTTAACCAAAATCACGAGACTGAAAGATTTTTTCTTCACTTCAACAGCATATAACTCCTTAAGACGTTATGTATGTTGATTTGACAAAATTGGTGAATTTTAAAAATTTGGGTTAAAATTTTTTGAGATTGTAGGCTATGCAAGCGTTTCTGTGTACTGTCATTTGCATGAAATGATGCAAAGAATTGGTAAGGCACCAATTTTGGAGATGGATAGGAAGGCTGTAAGGGGAGGAGGAGGCCTCTATTAGGGCACAGTGTCTTACTTTTCGCTGTGCTCTTAATAGATAATACAGTAACGTTTCCATAGCCAGCTATCTTAACTCAGTTTAACATTGTGCTATTAGTTTTTGACAGGAGGTGGCACTTTTTTTTTATTACAAAAGCCTAGTAAGAAGGAACCTTGTTGTTTTTAAATCTTTATGTAAAATTTGTAGTATTGCTATGTGTAAATTTGTACCAATAGTGTGCTGTACTTTGCCAGCTATTGTGATTATTTTTGTATTGCTATTTGTACCTTTTTTTTAACCCAAATCATAGTTTTTTTTTAATTATTGTCCATGATTTTTAACCAAAATCACGAGACTGAAACATTTTTTCTTCACTTCAACAGCATATAACTTCTTAAGACGTTATGTATGTTGATTTGAAAAAAGGTGGTGAATTTTAAAAATTTGGGTTAAAATTTTTTGAGATTATAGGCTATGCAAATGTTTCTGTGTACTGTCATTTGCATAAAATGATGCAAAGAATTGGTAAGGCACCAATTTTGGAGATGGATTGGAAGGCTGTAAGGGGAGGAGGAGGCCTCTATTAGGGCACAGTGTCTTACTTTTCGCTGTGCTCTTAATAGATAATACAGTAATGTTTCCATAGCCAGCTATCTTAACTCAGTTTAACATTGTGCTATTAGTTTTTGACAGGAGGTGGCACTTTTTTTTATTACAAAAGCCTAGTTAGAAGGAACCTTGTTTTTAAATCTTTATGTAAAATTTGTAGTATTGCTATGTGTAAATTTGTACCAATAGTGTGCTGTACTTTGCCAGCTATTGTGATTATTTTTGTATTGCTATTTGTACCTTTTTTTAACCCAAATCATAGTTTTTTTTATTATTGTCCATGATTTTTAACCAAAATCACGAGACTGAAACATTTTTTCTAAACTTCAACAGCATATAACGTTTTGAGACGTTATGTATGTTGATTTGAAAAAAAGTTGGTGAATTTGAAAAATTTGGGTTAAAAAAATTTGAGATTGTAGGCTATGGAAGCGTTTCTGTGTATTGTCATTTGCATAAAATGATGCAAAGAATTGGTAAGGCACCAATTTTGGAGATGGATAGGAAGGCTGTAAGGGGAGGAGGAGGCCTCTATTAGGGCACAGTGTCTTACTTTTCGCTGTGCACCTAATAGATAATACAGTAATGTTCCCTTAGCCAGCTATCTTAACTCAGTTTAACATTGTGCTATTAGTTTTTGACAGGGGGTGGCACTTTTTTTTTATTACAAAAGCCTAGTAAGAAGGAACCTTGTTGTTTTTAAATCTTTATGTAAAATTTGTAGTATTGCTATGAGTAAATTTGTACCAATAGTGTGCTGTACTTTGCCAGCTATTGTGATTATTTTTGTATTGCTATTTGTACCTTTTTTTTAACCCAAATCATAAATTTTTTTTTATTATTGTCCATAATTTTTAACTAAAATCACGAGACTGAAACATTTTTTCTAAACTTCAACAGCATATAACTTCTTGAGACGTTATGTATGTTGATTCGACAAAATTGGTGAATTTTAAAAATTTGGGTTAAAATTTTTTGAGATTGTAGGTTATGGAAACGTTTCTGTGTACTGTCATTTTCATACAATGATGCAAAGAATAGGTAAGGCACCAAATTTGGAGATGGATAGGAAGGCTGTAGGGGAGGAGGAGGCCTCTATTAGGGCACAATGTCTAACATTTCGCTGTGCTCTTAATAGGTAATACAGAAAAGTTCCCATAGCCAGCTATCTTAACTTTGTTTAATATTGTACTATTTGTTTTTGACAGGAGGTGGCAATTATTTTATTACAAAAGCCTAGTAAGTAGGAACTTTGTTGTTTTTAAATCTGTATGTAAAATGTGTAGTTTTGCTATGTGTACATTTGTACCAATAGTGTGCTGTACTTTGCCAGCTATTGTGATTATTTTTTGTATTCCTATTTGTACAGTAATCCCCCGACATCTGATGGCCCCGACATATGATCAAATCGACATACGATGGCCTGTCAGAGGCCATCGCATGTCGATGTCAGCATCGACATACGATGCTTTTATATGTCGGGTCCATCGCATTGACTGCTATCCGGCAGCGCAAAATGCTTAAGCTGCTGTCGGATAGCAGTGTAATGTGCCCCAGCAGGTTCACTTACCTATCCCTGCTGCTCCGGGTCCTCTCCGGGATCCGGGCCTCACTTTCCGGCATCGTTATTACGTAGCTGCGCAAGCCGTCCCGGCGCAACAACGTAATAACGTCACCAGAAAGCGAGGCCCGGACACCGTTGAAGATCCGGAAGACGCCGCAGGACCCAGAAGAAGATGCCGGAGCAGCGGGACCCCATCGGGAGCCCCTTAGAGACCATCGGGAGCGGTGAGGACGCGGTCCGGAGCGGCGGAGACAGGTGAGTTTTTAATGTACTTTTACATTGCACGAATCCCTCAACATACGATGGATTCGACAAACGATGGGTCGTTTGGAACGAATTACCATCCTATGTTCAGGGATCCCTGTACCTTTTTTTTTAACCCAAACCATAGTTTGTTTTTATTATTGTCCATGATTTTTAACCAAAATCACGAGACTGAAACATTTTTTCTTCACTTCAACAGCATATAACTTCTTGAGACGTTATGTATGTTGATTTGACAAAGTTGGTGAATTTCAAAATTTGGGTTAAAATTTTTTGAGATTTTAGGCTATGGAAGCATTTCTGTGTACTGTCATTTGCATAAAATGATGCAAAGAATTGGTAAGGCACCAATTTTGGAGATGGATAGGAAGGCTGTAGGGGAGGAGGAGGCCTCTATTAGGGCACAGTGTCTAACATTTCGCTGTGCTCTTAATAGATAATACAGAAAAGTTCCCATAGCCAGCTATCTTAACTCTGTTTAATATTGTATTATTTGTTTTTGACAGGAGGTGGCAATTATTTTATTACAAAAGCCTAGTAAGAAGGAACTTTGTTGTTCTTATATCTATATGTGAAATGTGTAGTTTTGCTATGTGTACTTTTATACCAATAGTGGGCTCTACTTGCCAGCTATTTTGATGATTTTTCTGTATTCCTATTTGTACCTTTTTTTAACCCAAATCATAGTTTGTTTTTATTATTGTCCATGATTGTTAACCAAAATCACGAGACTGAAAGATTTTTTCTTCACTTCAACAGCATATAACTCCTTAAGACGTTATGTATGTTGATTTGACAAAATTGGTGAATTTTAAAAATTTGGGTTAAAAATGTTTGAGATTGTAGGCTATGCAAGCGTTTCTGTGTACTGTCATTTGCATAAAATGATGCAAAGAATTGGTAAGGCACCAATTTTGGAGATGGATAGGAAGGCTGTAAGGGGAGGAGGAGGCCTCTATTAGGGCACAGTGTCTTACTTTTCGCTGTGCTCTTAATGGATAATACAGTAACGTTTCCATAGCCAGCTATCTTAACTCAGTTTAACATTGTGCTATTAGTTTTTGACAGGAGGTGGCACTTTTTTTTTATTACAAAAGCCTAGTAAGAAGGAACCTTGTTGTTTTTAAATCTTTATGTAAAATTTGTAGTATTGCTATGTGTAGATTTGTACCAATAGTGTGCTGTACCTTGCCAGCTATTGTGATTATTTTTGCATTGCTATTTGTACCTTTTTTTTTAACCCAAATCATAGTTTTTTTAATTATTGTCCATGATTTTTAACCAAAATCACGAGACTGAAACATTTTTTCTTCACTTCAACACATATAACTTCTTGAGACGTTATGTATGTTGATTTGAAAAAAAGTTGGTGAATTTGAAAAATTTGAGTTAAAAAAATTTGAGATTGTAGGCTATGGAAGCGTTTCTGTGTATTGTCATTTGCATAAAATGATGCAAAGAATTGGTAAGGCACCAATTTTGGAGATGGATTGGAAGGCTGTAAGGGGAGGAGGAGGCCTCTATTAGGGCACAGTGTCTTACTTTTCGCTGTGCTCTTAATAGATAATGCAGTAATGTTTCCATAGCCAGCTATCTTAACTCAGTTTAACATTGTGCTATTAGTTTTTGACAGGAGGTGGCACTTTTTTTTTATTACAAAAGCCTAGTTAGAAGGAACCTTGTTTTTAAATCTTTATGTAAAATTTGTAGTATTGCTATGTGTAAATTTGTACCAATAGTGTGCTGTACTTTGCCAGCTATTGTGATTATTTTTGTATTGCTATTTGTACCTTATTTTTTTTAACCCAAATCATAGTTTTTTTAATTATTGTCCATGATTTTTAACCAAAATCACGAGACTGAAACATTTTTTCTTCACTTCAACAGCATATAACTTCTTGAAACGTCATGTATGTTGATTTGAAAAAAAGTTGGTGAATTTGAAAAATTTGAGTTAAAAAAATTTGAGATTGTAGGCTATGGAAGCGTTACTGTGTATTGTCATTTGCATAAAATGATGCAAAGAATTGGTAAGGCACCAATTTTGGAGATGGATTGGAAGGCTGTAAGGGGAGGAGGAGGCCTCTATTAGGGCACAGTGTCTTACTTTTCGCTGTGCTCTTAATAGATAATGCAGTAATGTTTCCATAGCCAGCTATCTTAACTCAGTTTAACATTGTGCTATTAGTTTTTGACAGGAGGTGGCACTTTTTTTTTTATTACAAAAGCCTAGTAAGAAGGAACCTTGTTGTTTTTAAATCTTTATGTAAAATTTGTAGTATTGCTATGTGTAAATTTGTACCAATAGTGTGCTGTACTTTGCCAGCTATTGTGATTATTTTTGTATTGCTATTTGTACCTTATTTTTTTAACCCAAATCATAGTTTTTTTAATTATTGTCCATGATTTTTAACCAAAATCACGAGACTGAAATTTTTTTTCTAAACTTCAACAGCATATAACTTCTTGAGACGTTATGTACGTTGATTTGAAAAAAAGTTGGTGAATTTGAAAAATTTGAGTTAAAAAAAATTGGAGATTGTAGGCTATGGAAGCGTTTCTGTGTATTGTCATTTGCATAAAATGATGCAAAGAATTGGTAAGGCACCAATTATGGAGATGGATAGGAAGGCTGTAAGGGGAGGAGGAGGCCTCTATTGGGGCACATTGTCTTACTTTTCGCTGTGCTCCTAATAGATAATACAGTAATGTTCCCTTAGCCAGCTATCTTAACTCAGTTTAACATTGTGCTATTAGTTTTTGACAGGAGGTGGCACTTTTTTTTAATTACAAAAGCCTAGTAAGAAGGAACCTTGTTGTTTTTAAATCTTTATGTAAAATTTGTAGTATTGCTATGAGTAAATTTGTACCAATAGTGTGCTGTACTTTGCCAGCTATTGTGATTATTTTTGTATTGCTATTTGTACCTTTTTTTAACCCAAATCATAGTTTTTTTTATTATTGTCCATGATTTTTAACCAAAATCACGAGACTGAAACATTTTTTCTAAACTTCAACAGCATATAACTTTTTGAGATGTTATGTATGTTGATTTGAAAAAAAGTTGGTGAATTTGAAAAATTTGGGTTAAAAAAATTTGAGATTGTAGGCTATGGAAGCGTTTCTGTGTATTGTCATTTGCATGAAATGATGCAAAGAATTGGTAAGGCACCAATTTTTGAGATGGATAGGAAGGCTGTAAGGGGAGGAGGAGGCCTCTATTAGGGCACAGTGTCTTACTTTTCGCTGTGCACCTAATAGATAATACAGTAATGTTCCCTTAGCCAGCTATCTTAACTCAGTTTAACATTGTGCTATTAGTTTTTGACAGGGGGTGGCACTTTTTTTTATTACAAAAGCCTAGTAAGAAGGAACCTTGTTGTTTTTAAATCTTTATGTAAAATTTGTAGTATTGCTATGAGTAAATTTGTACCAATAGTGTGCTGTACTTTGCCAGCTATTGTGATTATTTTTGTATTGCTATTTGTACCTTTTTTTTAACCCAAATCATAGTTTTTTTTATTATTGTCCATGATTTTTAACCAAAATCACGAGACTGAAACATTTTTTCTAAACTTCAACAGCATATAACTTCTTGAGACGTTATGTATGTTGATTTGACAAAATTGGTGAATTTTAAAAATTTGGGTTAAAATTTTTTGAGATTGTAGGCTATGGAAACGTTTCTGTGTACTGTCATTTTCATACAATGATGCAAAGAATTGGTAAGGCACCAAATTTGGAGATGGATAGGAAGGCTGTAGGGGAGGAGGAGGCCTCTATTAGGGCACAATGTCTAACATTTCGCTGTGCTCTTAATAGATAATACAGAAAAGTTCCCATAGCCAGCTATCTTAACTTTGTTTAATATTGTACTATTTGTTTTTGACAGGAGGTGGCAATTATTTTATTACAAAAGCCTAGTAAGTAGGAACTTTGTTGTTTTTAAATCTGTATGTAAAATGTGTAGTTTTGCTATGTGTACATTTGTACCAATAGTGTGCTGTACTTTGCCAGCTATTGTGATTATTTTTTGTATTCCTATTTGTACAGTAATCCCCCGACATCAGATGGCCCCGACATATGATCAAATCGACATACGATGGCCTGTCAGAGGTCATCGCATGTCGATGTCAGCATCGACATACGATGCTTTTATATGTCGGGTCCATCGCATTGACTGCTATCCGGCAGCGCAAAATGCTTAAGCTGCTGTCGGATAGCAGTGTAATGTGCCCCAGCAGGTTCACTTACCTATCCCTGCTGCTCCGGGTCCTCTCCCGGATCCGGGCCTCACTTTCCGGCATCGTTATTACGTAGCTGCGTAAGCCGTCCCGGCGCAACAACGTAATAACGTCACCAGAAAGCGAGGCCCGGACACTGTTGAAGATCCGGAAGATGCCGCAGGACCCAGAAGAAGATGCCGGAGCAGCGGGACCCCATCGGGAGCCCCTTAGAGACCATCGGGAGCGGTGAGGACGCGGTCCGGAGCGGCGGAGACAGGTGAGTTTTTAATGTACTTTTACATTGCACGAATCCCTCAACATACGATGGATTCGACAAACGATGGGTCGTTTGGAACGAATTACCATCCTATGTTGAGGGATCCCTGTACCTTTTTTTAACCCAAATCATAGTTTGTTTTTATTATTGTCCATGATTGTTAACCAAAATCACGAGACTGAAAGATTTTTTCTTCACTTCAACAGCATATAACTCCTTAAGACGTTATGTATGTTGATTTGACAAAATTGGTGAATTTTAAAAATTTGGGTTAAAATTTTTTGAGATTGTAGGCTATGCAAGCGTTTCTGTGTACTGTCATTTGCATGAAATGATGCAAAGAATTGGTAAGGCACCAATTTTGGAGATGATAGGAAGGCTGTAAGGGGAGGAGGAGGCCTCTATTAGGGCACAGTGTCTTACTTTTCGCTGTGCTCTTAATAGATAATACAGTAACGTTTCCATAGCCAGCTATCTTAACTCAGTTTAACATTGTGCTATTAGTTTTTGACAGGAGGTGGCACTTTTTTTTATTACAAAAGCCTAGTAAGAAGGAACCTTGTTGTTTTTAAATCTTTATGTAAAATTTGTAGTATTGCTATGTGTAGATTTGTACCAATAGTGTGCTGTACTTTGCCAGCTATTGTGATTATTTTTGTATTGCTATTTGTACCTTTTTTTTTAACCCAAATCATAGTTTTTTTTTAAATTATTGTCCATGATTTTTAACCAAAATCACGAGACTGAAACATTTTTTCTTCACTTCAACAGCATATAACTTCTTAAGACGTTATGTATGTTGATTTGAAAAAAAGTTGGTGAATTTTAAAAATTTGGATTAAAAATTTTTGAGATTATAGGCTATGCAAGCGTTTCTGTGTACTGTCATTTGCATAAAATGATGCAAAGAATTGGTAAGGCACCAATTTTGGAGATGGATTGGAAGGCTGTAAGGGGAGGAGGAGGCCTCTATTAGGGCACAGTGTCTTACTTTTCGCTGTGCTCTTAATAGATAATACAGTAATGTTTCCATAGCCAGCTATCTTAACTCAGTTTAACATTGTGCTATTAGTTTTTGACAGGAGGTGGCACTTTTTTTTATTACAAAAGCCTAGTTAGAAGGAACCTTGTTTTTAAATCTTTATGTAAAATTTGTAGTATTGCTATGTGTAAATTTGTACCAATAGTGTGCTGTACTTTGCCAGCTATTGTGATTATTTTTGTATTCCTATTTGTACCTTTTTTTAACCCAAATCATAGTTTGTTTTTATTATTGTCCATGATTGTTAACCAAAATCACGAGACTGAAAGATTTTTTCTTCACTTCAACAGCATATAACTCCTTAAGACGTTATGTATGTTGATTTGACAAAATTGGTGAATTTTAAAAATTTGGGTTAAAATTTTTTGAGATTGTAGGCTATGCAAGCGTTTCTGTGTACTGTCATTTGCATGAAATGATGCAAAGAATTGGTAAGGCACCAATTTTGGAGATGGATAGGAAGGCTGTAAGGGGAGGAGGAGGCCTCTATTAGGGCACAGTGTCTTACTTTTCGCTGTGCTCTTAATAGATAATACAGTAACGTTTCCATAGCCAGCTATGTTAACTCAGTTTAACATTGTGCTATTAGTTTTTGACAGGAGGTGGCACTTTTTTTTATTACAAAAGCCTAGTAAGAAGGAACCTTGTTGTTTTTAAATCTTTATGTAAAATTTGTAGTATTGCTATGTGTAGATTTGTACCAATAGTGTGCTGTACTTTGCCAGCTATTGTGATTATTTTTGTATTGCTATTTGTACCTTTTTTTTTAACCCAAATCATAGTTTTTTTTTAAATTATTGTCCATGATTTTTAACCAAAATCACGAGACTGAAACATTTTTTCTTCACTTTAACAGCATATAACTTCTTAAGACGTTATGTATGTTGATTTGAAAAAAAGTTGGTGAATTTTAAAAATTTGGATTAAAAATTTTTGAGATTATAGGCTATGCAAGCGTTTCTGTGTACTGTCATTTGCATAAAATGATGCAAAGAATTGGTAAGGCACCAATTTTGGAGATGGATTGGAAGGCTGTAAGGGGAGGAGGAGGCCTCTATTAGGGCACAGTGTCTTACTTTTCGCTGTGCTCTTAGTAGATAATGCAGTAATGTTTCCATAGCCAGCTATCTTAACTCAGTTTAACATTGTGCTATTAGTTTTTGACAGGAGGTGGCACTTTTTTTTTTATTACAAAAGCCTAGTAAGAAGGAACCTTGTTTTTAAATCTTTATGTAAAATTTGTAGTATTGCTATGTGTAAATTTGTACCAATAGTGTGCTGTACTTTGCCAGCTATTGTGATTATTTTTGTATTGCTATTTGTACCTTTTTTTAACCCAAATCATAGTTTTTTTTATTATTGTCCATGATTTTTAACCAAAATCACGAGACTGAAACATTTTTTCTAAACTTCAACAGCATATAACTTTTTGAGACGTTATGTATGTTGATTTGAAAAAAAGTTGGTGAATTTGAAAAATTTGGGTTAAAAAAATTTGAGATTGTAGGCTATGGAAGCGTTTCTGTGTATTGTCATTTGCATAAAATGATGCAAAGAATTGGTAAGGCACCAATTTTGGAGATGGATAGGAAGGCTGTAAGGGGAGGAGGAGGCCTCTATTAGGGCACAGTGTCTTACTTTTCGCTGTGCACCTAATAGATAATACAGTAATGTTCCCTTAGCCAGCTATCTTAACTCAGTTTAACATTGTGCTATTAGTTTTTGACAGGGGGTGGCACTTTTTTTTATTACAAAAGCCTAGTAAGAAGGAACCTTGTTGTTTTTAAATCTTTATGTAAAATTTGTAGTATTGCTATGAGTAAATTTGTACCAATAGTGTGCTGTACTTTGCCAGCTATTGTGATTATTTTTGTATTGCTATTTGTACCTTTTTTTAACCCAAATCATAGTTTTTTTTATTATTGTCCATGATTTTTAACCAAAATCACGAGACTGAAACATTTTTTCTAAACTTCAACAGCATATAACTTCTTGAGACGTTATGTATGTTGATTCGACAAAATTGGTGAATTTTAAAAATTTGGGTTAAAATTTTTTGAGATTGTAGGTTATGGAAACGTTTCTGTGTACTGTCATTTTCATACAATGATGCAAAGAATAGGTAAGGCACCAAATTTGGAGATGGATAGGAAGGCTGTAGGGGAGGAGGAGGCCTCTATTAGGGCACAATGTCTAACATTTCGCTGTGCTCTTAATAGGTAATACAGAAAAGTTCCCATAGCCAGCTATCTTAACTTTGTTTAATATTGTACTATTTGTTTTTGACAGGAGGTGGCAATTATTTTATTACAAAAGCCTAGTAAGTAGGAACTTTGTTGTTTTTAAATCTGTATGTAAAATGT
This sequence comes from Hyla sarda, assembly GCF_029499605.1. Taxonomy (NCBI): domain Eukaryota; kingdom Metazoa; phylum Chordata; class Amphibia; order Anura; family Hylidae; genus Hyla; species Hyla sarda. Next base: position 360,149,269 of record NC_079190.1, on the reverse strand, counting down.
GTAGTTTTGCTATGTGTACATTTGTACCAATAGTGTGCTGTACTTTGCCAGCTATTGTGATTATTTTTTGTATTCCTATTTGTACAGTAATCCCCCGACATCTGATGGCCCCGACATATGATCAAATCGACATACGATGGCCTGTCAGAGGCCATCGCATGTCGATGTCAGCATCGACATACGATGCTTTTATATGTCGGGTCCATCGCATTGACTGCTATCCGGCAGCGCAAAATGCTTAATCTGCTGTCGGATAGCAGTGTAATGTGCCCCAGCAGGTTCACTTACCTATCCCTGCTGCTCCGGGTCCTCTCCGGGATCCGGGCCTCACTTTCCGGCATCGTTATTACGTAGCTGCGCAAGCCGTCCCGGCGCAACAACGTAATAACGTCACCAGAAAGCGAGGCCCGGACACCGTTGAAGATCCGGAAGACGCCGCAGGACCCAGAAGAAGATGCCGGAGCAGCGGGACCCCATCGGGAGCCCCTTAGAGACCATCGGGAGCGGTGAGGACGCGGTCCGGAGCGGCGGAGACAGGTGAGTTTTTAATGTACTTTTACATTGCACGAATCCCTCAACATACGATGGATTCGACAAACGATGGGTCGTTTGGAACGAATTACCATCCTATGTTCAGGGATCCCTGTACCTTTTTTTTTAACCCAAACCATAGTTTGTTTTTATTATTGTCCATGATTTTTAACCAAAATCACGAGACTGAAACATTTTTTCTTCACTTCAACAGCATATAACTTCTTGAGACGTTATGTATGTTGATTTGACAAAGTTGGTGAATTTCAAAATTTGGGTTAAAATTTTTTGAGATTTTAGGCTATGGAAGCATTTCTGTGTACTGTCATTTGCATAAAATGATGCAAAGAATTGGTAAGGCACCAATTTTGGAGATGGATTGGAAGGCTGTAGGGGAGGAGGAGGCCTCTATTAGGGCACAGTGTCTAACATTTCGCTGTGCTCTTAATAGATAATACAGAAAAGTTCCCATAGCCAGCTATCTTAACTCTGTTTAATATTGTATTATTTGTTTTTGACAGGAGGTGGCAATTATTTTATTACAAAAGCCTAGTAAGAAGGAACTTTGTTGTTCTTATATCTATATGTGAAATGTGTAGTTTTGCTATGTGTACTTTTATACCAATAGTGGGCTCTACTTGCCAGCTATTTTGATGATTTTTCTGTATTCCTATTTGTACCTTTTTTTAACCCAAATCATAGTTTGTTTTTATTATTGTCCATGATTGTTAACCAAAATCACGAGACTGAAAGATTTTTTCTTCACTTCAACAGCATATAACTCCTTAAGACGTTATGTATGTTGATTTGACAAAATTGGTGAATTTTAAAAATTTGGGTTAAAATTTTTTGAGATTGTAGGCTATGCAAGCGTTTCTGTGTACTGTCATTTGCATGAAATGATGCAAAGAATTGGTAAGGCACCAATTTTGGAGATGGATAGGAAGGCTGTAAGGGGAGGAGGAGGCCTCTATTAGGGCACAGTGTCTTACTTTTCGCTGTGCTCTTAATAGATAATACAGTAACGTTTCCATAGCCAGCTATCTTAACTCAGTTTAACATTGTGCTATTAGTTTTTGACAGGAGGTGGCACTTTTTTTTTTATTACAAAAGCCTAGTAAGAAGGAACCTTGTTGTTTTTAAATCTTTATGTAAAATTTGTAGTATTGCTATGTGTAAATTTGTACCAATAGTGTGCTGTACTTTGCCAGCTATTGTGATTATTTTTGTATTGCTATTTGTACCTTTTTTTTAACCCAAATCATAGTTTTTTTTTAATTATTGTCCATGATTTTTAACCAAAATCACGAGACTGAAACATTTTTTCTTCACTTCAACAGCATATAACTTCTTAAGACGTTATGTATGTTGATTTGAAAAAAGGTGGTGAATTTTAAAAATTTGGGTTAAAATTTTTTGAGATTATAGGCTATGCAAATGTTTCTGTGTACTGTCATTTGCATAAAATGATGCAAAGAATTGGTAAGGCACCAATTTTGGAGATGGATTGGAAGGCTGTAAGGGGAGGAGGAGGCCTCTATTAGGGCACAGTGTCTTACTTTTCGCTGTGCTCTTAATAGATAATACAGTAATGTTTCCATAGCCAGCTATCTTAACTCAGTTTAACATTGTGCTATTAGTTTTTGACAGGAGGTGGCACTTTTTTTTATTACAAAAGCCTAGTTAGAAGGAACCTTGTTTTTAAATCTTTATGTAAAATTTGTAGTATTGCTATGTGTAAATTTGTACCAATAGTGTGCTGTACTTTGCCAGCTATTGTGATTATTTTTGTATTGCTATTTGTACCTTTTTTTAACCCAAATCATAGTTTTTTTTATTATTGTCCATGATTTTTAACCAAAATCACGAGACTGAAACATTTTTTCTAAACTTCAACAGCATATAACTTCTTGAGACGTTATGTATGTTGATTCGACAAAATTGGTGAATTTTAAAAATTTGGGTTAAAATTTTTTGAGATTGTAGGCTATGGAAACGTTTCTGTGTACTGTCATTTTCATACAATGATGCAAAGAATAGGTAAGGCACCAAATTTGGAGATGGATAGGAAGGCTGTAGGGGAGGAGGAGGCCTCTATTAGGGCACAATGTCTAACATTTCGCTGTGCTCTTAATAGGTAATACAGAAAAGTTCCCATAGCCAGCTATCTTAACTTTGTTTAATATTGTACTATTTGTTTTTGACAGGAGGTGGCAATTATTTTATTACAAAAGCCTAGTAAGTAGGAACTTTGTTGTTTTTAAATCTGTATGTAAAATGTGTAGTTTTGCTATGTGTACATTTGTACCAATAGTGTGCTGTACTTTGCCAGCTATTGTGATTATTTTTTGTATTCCTATTTTTACAGTAATCCCCGGACATCTGATGGCCCCGACATATGATCAAATCGACATACGATGGCCTGTCAGAGGCCATCGCATGTCTATGTCAGCATCGACATACGATGCTTTTATATGTCGGGTCCATCGCATTAACTGCTATCCGGCAGCGCAAAATGCTTAAGCTGCTGTCAGATAGCAGTGTAATGTGCCCAAGCAGGTTCACTTACCTATCCCTGCTGCTCCGGGTCCTCTCCGGGGTCCGGGCCTCACTTTCCGGCATCGTTATTACGTAGCTGCGCACACCGTCCCGGCACAACAACGTAATAACGTCACCAGAAAGCGAGGCCCGGACACCGGTGAAGATCCGGAAGCCGCCACAGGACCCAGAAGAAGATGCTGGAGCAGCGGGACCCCATCAGGAGCCCCTTAGAGACCATCGGGAGCGGTGAGGACGCGGTCCGGAGCGGCGGGGACAGGTGAGTATTTAATGTACTTTTACATTGCACGAATCCCTCAACATACGATGGATTCGACAAACGATGGGTCGATTGGAACGAATTACCATCCTATGTTGAGGGATCCCTGTACCTTTTTTTTTTAACCCAAATCATAGTTTGTTTTTATTATTGTCCAAGATTGTTAACCAAAATCACGAGACTGAAACATTTTTTCTTCACTTCAACAGCATATAACTTCTTGAGACGTTATGTATGTTGATTTGACAAAGTTGGTGAATTTCAAAAATTTGGGTTAAAATTTTTTGAGATTTTAGGCTATGGAAGCATTTCTGTGTACTGTCATTTGCATAAAATGATGCAAAGAATTGGTAAGTCACCAATTTTGGAGATGGATAGGAAGGCTGTAGGGGAGGAGGAGGCCTCTATTAGGGCACAGTGTCTAACATTTCGCTGTGCTCTTAATAGATAATACAGAAAAGTTCCCATAGCCAGCTATCTTAACTCTGTTTAATATTGTACTATTTGTTTTTGACAGGAGGTGGCAATTATTTTATTACAAAAGCCTAGTAAGAAGGAACTTTGTTGTTCTTATATCTATATGTGAAATGTGTAGTTTTGCTATGTGTACTTTTATACCAATAGTGGGCTCTACTTGGCAGCTATTTTGATGATTTTTCTGTATTCCTATTTGTGCCTTTTTTTAACCCAAATCATAGTTTGTTTTTATTATTGTCCATGATTGTTAACCAAAATCACGAGACTTAAAAATTTTTTCTTCACTTCGACAGCATATAACTCGTTGAGACGTTATGTATGTTGATTTGACAAAATTGGTGAATTTAAAAAATTTGGGTTAAAAATTTTTGAGATTGTAGGCTATGCAAGCGTTTCTGTGTACTGTCATTTGCATAAAATGATGCAAAGAATTGGTAAGGCACCAATTTTGGAGATGGATAGGAAGGCTGTAAGGGGAGGAGGAGGCCTCTATTAGGGCACAGTGTCTTACTTTTTGGTGTGCTCTTAATAGATAATACAGTAATGTTCCCTTAGCCAGCTATCTTAACTCAGTTTAACATTGTGCTATTAGTTTTTGACAGGAGGTGGCACTTTTTTAATTACAAAAGCCTAGTAAGATGGAACCTTGTTGTTTTTAAATCTTTATGTAAAATTTGTAGTATTGCTATGTGTAAATTTGTACCAATAGTGTGCTGTACTTTGCCAGCTATTGTGATTATTTTTGTATTGCTATTTGTACCTTTTTTTTAACCCAAATCATAGTTTTTTTAATTATTGTCCATGATTTTTAACCAAAATCACGAGACTGAAACATTTTTTCTTCACTTCAACAGCATATAACTTCTTAAGACGTTATGTATTTTGATTTGAAAAAAAGTTGGTGAATTTGAAAAATTTGGGTTAAATTTTTTTGAGATTTTAGGCTATGGAAGCATTTCTGTGTACTGTCATTTGCATAAAATGATGCAAAGAATTGGTAAGGCACCAATTTTGGAGATGGATAGGAAGGCTGTAGGGGAGGAGGAGGCCTCTCTTAGGGCACAGTGTCTTTCATTCCGCTGTGCTCTTAATAGATAATACAGAAAAGTTCCCATAGCCAGCTATCTTAACTCTGTTTAATATTGTACTATTTGTTTTTGACAGGAGGTGGCAATTATTTTATTACAAAAGCCTAGTAAGAAGGAACTTTGTTGTTCTTATATCTATATGTGAAATGTGTAGTTTTGCTATGTGTACTTTTATACCAATAGTGGGCTCTACTTGGCAGCTATTTTGATGATTTTTATGTATTCCTATTTGTGCCTTTTTTTAACCCAAATCATAGTTTGTTTTTATTATTGTCCATGATTTTAACCAAAAATCACGAGACTGAAACATTTTTTCTTCACTTCAACAGCATATAACTTCTTGAGACGTTATGTATGTTGATTTGACAAAGTTGGTGAATTTCAAAAATTTGGGTTAAAATTTTTTGAGATTTTAGGCTATGGAAGCATTTCTGTGTACTGTCATTTGCATAAAATGATGCAAAGAATTGGTAAGTCACCAATTTTGGAGATGGATAGGAAGGCTGTAGGGGAGGAGGGCACAGTGTCTAACATTTCGCTATGCTCTTAATAGATAATACAGAAAAGTTCCCATAGCCAGCTATCTTAACTCTGTTTAATATTGTTCTATTTGTTTTTGACAGGAGGTGGCAATTATTTTATTACAAAAGCCTAGTAAGAAGGAACTTTGTTGTTCTTATATCTATATGTGAAATGTGTAGTTTTGCAATGTGTACTTTTATACCAATAGTGGGCTCTACTTGACAGCTATTTTGATGATTTTTCTGTATTCCTATTTGTACCTTTTTTTTAACCCAAATCATAGTTTGTTTTTATTATTGTCCATGATTGTTAACCAAAATCACGAGACTGAATTTTTTTTTCTTCACTTCGACAGCATATAACTCCTTGAGACGTTATGTATGTTGATTTGACAAAATTGGTGAATTTAAAAAATTTGGGTTAAAATTTTTTTAGATTGTAGGCTATGCAAGCGTTTCTGTGTACTGTCATTTGCATAAAATGATGCAAAGAATTGGTAAGGCACCAATTTTGGAGATGGATAGGAAGGCTGTAAGGGGAGGAGGAGGCCTCTATTAGGGCACAGTGTCTTACTTTTCGCTGTGCTCTTAATATATAATACAGTAATGTTCCCATAGATAGCTATCTTAACTCAGTTTAACATTGTGCTATTAGTTTTTGACAGGAGGTGAAACTTTTTTTTAATTTCAAAAGCCTAGTAAGAACGAACCTTGTTGTTTTTAAATCTTTATGTAAAATTTGTAGTATTGCTATGTGTAAATTTGTACCAATAGTGTGCTGTACTTTGCCAGCTATTGTGATTTTTTTGTATTGCTATTTGTACCTTATTTTTTAAACCCAAATCATAGTTTTTTTAATTATTGTCCATGATTTTTAACCAAAATCACGAGACTGAAACAGTTTTTCTTCACTTCAACAGCATATAACTTCTTGAGACGTTATGTATGTTGATTTGAAAAAAAGTTGGTGAATTTGAAAAATTTGGGTTAAAAAAATTTGAGATTGTAGGCTATGGAAGCGTTTCTGTGTATTGTCATTTGCATAAAATGATGCAGAGAATTGGTAAGGCACCAATTTTGGAGATGGATAGGAAGGCTGTAAGGGGAGGAGGAGGCCTCTATTAGGGCACAGTGTCTTACTTTTCGCTGTGCTCTTAATAGATAATACAGAAATGTTCCCTTAGCCAGCTATCTTAACTCAGTTTAACATTGTGCTATTAGTTTTTGACAGGAGGTGGCACTTTTTTTTAATTACAAAAGCCTAGTAAGAAGGAACCTTGTTGTTTTTAAATCTTTATGTAAAATTTGTAGTATTGCTATGTGTAAATTTGTACCAATAGTGTGCTGTACTTTGCCAGCTATTGTGATTATTTTTGTATTGCTATTTGTACCTTTTTTATTAACCCAAATCATAGTTTTTTTTATTATTGTCCATGATTTTTAACCAAAATCACGAGACTGAAACATTTTTTCTAAACTTCAACAGCATTTAACTTCTTGAGACGTTATGTATGCTGATTTGACAAAATTGGTGAATTTTAAAAATTTGGGTTAAATTTTTTTGCGATTGTAGGCTATGGAAGCTTTTCTGTGTACTGTCATTTTCATACAATGATGCAAAGAATTGGTAAGGCACCAAATTTGGAGATGGATAGGAAGGCTGTAGGAGAGGAGGAGGCCTCTGTTAGGGCACAATGTCTAACATTTCGCTGTGCTCTTAATAGATAATACAGAAAAGTTCCCATAGCCAGCTATCTTAACTCTGTTTAATATTGTACTATTTGTTTTTGACAGGAGGTGGCAATTATTTTATTACAAAAGCCTAGTAAGTAGGAACTTTGTTGTTTTTAAATCTGTATGTAAAACGTGTAGTTTTGCTATGTGTACATTTGTACCAACAGTGTGCTGTACTTTGCCAGCTATTGTGATAATTTTTTGTATTCCTATTTTTACAGTAATCCCCCGACATCTGATGGCCCCGACATATGATCAAATCGACATACGATGGCCTGTCAGAGGCCATCGCATGTCGATGTCAGCATCGACATACGATGCTTTTATATGTCGGGTCCATCGCATTAACTGCTATCCGGCAGCGCAAAATGCTTAAGCTGCTGTCGGATAGCAGTGTAATGTGCCCAAGCAGGTTCACTTACCTATCCCTGCTGCTCCGGGTCCTCTCCGGGGTCCGGGCCTCACTTTCCGGCATCGTTATTACGTAGCTGCGCACACCGTCCCGGCGCAACAACGTAATAACGTCACCAGAAAGCGAGGCCCGGACACCGGTGAAGATCCGGAAGCCGCCACAGGACCCAGAAGAAGATGCCGGAGCAGCGGGACCCCATCAGGAGCCCCTTAGAGACCATCGGGAGCGGTGAGGACGCGGTCCGGAGCGGCGGGGACAGGTGAGTATTTAATGTACTTTTACATTGCACGAATCCCTCAACATACGATGGATTCGACAAACGATGGGTCGATTGGAACGAATTACCATCCTATGTTGAGGGATCCCTGTACCTTTTTTTTTAACCCAAATCATAGTTTGTTTTTATTATTGTCCACGATTTTAACCAAAATCACGAGACTGAAACATTTTTTCTTCACTTCAACAGCATATAACTTCTTGAGACGTTATGTATGTTGATTTGACAAAGTTGGTGAATTTCAAAAACTTGGGTTAAAATTTTTTGAGATTTTAGGCTATGGAAGCATTTCTGTGTACTGTCATTTGCATAAAATGATGCAAAGAATTGATAAGTCACCAATTTTGGAGATGGATAGGAAGGCTGTAGGGGAGGAGGAGGCCTCTATTAGGGCACAGTGTCTAACATTTCGCTGTGCTCTTAATAGATAATACAGTAATGTTCCCATAGCCAGCTATCTTAACTCTGTTTAATATTGTACTATTTGTTTTTGACAGGAGGTGGCAATTATTTTATTACAAAAGCCTAGTAAGAAGGAACTTTGTTGTTCTTATATCTATATGTGAAATGTGTAGTTTTGCTATGTGTACTTTTATACCAATAGTGGGCTCTACTTGCCAGCTATTTTGATGATTTTTCTGTATTCCTATTTGTACCTTTTTTTTTTTACCCAAATCATAGTTTGTTTTTATTACTGTCCATGATTGTTAACCAAAATCACGAGACTGAATTTTTTTTCTTCACTTCGACAGCATATAACTCCTTGAGACGTTATGTATGTTGATTTGACAAAATTGGTGAATTTAAAAAATTTGGTTTAAAATTTTTTTAGATTGTAGGCTATGCAAGCGTTTCTGTGTACTGTCATTTGCATAAAATGATGCAAAGAATTGGTAAGGCACCAATTTTGGAGATGGATAGGAAGGCTGTAAGGGGAGGAGGAGGCCTCTATTAGGGCACATTGTCTTACTTTTCGCTGTTCTCTTAATAGATAATACAGTAATGTTCCCATAGATAGCTATCTTAACTCAGTTTAACATTGTGCTATTAGTTTTTGACAGGAGGTGGCACTTTTTTTTTATTTCAAAAGCCTAGTAAGAACGAACCTTGTTGTTTTTAAATCTTTATGTAAAATTTGTAGTATTGCTATGTGTAAATTTGTACCAATAGTGTGCTGTAATTTGCCAGCTATTGTGATTATTTTTGTATTGCTATTTGTACCTTATTTTTTTAACCCAAATCATAGTTTTTTAATTATTGTCCATGATTTTTAACCAAAATCACGAGACTGAAACATTTTTTTCTTCACTTCAACAGCATATAACTTCTTGAGACGTTATGTATGTTGATTTGAAAAAAAGTTGGTGAATTTGAAAAATTTGGGTTAAAAAAATTTGAGATTGTAGGCTATGGAAGCGTTTCTGTGTATTGTCATTTGCATAAAATGATGCAGAGAATTGGTAAGGTACCAATTTTGGAGATGGATAGGAAGGCTGTAAGGGGAGGAGGAGGCCTCTATTAGGGCACAGTGTCTTACTTTTCGCTGTGCTCTTAATAGATAATACAGTAATGTTCCCTTAGCCAGCTATCTTAACTCAGTTTAACATTGTGCTATTAGTTTTTGACAGGAGGTGGCACTTTTTTTTAATTACAAAAGCCTAGTAAGAAGGAACCTTGTTGTTTTTAAATCTTTATGTAAAATTTGTAGTATTGCTATGTGTAAATTTGTACCAATAGTGTGCTGTACTTTGCCAGCTATTGTGATTATTTTTGTATTGCTATTTGTACCTTTTTTTTTTTACCCAAATCATAGTTTTTTAATTATTGTCCATGATTTTTAACCAAAATCACGAGACTGAAACATTTTTTCTTCACTTCAACAGCATATAACTTCTTGAGACGTTATGTATTTTGATTTGAAAAAAAGTTGGTGAATTTGAAAAATTTGGGTTACATTTTTTTGAGATTTTAGGCTATGGAAGCATTTCTGTGTACTGTCATTTGCATAAAATGATGCAAAGAATTGGTAAGTCACCAATTTTGGAGATGGATAGGAAGGCTGTAGGGGAGGAGGAGGCCTCTATTAGGGCACAGTGTCTAACATTTCGCTGTGCTCTTAATAGATAATACAGAAAAGTTCCCATAGCCAGCTATCTTAACTCTGTTTAATATTGTACTATTTGTTTTTGACAGGAGGTGGCAATTATTTTATTACAAAAGCCTAGTAAGAAGGAACTTTGTTGTTCTTATATCTATATGTGAAATGTGTATTTTTACTATGTGTACTTTTATACCAATAGTGGGCTCTACTTGCCAGCTATTTTGATGATTTTTCTGTATTCCTATTTGTACCTTTTTTTTAACCCAAATCATAGTTTGTTTTTATTACTGTCCATGATTGTTAACCAAAATCACGAGACTGAATTTTTTTTTCTTCACTTCGACAGCATATAACTCCTTGAGACGTTATGTATGTTGATTTGACAAAATTGGTGAATTTAAAAAATTTGGGTTAAAAATTTTTTAGATTGTAGGCTATGCAAGCGTTTCTGTGTACTGTCATTTGCATAAAATGATGCAAAGAATTGGTAAGGCACCAATTTTGGAGATGGATAGGAAGGCTGTAAGGGGAGGAGGAGGCCTCTATTAGGGCACATTGTCTTACTTTTCGCTGTTCTCTTAATAGATAATACAGCAATGTTCCCATAGATAGCTATCTTAACTCAGTTTAACATTGTGCTATTAGTTTTTGACAGGAGGTGGCACTTTTTTTTAATTTCAAAAGCCTAGTAAGAACGAACCTTGTTGTTTTTAAATCTTTATGTAAAATTTGTAGTATTGCTATGTGTAAATTTGTACCAATAGTGTGCTGTACTTTTCCAGCTATTGTGATTATTTTTGTATTGCTATTTGTACCTTATTTTTTTAACCCAAATCATAGTTTTTTAATTATTGTCCATGATTTTTAACCAAAATCACGAGACTGAAACATTTTTTTCTTCACTTCAACAGCATATAACTTCTTGAGACGTTATGTATGTTGATTTGAAAAAAAGTTGGTGAATTTGAAAAATTTGGGTTAAAAAAATTTGAGATTGTAGGCTATGGAAGCGTTTCTGTGTATTGTCATTTGCATAAAATGATGCAGAGAATTGGTAAGGTACCAATTTTGGAGATGGATAGGAAGGCTGTAAGGGGAGGAGGAGGCCTCTATTAGGGCACATTGTCTTACTTTTCGCTGTGCTCTTAATAGATAATACAGTAATGTTCCCTTAGCCAGCTATCTTAACTCAGTTTAACATTGTGCTATTAGTTTTTGACAGGAGGTGGCACTTTTTTTAATTACAAAAGCCTAGTAAGAAGGAACCTTGTTGTTTTTAAATCTTTATGTAAAATTTGTAGTATTGCTATGTGTAAATTTGTACCAATAGTGTGCTGTACTTTGCCAGCTATTGTGATTATTTTTGTATTGCTATTTGTACCTTTTTTAATTACCCAAATCATAGTTTTTTTTTATTATTGTCCATGATTTTTAACCAAAATCACGAGACTGAAACATTTTTTCTAAACTTCAACAGCATTTAACTTCTTGAGACGTTATGTATGCTGATTTGACAAAATTGGTGAATTTTAAAAATTTGGGTTAAATTTTTTTGCGATTGTAGGCTATGGAAGCGTTTCTGTGTACTGTCATTTTCATACAATGATGCAAAGAATTGGTAAGGCACCAAATTTGGAGATGGATAGGAAGGCTGTAGGGGAGGAGGAGGCCTCTGTTAGGGCACAATGTCTAACATTTCGCTGTGCTCTTAATAGATAATACAGAAAAGTTCCCATAGCCAGCTATCTTAACTCTGTTTAATATTGTACTATTTGTTTTTGACAGGAGGTTGCAATTATTTTATTACAAAAGCCTAGTAAGTTGGAACTTTGTTGTTTTTAAATCTGTATGTAAAACGTGTAGTTTTGCTATGTGTACATTTGTACCAACAGTGTGCTGTACTTTGCCAGCTATTGTGATAATTTTTTGTATTCCTATTTTTACAGTAATCCCCCGACATCTGATGGCCCCGACATATGATCAAATCGACATACGATGGCCTGTCAGAGGCCATCGCATGTCGATGTCAGCATCGACATACGATGCTTTTATATGTCGGGTCCATCGCATTAACTGCTATCCGGCAGCGCAAAATGCTTAAGCTGCTGTCGGATAGCAGTGTAATGTGCCCAAGCAGGTTCACTTACCTATCCCTGCTGCTCCGGGTCCTCTCCGGGGTCCGGGCCTCACTTTCCGGCATCGTTATTACGTAGCTGCGCACACCATCCCGGCACAACAACGTAATAACGTCACCAGAAAGCGAGGCCCGGACACCGGTGAAGATCCGGAAGCCGCCACAGGACCCAGAAGAAGATGCTGGAGCAGCGGGACCCCATCAGGAGCCCCTTAGAGACCATCGGGAGCGGTGAGGACGCGGTCCGGAGCGGCGGGGACAGGTGAGTATTTAATGTACTTTTACATTGCACGAATCCCTCAACATACGATGGATTCGACAAACGATGGGTCGATTGGAACGAATTACCATCCTATGTTGAGGGATCCCTGTACCTTTTTTTTTTAACCCAAATCATAGTTTGTTTTTATTATTGTCCAAGATTGTTAACCAAAATCACGAGACTGAAACATTTTTTCTTCACTTCAACAGCATATAACTTCTTGAGACGTTATGTATGTTGATTTGACAAAGTTGGTGAATTTCAAAAATTTGGGTTAAAATTTTTTGAGATTTTAGGCTATGGAAGCATTTCTGTGTACTGTCATTTGCATAAAATGATGCAAAGAATTGGTAAGTCACCAATTTTGGAGATGGATAGGAAGGCTGTAGGGGAGGAGGAGGCCTCTATTAGGGCACAGTGTCTAACATTTCGCTGTGCTCTTAATAGATAATACAGAAAAGTTCCCATAGCCAGCTATCTTAACTCTGTTTAATATTGTACTATTTGTTTTTGACAGGAGGTGGCAATTATTTTATTACAAAAGCCTAGTAAGAAGGAACTTTGTTGTTCTTATATCTATATGTGAAATGTGTAGTTTTGCTATGTGTACTTTTATACCAATAGTGGGCTCTACTTGGCAGCTATTTTGATGATTTTTCTGTATTCCTATTTGTGCCTTTTTTTAACCCAAATCATAGTTTGTTTTTATTATTGTCCATGATTGTTAACCAAAATCACGAGACTTAAAAATTTTTTCTTCACTTCGACAGCATATAACTCGTTGAGACGTTATGTATGTTGATTTGACAAAATTGGTGAATTTAAAAAATTTGGGTTAAAAATTTTTGAGATTGTAGGCTATGCAAGCGTTTCTGTGTACTGTCATTTGCATAAAATGATGCAAAGAATTGGTAAGGCACCAATTTTGGAGATGGATAGGAAGGCTGTAAGGGGAGGAGGAGGCCTCTATTAGGGCACAGTGTCTTACTTTTTGGTGTGCTCTTAATAGATAATACAGTAATGTTCCCTTAGCCAGCTATCTTAACTCAGTTTAACATTGTGCTATTAGTTTTTGACAGGAGGTGGCACTTTTTTAATTACAAAAGCCTAGTAAGATGGAACCTTGTTGTTTTTAAATCTTTATGTAAAATTTGTAGTATTGCTATGTGTAAATTTGTACCAATAGTGTGCTGTACTTTGCCAGCTATTGTGATTATTTTTGTATTGCTATTTGTACCTTTTTTTTAACCCAAATCATAGTTTTTTTAATTATTGTCCATGATTTTTAACCAAAATCACGAGACTGAAACATTTTTTCTTCACTTCAACAGCATATAACTTCTTAAGACGTTATGTATTTTGATTTGAAAAAAAGTTGGTGAATTTGAAAAATTTGGGTTAAATTTTTTTGAGATTTTAGGCTATGGAAGCATTTCTGTGTACTGTCATTTGCATAAAATGATGCAAAGAATTGGTAAGGCACCAATTTTGGAGATGGATAGGAAGGCTGTAGGGGAGGAGGAGGCCTCTCTTAGGGCACAGTGTCTTTCATTCCGCTGTGCTCTTAATAGATAATACAGAAAAGTTCCCATAGCCAGCTATCTTAACTCTGTTTAATATTGTACTATTTGTTTTTGACAGGAGGTGGCAATTATTTTATTACAAAAGCCTAGTAAGAAGGAACTTTGTTGTTCTTATATCTATATGTGAAATGTGTAGTTTTGCTATGTGTACTTTTATACCAATAGTGGGCTCTACTTGGCAGCTATTTTGATGATTTTTATGTATTCCTATTTGTGCCTTTTTTTAACCCAAATCATAGTTTGTTTTTATTATTGTCCATGATTTTAACCAAAAATCACGAGACTGAAACATTTTTTCTTCACTTCAACAGCATATAACTTCTTGAGACGTTATGTATGTTGATTTGACAAAGTTGGTGAATTTCAAAAATTTGGGTTAAAATTTTTTGAGATTTTAGGCTATGGAAGCATTTCTGTGTACTGTCATTTGCATAAAATGATGCAAAGAATTGGTAAGTCACCAATTTTGGAGATGGATAGGAAGGCTGTAGGGGAGGAGGGCACAGTGTCTAACATTTCGCTATGCTCTTAATAGATAATACAGAAAAGTTCCCATAGCCAGCTATCTTAACTCTGTTTAATATTGTTCTATTTGTTTTTGACAGGAGGTGGCAATTATTTTATTACAAAAGCCTAGTAAGAAGGAACTTTGTTGTTCTTATATCTATATGTGAAATGTGTAGTTTTGCAATGTGTACTTTTATACCAATAGTGGGCTCTACTTGACAGCTATTTTGATGATTTTTCTGTATTCCTATTTGTACCTTTTTTTTAACCCAAATCATAGTTTGTTTTTATTATTGTCCATGATTGTTAACCAAAATCACGAGACTGAATTTTTTTTTCTTCACTTCGACAGCATATAACTCCTTGAGACGTTATGTATGTTGATTTGACAAAATTGGTGAATTTAAAAAATTTGGGTTAAAATTTTTTTAGATTGTAGGCTATGCAAGCGTTTCTGTGTACTGTCATTTGCATAAAATGATGCAAAGAATTGGTAAGGCACCAATTTTGGAGATGGATAGGAAGGCTGTAAGGGGAGGAGGAGGCCTCTATTAGGGCACAGTGTCTTACTTTTCGCTGTGCTCTTAATATATAATACAGTAATGTTCCCATAGATAGCTATCTTAACTCAGTTTAACATTGTGCTATTAGTTTTTGACAGGAGGTGAAACTTTTTTTTAATTTCAAAAGCCTAGTAAGAACGAACCTTGTTGTTTTTAAATCTTTATGTAAAATTTGTAGTATTGCTATGTGTAAATTTGTACCAATAGTGTGCTGTACTTTGCCAGCTATTGTGATTTTTTTGTATTGCTATTTGTACCTTATTTTTTAAACCCAAATCATAGTTTTTTTAATTATTGTCCATGATTTTTAACCAAAATCACGAGACTGAAACAGTTTTTCTTCACTTCAACAGCATATAACTTCTTGAGACGTTATGTATGTTGATTTGAAAAAAAGTTGGTGAATTTGAAAAATTTGGGTTAAAAAAATTTGAGATTGTAGGCTATGGAAGCGTTTCTGTGTATTGTCATTTGCATAAAATGATGCAGAGAATTGGTAAGGCACCAATTTTGGAGATGGATAGGAAGGCTGTAAGGGGAGGAGGAGGCCTCTATTAGGGCACAGTGTCTTACTTTTCGCTGTGCTCTTAATAGATAATACAGAAATGTTCCCTTAGCCAGCTATCTTAACTCAGTTTAACATTGTGCTATTAGTTTTTGACAGGAGGTGGCACTTTTTTTTAATTACAAAAGCCTAGTAAGAAGGAACCTTGTTGTTTTTAAATCTTTATGTAAAATTTGTAGTATTGCTATGTGTAAATTTGTACCAATAGTGTGCTGTACTTTGCCAGCTATTGTGATTATTTTTGTATTGCTATTTGTACCTTTTTTATTAACCCAAATCATAGTTTTTTTTATTATTGTCCATGATTTTTAACCAAAATCACGAGACTGAAACATTTTTTCTAAACTTCAACAGCATTTAACTTCTTGAGACGTTATGTATGCTGATTTGACAAAATTGGTGAATTTTAAAAATTTGGGTTAAATTTTTTTGCGATTGTAGGCTATGGAAGCTTTTCTGTGTACTGTCATTTTCATACAATGATGCAAAGAATTGGTAAGGCACCAAATTTGGAGATGGATAGGAAGGCTGTAGGAGAGGAGGAGGCCTCTGTTAGGGCACAATGTCTAACATTTCGCTGTGCTCTTAATAGATAATACAGAAAAGTTCCCATAGCCAGCTATCTTAACTCTGTTTAATATTGTACTATTTGTTTTTGACAGGAGGTGGCAATTATTTTATTACAAAAGCCTAGTAAGTAGGAACTTTGTTGTTTTTAAATCTGTATGTAAAACGTGTAGTTTTGCTATGTGTACATTTGTACCAACAGTGTGCTGTACTTTGCCAGCTATTGTGATAATTTTTTGTATTCCTATTTTTACAGTAATCCCCCGACATCTGATGGCCCCGACATATGATCAAATCGACATACGATGGCCTGTCAGAGGCCATCGCATGTCGATGTCAGCATCGACATACGATGCTTTTATATGTCGGGTCCATCGCATTAACTGCTATCCGGCAGCGCAAAATGCTTAAGCTGCTGTCGGATAGCAGTGTAATGTGCCCAAGCAGGTTCACTTACCTATCCCTGCTGCTCCGGGTCCTCTCCGGGGTCCGGGCCTCACTTTCCGGCATCGTTATTACGTAGCTGCGCACACCGTCCCGGCGCAACAACGTAATAACGTCACCAGAAAGCGAGGCCCGGACACCGGTGAAGATCCGGAAGCCGCCACAGGACCCAGAAGAAGATGCCGGAGCAGCGGGACCCCATCAGGAGCCCCTTAGAGACCATCGGGAGCGGTGAGGACGCGGTCCGGAGCGGCGGGGACAGGTGAGTATTTAATGTACTTTTACATTGCACGAATCCCTCAACATACGATGGATTCGACAAACGATGGGTCGATTGGAACGAATTACCATCCTATGTTGAGGGATCCCTGTACCTTTTTTTTTAACCCAAATCATAGTTTGTTTTTATTATTGTCCACGATTTTAACCAAAATCACGAGACTGAAACATTTTTTCTTCACTTCAACAGCATATAACTTCTTGAGACGTTATGTATGTTGATTTGACAAAGTTGGTGAATTTCAAAAACTTGGGTTAAAATTTTTTGAGATTTTAGGCTATGGAAGCATTTCTGTGTACTGTCATTTGCATAAAATGATGCAAAGAATTGATAAGTCACCAATTTTGGAGATGGATAGGAAGGCTGTAGGGGAGGAGGAGGCCTCTATTAGGGCACAGTGTCTAACATTTCGCTGTGCTCTTAATAGATAATACAGTAATGTTCCCATAGCCAGCTATCTTAACTCTGTTTAATATTGTACTATTTGTTTTTGACAGGAGGTGGCAATTATTTTATTACAAAAGCCTAGTAAGAAGGAACTTTGTTGTTCTTATATCTATATGTGAAATGTGTAGTTTTGCTATGTGTACTTTTATACCAATAGTGGGCTCTACTTGCCAGCTATTTTGATGATTTTTCTGTATTCCTATTTGTACCTTTTTTTTTTTACCCAAATCATAGTTTGTTTTTATTACTGTCCATGATTGTTAACCAAAATCACGAGACTGAATTTTTTTTCTTCACTTCGACAGCATATAACTCCTTGAGACGTTATGTATGTTGATTTGACAAAATTGGTGAATTTAAAAAATTTGGTTTAAAATTTTTTTAGATTGTAGGCTATGCAAGCGTTTCTGTGTACTGTCATTTGCATAAAATGATGCAAAGAATTGGTAAGGCACCAATTTTGGAGATGGATAGGAAGGCTGTAAGGGGAGGAGGAGGCCTCTATTAGGGCACATTGTCTTACTTTTCGCTGTTCTCTTAATAGATAATACAGTAATGTTCCCATAGATAGCTATCTTAACTCAGTTTAACATTGTGCTATTAGTTTTTGACAGGAGGTGGCACTTTTTTTTTATTTCAAAAGCCTAGTAAGAACGAACCTTGTTGTTTTTAAATCTTTATGTAAAATTTGTAGTATTGCTATGTGTAAATTTGTACCAATAGTGTGCTGTAATTTGCCAGCTATTGTGATTATTTTTGTATTGCTATTTGTACCTTATTTTTTTAACCCAAATCATAGTTTTTTAATTATTGTCCATGATTTTTAACCAAAATCACGAGACTGAAACATTTTTTTCTTCACTTCAACAGCATATAACTTCTTGAGACGTTATGTATGTTGATTTGAAAAAAAGTTGGTGAATTTGAAAAATTTGGGTTAAAAAAATTTGAGATTGTAGGCTATGGAAGCGTTTCTGTGTATTGTCATTTGCATAAAATGATGCAGAGAATTGGTAAGGTACCAATTTTGGAGATGGATAGGAAGGCTGTAAGGGGAGGAGGAGGCCTCTATTAGGGCACAGTGTCTTACTTTTCGCTGTGCTCTTAATAGATAATACAGTAATGTTCCCTTAGCCAGCTATCTTAACTCAGTTTAACATTGTGCTATTAGTTTTTGACAGGAGGTGGCACTTTTTTTTAATTACAAAAGCCTAGTAAGAAGGAACCTTGTTGTTTTTAAATCTTTATGTAAAATTTGTAGTATTGCTATGTGTAAATTTGTACCAATAGTGTGCTGTACTTTGCCAGCTATTGTGATTATTTTTGTATTGCTATTTGTACCTTTTTTTTTTTACCCAAATCATAGTTTTTTAATTATTGTCCATGATTTTTAACCAAAATCACGAGACTGAAACATTTTTTCTTCACTTCAACAGCATATAACTTCTTGAGACGTTATGTATTTTGATTTGAAAAAAAGTTGGTGAATTTGAAAAATTTGGGTTACATTTTTTTGAGATTTTAGGCTATGGAAGCATTTCTGTGTACTGTCATTTGCATAAAATGATGCAAAGAATTGGTAAGTCACCAATTTTGGAGATGGATAGGAAGGCTGTAGGGGAGGAGGAGGCCTCTATTAGGGCACAGTGTCTAACATTTCGCTGTGCTCTTAATAGATAATACAGAAAAGTTCCCATAGCCAGCTATCTTAACTCTGTTTAATATTGTACTATTTGTTTTTGACAGGAGGTGGCAATTATTTTATTACAAAAGCCTAGTAAGAAGGAACTTTGTTGTTCTTATATCTATATGTGAAATGTGTATTTTTACTATGTGTACTTTTATACCAATAGTGGGCTCTACTTGCCAGCTATTTTGATGATTTTTCTGTATTCCTATTTGTACCTTTTTTTTAACCCAAATCATAGTTTGTTTTTATTACTGTCCATGATTGTTAACCAAAATCACGAGACTGAATTTTTTTTTCTTCACTTCGACAGCATATAACTCCTTGAGACGTTATGTATGTTGATTTGACAAAATTGGTGAATTTAAAAAATTTGGGTTAAAAATTTTTTAGATTGTAGGCTATGCAAGCGTTTCTGTGTACTGTCATTTGCATAAAATGATGCAAAGAATTGGTAAGGCACCAATTTTGGAGATGGATAGGAAGGCTGTAAGGGGAGGAGGAGGCCTCTATTAGGGCACATTGTCTTACTTTTCGCTGTTCTCTTAATAGATAATACAGCAATGTTCCCATAGATAGCTATCTTAACTCAGTTTAACATTGTGCTATTAGTTTTTGACAGGAGGTGGCACTTTTTTTTAATTTCAAAAGCCTAGTAAGAACGAACCTTGTTGTTTTTAAATCTTTATGTAAAATTTGTAGTATTGCTATGTGTAAATTTGTACCAATAGTGTGCTGTACTTTTCCAGCTATTGTGATTATTTTTGTATTGCTATTTGTACCTTATTTTTTTAACCCAAATCATAGTTTTTTAATTATTGTCCATGATTTTTAACCAAAATCACGAGACTGAAACATTTTTTTCTTCACTTCAACAGCATATAACTTCTTGAGACGTTATGTATGTTGATTTGAAAAAAAGTTGGTGAATTTGAAAAATTTGGGTTAAAAAAATTTGAGATTGTAGGCTATGGAAGCGTTTCTGTGTATTGTCATTTGCATAAAATGATGCAGAGAATTGGTAAGGTACCAATTTTGGAGATGGATAGGAAGGCTGTAAGGGGAGGAGGAGGCCTCTATTAGGGCACATTGTCTTACTTTTCGCTGTGCTCTTAATAGATAATACAGTAATGTTCCCTTAGCCAGCTATCTTAACTCAGTTTAACATTGTGCTATTAGTTTTTGACAGGAGGTGGCACTTTTTTTAATTACAAAAGCCTAGTAAGAAGGAACCTTGTTGTTTTTAAATCTTTATGTAAAATTTGTAGTATTGCTATGTGTAAATTTGTACCAATAGTGTGCTGTACTTTGCCAGCTATTGTGATTATTTTTGTATTGCTATTTGTACCTTTTTTAATTACCCAAATCATAGTTTTTTTTTATTATTGTCCATGATTTTTAACCAAAATCACGAGACTGAAACATTTTTTCTAAACTTCAACAGCATTTAACTTCTTGAGACGTTATGTATGCTGATTTGACAAAATTGGTGAATTTTAAAAATTTGGGTTAAATTTTTTTGCGATTGTAGGCTATGGAAGCGTTTCTGTGTACTGTCATTTTCATACAATGATGCAAAGAATTGGTAAGGCACCAAATTTGGAGATGGATAGGAAGGCTGTAGGGGAGGAGGAGGCCTCTGTTAGGGCACAATGTCTAACATTTCGCTGTGCTCTTAATAGATAATACAGAAAAGTTCCCATAGCCAGCTATCTTAACTCTGTTTAATATTGTACTATTTGTTTTTGACAGGAGGTTGCAATTATTTTATTACAAAAGCCTAGTAAGTTGGAACTTTGTTGTTTTTAAATCTGTATGTAAAACGTGTAGTTTTGCTATGTGTACATTTGTACCAACAGTGTGCTGTACTTTGCCAGCTATTGTGATAATTTTTTGTATTCCTATTTTTACAGTAATCCCCCGACATCTGATGGCCCCGACATATGATCAAATCGACATACGATGGCCTGTCAGAGGCCATCGCATGTCGATGTCAGCATCGACATACGATGCTTTTATATGTCGGGTCCATCGCATTAACTGCTATCCGGCAGCGCAAAATGCTTAAGCTGCTGTCGGATAGCAGTGTAATGTGCCCAAGCAGGTTCACTTACCTATCCCTGCTGCTCCGGGTCCTCTCCGGGGTCCGGGCCTCACTTTCCGGCATCGTTATTACGTAGCTGCGCACACCATCCCGGCACAACAACGTAATAACGTCACCAGAAAGCGAGGCCCGGACACCGGTGAAGATCCGGAAGCCGCCACAGGACCCAGAAGAAGATGCTGGAGCAGCGGGACCCCATCAGGAGCCCCTTAGAGACCATCGGGAGCGGTGAGGACGCGGTCCGGAGCGGCGGGGACAGGTGAGTATTTAATGTACTTTTACATTGCACGAATCCCTCAACATACGATGGATTCGACAAACGATGGGTCGATTGGAACGAATTACCATCCTATGTTGAGGGATCCCTGTACCTTTTTTTTTTAACCCAAATCATAGTTTGTTTTTATTATTGTCCAAGATTGTTAACCAAAATCACGAGACTGAAACATTTTTTCTTCACTTCAACAGCATATAACTTCTTGAGACGTTATGTATGTTGATTTGACAAAGTTGGTGAATTTCAAAAATTTGGGTTAAAATTTTTTGAGATTTTAGGCTATGGAAGCATTTCTGTGTACTGTCATTTGCATAAAATGATGCAAAGAATTGGTAAGTCACCAATTTTGGAGATGGATAGGAAGGCTGTAGGGGAGGAGGAGGCCTCTATTAGGGCACAGTGTCTAACATTTCGCTGTGCTCTTAATAGATAATACAGAAAAGTTCCCATAGCCAGCTATCTTAACTCTGTTTAATATTGTACTATTTGTTTTTGACAGGAGGTGGCAATTATTTTATTACAAAAGCCTAGTAAGAAGGAACTTTGTTGTTCTTATATCTATATGTGAAATGTGTAGTTTTGCTATGTGTACTTTTATACCAATAGTGGGCTCTACTTGGCAGCTATTTTGATGATTTTTCTGTATTCCTATTTGTGCCTTTTTTTAACCCAAATCATAGTTTGTTTTTATTATTGTCCATGATTGTTAACCAAAATCACGAGACTGAAAAATTTTTTTTTCACTTCGTCAGCATATAACTCGTTGAGACGTTATGTATGTTGATTTGACAAAATTGGTGAATTTAAAAAATTTGGGTTAAAAATTTTTGAGATTGTAGGCTATGCAAGCGTTTCTGTGTACTGTCATTTGCATAAAATGATGCAAAGAATTGGTAAGGCACCAATTTTGGAGATGGATAGGAAGGCTGTAAGGGGAGGAGGAGGCCTCTATTAGGGCACAGTGTCTTACTTTTTGGTGTGCTCTTAATAGATAATACAGTAATGTTCCCTTAGCCAGCTATCTTAACTCAGTTTAACATTGTGCTATTAGTTTTTGACAGGAGGTGGCACTTTTTTAATTACAAAAGCCTAGTAAGATGGAACCTTGTTGTTTTTAAATCTTTATGTAATATTTGTAGTATTGCTATGTGTAAATTTGTACCAATAGTGTGCTGTACTTTGCCAGCTATTGTGATTATTTTTGTATTGCTATTTGTACCTTTTTTTTAACCCAAATCATAGTTTTTTTTAATTATTGTCCATGATTTTTAACCAAAATCACGAGACTGAAACATTTTTTCTTCACTTCAACAGCATATAACTTCTTAAGACGTTATGTATTTTGATTTGAAAAAAAGTTGGTGAATTTGAAAAATTTGGGTTAAATTTTTTTGAGATTTTAGGCTATGGAAGCATTTCTGTGTACTGTCATTTGCATAAAATGATGCAAAGAATTGGTAAGGCACCAATTTTGGAGATGGATAGGAAGGCTGTAGGGGAGGAGGAGGCCTCTCTTAGGGCACAGTGTCTTTCATTCCGCTGTGCTCTTAATAGATAATACAGAAAAGTTCCCATAGCCAGCTATCTTAACTCTGTTTAATATTGTACTATTTGTTTTTGACAGGAGGTGGCAATTATTTTATTACAAAAGCCTAGTAAGAAGGAACTTTGTTGTTCTTATATCTATATGTGAAATGTGTAGTTTTGCTATGTGTACTTTTATACCAATAGTGGGCTCTACTTGGCAGCTATTTTGATGATTTTTATGTATTCCTATTTGTGCCTTTTTTTAACCCAAATCATAGTTTGTTTTTATTATTGTCCATGATTGTTAACCAAAATCACGAGACTGAAAAATTTTTTCTTCACTTTGACAGCACATAACTCCTTGAGACGTTATGTATGTTGATTTGACAAAATTGGTGAATTTTAAAAATTTGGGTAAAATTTTTTTGAGATTGTAGGCTATGCAAGCGTTTCTGTGTACTGTCATTTGCATAAAATGATGCAAAGAATTGGTAAGGCACCAATTTTGGAGATGGATAGGAAGGCTGTAAGGGGAGGAGGAGGCCTCTATTAGGGCACAGTGTCTTACTTTTCGCTGTGCTCTTAATAGATAATACAGTAATGTTCCCATAGCCAGCTATCTTAACTCAGTTTAACATTGTGCTATTAGTTTTTGACAGGAGGTGGCACTTTTTTTTTATTACAAAAGCCTAGTAAGAAGGAACCTTGTTGTTTTTAAATCTTTATGTAAAATTTGTAGTATTGCTATGTGTAAATTTGTACCAATAGTGTGCTGTACTTTGCCAGCTATTGTGATTATTTTTGTATTGCTATTTGTACCTTTTTTTTTTAACCCAAATCATAGTTTTTTAAATTATTGTCCATTATTTTTAACCAAAATCACGAGACTGAAACACTTTTTCTTCACTTCAACAGCATATAACTTCTTGAGACATTATGTATGTTGATTTGAAAAAAAAGTTGGTGAATTTGAAAAATTTGGGTTAAAAAACATTTGAGATTGTAGGCTATGGAAGCGTTTCTGTGTATTGTCATTTGCATAAAATGATGCAAAGAATTGGTAAGGCACCAATTTTGGAGATGGATAGGAAGGCTGTAAGGGGAGGAGGAGGCCTCTATTAGGGCACAGTGTCTTACTTTTCGCTCTGCTCCTAATAGATAATACAGTAATGTTCCCATAGCCAGCTATCTTAACTCAGTTTAACATTGTGCTATTGGTTTTTGACAGGACTTGGCACTTTTTTTTATTACAAAAGCCTAGTAAGAAGGAACCTTGTTGTTTTTAAATCTTTATGTAAAATTTGTAGTATTGCTATGTGTAAATTTGTACCAATAGTGTGCTGTACTTTGCCAGCTATTGTGATTATTTTTGTATTGCTATTTGTACCTTCTTTTAACCCAAATCATAGTTTTTTAAATTATTGTCCATGATTTTTAACCAAAATCACGAGACTGAAACATTTTTTCTTCACTTCAACAGCATATAACTTCTTGAGACGTTATGTATGTTGATTTGAAAAGAAGTTGGTGAATTTGAAAAATTTGGGTTAAAAAAATTTGAGATTATAGACTATGGAAGCGTTTCTGTGTATTGTCATTTGCATAAAATGATGCAAAGAATTGGTAAGGCACCAATTTTGGAGATGGATAGGAAGGCTGTAAGGGGAGGAGGAGGCCTCTATTAGGGCACATTGTCTTACTTTTCGCTGTGCTCTTAATAGATAATACAGTAATGTTCCCTTAGCCAGCTATCTTAACTCACTTTAACATTGTGCTATTAGTTTTTGACAGGAGGTGGCACTTTTTTTTTATTACAAAAGCCTAGTAAGAAGGAACCTTGTTGTTTTTAAATCTTTACGTAAAATTTGTTGTATTGCTATGTGTAAATTTGTACCAATAGTGTGCTGTACTTTGCCAGCTATTGTGATTATTTTTTGTATTCCTATTTGTACAGTAATCCCCCGACATCTGATGGCCCCGACATATGATCAAATCGACATACGATGGCCTGTCAGAGGCCATCGCATGTCGATGTCAGCATCGACATACGATGCTTTTATATGTCGGGTCCATCGCATTGACTGCTATCCGGCAGCGCAAAATGCTTAATCTGCTGTCGGATAGCAGTGTAATGTGCCCCAGCAGGTTCACTTACCTATCCCTGCTGCTCCGGGTCCTCTCCGGGATCCGGGCCTCACTTTCCGGCATCGTTATTACGTAGCTGCGCAAGCCGTCCCGGCGCAACAACGTAATAACGTCACCAGAAAGCGAGGCCCGGACACCGTTGAAGATCCGGAAGACGCCGCAGGACCCAGAAGAAGATGCCGGAGCAGCGGGACCCCATCGGGAGCCCCTTAGAGACCATCGGGAGCGGTGAGGACGCGGTCCGGAGCGGCGGAGACAGGTGAGTTTTTAATGTACTTTTACATTGCACGAATCCCTCAACATACGATGGATTCGACAAACGATGGGTCGTTTGGAACGAATTACCATCCTATGTTCAGGGATCCCTGTACCTTTTTTTTTAACCCAAACCATAGTTTGTTTTTATTATTGTCCATGATTTTTAACCAAAATCACGAGACTGAAACATTTTTTCTTCACTTCAACAGCATATAACTTCTTGAGACGTTATGTATGTTGATTTGACAAAGTTGGTGAATTTCAAAATTTGGGTTAAAATTTTTTGAGATTTTAGGCTATGGAAGCATTTCTGTGTACTGTCATTTGCATAAAATGATGCAAAGAATTGGTAAGGCACCAATTTTGGAGATGGATTGGAAGGCTGTAGGGGAGGAGGAGGCCTCTATTAGGGCACAGTGTCTAACATTTCGCTGTGCTCTTAATAGATAATACAGAAAAGTTCCCATAGCCAGCTATCTTAACTCTGTTTAATATTGTATTATTTGTTTTTGACAGGAGGTGGCAATTATTTTATTACAAAAGCCTAGTAAGAAGGAACTTTGTTGTTCTTATATCTATATGTGAAATGTGTAGTTTTGCTATGTGTACTTTTATACCAATAGTGGGCTCTACTTGCCAGCTATTTTGATGATTTTTCTGTATTCCTATTTGTACCTTTTTTTAACCCAAATCATAGTTTGTTTTTATTATTGTCCATGATTGTTAACCAAAATCACGAGACTGAAAGATTTTTTCTTCACTTCAACAGCATATAACTCCTTAAGACGTTATGTATGTTGATTTGACAAAATTGGTGAATTTTAAAAATTTGGGTTAAAATTTTTTGAGATTGTAGGCTATGCAAGCGTTTCTGTGTACTGTCATTTGCATGAAATGATGCAAAGAATTGGTAAGGCACCAATTTTGGAGATGGATAGGAAGGCTGTAAGGGGAGGAGGAGGCCTCTATTAGGGCACAGTGTCTTACTTTTCGCTGTGCTCTTAATAGATAATACAGTAACGTTTCCATAGCCAGCTATCTTAACTCAGTTTAACATTGTGCTATTAGTTTTTGACAGGAGGTGGCACTTTTTTTTTTATTACAAAAGCCTAGTAAGAAGGAACCTTGTTGTTTTTAAATCTTTATGTAAAATTTGTAGTATTGCTATGTGTAAATTTGTACCAATAGTGTGCTGTACTTTGCCAGCTATTGTGATTATTTTTGTATTGCTATTTGTACCTTTTTTTTAACCCAAATCATAGTTTTTTTTTAATTATTGTCCATGATTTTTAACCAAAATCACGAGACTGAAACATTTTTTCTTCACTTCAACAGCATATAACTTCTTAAGACGTTATGTATGTTGATTTGAAAAAAGGTGGTGAATTTTAAAAATTTGGGTTAAAATTTTTTGAGATTATAGGCTATGCAAATGTTTCTGTGTACTGTCATTTGCATAAAATGATGCAAAGAATTGGTAAGGCACCAATTTTGGAGATGGATTGGAAGGCTGTAAGGGGAGGAGGAGGCCTCTATTAGGGCACAGTGTCTTACTTTTCGCTGTGCTCTTAATAGATAATACAGTAATGTTTCCATAGCCAGCTATCTTAACTCAGTTTAACATTGTGCTATTAGTTTTTGACAGGAGGTGGCACTTTTTTTTATTACAAAAGCCTAGTTAGAAGGAACCTTGTTTTTAAATCTTTATGTAAAATTTGTAGTATTGCTATGTGTAAATTTGTACCAATAGTGTGCTGTACTTTGCCAGCTATTGTGATTATTTTTGTATTGCTATTTGTACCTTATTTTTTTTAACCCAAATCATAGTTTTTTTTTAAATTATTGTCCATGATTTTTAACCAAAATCACGAGACTGAAACATTTTTTCTTCACTTCAACAGCATATAACTTCTTGAGACGTTATGTATGTTGATTTGAAAAAAAGTTGGTGAATTTGAAAAATTTGAGATTGTAGGCTATGGAAGCGTTTCTGTGTATTGTCATTTGCATAAAATGATGCAAAGAATTGGTAAGGCACCAATTTTGGAGATGGATTGGAAGGCTGTAAGGGGAGGAGGAGGCCTCTATTAGGGCACAGTGTCTTACTTTTCGCTGTGCTCTTAATAGATAATGCAGTAATGTTTCCATAGCCAGCTATCTTAACTCAGTTTAACATTGTGCTATTAGTTTTTGACAGGAGGTGGCACTTTTTTTTTTTATTACAAAAGCCTAGTAAGAAGGAACCTTGTTTTTAAATCTTTATGTAAAATTTGTAGTATTGCTATGTGTAAATTTGTACCAATAGTGTGCTGTACTTTGCCAGCTATTGTGATTATTTTTGTATTGCTATTTGTACCTTTTTTTAACCCAAATCATAGTTTTTTTTATTATTGTCCATGATTTTTAACCAAAATCACGAGACTGAAACATTTTTTCTAAACTTCAACAGCATATAACTTTTTGAGACGTTATGTATGTTGATTTGAAAAAAAGTTGGTGAATTTGAAAAATTTGGGTTAAAAAAATTTGAGATTGTAGGCTATGGAAGCGTTTCTGTGTATTGTCATTTGCATAAAATGATGCAAAGAATTGGTAAGGCACCAATTTTGGAGATGGATAGGAAGGCTGTAAGGGGAGGAGGAGGCCTCTATTAGGGCACAGTGTCTTACTTTTCGCTGTGCACCTAATAGATAATACAGTAATGTTCCCTTAGCCAGCTATCTTAACTCAGTTTAACATTGTGCTATTAGTTTTTGACAGGGGTGGGCACTTTTTTTTTATTACAAAAGCCTAGTAAGAAGGAACCTTGTTGTTTTTAAATCTTTATGTAAAATTTGTAGTATTGCTATGAGTAAATTTGTACCAATAGTGTGCTGTACTTTGCCAGCTATTGTGATTATTTTTGTATTGCTATTTGTACCTTTTTTTTAACCCAAATCATAAATTTTTTTTTATTATTGTCCATGATTTTTAACCAAAATCACGAGACTGAAACATTTTTTCTAAACTTCAACAGCATATAACTTCTAGAGACGTTATGTATGTTGATTCGACAAAATTGGTGAATTTTAAAAATTTGGGTTAAAATTTTTTGAGATTGTAGGCTATGGAAACGTTTCTGTGTACTGTCATTTTCATACAATGATGCAAAGAATAGGTAAGGCACCAAATTTGGAGATGGATAGGAAGGCTGTAGGGGAGGAGGAGGCCTCTATTAGGGCACAATGTCTAACATTTCGCTGTGCTCTTAATAGGTAATACAGAAAAGTTCCCATAGCCAGCTATCTTAACTTTGTTTAATATTGTACTATTTGTTTTTGACAGGAGGTGGCAATTATTTTATTACAAAAGCCTAGTAAGTAGGAACTTTGTTGTTTTTAAATCTGTATGTAAAATGTGTAGTTTTGCTATGTGTACATTTGTACCAATAGTGTGCTGTACTTTGCCAGCTATTGTGATTATTTTTTGTATTCCTATTTTTACAGTAATCCCCGGACATCTGATGGCCCCGACATATGATCAAATCGACATACGATGGCCTGTCAGAGGCCATCGCATGTCTATGTCAGCATCGACATACGATGCTTTTATATGTCGGGTCCATCGCATTAACTGCTATCCGGCAGCGCAAAATGCTTAAGCTGCTGTCAGATAGCAGTGTAATGTGCCCAAGCAGGTTCACTTACCTATCCCTGCTGCTCCGGGTCCTCTCCGGGGTCCGGGCCTCACTTTCCGGCATCGTTATTACGTAGCTGCGCACACCGTCCCGGCACAACAACGTAATAACGTCACCAGAAAGCGAGGCCCGGACACCGGTGAAGATCCGGAAGCCGCCACAGGACCCAGAAGAAGATGCTGGAGCAGCGGGACCCCATCAGGAGCCCCTTAGAGACCATCGGGAGCGGTGAGGACGCGGTCCGGAGCGGCGGGGACAGGTGAGTATTTAATGTACTTTTACATTGCACGAATCCCTCAACATACGATGGATTCGACAAACGATGGGTCGATTGGAACGAATTACCATCCTATGTTGAGGGATCCCTGTACCTTTTTTTTTTAACCCAAATCATAGTTTGTTTTTATTATTGTCCAAGATTGTTAACCAAAATCACGAGACTGAAACATTTTTTCTTCACTTCAACAGCATATAACTTCTTGAGACGTTATGTATGTTGATTTGACAAAGTTGGTGAATTTCAAAAATTTGGGTTAAAATTTTTTGAGATTTTAGGCTATGGAAGCATTTCTGTGTACTGTCATTTGCATAAAATGATGCAAAGAATTGGTAAGTCACCAATTTTGGAGATGGATAGGAAGGCTGTAGGGGAGGAGGAGGCCTCTATTAGGGCACAGTGTCTAACATTTCGCTGTGCTCTTAATAGATAATACAGAAAAGTTCCCATAGCCAGCTATCTTAACTCTGTTTAATATTGTACTATTTGGTTTTGACAGGAGGTGGCAATTATTTTATTACAAAAGCCTAGTAAGAAGGAACTTTGTTGTTCTTATATCTATATGTGAAATGTGTAGTTTTGCTATGTGTACTTTTATACCAATAGTGGGCTCTACTTGGCAGCTATTTTGATGATTTTTCTGTATTCCTATTTGTGCCTTTTTTTAACCCAAATCATAGTTTGTTTTTATTATTGTCCATGATTGTTAACCAAAATCACGAGACTTAAAAATTTTTTCTTCACTTCGACAGCATATAACTCGTTGAGACGTTATGTATGTTGATTTGACAAAATTGGTGAATTTAAAAAATTTGGGTTAAAAATTTTTGAGATTGTAGGCTATGCAAGCGTTTCTGTGTACTGTCATTTGCATAAAATGATGCAAAGAATTGGTAAGGCACCAATTTTGGAGATGGATAGGAAGGCTGTAAGGGGAGGAGGAGGCCTCTATTAGGGCACAGTGTCTTACTTTTTGGTGTGCTCTTAATAGATAATACAGTAATGTTCCCTTAGCCAGCTATCTTAACTCAGTTTAACATTGTGCTATTAGTTTTTGACAGGAGGTGGCACTTTTTTAATTACAAAAGCCTAGTAAGATGGAACCTTGTTGTTTTTAAATCTTTATGTAAAATTTGTAGTATTGCTATGTGTAAATTTGTACCAATAGTGTGCTGTACTTTGCCAGCTATTGTGATTATTTTTGTATTGCTATTTGTACCTTTTTTTTTAACCCAAATCATAGTTTTTTTAATTATTGTCCATGATTTTTAACCAAAATCACGAGACTGAAACATTTTTTCTTCACTTCAACAGCATATAACTTCTTAAGACGTTATGTATTTTGATTTGAAAAAAAGTTGGTGAATTTGAAAAATTTGGGTTAAATTTTTTTGAGATTTTAGGCTATGGAAGCATTTCTGTGTACTGTCATTTGCATAAAATGATGCAAAGAATTGGTAAGGCACCAATTTTGGAGATGGATAGGAAGGCTGTAGGGGAGGAGGAGGCCTCTCTTAGGGCACAGTGTCTTTCATTCCGCTGTGCTCTTAATAGATAATACAGAAAAGTTCCCATAGCCAGCTATCTTAACTCTGTTTAATATTGTACTATTTGTTTTTGACAGGAGGTGGCAATTATTTTATTACAAAAGCCTAGTAAGAAGGAACTTTGTTGTTCTTATATCTATATGTGAAATGTGTAGTTTTGCTATGTGTACTTTTATACCAATAGTGGGCTCTACTTGGCAGCTATTTTGATGATTTTTATGTATTCCTATTTGTGCCTTTTTTTAACCCAAATCATAGTTTGTTTTTATTATTGTCCATGATTTTAACCAAAAATCACGAGACTGAAACATTTTTTCTTCACTTCAACAGCATATAACTTCTTGAGACGTTATGTATGTTGATTTGACAAAGTTGGTGAATTTCAAAAATTTGGGTTAAAATTTTTTGAGATTTTAGGCTATGGAAGCATTTCTGTGTACTGTCATTTGCATAAAATGATGCAAAGAATTGGTAAGTCACCAATTTTGGAGATGGATAGGAAGGCTGTAGGGGAGGAGGGCACAGTGTCTAACATTTCGCTATGCTCTTAATAGATAATACAGAAAAGTTCCCATAGCCAGCTATCTTAACTCTGTTTAATATTGTTCTATTTGTTTTTGACAGGAGGTGGCAATTATTTTATTACAAAAGCCTAGTAAGAAGGAACTTTGTTGTTCTTATATCTATATGTGAAATGTGTAGTTTTGCAATGTGTACTTTTATACCAATAGTGGGCTCTACTTGACAGCTATTTTGATGATTTTTCTGTATTCCTATTTGTACCTTTTTTTTAACCCAAATCATAGTTTGTTTTTATTATTGTCCATGATTGTTAACCAAAATCACGAGACTGAATTTTTTTTTCTTCACTTCGACAGCATATAACTCCTTGAGACGTTATGTATGTTGATTTGACAAAATTGGTGAATTTAAAAAATTTGGGTTAAAATTTTTTTAGATTGTAGGCTATGCAAGCGTTTCTGTGTACTGTCATTTGCATAAAATGATGCAAAGAATTGGTAAGGCACCAATTTTGGAGATGGATAGGAAGGCTGTAAGGGGAGGAGGAGGCCTCTATTAGGGCACAGTGTCTTACTTTTCGCTGTGCTCTTAATATATAATACAGTAATGTTCCCATAGATAGCTATCTTAACTCAGTTTAACATTGTGCTATTAGTTTTTGACAGGAGGTGAAACTTTTTTTTAATTTCAAAAGCCTAGTAAGAACGAACCTTGTTGTTTTTAAATCTTTATGTAAAATTTGTAGTATTGCTATGTGTAAATTTGTACCAATAGTGTGCTGTACTTTGCCAGCTATTGTGATTTTTTTGTATTGCTATTTGTACCTTATTTTTTAAACCCAAATCATAGTTTTTTTAATTATTGTCCATGATTTTTAACCAAAATCACGAGACTGAAACAGTTTTTCTTCACTTCAACAGCATATAACTTCTTGAGACGTTATGTATGTTGATTTGAAAAAAAGTTGGTGAATTTGAAAAATTTGGGTTAAAAAAATTTGAGATTGTAGGCTATGGAAGCGTTTCTGTGTATTGTCATTTGCATAAAATGATGCAGAGAATTGGTAAGGCACCAATTTTGGAGATGGATAGGAAGGCTGTAAGGGGAGGAGGAGGCCTCTATTAGGGCACAGTGTCTTACTTTTCGCTGTGCTCTTAATAGATAATACAGAAATGTTCCCTTAGCCAGCTATCTTAACTCAGTTTAACATTGTGCTATTAGTTTTTGACAGGAGGTGGCACTTTTTTTTAATTACAAAAGCCTAGTAAGAAGGAACCTTGTTGTTTTTAAATCTTTATGTAAAATTTGTAGTATTGCTATGTGTAAATTTGTACCAATAGTGTGCTGTACTTTGCCAGCTATTGTGATTATTTTTGTATTGCTATTTGTACCTTTTTTATTAACCCAAATCATAGTTTTTTTTATTATTGTCCATGATTTTTAACCAAAATCACGAGACTGAAACATTTTTTCTAAACTTCAACAGCATTTAACTTCTTGAGACGTTATGTATGCTGATTTGACAAAATTGGTGAATTTTAAAAATTTGGGTTAAATTTTTTTGCGATTGTAGGCTATGGAAGCTTTTCTGTGTACTGTCATTTTCATACAATGATGCAAAGAATTGGTAAGGCACCAAATTTGGAGATGGATAGGAAGGCTGTAGGAGAGGAGGAGGCCTCTGTTAGGGCACAATGTCTAACATTTCGCTGTGCTCTTAATAGATAATACAGAAAAGTTCCCATAGCCAGCTATCTTAACTCTGTTTAATATTGTACTATTTGTTTTTGACAGGAGGTGGCAATTATTTTATTACAAAAGCCTAGTAAGTAGGAACTTTGTTGTTTTTAAATCTGTATGTAAAACGTGTAGTTTTGCTATGTGTACATTTGTACCAACAGTGTGCTGTACTTTGCCAGCTATTGTGATAATTTTTTGTATTCCTATTTTTACAGTAATCCCCCGACATCTGATGGCCCCGACATATGATCAAATCGACATACGATGGCCTGTCAGAGGCCATCGCATGTCGATGTCAGCATCGACATACGATGCTTTTATATGTCGGGTCCATCGCATTAACTGCTATCCGGCAGCGCAAAATGCTTAAGCTGCTGTCGGATAGCAGTGTAATGTGCCCAAGCAGGTTCACTTACCTATCCCTGCTGCTCCGGGTCCTCTCCGGGGTCCGGGCCTCACTTTCCGGCATCGTTATTACGTAGCTGCGCACACCGTCCCGGCGCAACAACGTAATAACGTCACCAGAAAGCGAGGCCCGGACACCGGTGAAGATCCGGAAGCCGCCACAGGACCCAGAAGAAGATGCCGGAGCAGCGGGACCCCATCAGGAGCCCCTTAGAGACCATCGGGAGCGGTGAGGACGCGATCCGGAGCGGCGGGGACAGGTGAGTATTTAATGTACTTTTACATTGCACGAATCCCTCAACATACGATGGATTCGACAAACGATGGGTCGATTGGAACGAATTACCATCCTATGTTGAGGGATCCCTGTACCTTTTTTTTTAACCCAAATCATAGTTTGTTTTTATTATTGTCCACGATTTTAACCAAAATCACGAGACTGAAACATTTTTTCTTCACTTCAACAGCATATAACTTCTTGAGACGTTATGTATGTTGATTTGACAAAGTTGGTGAATTTCAAAAATTTGGGTTAAAATTTTTTGAGATTTTAGGCTATGGAAGCATTTCTGTGTACTGTCATTTGATTAAAATGATGCAAAGAATTGATAAGTCACCAATTTTGGAGATGGATAGGAAGGCTGTAGGGGAGGAGGAGGCCTCTATTAGGGCACAGTGTCTAACATTTCGCTGTGCTCTTAATAGATAATACAGTAATGTTCCCTTAGCCAGCTATCTTAACTCAGTTTAACATTGTGCTATTAGTTTTGACAGGAGGTGGCACTTTTTTTTTATTGCAAAAGCCTAGTAAGAAGGAACCTTGTTGTTTTTAAATCTTTACGTAAAATTTGTAGTATTGCTATGTGTAAATTTGTACCAATAGTGTGCTGTACTTTGCCAGCTATTGTGATTATTTTTGTATTGCTATTTGTACCTTTTTTTTTTTACCCAAATCATAGTTTTTTAATTATTGTCCATGATTTTTAACCAAAATCACGAGACTGAAACATTTTTTCTTCACTTCAACAGCATATAACTTCTTGAGACGTTATGTATTTTGATTTGAAAAAAAGTTGGTGAATTTCAAAAATTTGGGTTAAAATTTTTTGAGATTTTAGGCTATGGAAGCATTTCTGTGTACTGTCATTTGCATAAAATGATGCAAAGAATTGGTAAGTCACCAATTTTGGAGATGGATAGGAAGGCTGTAGGGGAGGAGGAGGCCTCTATTAGGGCACAGTGTCTAACATTTCGCTGTGCTCTTAATAGATAATATAGAAAAGTTCCCATAGCCAGCTATCTTAACTCTGTTTAATATTGTACTATTTGTTTTTGACAGGAGGTGGCAATTATTTTATTACAAAAGCCTAGTAAGAAGGAACTTTGTTGTTCTTATATCTATATGTGAAATGTGTAGTTTTGCTATGTGTACTTTTATACCAATAGTGGGCTCTACTTGCCAGCTATTTTGATGATTTTTCTGTATTCCTATTTGTACCTTTTTTTTTTACCCAAATCATAGTTTGTTTTTATTACTGTCCATGATTGTTAACCAAAATCACGAGACTGAATTTTTTTTCTTCACTTCGACAGCATATAACTCCTTGAGACGTTATGTATGTTGATTTGACAAAATTGGTGAAT
Organism: Hyla sarda; assembly: GCF_029499605.1. Classification (NCBI taxonomy): domain Eukaryota; kingdom Metazoa; phylum Chordata; class Amphibia; order Anura; family Hylidae; genus Hyla; species Hyla sarda. The sequence continues at coordinate 360,114,149 of NC_079190.1, read as the reverse complement.
TTAAAAAATTTGGTTTAAAATTTTTTTAGATTGTAGGCTATGCAAGCGTTTCTGTGTACTGTCATTTGCATAAAATGATGCAAAGAATTGGTAAGGCACCAATTTTGGAGATGGATAGGAAGGCTGTAAGGGGAGGAGGAGGCCTCTATTAGGGCACATTGTCTTACTTTTCGCTGTTCTCTTAATAGATAATACAGTAATGTTCCCATAGATAGCTATCTTAACTCAGTTTAACATTGTGCTATTAGTTTTTGACAGGAGGTGGCACTTTTTTTTTATTTCAAAAGCCTAGTAAGAACGAACCTTGTTGTTTTTAAATCTTTATGTAAAATTTGTAGTATTGCTATGTGTAAATTTGTACCAATAGTGTGCTGTAATTTGCCAGCTATTGTGATTATTTTTGTATTGCTATTTGTACCTTATTTTTTTAACCCAAATCATAGTTTTTTAATTATTGTCCATGATTTTTAACCAAAATCACGAGACTGAAACATTTTTTTCTTCACTTCAACAGCATATAACTTCTTGAGACGTTATGTATGTTGATTTGAAAAAAAGTTGGTGAATTTGAAAAATTTGGGTTAAAAAAATTTGAGATTGTAGGCTATGGAAGCGTTTCTGTGTATTGTCATTTGCATAAAATGATGCAGAGAATTGGTAAGGTACCAATTTTGGAGATGGATAGGAAGGCTGTAAGGGGAGGAGGAGGCCTCTATTAGGGCACAGTGTCTTACTTTTCGCTGTGCTCTTAATAGATAATACAGTAATGTTCCCTTAGCCAGCTATCTTAACTCAGTTTAACATTGTGCTATTAGTTTTTGACAGGAGGTGGCACTTTTTTTTAATTACAAAAGCCTAGTAAGAAGGAACCTTGTTGTTTTTAAATCTTTATGTAAAATTTGTAGTATTGCTATGTGTAAATTTGTACCAATAGTGTGCTGTACTTTGCCAGCTATTGTGATTATTTTTGTATTGCTATTTGTACCTTTTTTTTTTTACCCAAATCATAGTTTTTTAATTATTGTCCATGATTTTTAACCAAAATCACGAGACTGAAACATTTTTTCTTCACTTCAACAGCATATAACTTCTTGAGACGTTATGTATTTTGATTTGAAAAAAAGTTGGTGAATTTGAAAAATTTGGGTTACATTTTTTTGAGATTTTAGGCTATGGAAGCATTTCTGTGTACTGTCATTTGCATAAAATGATGCAAAGAATTGGTAAGTCACCAATTTTGGAGATGGATAGGAAGGCTGTAGGGGAGGAGGAGGCCTCTATTAGGGCACAGTGTCTAACATTTCGCTGTGCTCTTAATAGATAATACAGAAAAGTTCCCATAGCCAGCTATCTTAACTCTGTTTAATATTGTACTATTTGTTTTTGACAGGAGGTGGCAATTATTTTATTACAAAAGCCTAGTAAGAAGGAACTTTGTTGTTCTTATATCTATATGTGAAATGTGTATTTTTACTATGTGTACTTTTATACCAATAGTGGGCTCTACTTGCCAGCTATTTTGATGATTTTTCTGTATTCCTATTTGTACCTTTTTTTTAACCCAAATCATAGTTTGTTTTTATTACTGTCCATGATTGTTAACCAAAATCACGAGACTGAATTTTTTTTTCTTCACTTCGACAGCATATAACTCCTTGAGACGTTATGTATGTTGATTTGACAAAATTGGTGAATTTAAAAAATTTGGGTTAAAAATTTTTTAGATTGTAGGCTATGCAAGCGTTTCTGTGTACTGTCATTTGCATAAAATGATGCAAAGAATTGGTAAGGCACCAATTTTGGAGATGGATAGGAAGGCTGTAAGGGGAGGAGGAGGCCTCTATTAGGGCACATTGTCTTACTTTTCGCTGTTCTCTTAATAGATAATACAGTAATGTTCCCATAGATAGCTATCTTAACTCAGTTTAACATTGTGCTATTAGTTTTTGACAGGAGGTGGCACTTTTTTTTAATTTCAAAAGCCTAGTAAGAACGAACCTTGTTGTTTTTAAATCTTTATGTAAAATTTGTAGTATTGCTATGTGTAAATTTGTACCAATAGTGTGCTGTACTTTTCCAGCTATTGTGATTATTTTTGTATTGCTATTTGTACCTTATTTTTTTAACCCAAATCATAGTTTTTTAATTATTGTCCATGATTTTTAACCAAAATCACGAGACTGAAACATTTTTTTCTTCACTTCAACAGCATATAACTTCTTGAGACGTTATGTATGTTGATTTGAAAAAAAGTTGGTGAATTTGAAAAATTTGGGTTAAAAAAATTTGAGATTGTAGGCTATGGAAGCGTTTCTGTGTATTGTCATTTGCATAAAATGATGCAGAGAATTGGTAAGGTACCAATTTTGGAGATGGATAGGAAGGCTGTAAGGGGAGGAGGAGGCCTCTATTAGGGCACATTGTCTTACTTTTCGCTGTGCTCTTAATAGATAATACAGTAATGTTCCCTTAGCCAGCTATCTTAACTCAGTTTAACATTGTGCTATTAGTTTTTGACAGGAGGTGGCACTTTTTTTAATTACAAAAGCCTAGTAAGAAGGAACCTTGTTGTTTTTAAATCTTTATGTAAAATTTGTAGTATTGCTATGTGTAAATTTGTACCAATAGTGTGCTGTACTTTGCCAGCTATTGTGATTATTTTTGTATTGCTATTTGTACCTTTTTTAATTACCCAAATCATAGTTTTTTTTTATTATTGTCCATGATTTTTAACCAAAATCACGAGACTGAAACATTTTTTCTAAACTTCAACAGCATTTAACTTCTTGAGACGTTATGTATGCTGATTTGACAAAATTGGTGAATTTTAAAAATTTGGGTTAAATTTTTTTGCGATTGTAGGCTATGGAAGCGTTTCTGTGTACTGTCATTTTCATACAATGATGCAAAGAATTGGTAAGGCACCAAATTTGGAGATGGATAGGAAGGCTGTAGGGGAGGAGGAGGCCTCTGTTAGGGCACAATGTCTAACATTTCGCTGTGCTCTTAATAGATAATACAGAAAAGTTCCCATAGCCAGCTATCTTAACTCTGTTTAATATTGTACTATTTGTTTTTGACAGGAGGTTGCAATTATTTTATTACAAAAGCCTAGTAAGTTGGAACTTTGTTGTTTTTAAATCTGTATGTAAAACGTGTAGTTTTGCTATGTGTACATTTGTACCAACAGTGTGCTGTACTTTGCCAGCTATTGTGATAATTTTTTGTATTCCTATTTTTACAGTAATCCCCCGACATCTGATGGCCCCGACATATGATCAAATCGACATACGATGGCCTGTCAGAGGCCATCGCATGTCGATGTCAGCATCGACATACGATGCTTTTATATGTCGGGTCCATCGCATTAACTGCTATCCGGCAGCGCAAAATGCTTAAGCTGCTGTCGGATAGCAGTGTAATGTGCCCAAGCAGGTTCACTTACCTATCCCTGCTGCTCCGGGTCCTCTCCGGGGTCCGGGCCTCACTTTCCGGCATCGTTATTACGTAGCTGCGCACACCATCCCGGCACAACAACGTAATAACGTCACCAGAAAGCGAGGCCCGGACACCGGTGAAGATCCGGAAGCCGCCACAGGACCCAGAAGAAGATGCTGGAGCAGCGGGACCCCATCAGGAGCCCCTTAGAGACCATCGGGAGCGGTGAGGACGCGGTCCGGAGCGGCGGGGACAGGTGAGTATTTAATGTACTTTTACATTGCACGAATCCCTCAACATACGATGGATTCGACAAACGATGGGTCGATTGGAACGAATTACCATCCTATGTTGAGGGATCCCTGTACCTTTTTTTTTTAACCCAAATCATAGTTTGTTTTTATTATTGTCCAAGATTGTTAACCAAAATCACGAGACTGAAACATTTTTTCTTCACTTCAACAGCATATAACTTCTTGAGACGTTATGTATGTTGATTTGACAAAGTTGGTGAATTTCAAAAATTTGGGTTAAAATTTTTTGAGATTTTAGGCTATGGAAGCATTTCTGTGTACTGTCATTTGCATAAAATGATGCAAAGAATTGGTAAGTCACCAATTTTGGAGATGGATAGGAAGGCTGTAGGGGAGGAGGAGGCCTCTATTAGGGCACAGTGTCTAACATTTCGCTGTGCTCTTAATAGATAATACAGAAAAGTTCCCATAGCCAGCTATCTTAACTCTGTTTAATATTGTACTATTTGTTTTTGACAGGAGGTGGCAATTATTTTATTACAAAAGCCTAGTAAGAAGGAACTTTGTTGTTCTTATATCTATATGTGAAATGTGTAGTTTTGCTATGTGTACTTTTATACCAATAGTGGGCTCTACTTGGCAGCTATTTTGATGATTTTTCTGTATTCCTATTTGTGCCTTTTTTTAACCCAAATCATAGTTTGTTTTTATTATTGTCCATGATTGTTAACCAAAATCACGAGACTGAAAAAATTTTTTTTCACTTCGACAGCATATAACTCGTTGAGACGTTATGTATGTTGATTTGACAAAATTGGTGAATTTAAAAAATTTGGGTTAAAAATTTTTGAGATTGTAGGCTATGCAAGCGTTTCTGTGTACTGTCATTTGCATAAAATGATGCAAAGAATTGGTAAGGCACCAATTTTGGAGATGGATAGGAAGGCTGTAAGGGGAGGAGGAGGCCTCTATTAGGGCACAGTGTCTTACTTTTTGGTGTGCTCTTAATAGATAATACAGTAATGTTCCCTTAGCCAGCTATCTTAACTCAGTTTAACATTGTGCTATTAGTTTTTGACAGGAGGTGGCACTTTTTTAATTACAAAAGCCTAGTAAGATGGAACCTTGTTGTTTTTAAATCTTTATGTAAAATTTGTAGTATTGCTATGTGTAAATTTGTACCAATAGTGTGCTGTACTTTGCCAGCTATTGTGATTATTTTTGTATTGCTATTTGTACCTTTTTTTTAACCCAAATCATAGTTTTTTTTAATTATTGTCCATGATTTTTAACCAAAATCACGAGACTGAAACATTTTTTCTTCACTTCAACAGCATATAACTTCTTAAGACGTTATGTATTTTGATTTGAAAAAAAGTTGGTGAATTTGAAAAATTTGGGTTAAATTTTTTTGAGATTTTAGGCTATGGAAGCATTTCTGTGTACTGTCATTTGCATAAAATGATGCAAAGAATTGGTAAGGCACCAATTTTGGAGATGGATAGGAAGGCTGTAAGGGGAGGAGGAGGCCTCTATTAGGGCACAGTGTCTTACTTTTCGCTGTGCTCTTAATAGATAATACAGTAATGTTCCCATAGCCAGCTATCTTAACTCAGTTTAACATTGTGCTATTAGTTTTTGACAGGAGGTGGCACTTTTTTTTAATTACAAAAGCCTAGTAAGAAGGAACCTTGTTGTTTTTAAATCTTTATGTAAAATTTGTAGTATTGCTATGTGTAAATTTGTACCAATAGTGTGCTGTACTTTGCCAGCTATTGTGATTATTTTTGTATTGCTATTTGTACCTTTTTTTTTTAACCCAAATCATAGTTTTTTAAATTATTGTCCATTATTTTTAACCAAAATCACGAGACTGAAACACTTTTTCTTCACTTCAACAGCATATAACTTCTTGAGACATTATGTATGTTGATTTGAAAAAAAAGTTGGTGAATTTGAAAAATTTGGGTTAAAAAACATTTGAGATTGTAGGCTATGGAAGCGTTTCTGTGTATTGTCATTTGCATAAAATGATGCAAAGAATTGGTAAGGCACCAATTTTGGAGATGGATAGGAAGGCTGTAAGGGGAGGAGGAGGCCTCTATTAGGGCACAGTGTCTTACTTTTCGCTCTGCTCCTAATAGATAATACAGTAATGTTCCCATAGCCAGCTATCTTAACTCAGTTTAACATTGTGCTATTGGTTTTTGACAGGACTTGGCACTTTTTTTTATTACAAAAGCCTAGTAAGAAGGAACCTTGTTGTTTTTAAATCTTTATGTAAAATTTGTAGTATTGCTATGTGTAAATTTGTACCAATAGTGTGCTGTACTTTGTCAGCTATTGTGATTATTTTTGTATTGCTATTTGTACCTTTTTTTTTTAACCCAAATCATAGTTTTTTTAATTATTGTCCATGATTTTTAACCAAAATCACGAGACTGAAACATTTTTTCTTCTCTTCAACAGCATATAACTTCTTGAGACGTTATGTATGTTGATTTGAAAAAAAGTTGGTGAATTTGAAAAATTTGGGTTAAAAAATTTGAGATTGTAGACTATGGAAGCGTTTCTGTGTATTGTCATTTGCATAAAATGATGCAAAGAATTGGTAAGGCACCAATTTTGGAGATGGACAGGAAGGCTGTAAGGGGAGGAGGAGGCCTCTATTAGGGCACAGTTTCTTACTTTTCGCTGTACTCCTAATAGATAATACAGTAATGTTCCCTTAGCCAACTATCTTAACTCAGTTTAACATTGTGCTATTGGTTTTTGACAGGAGGTGGCACTTTTTTAATTACAAAAGCCTAGTAAGAAGGAACCTTGTTGTTTTTAAATCTTTATGTAAAATTTGTAGTATTGCTATGTGTAAATTTGTACCAATAGTGTGCTGTACTTTGCCAGCTATTGTGATTATTTTTGTATTGCTATTTGTACCTTCTTTTAACCCAAATCATAGTTTTTTAAATTATTGTCCATGATTTTTAACCAAAATCACGAGACTGAAACATTTTTTCTTCACTTCAACAGCATATAACTTCTTGAGACGTTATGTATGTTGATTTGAAAAGAAGTTGGTGAATTTGAAAAATTTGGGTTAAAAAAATTTGAGATTATAGACTATGGAAGCGTTTCTGTGTATTGTCATTTGCATAAAATGATGCAAAGAATTGGTAAGGCACCAATTTTGGAGATGGATAGGAAGGCTGTAAGGGGAGGAGGAGGCCTCTATTAGGGCACATTGTCTTACTTTTCGCTGTGCTCTTAATAGATAATACAGTAATGTTCCCTTAGCCAGCTATCTTAACTCACTTTAACATTGTGCTATTAGTTTTTGACAGGAGGTGGCACTTTTTTTTTATTACAAAAGCCTAGTAAGAAGGAACCTTGTTGTTTTTAAATCTTTACGTAAAATTTGTTGTATTGCTATGTGTAAATTTGTACCAATAGTGTGCTGTACTTTGCCAGCTATTGTGATTATTTTTTGTATTCCTATTTGTACAGTAATCCCCCGACATCTGATGGCCCCGACATATGATCAAATCGACATACGATGGCCTGTCAGAGGCCATCGCATGTCGATGTCAGCATCGACATACGATGCTTTTATATGTCGGGTCCATCGCATTGACTGCTATCCGGCAGCGCAAAATGCTTAATCTGCTGTCGGATAGCAGTGTAATGTGCCCCAGCAGGTTCACTTACCTATCCCTGCTGCTCCGGGTCCTCTCCGGGATCCGGGCCTCACTTTCCGGCATCGTTATTACGTAGCTGCGCAAGCCGTCCCGGCGCAACAACGTAATAACGTCACCAGAAAGCGAGGCCCGGACACCGTTGAAGATCCGGAAGACGCCGCAGGACCCAGAAGAAGATGCCGGAGCAGCGGGACCCCATCGGGAGCCCCTTAGAGACCATCGGGAGCGGTGAGGACGCGGTCCGGAGCGGCGGAGACAGGTGAGTTTTTAATGTACTTTTACATTGCACGAATCCCTCAACATACGATGGATTCGACAAACGATGGGTCGTTTGGAACGAATTACCATCCTATGTTCAGGGATCCCTGTACCTTTTTTTTTAACCCAAACCATAGTTTGTTTTTATTATTGTCCATGATTTTTAACCAAAATCACGAGACTGAAACATTTTTTCTTCACTTCAACAGCATATAACTTCTTGAGACGTTATGTATGTTGATTTGACAAAGTTGGTGAATTTCAAAATTTGGGTTAAAATTTTTTGAGATTTTAGGCTATGGAAGCATTTCTGTGTACTGTCATTTGCATAAAATGATGCAAAGAATTGGTAAGGCACCAATTTTGGAGATGGATTGGAAGGCTGTAGGGGAGGAGGAGGCCTCTATTAGGGCACAGTGTCTAACATTTCGCTGTGCTCTTAATAGATAATACAGAAAAGTTCCCATAGCCAGCTATCTTAACTCTGTTTAATATTGTATTATTTGTTTTTGACAGGAGGTGGCAATTATTTTATTACAAAAGCCTAGTAAGAAGGAACTTTGTTGTTCTTATATCTATATGTGAAATGTGTAGTTTTGCTATGTGTACTTTTATACCAATAGTGGGCTCTACTTGCCAGCTATTTTGATGATTTTTCTGTATTCCTATTTGTACCTTTTTTTAACCCAAATCATAGTTTGTTTTTATTATTGTCCATGATTGTTAACCAAAATCACGAGACTGAAAGATTTTTTCTTCACTTCAACAGCATATAACTCCTTAAGACGTTATGTATGTTGATTTGACAAAATTGGTGAATTTTAAAAATTTGGGTTAAAATTTTTTGAGATTGTAGGCTATGCAAGCGTTTCTGTGTACTGTCATTTGCATGAAATGATGCAAAGAATTGGTAAGGCACCAATTTTGGAGATGGATAGGAAGGCTGTAAGGGGAGGAGGAGGCCTCTATTAGGGCACAGTGTCTTACTTTTCGCTGTGCTCTTAATAGATAATACAGTAACGTTTCCATAGCCAGCTATCTTAACTCAGTTTAACATTGTGCTATTAGTTTTTGACAGGAGGTGGCACTTTTTTTTTTATTACAAAAGCCTAGTAAGAAGGAACCTTGTTGTTTTTAAATCTTTATGTAAAATTTGTAGTATTGCTATGTGTAAATTTGTACCAATAGTGTGCTGTACTTTGCCAGCTATTGTGATTATTTTTGTATTGCTATTTGTACCTTTTTTTTAACCCAAATCATAGTTTTTTTTTAATTATTGTCCATGATTTTTAACCAAAATCACGAGACTGAAACATTTTTTCTTCACTTCAACAGCATATAACTTCTTAAGACGTTATGTATGTTGATTTGAAAAAAGGTGGTGAATTTTAAAAATTTGGGTTAAAATTTTTTGAGATTATAGGCTATGCAAATGTTTCTGTGTACTGTCATTTGCATAAAATGATGCAAAGAATTGGTAAGGCACCAATTTTGGAGATGGATTGGAAGGCTGTAAGGGGAGGAGGAGGCCTCTATTAGGGCACAGTGTCTTACTTTTCGCTGTGCTCTTAATAGATAATACAGTAATGTTTCCATAGCCAGCTATCTTAACTCAGTTTAACATTGTGCTATTAGTTTTTGACAGGAGGTGGCACTTTTTTTTATTACAAAAGCCTAGTTAGAAGGAACCTTGTTTTTAAATCTTTATGTAAAATTTGTAGTATTGCTATGTGTAAATTTGTACCAATAGTGTGCTGTACTTTGCCAGCTATTGTGATTATTTTTGTATTGCTATTTGTACCTTATTTTTTTTAACCCAAATCATAGTTTTTTTTTAAATTATTGTCCATGATTTTTAACCAAAATCACGAGACTGAAACATTTTTTCTTCACTTCAACAGCATATAACTTCTTGAGACGTTATGTATGTTGATTTGAAAAAAAGTTGGTGAATTTGAAAAATTTGAGATTGTAGGCTATGGAAGCGTTTCTGTGTATTGTCATTTGCATAAAATGATGCAAAGAATTGGTAAGGCACCAATTTTGGAGATGGATTGGAAGGCTGTAAGGGGAGGAGGAGGCCTCTATTAGGGCACAGTGTCTTACTTTTCGCTGTGCTCTTAATAGATAATGCAGTAATGTTTCCATAGCCAGCTATCTTAACTCAGTTTAACATTGTGCTATTAGTTTTTGACAGGAGGTGGCACTTTTTTTTTTTATTACAAAAGCCTAGTAAGAAGGAACCTTGTTTTTAAATCTTTATGTAAAATTTGTAGTATTGCTATGTGTAAATTTGTACCAATAGTGTGCTGTACTTTGCCAGCTATTGTGATTATTTTTGTATTGCTATTTGTACCTTTTTTTAACCCAAATCATAGTTTTTTTTATTATTGTCCATGATTTTTAACCAAAATCACGAGACTGAAACATTTTTTCTAAACTTCAACAGCATATAACTTTTTGAGACGTTATGTATGTTGATTTGAAAAAAAGTTGGTGAATTTGAAAAATTTGGGTTAAAAAAATTTGAGATTGTAGGCTATGGAAGCGTTTCTGTGTATTGTCATTTGCATAAAATGATGCAAAGAATTGGTAAGGCACCAATTTTGGAGATGGATAGGAAGGCTGTAAGGGGAGGAGGAGGCCTCTATTAGGGCACAGTGTCTTACTTTTCGCTGTGCACCTAATAGATAATACAGTAATGTTCCCTTAGCCAGCTATCTTAACTCAGTTTAACATTGTGCTATTAGTTTTTGACAGGGGTGGGCACTTTTTTTTTATTACAAAAGCCTAGTAAGAAGGAACCTTGTTGTTTTTAAATCTTTATGTAAAATTTGTAGTATTGCTATGAGTAAATTTGTACCAATAGTGTGCTGTACTTTGCCAGCTATTGTGATTATTTTTGTATTGCTATTTGTACCTTTTTTTTAACCCAAATCATAAATTTTTTTTTATTATTGTCCATGATTTTTAACCAAAATCACGAGACTGAAACATTTTTTCTAAACTTCAACAGCATATAACTTCTTGAGACGTTATGTATGTTGATTCGACAAAATTGGTGAATTTTAAAAATTTGGGTTAAAATTTTTTGAGATTTTAGGCTATGGAAGCATTTCTGTGTACTGTCATTTTCATACAATGATGCAAAGAATAGGTAAGGCACCAAATTTGGAGATGGATAGGAAGGCTGTAGGGGAGGAGGAGGCCTCTATTAGGGCACAATGTCTAACATTTCGCTGTGCTCTTAATAGGTAATACAGAAAAGTTCCCATAGCCAGCTATCTTAACTTTGTTTAATATTGTACTATTTGTTTTTGACAGGAGGTGGCAATTATTTTATTACAAAAGCCTAGTAAGTAGGAACTTTGTTGTTTTTAAATCTGTATGTAAAATGTGTAGTTTTGCTATGTGTACATTTGTACCAATAGTGTGCTGTACTTTGCCAGCTATTGTGATTATTTTTTGTATTCCTATTTTTACAGTAATCCCCGGACATCTGATGGCCCCGACATATGATCAAATCGACATACGATGGCCTGTCAGAGGCCATCGCATGTCTATGTCAGCATCGACATACGATGCTTTTATATGTCGGGTCCATCGCATTAACTGCTATCCGGCAGCGCAAAATGCTTAAGCTGCTGTCAGATAGCAGTGTAATGTGCCCAAGCAGGTTCACTTACCTATCCCTGCTGCTCCGGGTCCTCTCCGGGGTCCGGGCCTCACTTTCCGGCATCGTTATTACGTAGCTGCGCACACCGTCCCGGCACAACAACGTAATAACGTCACCAGAAAGCGAGGCCCGGACACCGGTGAAGATCCGGAAGCCGCCACAGGACCCAGAAGAAGATGCTGGAGCAGCGGGACCCCATCAGGAGCCCCTTAGAGACCATCGGGAGCGGTGAGGACGCGGTCCGGAGCGGCGGGGACAGGTGAGTATTTAATGTACTTTTACATTGCACGAATCCCTCAACATACGATGGATTCGACAAACGATGGGTCGATTGGAACGAATTACCATCCTATGTTGAGGGATCCCTGTACCTTTTTTTTTTAACCCAAATCATAGTTTGTTTTTATTATTGTCCAAGATTGTTAACCAAAATCACGAGACTGAAACATTTTTTCTTCACTTCAACAGCATATAACTTCTTGAGACGTTATGTATGTTGATTTGACAAAGTTGGTGAATTTCAAAAATTTGGGTTAAAATTTTTTGAGATTTTAGGCTATGGAAGCATTTCTGTGTACTGTCATTTGCATAAAATGATGCAAAGAATTGGTAAGTCACCAATTTTGGAGATGGATAGGAAGGCTGTAGGGGAGGAGGAGGCCTCTATTAGGGCACAGTGTCTAACATTTCGCTGTGCTCTTAATAGATAATACAGAAAAGTTCCCATAGCCAGCTATCTTAACTCTGTTTAATATTGTACTATTTGGTTTTGACAGGAGGTGGCAATTATTTTATTACAAAAGCCTAGTAAGAAGGAACTTTGTTGTTCTTATATCTATATGTGAAATGTGTAGTTTTGCTATGTGTACTTTTATACCAATAGTGGGCTCTACTTGGCAGCTATTTTGATGATTTTTCTGTATTCCTATTTGTGCCTTTTTTTAACCCAAATCATAGTTTGTTTTTATTATTGTCCATGATTGTTAACCAAAATCACGAGACTTAAAAATTTTTTCTTCACTTCGACAGCATATAACTCGTTGAGACGTTATGTATGTTGATTTGACAAAATTGGTGAATTTAAAAAATTTGGGTTAAAAATTTTTGAGATTGTAGGCTATGCAAGCGTTTCTGTGTACTGTCATTTGCATAAAATGATGCAAAGAATTGGTAAGGCACCAATTTTGGAGATGGATAGGAAGGCTGTAAGGGGAGGAGGAGGCCTCTATTAGGGCACAGTGTCTTACTTTTTGGTGTGCTCTTAATAGATAATACAGTAATGTTCCCTTAGCCAGCTATCTTAACTCAGTTTAACATTGTGCTATTAGTTTTTGACAGGAGGTGGCACTTTTTTAATTACAAAAGCCTAGTAAGATGGAACCTTGTTGTTTTTAAATCTTTATGTAAAATTTGTAGTATTGCTATGTGTAAATTTGTACCAATAGTGTGCTGTACTTTGCCAGCTATTGTGATTATTTTTGTATTGCTATTTGTACCTTTTTTTTAACCCAAATCATAGTTTTTTTAATTATTGTCCATGATTTTTAACCAAAATCACGAGACTGAAACATTTTTTCTTCACTTCAACAGCATATAACTTCTTAAGACGTTATGTATTTTGATTTGAAAAAAAGTTGGTGAATTTGAAAAATTTGGGTTAAATTTTTTTGAGATTTTAGGCTATGGAAGCATTTCTGTGTACTGTCATTTGCATAAAATGATGCAAAGAATTGGTAAGGCACCAATTTTGGAGATGGATAGGAAGGCTGTAGGGGAGGAGGAGGCCTCTCTTAGGGCACAGTGTCTTTCATTCCGCTGTGCTCTTAATAGATAATACAGAAAAGTTCCCATAGCCAGCTATCTTAACTCTGTTTAATATTGTACTATTTGTTTTTGACAGGAGGTGGCAATTATTTTATTACAAAAGCCTAGTAAGAAGGAACTTTGTTGTTCTTATATCTATATGTGAAATGTGTAGTTTTGCTATGTGTACTTTTATACCAATAGTGGGCTCTACTTGGCAGCTATTTTGATGATTTTTATGTATTCCTATTTGTGCCTTTTTTTAACCCAAATCATAGTTTGTTTTTATTATTGTCCATGATTTTAACCAAAAATCACGAGACTGAAACATTTTTTCTTCACTTCAACAGCATATAACTTCTTGAGACGTTATGTATGTTGATTTGACAAAGTTGGTGAATTTCAAAAATTTGGGTTAAAATTTTTTGAGATTTTAGGCTATGGAAGCATTTCTGTGTACTGTCATTTGCATAAAATGATGCAAAGAATTGGTAAGTCACCAATTTTGGAGATGGATAGGAAGGCTGTAGGGGAGGAGGGCACAGTGTCTAACATTTCGCTATGCTCTTAATAGATAATACAGAAAAGTTCCCATAGCCAGCTATCTTAACTCTGTTTAATATTGTTCTATTTGTTTTTGACAGGAGGTGGCAATTATTTTATTACAAAAGCCTAGTAAGAAGGAACTTTGTTGTTCTTATATCTATATGTGAAATGTGTAGTTTTGCAATGTGTACTTTTATACCAATAGTGGGCTCTACTTGACAGCTATTTTGATGATTTTTCTGTATTCCTATTTGTACCTTTTTTTTAACCCAAATCATAGTTTGTTTTTATTATTGTCCATGATTGTTAACCAAAATCACGAGACTGAATTTTTTTTTCTTCACTTCGACAGCATATAACTCCTTGAGACGTTATGTATGTTGATTTGACAAAATTGGTGAATTTAAAAAATTTGGGTTAACATTTTTTTAGATTGTAGGCTATGCAAGCGTTTCTGTGTACTGTCATTTGCATAAAATGATGCAAAGAATTGGTAAGGCACCAATTTTGGAGATGGATAGGAAGGCTGTAAGGGGAGGAGGAGGCCTCTATTAGGGCACAGTGTCTTACTTTTCGCTGTGCTCTTAATATATAATACAGTAATGTTCCCATAGATAGCTATCTTAACTCAGTTTAACATTGTGCTATTAGTTTTTGACAGGAGGTGAAACTTTTTTTTAATTTCAAAAGCCTAGTAAGAACGAACCTTGTTGTTTTTAAATCTTTATGTAAAATTTGTAGTATTGCTATGTGTAAATTTGTACCAATAGTGTGCTGTACTTTGCCAGCTATTGTGATTTTTTTGTATTGCTATTTGTACCTTATTTTTTAAACCCAAATCATAGTTTTTTTAATTATTGTCCATGATTTTTAACCAAAATCACGAGACTGAAACAGTTTTTCTTCACTTCAACAGCATATAACTTCTTGAGACGTTATGTATGTTGATTTGAAAAAAAGTTGGTGAATTTGAAAAATTTGGGTTAAAAAAATTTGAGATTGTAGGCTATGGAAGCGTTTCTGTGTATTGTCATTTGCATAAAATGATGCAGAGAATTGGTAAGGCACCAATTTTGGAGATGGATAGGAAGGCTGTAAGGGGAGGAGGAGGCCTCTATTAGGGCACAGTGTCTTACTTTTCGCTGTGCTCTTAATAGATAATACAGAAATGTTCCCTTAGCCAGCTATCTTAACTCAGTTTAACATTGTGCTATTAGTTTTTGACAGGAGGTGGCACTTTTTTTTAATTACAAAAGCCTAGTAAGAAGGAACCTTGTTGTTTTTAAATCTTTATGTAAAATTTGTAGTATTGCTATGTGTAAATTTGTACCAATAGTGTGCTGTACTTTGCCAGCTATTGTGATTATTTTTGTATTGCTATTTGTACCTTTTTTATTAACCCAAATCATAGTTTTTTTTATTATTGTCCATGATTTTTAACCAAAATCACGAGACTGAAACATTTTTTCTAAACTTCAACAGCATTTAACTTCTTGAGACGTTATGTATGCTGATTTGACAAAATTGGTGAATTTTAAAAATTTGGGTTAAATTTTTTTGCGATTGTAGGCTATGGAAGCTTTTCTGTGTACTGTCATTTTCATACAATGATGCAAAGAATTGGTAAGGCACCAAATTTGGAGATGGATAGGAAGGCTGTAGGAGAGGAGGAGGCCTCTGTTAGGGCACAATGTCTAACATTTCGCTGTGCTCTTAATAGATAATACAGAAAAGTTCCCATAGCCAGCTATCTTAACTCTGTTTAATATTGTACTATTTGTTTTTGACAGGAGGTGGCAATTATTTTATTACAAAAGCCTAGTAAGTAGGAACTTTGTTGTTTTTAAATCTGTATGTAAAACGTGTAGTTTTGCTATGTGTACATTTGTACCAACAGTGTGCTGTACTTTGCCAGCTATTGTGATAATTTTTTGTATTCCTATTTTTACAGTAATCCCCCGACATCTGATGGCCCCGACATATGATCAAATCGACATACGATGGCCTGTCAGAGGCCATCGCATGTCGATGTCAGCATCGACATACGATGCTTTTATATGTCGGGTCCATCGCATTAACTGCTATCCGGCAGCGCAAAATGCTTAAGCTGCTGTCGGATAGCAGTGTAATGTGCCCAAGCAGGTTCACTTACCTATCCCTGCTGCTCCGGGTCCTCTCCGGGGTCCGGGCCTCACTTTCCGGCATCGTTATTACGTAGCTGCGCACACCGTCCCGGCGCAACAACGTAATAACGTCACCAGAAAGCGAGGCCCGGACACCGGTGAAGATCCGGAAGCCGCCACAGGACCCAGAAGAAGATGCCGGAGCAGCGGGACCCCATCAGGAGCCCCTTAGAGACCATCGGGAGCGGTGAGGACGCGGTCCGGAGCGGCGGGGACAGGTGAGTATTTAATGTACTTTTACATTGCACGAATCCCTCAACATACGATGGATTCGACAAACGATGGGTCGATTGGAACGAATTACCATCCTATGTTGAGGGATCCCTGTACCTTTTTTTTTAACCCAAATCATAGTTTGTTTTTATTATTGTCCACGATTTTAACCAAAATCACGAGACTGAAACATTTTTTCTTCACTTCAACAGCATATAACTTCTTGAGACGTTATGTATGTTGATTTGACAAAGTTGGTGAATTTCAAAAATTTGGGTTAAAATTTTTTGAGATTTTAGGCTATGGAAGCATTTCTGTGTACTGTCATTTGCATAAAATGATGCAAAGAATTGATAAGTCACCAATTTTGGAGATGGATAGGAAGGCTGTAGGGGAGGAGGAGGCCTCTATTAGGGCACAGTGTCTAACATTTCGCTGTGCTCTTAATAGATAATACAGTAATGTTCCCTTAGCCAGCTATCTTAACTCAGTTTAACATTGTGCTATTAGTTTTGACAGGAGGTGGCACTTTTTTTTTATTGCAAAAGCCTAGTAAGAAGGAACCTTGTTGTTTTTAAATCTTTACGTAAAATTTGTAGTATTGCTATGTGTAAATTTGTACCAATAGTGTGCTGTACTTTGCCAGCTATTGTGATTATTTTTGTATTGCTATTTGTACCTTTTTTTTTTTACCCAAATCATAGTTTTTTAATTATTGTCCATGATTTTTAACCAAAATCACGAGACTGAAACATTTTTTCTTCACTTCAACAGCATATAACTTCTTGAGACGTTATGTATTTTGATTTGAAAAAAAGTTGGTGAATTTCAAAAATTTGGGTTAAAATTTTTTGAGATTTTAGGCTATGGAAGCATTTCTGTGTACTGTCATTTGCATAAAATGATGCAAAGAATTGGTAAGTCACCAATTTTGGAGATGGATAGGAAGGCTGTAGGGGAGGAGGAGGCCTCTATTAGGGCACAGTGTCTAACATTTCGCTGTGCTCTTAATAGATAATATAGAAAAGTTCCCATAGCCAGCTATCTTAACTCTGTTTAATATTGTACTATTTGTTTTTGACAGGAGGTGGCAATTATTTTATTACAAAAGCCTAGTAAGAAGGAACTTTGTTGTTCTTATATCTATATGTGAAATGTGTAGTTTTGCTATGTGTACTTTTATACCAATAGTGGGCTCTACTTGCCAGCTATTTTGATGATTTTTCTGTATTCCTATTTGTACCTTTTTTTTTTACCCAAATCATAGTTTGTTTTTATTACTGTCCATGATTGTTAACCAAAATCACGAGACTGAATTTTTTTTCTTCACTTCGACAGCATATAACTCCTTGAGACGTTATGTATGTTGATTTGACAAAATTGGTGAATTTAAAAAATTTGGTTTAAAAATTTTTTAGATTGTAGGCTATGCAAGCGTTTCTGTGTACTGTCATTTGCATAAAATGATGCAAAGAATTGGTAAGGCACCAATTTTGGAGATGGATAGGAAGGCTGTAAGGGGAGGAGGAGGCCTCTATTAGGGCACATTGTCTTACTTTTCGCTGTTCTCTTAATAGATAATACAGTAATGTTCACATAGATAGCTATCTTAACTCAGTTTAACATTGTGCTATTAGTTTTTGACAGGAGGTGGCACTTTTTTTTTATTTCAAAAGCCTAGTAAGAACGAACCTTGTTGTTTTTAAATCTTTATGTAAAATTTGTAGTATTGCTATGTGTAAATTTGTACCAATAGTGTGCTGTAATTTGCCAGCTATTGTGATTATTTTTGTATTGCTATTTGTACCTTATTTTTTTAACCCAAATCATAGTTTTTTAATTATTGTCCATGATTTTTAACCAAAATCACGAGACTGAAACATTTTTTTCTTCACTTCAACAGCATATAACTTCTTGAGACGTTATGTATGTTGATTTGAAAAAAAGTTGGTGAATTTGAAAAATTTGGGTTAAAAAAATTTGAGATTGTAGGCTATGGAAGCGTTTCTGTGTATTGTCATTTGCATAAAATGATGCAGAGAATTGGTAAGGTACCAATTTTGGAGATGGATAGGAAGGCTGTAAGGGGAGGAGGAGGCCTCTATTAGGGCACAGTGTCTTACTTTTCGCTGTGCTCTTAATAGATAATACAGTAATGTTCCCTTAGCCAGCTATCTTAACTCAGTTTAACATTGTGCTATTAGTTTTTGACAGGAGGTGGCACTTTTTTTTAATTACAAAAGCCTAGTAAGAAGGAACCTTGTTGTTTTTAAATCTTTATGTAAAATTTGTAGTATTGCTATGTGTAAATTTGTACCAATAGTGTGCTGTACTTTGCCAGCTATTGTGATTATTTTTGTATTGCTATTTGTACCTTTTTTTTTTTACCCAAATCATAGTTTTTTAATTATTGTCCATGATTTTTAACCAAAATCACGAGACTGAAACATTTTTTCTTCACTTCAACAGCATATAACTTCTTGAGACGTTATGTATTTTGATTTGAAAAAAAGTTGGTGAATTTGAAAAATTTGGGTTACATTTTTTTGAGATTTTAGGCTATGGAAGCATTTCTGTGTACTGTCATTTGCATAAAATGATGCAAAGAATTGGTAAGTCACCAATTTTGGAGATGGATAGGAAGGCTGTAGGGGAGGAGGAGGCCTCTATTAGGGCACAGTGTCTAACATTTCGCTGTGCTCTTAATAGATAATACAGAAAAGTTCCCATAGCCAGCTATCTTAACTCTGTTTAATATTGTACTATTTGTTTTTGACAGGAGGTGGCAATTATTTTATTACAAAAGCCTAGTAAGAAGGAACTTTGTTGTTCTTATATCTATATGTGAAATGTGTATTTTTACTATGTGTACTTTTATACCAATAGTGGGCTCTACTTGCCAGCTATTTTGATGATTTTTCTGTATTCCTATTTGTACCTTTTTTTTAACCCAAATCATAGTTTGTTTTTATTACTGTCCATGATTGTTAACCAAAATCACGAGACTGAATTTTTTTTTCTTCACTTCGACAGCATATAACTCCTTGAGACGTTATGTATGTTGATTTGACAAAATTGGTGAATTTAAAAAATTTGGGTTAAAAATTTTTTAGATTGTAGGCTATGCAAGCGTTTCTGTGTACTGTCATTTGCATAAAATGATGCAAAGAATTGGTAAGGCACCAATTTTGGAGATGGATAGGAAGGCTGTAAGGGGAGGAGGAGGCCTCTATTAGGGCACATTGTCTTACTTTTCGCTGTTCTCTTAATAGATAATACAGTAATGTTCCCATAGATAGCTATCTTAACTCAGTTTAACATTGTGCTATTAGTTTTTGACAGGAGGTGGCACTTTTTTTTAATTTCAAAAGCCTAGTAAGAACGAACCTTGTTGTTTTTAAATCTTTATGTAAAATTTGTAGTATTGCTATGTGTAAATTTGTACCAATAGTGTGCTGTACTTTTCCAGCTATTGTGATTATTTTTGTATTGCTATTTGTACCTTATTTTTTTAACCCAAATCATAGTTTTTTAATTATTGTCCATGATTTTTAACCAAAATCACGAGACTGAAACATTTTTTTCTTCACTTCAACAGCATATAACTTCTTGAGACGTTATGTATGTTGATTTGAAAAAAAGTTGGTGAATTTGAAAAATTTGGGTTAAAAAAATTTGAGATTGTAGGCTATGGAAGCGTTTCTGTGTATTGTCATTTGCATAAAATGATGCAGAGAATTGGTAAGGTACCAATTTTGGAGATGGATAGGAAGGCTGTAAGGGGAGGAGGAGGCCTCTATTAGGGCACATTGTCTTACTTTTCGCTGTGCTCTTAATAGATAATACAGTAATGTTCCCTTAGCCAGCTATCTTAACTCAGTTTAACATTGTGCTATTAGTTTTTGACAGGAGGTGGCACTTTTTTTAATTACAAAAGCCTAGTAAGAAGGAACCTTGTTGTTTTTAAATCTTTATGTAAAATTTGTAGTATTGCTATGTGTAAATTTGTACCAATAGTGTGCTGTACTTTGCCAGCTATTGTGATTATTTTTGTATTGCTATTTGTACCTTTTTTAATTACCCAAATCATAGTTTTTTTTTATTATTGTCCATGATTTTTAACCAAAATCACGAGACTGAAACATTTTTTCTAAACTTCAACAGCATTTAACTTCTTGAGACGTTATGTATGCTGATTTGACAAAATTGGTGAATTTTAAAAATTTGGGTTAAATTTTTTTGCGATTGTAGGCTATGGAAGCGTTTCTGTGTACTGTCATTTTCATACAATGATGCAAAGAATTGGTAAGGCACCAAATTTGGAGATGGATAGGAAGGCTGTAGGGGAGGAGGAGGCCTCTGTTAGGGCACAATGTCTAACATTTCGCTGTGCTCTTAATAGATAATACAGAAAAGTTCCCATAGCCAGCTATCTTAACTCTGTTTAATATTGTACTATTTGTTTTTGACAGGAGGTTGCAATTATTTTATTACAAAAGCCTAGTAAGTTGGAACTTTGTTGTTTTTAAATCTGTATGTAAAACGTGTAGTTTTGCTATGTGTACATTTGTACCAACAGTGTGCTGTACTTTGCCAGCTATTGTGATAATTTTTTGTATTCCTATTTTTACAGTAATCCCCCGACATCTGATGGCCCCGACATATGATCAAATCGACATACGATGGCCTGTCAGAGGCCATCGCATGTCGATGTCAGCATCGACATACGATGCTTTTATATGTCGGGTCCATCGCATTAACTGCTATCCGGCAGCGCAAAATGCTTAAGCTGCTGTCGGATAGCAGTGTAATGTGCCCAAGCAGGTTCACTTACCTATCCCTGCTGCTCCGGGTCCTCTCCGGGGTCCGGGCCTCACTTTCCGGCATCGTTATTACGTAGCTGCGCACACCATCCCGGCACAACAACGTAATAGCGTCACCAGAAAGCGAGGCCCGGACACCGGTGAAGATCCGGAAGCCGCCACAGGACCCAGAAGAAGATGCTGGAGCAGCGGGACCCCATCAGGAGCCCCTTAGAGACCATCGGGAGCGGTGAGGACGCGGTCCGGAGCGGCGGGGACAGGTGAGTATTTAATGTACTTTTACATTGCACGAATCCCTCAACATACGATGGATTCGACAAACGATGGGTCGATTGGAACGAATTACCATCCTATGTTGAGGGATCCCTGTACCTTTTTTTTTTAACCCAAATCATAGTTTGTTTTTATTATTGTCCAAGATTGTTAACCAAAATCACGAGACTGAAACATTTTTTCTTCACTTCAACAGCATATAACTTCTTGAGACGTTATGTATGTTGATTTGACAAAGTTGGTGAATTTCAAAAATTTGGGTTAAAATTTTTTGAGATTTTAGGCTATGGAAGCATTTCTGTGTACTGTCATTTGCATAAAATGATGCAAAGAATTGGTAAGTCACCAATTTTGGAGATGGATAGGAAGGCTGTAGGGGAGGAGGAGGCCTCTATTAGGGCACAGTGTCTAACATTTCGCTGTGCTCTTAATAGATAATACAGAAAAGTTCCCATAGCCAGCTATCTTAACTCTGTTTAATATTGTACTATTTGTTTTTGACAGGAGGTGGCAATTATTTTATTACAAAAGCCTAGTAAGAAGGAACTTTGTTGTTCTTATATCTATATGTGAAATGTGTAGTTTTGCTATGTGTACTTTTATACCAATAGTGGGCTCTACTTGGCAGCTATTTTGATGATTTTTCTGTATTCCTATTTGTGCCTTTTTTTAACCCAAATCATAGTTTGTTTTTATTATTGTCCATGATTGTTAACCAAAATCACGAGACTGAAAAAATTTTTTTTCACTTCGACAGCATATAACTCGTTGAGACGTTATGTATGTTGATTTGACAAAATTGGTGAATTTAAAAAATTTGGGTTAAAAATTTTTGAGATTGTAGGCTATGCAAGCGTTTCTGTGTACTGTCATTTGCATAAAATGATGCAAAGAATTGGTAAGGCACCAATTTTGGAGATGGATAGGAAGGCTGTAAGGGGAGGAGGAGGCCTCTATTAGGGCACAGTGTCTTACTTTTTGGTGTGCTCTTAATAGATAATACAGTAATGTTCCCTTAGCCAGCTATCTTAACTCAGTTTAACATTGTGCTATTAGTTTTTGACAGGAGGTGGCACTTTTTTAATTACAAAAGCCTAGTAAGATGGAACCTTGTTGTTTTTAAATCTTTATGTAAAATTTGTAGTATTGCTATGTGTAAATTTGTACCAATAGTGTGCTGTACTTTGCCAGCTATTGTGATTATTTTTGTATTGCTATTTGTACCTTTTTTTTAACCCAAATCATAGTTTTTTTTAATTATTGTCCATGATTTTTAACCAAAATCACGAGACTGAAACATTTTTTCTTCACTTCAACAGCATATAACTTCTTAAGACGTTATGTATTTTGATTTGAAAAAAAGTTGGTGAATTTGAAAAATTTGGGTTAAATTTTTTTGAGATTTTAGGCTATGGAAGCATTTCTGTGTACTGTCATTTGCATAAAATGATGCAAAGAATTGGTAAGGCACCAATTTTGGAGATGGATAGGAAGGCTGTAGGGGAGGAGGAGGCCTCTCTTAGGGCACAGTGTCTTTCATTCCGCTGTGCTCTTAATAGATAATACAGAAAAGTTCCCATAGCCAGCTATCTTAACTCTGTTTAATATTGTACTATTTGTTTTTGACAGGAGGTGGCAATTATTTTATTACAAAAGCCTAGTAAGAAGGAACTTTGTTGTTCTTATATCTATATGTGAAATGTGTAGTTTTGCTATGTGTACTTTTATACCAATAGTGGGCTCTACTTGGCAGCTATTTTGATGATTTTTATGTATTCCTATTTGTGCCTTTTTTTAACCCAAATCATAGTTTGTTTTTATTATTGTCCATGATTGTTAACCAAAATCACGAGACTGAAAAATTTTTTCTTCACTTTGACAGCACATAACTCCTTGAGACGTTATGTATGTTGATTTGACAAAATTGGTGAATTTTAAAAATTTGGGTAAAATTTTTTTGAGATTGTAGGCTATGCAAGCGTTTCTGTGTACTGTCATTTGCATAAAATGATGCAAAGAATTGGTAAGGCACCAATTTTGGAGATGGATAGGAAGGCTGTAAGGGGAGGAGGAGGCCTCTATTAGGGCACAGTGTCTTACTTTTCGCTGTGCTCTTAATAGATAATACAGTAATGTTCCCATAGCCAGCTATCTTAACTCAGTTTAACATTGTGCTATTAGTTTTTGACAGGAGGTGGCACTTTTTTTTAATTACAAAAGCCTAGTAAGAAGGAACCTTGTTGTTTTTAAATCTTTATGTAAAATTTGTAGTATTGCTATGTGTAAATTTGTACCAATAGTGTGCTGTACTTTGCCAGCTATTGTGATTATTTTTGTATTGCTATTTGTACCTTTTTTTTTTAACCCAAATCATAGTTTTTTAAATTATTGTCCATTATTTTTAACCAAAATCACGAGACTGAAACACTTTTTCTTCACTTCAACAGCATATAACTTCTTGAGACATTATGTATGTTGATTTGAAAAAAAAGTTGGTGAATTTGAAAAATTTGGGTTAAAAAACATTTGAGATTGTAGGCTATGGAAGCGTTTCTGTGTATTGTCATTTGCATAAAATGATGCAAAGAATTGGTAAGGCACCAATTTTGGAGATGGATAGGAAGGCTGTAAGGGGAGGAGGAGGCCTCTATTAGGGCACAGTGTCTTACTTTTCGCTCTGCTCCTAATAGATAATACAGTAATGTTCCCATAGCCAGCTATCTTAACTCAGTTTAACATTGTGCTACTGGTTTTTGACAGGACTTGGCACTTTTTTTATTACAAAAGCCTAGTAAGAAGGAACCTTGTTGTTTTTAAATCTTTATGTAAAATTTGTAGTATTGCTATGTGTAAATTTGTACCAATAGTGTGCTGTACTTTGTCAGCTATTGTGATTATTTTTGTATTGCTATTTGTACCTTTTTTTTTTAACCCAAATCATAGTTTTTTTAATTATTGTCCATGATTTTTAACCAAAATCACGAGACTGAAACATTTTTTCTTCTCTTCAACAGCATATAACTTCTTGAGACGTTATGTATGTTGATTTGAAAAAAAGTTGGTGAATTTGAAAAATTTGGGTTAAAAAATTTGAGATTGTAGACTATGGAAGCGTTTCTGTGTATTGTCATTTGCATAAAATGATGCAAAGAATTGGTAAGGCACCAATTTTGGAGATGGACAGGAAGGCTGTAAGGGGAGGAGGAGGCCTCTATTAGGGCACAGTTTCTTACTTTTCGCTGTACTCCTAATAGATAATACAGTAATGTTCCCTTAGCCAACTATCTTAACTCAGTTTAACATTGTGCTATTGGTTTTTGACAGGAGGTGGCACTTTTTTAATTACAAAAGCCTAGTAAGAAGGAACCTTGTTGTTTTTAAATCTTTATGTAAAATTTGTAGTATTGCTATGTGTAAATTTGTACCAATAGTGTGCTGTACTTTGCCAGCTATTGTGATTATTTTTGTATTGCTATTTGTACCTTCTTTTAACCCAAATCATAGTTTTTTAAATTATTGTCCATGATTTTTAACCAAAATCACGAGACTGAAACATTTTTTCTTCACTTCAACAGCATATAACTTCTTGAGACGTTATGTATGTTGATTTGAAAAGAAGTTGGTGAATTTGAAAAATTTGGGTTAAAAAAATTTGAGATTATAGACTATGGAAGCGTTTCTGTGTATTGTCATTTGCATAAAATGATGCAAAGAATTGGTAAGGCACCAATTTTGGAGATGGATAGGAAGGCTGTAAGGGGAGGAGGAGGCCTCTATTAGGGCACATTGTCTTACTTTTCGCTGTGCTCTTAATAGATAATACAGTAATGTTCCCTTAGCCAGCTATCTTAACTCACTTTAACATTGTGCTATTAGTTTTTGACAGGAGGTGGCACTTTTTTTTTATTACAAAAGCCTAGTAAGAAGGAACCTTGTTGTTTTTAAATCTTTACGTAAAATTTGTTGTATTGCTATGTGTAAATTTGTACCAATAGTGTGCTGTACTTTGCCAGCTATTGTGATTATTTTTGTATTGCTATTTGTACCTTTTTTTAACCCAAATCATAGTCTTTTTTATTATTGTCCATGATTTTTAACCAAAATCACGAGACTGAAACATTTGTTCTTCACTTCAACAGCATATAACTTCTTGAGACGTTATGTATGTTGATTTGACAAAGGTGGTGAATTTCAAAAATTTGGGTTAAAATTTTTTGAGATTTTAGGCTATGGAAGCATTTCTGTGTACTGTCATTTGCATAAAATGATGCAAAGAATTGGTAAGGCACCAATTTTGGAGATGGATAGGAAGGCTGTAGGGGAGGAGGAGGCCTCTATTAGGGTACAGTGTCTAACATTTCGCTGTGCTCTTAATAGATAATACAGAAAAGTTCCGATAGCCAGCTATCTTAACTCTGTTTAATATTGTATTATTTGTTTTTGACAGGAGGTGTCAATTATTTTATTACAAAAGCCTAGTAAGAAGGAACTTTGTTGTTCTTATATCTATATGTGAAATGTGTAGTTTTGCTATGTGTACTTTTATACCAATAGTGGGCTCTACTTGCCAGCTATTTTGATGATTTTTCTGTATTCCTATTTGTACTTTTTTTTAACCCAAATCATAGTTTGTTTTTATTATTGTCCATGATTGTTAACCAAAATCACGAGACTGAAAAAAATTTTCTTCACTTCGACAGCATATAACTCCTTGAGACGTTATGTATGTTGATTTGACAAAATTGGTGAATTTAAAAGTTTTGGGTTAAAAATTTTTGAGATTGTAGGCTATGCAAGCGTTTCTGTGTACTGTCATTTGCATAAAATGATGCAAAGAATTGGTAAGGCACCAATTTTGGAGATGGATAGGAAGGCTGTAATGGAGGAAGAGGCCTCTATTAGGGCACAGTGTCTTTTGTTTCGCTGCGCTCAAAATATTTAATCCAGTTAGGTTCCCAAAGCCTGCTCTGTCACCTTCCTTGTATATAAATCTGTACTTGGGGACGTGACAATATTGGGTATTAAAATAACAGGGAAGAAACAAACCAGTTATGATTATGTCTACATTAAAAATGTGTCTTTTTGCTATGTGTACATTTATACAAATAGTCCGCAGTCATCGCCAGCTATTGGGCTTATTTTCGTATGTTTAACTTGTGTTTTTTTTTTTTAATTTTGTCCTTTTTTTCCTTATTTGTTTTTATAATTAAAAACATGAGATATTTTCCATTTCCTTTTGCAGGAGTTTAATACCTACAGTCATTATATACTTTGATTTGACAATATTTGTAAATGTTATAAATTAGGGTTACTATGTTTTCAGATTGTAGGCTATGGGAGCCTTTCTGTGTACTGTCATTTGCATAAAATGATGGAAAGAATTGGTAAGGTACCAATTTTGGAGATGGATAGGAAGGCTGTAATGGAGGAGGAGGCCTCTATTAGGGCACAGTGTCTTATATTTCACTGTGCTCAAAATATTGAATTCAGTTAGGTTCCCAAAGCCTACAATGTCACATTCCTTGTATAAAAAGCTATATGTCGGGATGTGGCAATTTTTGGTGATAAAAACAGTGAAGAACCAAACCAGTTATGATTATGTCTGCATTCAAAATGTTTTTATTTTTTGCTATGTGTACATTTATACAAATAGTCGGCAAGCCTCGCCAGCTATTGTGATTATTTTCGTACACTTAACTCCTCATTTCTTTTTTTAAATCCAAATTGTGTTTTTTTTTTCAATTTTGTCTTTTTTTCACATGTGATTTTATAATTAAATCATGAGATATTTTCCATTTCCTTTTGCAGGAGTTTAATACCTACAGTCGTTATATACTTTGATTTGACAATATTTGTAAATGTTATAATTTAGGCTTACTATGTTTTCAGATTGTAGGCTATGGGAGCCTTTCTGTGTACTGACATTTACATAAAATGATGCAAAGAATCGGTAAGGCACTAATTTTGGAGATGGTTAGGAAGGCTGTAGGGGAGGAGGCCTCTATTATGGCACAGAGTCTTATGTTTCGCTGTGCTCAAAATATTTAATCCAGTTAGGTTCCCAAAGCCTGCTTTGTCACCTTCCTTGTATATAAATCTATACTTGGGGACGTGACAATATTGGGTGATGAAAAAACAGGATAGAAACAAACCAGTTATGATTATTTCTACATAAAAAATGTGTGGTTTTGATATGTGTACATTTATACAAATAGTCGACAGTCCTCGCCAGCTATTGTGATTATTTTCGTACACTTAACTCCTCATTTCTTTTTTTAATCCAAATTGTGTATTTTTTCAATTTTGTCCTTTTTTTCACTTGTGATTTTATAATTAAAATCATGAGATATTTTCCACTTCCTTTTGCAGGGGTTTAATACCTAGAGTCGTTATATACTTTGATTTGACGATATTTGTAAATGTTATAAATTAGGGTTACTATTTTTTCAGATTGTAGGCTATGGGAGCCTTTCTGTGTACTGTCATTTGCATAAAATGATGCAACAAATTGGTAAGGCACCAATTTTGGAGATGGATAGGAAGGCTGTAACAGAGAAGGAGGCCTCTATTAGGGCACAGTGTCTTTTGTTTCGCTGTGCTCAAAATATTTAATCCAGTTAGGTTCCCAAAGCCTGCTTTGTCACCTTCCTTGTATATAAATTTATACTTGGGGATGTGACAATATTGGGTGATAAAAAATACAGGGAAGAAACAAACCAGTTATGATTATGTCTACATTCAAAATGAGTATTTTTGCTATGTGTACATTTATACAAATAGTCGGCAGTCATCGCCAGCTATTGTGATTATTTTCGTATGCTTAACTCGTGTTTTTTTTTTTTTATTTTGTCCTTTTTTTCCACATTTGATTTTATAATTAAAAACATGAGATATTTTCCATTTCCTTTTGCAGGAGTTTAATACCTACAGTCATTATATACTTTGATTTGACAATATTTGTAAATGTTATAAATTAGGGTTACTATGTTTTCAGATTGTAGGCTATGGGAGCCTTTCTGTGTACTGTCAT
This sequence comes from Hyla sarda, assembly GCF_029499605.1. Classification (NCBI taxonomy): domain Eukaryota; kingdom Metazoa; phylum Chordata; class Amphibia; order Anura; family Hylidae; genus Hyla; species Hyla sarda. The sequence continues at coordinate 360,085,957 of NC_079190.1, read as the reverse complement.
TTGCATAAAATGATGGAAAGAATTGGTAAGGTACCAATTTTGGAGACGGATAGGAAGGCTGTAATGGAGGAGGAGGCCTCTATTAGGGCACAGTGTCTTATATTTCACTGTGCTCAAAATATTGAATTCAGTTAGGTTCCCAAAGCCTACAATGTCACATTCCTTGTATAAAAAGCTATATGTTGGGATGTGGCAATTTTTGGTGATAAAAACAGTGAAGAAACAAACCAGTTATGATTATGTCTGCATTCAAAATGTTTTTATTTTTTTGCTATGTGTACATTTATACAAATAGTCGGCAGGCCTTGGCAGCTATTGTGATTATTTTCATACACTTAACTCCTCATTTCTTTTTTTTAATCCAAATTGTGTTTTTTTTTAAATTTTGTCCTTTTTTTCCACATTTGATTTTATAATTAAAAACATGAGATATTTTCCATTTCCTTTCGCAGGAGTTTAATACCTACAGTCGTTATATACTTTGATTTGACAATATTTGTAAATGTTATAAATTAGGCTTACTATGTTTTCAGATTGTAGGCTATGGGAGCCTTTCTGTGTACTGACATTTGCATAAAATGATGCAAAAAGTCGGTAAGGCACTAATTTTGGAGATGGTTAGGAAGGCTGTAGGGAAGGAGGAGGCCTCTATCAGGGCACAGAGTCTTATGTTTCACTGTGCTCAAAATATTTAATCCAGTTAGGCTCCCAAAGCCTGCTTTGTCACCTTACTTGTATATAAATCTATACGTGGGGACGTGACAATATTGGTTGATGAAAAAACAGGGAAGAAACAAACCAGTTATGATTATTTCTGCATTAAAAATGTGTAGTTTTAATATGTGTACATTTATACAAATAGTCGACAGTCCTCGCCAGCTATTGTGATTATTTTCGTATACTTAACTCCTCATTTCTTTTTTTAATCCAAATTGTGGTTTTTTTTTCAATTTTGTCCTTTTTTTCACTTGTGATTTTATAATTAAAATCATGAGATATTTTCCACTTCCTTTTGCATGGGTTTAATACCCAGAGTCGTTGTATACTTTGATTTGAAGATATTTGTAAATGTTATAAATTAGAGTTACTATGTTTTCAGATTGTAGGCTATGGGAGCCTTTCTGTGTACTGTCATTTGCATAAAATGATGCAAAGAATTGGTAAGGCACCAATTTTGGAGATGGATAGGAAGGCTGTAAGGGAGGAGGAGGCCTCTATTAGGGCACAGTGTCTTACTTTTCGCTGTGCTCAAAATATTTAATCCAGTTAGGTTCCCAAAGCCTGCTTTGTCACCTTCCTTGTATATAAATCTATACTTGGGGACGTGACAATTTCTGGTTATAAAAACAGAGAAGAAACAAACCAGTTATGATTATGTCTGCATTCAAAATGTGTATTTTTGCTATGTGTACATTTATACAAATAGCCGGAAGGCCTTGGCAGCTATTGTGATTATTTTCGTACACTAAACTCCTCGTTTCTTTTTTTTTAATACAAATTGTGTTTTTTTCAATTTTGTCTTTTTTTCACATGTGATTTTATAATTAAATCAAGAGATATTTTCTATTTCCTTTTGCAGGACTTTAATACCTACAGTTGTTATATACTTTGTTTTGACAATATTTGTAAATGTTATAAATTAGCCTTACTATGTTTTCAGATTGTAGGTTATGGGAGCCTTTCTGTGTACTGACATTTGCATAAAATGATGCAAAGAATTGGTAAGGCACCAATTTTGGAGATGGTTAGGAAGGCTGTAGGGGAGGAGGAGGTCTCTATTAGGGCACAATGTCTTATGTTTCGCTGTGCTCAAAATATTTAATCCAGCTAGGTTCCCAAAGCCTACTTTGTCGCATTCCTTGTATAAAAAGCTATATGTCGGGACGTGACAATATTGGGTGATGAAAACAGAGAAGAAACAAACCAGTTATGATTATGTCTGAATTCAAAATGTGTATTTTTGCTATATGTACATTTATACAAATAGTCGGAAGGCCTAGCCAGCTATTGTGATTATTTTCGTACACTTAACTCCTCATTTCTTTTTTTTTTTAAGTACAAATTGTGTTTTTTTTCCAATTTTGTCTTTTTACCTACAGTTGTTATATACTTTGATTTGACGATATTTGTAAATGTTATAAATTAGGCTTACTATGTTTTCAGATTGTAGGCTATGGGAGCCTTTCTGTGTACTGTCATTTGCATAAAATGATGCAAAGAATTGGTAAGGCACCAATTTAGGAGATGAATAGGAAGGCTGTAGGGGAGGAAGTGGTCTCTATTAGGGCACAGTGTCTTATATTACGCTGTGCTCAAAATATTTAATCCAGTTTGGCTCCCAAAACTTGCTTTGTCACCTTCCTTGTATATAAATCTATACGTGGGGATGTGACAATAGTGGGTGATGAAAAAACAGGGAAGAAACAAACCAGTTATGATTATTTCTGCATTCAAAATGTGTAGTTTTGCTATGTGTACATTTATACAAATAGTCTGCAGTCCTCGCCAGCTATTGTGATTATTTTCATGCACTTAACTCCTCATTTCTTTTTTAATCCAAATTGTGTTTTTTTTTCAATTTTGTCCTTTTTTTCCACATGTGATTTTATAATTAAAATCATGAGATATTTTCCATTTCCTTTTGCAGGAGTTTAATACCTACAGTCATTATATACTTTGATTTGACAATATTTGTAAATGTTATAAATTAGGGTTACTATGTTTTCAGATTGTAGGCTATGGGAAGCTTACTGTGTACTGTCATCAGGGCCGGCCTTTGGGGTGTGCGAGCTGTGCAGCCGCACAGGGTGCCATAGCAACAGGGGCGCCCGGCGGCCGACACAGTTCCTTTTTTTTTTTTAGCTGGCTTGTCAGTGAGTGACTGCGACTGTCACTCACTGACCGCTGGCGCTGGGTGCCCGCAAGGACTATGACCGGGCCTCATAGTCATATTGGGCCTGCACATTTCTATTAATTTACCTTTTTCTAGGGCGCGGGTCCCTTAACAATCATTGCTGAGCCGGATAGGCTAAGGGCTGATTGGAGTAGAGGCGTCATGTGCCCCGCGCAGGCACGCACGTCTACTCCAATCACCTGACCTGTCCCTGCTTACGTCCCGGCGATCTCCAGCATCCTCCCCGTGCAGTGACAGGAGCAGCAGAAGCCTAACGCCGCTGCACCGATCCCCGGCAGGGTAAGTTAACTTGCGGGGGGCTGGCTGATGAGAGGTGCAGGGGGGGGTTATGGGGGGTGATGAGAGGTATAGGGGGGGAGTTATGGGGTTGATAGGAGGTGCAGGAGGGGGGGTGATGAGAGGTGCAGGGGGGGTGATGAGAGGTGCTGGGGGGGGGTGATAAGAGGTGCAGGGGGTGATGAGAGGTGCAGGGGGGTGATGAGAGGTGCGGGGGGGTGATGAGAGGTGCAGGGGGGTGATGAGAGGTGCAGGGGGGGTGATGAAAGGTGCAGGGGGGTGAGAGGTGCAGGGGGGGTGATGAGAGGTGCAGGGGGGGGGTGATGAGAGGTGATGAGGTGCAGGGGGGTGATGAGAGGTGCAGGGGGTTATGGGGGTGATGAGAGGTGCAGGGGGGTTATGGAGGTGATGAGAGGTGCAGGGGGTATGGGGGTGATATGAGGTGCAGGGGGTAATGAAAGGTGCAGGGGGGTTATGGGGATGATGAGAGGTCCAGGGGGGGTTATGGAGGGGATGAGAGGTGCAGGGGAGGTTATGGGGTGATGAGGAGAGGGGGGTTATAGTAGTGATGAGAAGGGGTTTGGCGGGGGTTTTGGGGGTGATGAGGACACAGAGGATAAGAGGGGGTGTATATGTATGTACGATGTGTATGCATGTATGTCAGAATTATATTGAGGGTACAGTGTGTTGCAGATTTATATTTAGTGGGTACAGTGTATGGCAGTATTATATTCAGGGTTTAGTGTGGGTCAGTATTTTCTTTAGGGTACAGTGTATAGCGGTATTATATTCAGTGGGTACAGTGTATAGCAGTATTATATTCAGGGTACATTGTGTGGCAGGATTATATTCAGTGGGTACAGTGTATGGCAGTATTATATTCAGTGGGTACAGTGTATAGCAGTATTAAAATTCAGGGTACAGTGTGTGGCAGGATTATATTCAGTGGGTACAGTGTATAGCAGGATTATATTCAGTGGGTACAGTGTATAGCAGTATTATATTCAGGGTACAGTGGGTGTCAGGATTATATTCAGTGGATAGAGTGTATAGCAGTATTATATTCAGAGTACAGTGTGGGGCAGTATTATATTTAGGGTACAGTGTGGGGCAGCATTATATTCAGTGGGTACAGTGTATAGCAGTATTATATTCAGGGTACATTGTGGGGCAGTGTTTTATTTAGGGTACAGTGTGTGGCAGTGTTTTATTTAGGGTACAGTGTTGAGCAATATTAAATTTAGTGAGTATAGTGTATAGCAGTATTATATTCATGGTACACTGTGGGACAGTACTATATTCAGGGTACAGTGTGGGGCAGTATTTTATTTAGGGTACACTTTCTGGCAAGGTTATAATGATTACTGTCTTCATGCAGAGGATGAGGATCTGCTGACAAAGTGAGGAGCCAATGATGTCTTGATGTCAGAGTCTGCAGAGAAGATGGAGCTGAAGGAAGACTGGACCAGATGAAGAAGAAAATATAACAGAGAAGATATCACTCAAGTCAGAAGACGTCACTCAGGTCACTGATATCATTGTATATTCTCCTGACTGTCCCATCAGAGCTGTAGTCACTTGTAAGTTCTGCAGTGATGATGGGTAAAACTGTGTCTGTCCAATCTGTGTCCCTCCAGCTGTTACAAAACTACAACTCCCATAATGCCTGAGGCTCTCCAGACATGATGGGGATTTTAGCTTTCCAACAGCTGAAGAAACACTTCAACCGAGGTGATCGGTGGGGGTCTCAGCAGTACCCCCCCCATCCCCCCCCCCCCCCCCCCGCGCGATCACCTGCACAGGCCCCGGCAGTTTGCTGGAAGCTGGCATCTGTACCCCGCAGGAAGCCATGGTGGGCACACCCCCTCCATGTATCTCTATGGGGTACATGGAGGGCGGTGTCGGCCAGCGCTCCATATGGAATGCCCCTCTTCCAGCCGACTGCCGGAAACCCGTGCAGGAGATAGCGGGGGGCCCAATGCTCGGACCCCCGCAATCTGTAACTTATCCTTAAAATAATATTGGGAGCAGGCCGGGGGGGGGGGGGGCGCCACAAGATTAGCTTGCACAGGGCGCCTGAACACCTAAGGCTGGCCCTGACTGTCATTTGCATAAAATGATGCAAAGAATTGGTAAGGCACCAATTTTGGAGATGGATAGGAAGGCTGTAGGGGAGGAGGAGGCCTCTATTAGGGCACAGTGTCTTATGTTTCACTGTGCTCAAAATATTTAATCCAGTTAGGTTCCCAAAGCCTGCTTTGTCACCTTCCTTGTATATAAATCTATACGTGGGGACGTGACAAAATTGGGTGATGAAAAAACAGGGAAGAAACAAACCAGTTATGATTATTTCTGTATTCAAAATGTGCAGTTTTGCTATGTGTACATTTATACAAATAGTCAGAAGGCCTCGCCAGCTATTGTGATTATTTTCATACACTTAACTCCTCATTTCTTTTTTTTTATCCAAATTGTGTTTTTTTTCAATTTTGTCTTTTTTTCACATGTGATTTTATAATTAAATCATGAGATATTTTCCATTTCCTTTTGCAGGAGTTTAATACCTACAGTCGTTATATACTTTGATTTGACAATATTTGTAAATGTTTTAAATTAAAGGGGTATTCCAGGCCCAAACTTTTTTTTATATATCAACTGGCTCCAGAAAGTTAAACAGATTTGTAAATTACTTCTATTACAAAATTTTAATCCTACCAATAGTTATTAGCTTCTGAAGTTGAGTTATTGTTTTCTGTCTAACTGTTCTCTGATGACTCACGTCCCGAGAGCTGTGCAGTTCCTATGGGGATATTCTCCCATCATGCACAGCTCCCGGGACGTGACATCATCATGGAGCAGTTAGACAGAAAATTTCAGAAGCCAATAACTTTTGGATTAAGATTTTTTAATAGAAGTAATTTACAAATCTGTTTAACTTTCCAGAGCCAGTTGATATATATAAAAAAAGGTTTTGCCTGGAATACCCCTTTAAGGTTACTATGTTTTCCGATTGTAGGCTATGGGAGCCTTTCTGTGTACTGTCATTTGCATAAAATGATGCAAAGAATTGGTAAGGCACCAATTTTGGAGATGAATAGGAAGGCTGTAGGGGAGGAGGAGGCCTCCATTAGGGCACCGTGTCTTATGTTTCACTGTGCTCAAAATATTTAATCCAGTTAGGTTCCCAAAGCCTGCTTTGTCACCTTCCTTGTATATAAATATTGGGTGATAAAAAAAACAGGGAAGAAACAAACCAGTTATGATTATGTCTACATTCAAAATGTGTATTTTTGCTATGTGTACATTTATACAAATAGTGGGCAGGCCTCGCCAGCTATTGTGATTTTTTTTACACTTAACTCCTCATTTCTTTTTTTTTTTATCCAAATCGTGTTTTTTAAAAAAACATTTTGTCCTTTTTTTCACATGTGATTTTATAATTCAAATCATCAGATATTTTCCAGTTCCTTTTGCAGGAGTTTAATACCTACAGTCGTTATATACTTTGATTTGACGATATTTGTAAATCTTATAAATTAGGCTTACTGGCCGACATTTATCAATGAGTTTACACCTTTTTTTCTCCGTACAAAAGGCGCTTTTTTGGCGCACTGTGTGTTATTTTGCGCCTTTTGGTGGTAGAATATTTTAGTCATTCCAGATGTTTTGGAGTAGCAGTACACGCTTTTCAATTCAGCCTATGCCGTGGACAGAAACTTATGAACTGCGCCTTTTTGTAAAAAGGAGCAAAAAAGGCACAAAGCCGCTGAAAAGTGTCTAAAACGACACCATACCAGACCTTTTGTAGCTTTTTAGTGTATGTGAAGAGAGAAATTTCGGGAAATGTTTACCTGCACAAAATGTATCAAAGGTTCTGTGACCATTTAATACATTTGGTGCTCCTACACATTACCAGCACACAAAAAAAGGTTGTAAAAAAATGCTTCACTTACACCTACAATGATAAATGTGGGCCACTATATTTTCAGATTGTAGGCTATGGGAGCCTTTCTGTGTACTGTCATTTGCATAAAATGATGCAAAGAATTGGTAAGGGACCAATTTTGGAGATGGATAGGAAGGCTGTAGGGGAGGAAGAGACCTCTATTAGGGCACAGTGTCTTATGTTTCGCTGTGCTCAAAATATTTAATCTAGTTAGGTTCCCAAAGCCTACTTTGTCACATTCCTTGTATAAAAAGCTATATATCGGGATGTGGCAATTTTGGGTGATAAAAACAGTGAAGAAACAAACCAGGTATGATTATATCTGCATTTAAAATGTTTTTTTTTGCTATTTATACATTTATACAAATAGTTGGCAGGCCTCGCCAGCTATTGTGATTATTTTCGTACACTTAACTCCTCATTTCTTTTTTTTTTTATCCAAACTGTGTTTTTTTTTTCAATTTTGTCTTTTTTTCACATGTGATTTTAAAATTAAAATCATGAGATATTTTCCATTTCCTTTTGCAGGAGTTTAATACCTACAGTCGTTATATACTTTGATTTGACAATATTTGTAAATGTTATAAATTAGGGTTACTATGTTTTCAGATTGTAGGCTATGGGAGCCCTTCTGTGTACTGTAATTTGCATAAAATGATGCAAAGAATTGGTAAGGCACCAATTTTGGAGATGGATAGGAAGGCTGTAATGGTGGAGGAGGCCTCTATTAGGGCACAGTGTCTTATGTTTCGCTGTGCTCAAAATATTTAATCCAGTTAGGTTCCCAAAGCCTAATTTTTCACCTTCCTTGTATATAAATCTATACTTGGGGACGTGACAATATTGGGTGATAAAAACACAGGGAAGAAACAAACCATTTATGATTATGTCTGCATTCAAAATGTGTGTTTTTGCTATGTGTACATTTATACAAATAGTCGGCAGTCATCGCCAGCTATTGTGATTATTTTAGTATGATTAACTCCTCATTTATTTCTTTTTAACCCAAATCGTGTTCTTTTAAATTTTGTCTTCTTTTACACAAGTGATTTTATAATTAAAATCATGATATATTTTTCACTTCCTTTTACAAGAGTTTAATACCTAGAGTCGTTATATACTTTGATTTGACAATATCTGTAATTGTTATAAATTAGGGTTACTATGTTTTCAGATTGTAGGCTATGGGAGCCTTTCTGTGTACTGTCATTTTGCATAAAATGATGCAAAGAATTGGTAAGGCACCAATTTTGGAGATGGATAGGAAGGCTGTAGGGGAGGAGGAATCCTCTATTAGGGCACAGTGTCTTATGTTTTGCTGTGCTCAAAATATTTAATTCAGTTAGGTTCCCAAAGCCTACTTTGTTACATTCCTTGTATAAAAAGCTATGTATCGGAATGTGTAAATTTTTGGTGATAAACAACAGTGAAGAAACGAACCAGTTATGATTATGTCTGCATTCAAAATGTGTATTTTTGCTATGTGTACATTTATACAACTAGTCGGCAGTCCTCGCCAGCTATTGTGATTTTTTTCGTACACTTAACTCCTCATTTCTTTTTTTTAATCCAAATCGTGTTTTTTTTTTCAATTTTTAACTTTTTTGTCACGTGATTTTATAATTAAAATCATCAGATATTTTCCACTTCCTTTTGTAGGAGTTTAATACCTACAGTCGTTATATACTTTGATTTGACGATACTTGTAAATGTTATAAATTAGGCTTACTATGTTTTCAGATTGTAGGCTATGGGAGCCTTTCTGTGTACTGTCATTTGCATAAAATGATGCAAAGAATTGGTAAGGCACCAATTTTGAAGATGGATAGGAAGGCTGTAGGGGAGGAGGCCTCTATTAGGGCACAGTGTCTTATGTTTCACTGTGCTCAAAATGTTTAATCCAGTTAGGTTCCCAAAGCCTGTTTTGTCACCTTCCTTGTATATAAGTCTAAACTTGAGGACGTGACAATATTGGGTGATAAAAAAAACAGGGAATAAACAAACCAGTTATAATTTTGTCTACATTCAAATTGTGTATTTTTGCTATGTGTACATTTATACAAATAGTCGACAGTCCTCGCCAGCTATTGTGATTATTTTCCTACACTTAAAGGAGAACTCCGGAATATAAAAATTGTGGCCCATACTGCCGGCAGTAAAAAAAAGTAAAGATGTACATACCTTCCTCCGCTCCCCCACTTCCTGGTTGCCGGTGGTCGGATGAGTCATACTGCGCTCAGCCAATCACCAGCCGCAGAGGGGGAGCCGGGTACAGAGGGGGCTTCATCATCAGCAGCATCAGAAGAGGGTTGAGCCAGCAAGGTGGTAGCATTTTTGGCATCAGCATAGTGGCAGAAGTGGAAATTCAGGAGCCAAACGTGCCCGGGGTAGGCCACCTGCTTCGTGGCAGCCTACCTTCCCTGGAGGCAGTGGCGGCAGCAGTAGCAGTCAATTATTGCGCACTGTTGGTGGTAAAATCATATACTCGGCGGTCTGGCAGTTTTTCATCAAGCATCTGGAGTAAGTTAACATAGCCACATGCAAGATATGTCGGCAGAAGGTGAAACGTGGACAGGGTAGCAATGATGGCACTACGGTCCTGCACCTCAAGCGAAAGGAGCTGTGGTTCATACCCTCCTTCTGTCCCTCCAGATGCTTCTGCTCCTCCTACTTGTAGTCATCCATTCCGCCAACAATCCATAGACAAAGCCATGTCCAAGAGAAAACAGTATGCGCCCACTCATCCAATGGCGCAGAAGCTGAATGTCCTCCTTTCCAAGTTGCTGGTGCTGCAGTACCTTCCATTTCAAGTGGTGGACTCTGCACCTTTCAGAGAATTGATGGCTTGTGCCGAGCCGAGGTGGAGAGTCCCAAGCCATAATTTCTTTGCGAAGAAGGCAGTACCAGCCCTGCATAATTTTGTACAAGAGAAGGTGTGCCAGTCCTTGAGCCTGTTGGTGTGTTCAAAAGTGCACGGCAGCTCCGACGTGTGGAGCTACGGGCAGGGACAATACATGTCTTTCACGGCGTACTGGGTAAATGTGGTTCCTGCACAGCCACAACAGCAACTTGGACTGGTTACACCGCTTCCTCCTCCATGCTCTCACTCTCAGACAGTTGGTCCTGTGACAGTGTGCAACTCCGCCTCCTCATCCTCCACCGTATCCTTGGCCTCCTCTGCACGTACAAATCTCAGTGGCCCTTATAATGTGTGTAGGGCACAGTGGTGTCACGCTGTTCTTCACATGGTTTGCCTTAGTGAATAGATTCACACAGGGGAGGAACTGCTAAATACATTCGTCAAGAAATTGGAGTATGATTTACTCCACGAAAACTGGAAATGGAAACCATGGTGACCGACAACGGGAAGAACATTGTGTCCGCGCTGCGACAAGAAAGTGTGAAACATGGCACACGTGTTGAATCTGGTTGTCAAGCACTTCCTGAAATCTTCACCCCATTTGAAAGACATCCTAACAATGGCAAGGAAACTGTGCGTGCACTTCAGCCTCTCGTACCCCGCAAAGCACACCCTCCTTGAGCTGCAGCGTAAGAACGGTATCCCACAACATAATCTTATTTGTGACGTTGACACACATTGGAATTCCACCCTCCATATGTTGGACAGACTATACGAACAAAGAAAAGCCATCACTGATTTCTTGATGATCCAAGCAGATAGGGGTACTCCCCTGTGTAACTTTAATGTGAAACAGTGGCAGCTCATACGTGACAGCTGCCGTTTGCTGAGGCCCTTTGAGGATGTTACATTATTTGTAGGTCGCCTGGATTACGGGATGAACAACGTAATTCCACTCCTACATTTCCTACAACAAATGATTGAAACGATGGCTGGTCACGGCAATGGAGACATTGCGCCTACATCTCATGGCTACATGAGCCCTGTGAAGGCTTAATTGGAGGAAGAGGATGAGGGGCAGAGTGGAGCACAGTTTAGATTTGATTAGATGGGCGGTGTTTCCAGTCATCGGACAGGAGAGAAGGAGCATGATCAACTAGAGGAGCTAGAGGGTTATTATGAGGAAGACGAGACAGAGGACCCAGACACACCGTGGCAGTATGCAGTGGAGATGGAGGCAGGGAGTCCTTCCGAGTCACTGGCGCAAATGGCACGATGCATGCTCAGTTGCTTGCGTAGTGACCCTCTAATTGTCATAATTCGTCAGCGGGATGACTTCTGGCTCTCCACCTTATTGGACCCTCACTACCGTTACAGAATGGGGGCCTTTTTTACACCCACTGAGAGGGAGGACAAACTGACCTACTACAGAGACATCCTATGTTGTCAGTTGGCTGATGCCTATCGGAAACATGGTCCATCCACTCGCAGGTCTGACTCGAGGGGCCCTCTGCGCTTACCTACCACTGCCATGGCTGCTGGGGAGGGGAGGGGTGGCAGGTGCTGTACCAGCTCCTTTATCAACAGCCTAAGTCTACAGTCGCTGTTGAGTAGCTTTCTTCACCTGCATAGTGAAGCAACTCATCAGCAGCAGGTAGACCTGGAGTAGGACCGGCAAGTGGTGGCCATGCCAACAAACCTTGAAGATTCGCTGGACTTCTGGGCAGCCAAACTTGATTTATGGCCGCAACTAGCAGAGTTTGCCCTGGAAAAGCTCTCCTGCCCAGCCAGTAGTGTGCCATCAAAGCGGATGTTTAGTGCGGCCAGTGATTGACTGTTATTGCCGCTGACTCCAGGAATCCCTGTTCCACTACTTCCTGGGAAGGTAGGCTGCCGCGAAGCAGGTGGTCTACCCTGGGCACGTTTGGCTCCAGACTTTCCACTTCTTTCACCATGCTGACTGCCAACCATGCTACCACCTTGCCGGCTCCGCTGCTGCTTCACGGGCAACCTGCAACTCTCTTCTCCTGATGATGCCCTTCTGCACCCGGCTCCCAACTGCAATCGGCTTCATCATCATCAAGGTGTGTCTGCACGTCACTGATGTCCTTCTCAGGTTCCTTAACAGTGTCTGCTTCACGAGCCTGAACGCCCGCAACACCACCTCCCACGCACTCTCCTCATCTCTATTTGCCGACCCAGCAGAGGAAGCGGCGGATGTCCCCTCCACTTCTTTGCTGGGCAGTAGCTGCTGACTGTCCTCTAGTAGAGCGTTCTCACTAAATAGTGGAGCTGAACACAAAGCATATGATAATTCTGTGGGGGAGGGAACAGCATAGGACAGAGGCAATGGGAGGACAGGAACTGCTCCCGGACCATGCCAACTGAGGGATGTGTCTGAGGAACCTACCAAATGTTGACTGGGGGTGTCAGATGTCACTTGTGATGAAGTGGATGACCGTGTTAACCAATCGATGACGGCAGATGGGTTGCTGGTCGAGACACAACCGCAGCTGATACTGCGAGCTCAGGCCTCTAGGTGCAACTCCTGCTGCCACCTGCCCCTAGTCTGCTGCAATCTCTGCCTGATGAATTTAGGCCTCTGCCACTACTCTGTGCATGCCCTGGCACTTCTCTGCCTGACATACTTAGTGTGTATATGAGGGGAGTACAATACCCTTTACTATGCTTAAAACAGTATTTGTTTACAACACCAGCAGGTGTGTACTTTTGCTGGCCTTTCGCAGTAACTAGATCCTTAAGACTTTAATAGGAACAAAATGGTACACCACTTAGATGTATGCACATGGTATGCACTTATGAGGGAAGTACAATATGCTCCACTATGCTTAAAACAGTATGTGTCTACAACACCAGCAGACGTGTACTTTTGGCTGGCCTTTCACAGCCTTAAGACTTTAACAGGAACAAAATGGTACACTACCTATGTACGCATAGGTTACACTTAATAGATGACAATATGCTCCGCTACGCAACCTGTATTATACACTAATAGCAGGTGATTATTTCTTTTAGTGCTCTGCTCACCCTAGCTGACTCGCTACTATTAGCCTTTCAGTTGTTGTACACATCAGTGCTGCAGCACAGTCGCTGTGTAGTACACCCAAAATTGTACTTTCTCTCTCAATCTCTTTCCCTTCCTATCAGTGCTTTTAGGCTGAATTTGGGCCTGAGTGAATCACTGTTGTAATACATCCAAAATTAAATTTTCCCTCTCAATCTCTCTTCCTTCCCTATCAGTGCTTCTAGGCTGGATTTGGGCTTGAGGCGAACCACTGCAGTAATACACCCAAAATTGCACTTTTTCTCTCAATCTCTCTCCCTTTCCTACCAGTGCTTCTAGGCTGAACTTGAGGTGAATCGCTGCTGTAAACATGCTTTTCTGTGCAACACACTGCTCTCTGTCACTCTCTCTCTGCAATAGAACACTGAAGTGACTGGCTGCAAGATGTCTGCCGATTATATAGGGCTGTGACTAGAGATGAGCGAACTTTTCAAAAATTTGATTCGGCCGATTCGCCGAATTTTCCGAATAAATTTGTTTCGATCCAAATTTATTTGCGGCAAAACTGTATTAAAAATGGCTATTTCTGACCTACAGAGAGCCTCAATAGGGGTATATAACACTTTGCTGTGTTCTAACACGCATATGGAATGTGCTGGGGTCGTGATATAATACTGTTATTCAGAATAACATGCAGATTACCGGCATCGCTTTTAGAATCACTGCCGCAGAGGGGCACAATGACAGCCTGGAGGTGGCATCAGTATGAGGAGACCATATAGGGGCTGAATGATGCAGCATGGAGGTTTTGGCAACATGAGGAGACCATATAGTGGCTGAATGACACAGAGTGGAGGTGTTGGCAGCATGAGGAGACCATATAGGGGCTGAATGACACAGCGCGGAGGTGTTGGCAACATGAGGAGACCATATAGTGGCTGAATGACACAACATGGAGGTGCTGGCAGCATGAGGAGACCATATAGTGACTGAATGACACAGCCTGGAGTTGGCTGTAGCATGAGGAGATCCTAGGGCTTCACAATCCCCAAGAAAAAACTCAAAAATTTTTTAAATTTAAAATGAAGATTTTGGATAGCTAGTGCTACCATAACAACATTTTCAGTCCCAGACCCAGGCCCAGCAGCAGTATCAATAAACCATATGTTGCCTGAATGACACAGCCTGGAGTTAGCTGAAGCATGAGGAGACCATTGAAATGTATGATATTTTTATTTAAATTTAAGATTTTGAAATTTAAATTAATGATTTTTAAATTGAACTTTTAACTCGCAAGTTTTAGTGTCCCGTACCCCGGGGGGGGGGGGGTACAAAGGGCCAAATCTAACAAGCCCCAACAGGGCTCATGTGGCCGTGAGATGTAGGTGCAATGTCTCCATTGCCCTGACCAGCTATTGTTACCAACACTTTTCGCCAAGGCAAACCATGTGAAGAGCAGCGTGACACCGCCATGCCCAGTACACATGGTATGATGAAGGGCCACTGAGACTTGTCCGGGCAGTGGAGGCTGAGGACATGGTGGAGGATGAGGAGGTGGAGTCAAACACTGTCAAAGGACCAACGGGCTGACAGAGTGGAGCAGGAAGCAGCATGTGTACACAAGAGGGGTTCACAACCCCTAAGATTGAAAGAAAGATCAATGTTGAAATCTCAATTAAGCATGTATGTAAGCTAGTGCAAAACATCCATAAATTTAAGGCCCAAGCCCTGAAGCATCAGTAAGCCAAGTGGTTCCTGAAAGACACAGGAGCAGTCAGGAGCAGCATCAGAAGTACCTAAGAGGTTTTCATAACCTCCTGGAGAGGGGCCTGACAACTTCATGGTTAGTGGCTGGATGGGACCATGTGATACAGCAGTCATGTGACTCAGTGCTCCAGGAAGATGCCAAGGCAGGACGAGAGGCACAGGAGCCTGCTCCAAGGACTGAAGGAGTGTGTGGAGACAGATTGAGCCAGTGAAAGACTAAGTGGAGCTACATTATTCTATATGCTGCTGCACTGATGGTGGGGCTCCGCTGCGCTATGTGAATGCTAGCTCTCCTCTGGATAATCGAGCTCTCTGGGCTATACTATGATATTATGATTAGTGGCTCAACCAGTATTATGGAAAATGCAATGGAAAATGTTTGCCAGGGGAATCCCTCTTTCCACTATAGGAGGTGTCATGGAGGGATGTACGGAAAAATAGTGAGGCATCTCTGGTATCCTTTATGGGGACGCTGGACTTTGTTGTTCTGACAGCCTTGGTATGAACCAAGCTAGAGGGGGCTAGATGTGATGGCATACCTACCTCATTTGGAGCTCTGATGATCTCTACCAGTACATTTGCTTATTCGCCTGTCTTTACTTCTTTTCCCCCAGCAAGTGAGAGGTGGTGGATTGTATGCATTTCTGACCTGGGAACTGAATATACTGCAGAACTGTGAGTCTCGTTTGTTTTTCCTTTTTTTTTTTTTTTCTGCTCCACCTCCGGCTATTAAAAGAGGAGCATGGTAAGAATTAAGAACTTTCTCCAAATACATCTTCATTAAAAACACCTTCCCGTTTTGTGCTTCATTATAGACTTTCGGCTCCAGGTGTTGCCATGCCTCCCAAAGTCAATGCCAGAAAATCTATCGGGGGGGGGAGTGATGCCCCACATAATATAAGAATGGATAAATTCCTGAAGTCCCCACTTGATAATATCAAAACTAGGAACCAAAAACAAGTGGGACAAGAACAAGAACATCATAATACTATGAGTGGATCAAGATTTACTATATTACAGTCAGGGGATGACTTGCCAGAGGTGGAATGGGGGAATCTAGTCTCACAGGTTCTGAAATCTATAATGAATGGGGTTGAAAGTCACTGGAGGACCTAACATCACAAATGGGCGCTTTAAGTGCGGAGGTCTCCTTTATAAGAGAAGACACCAACAAGATTAAAGATAGAGTTAAGCAGATAGAAAAAGCAGTTCCACGTATGGAAAAAGAGCTGGGCGAAATGCGAAAGGAGCGAGAAGTTCTGAAAGAGGATAACAAATATTTCAGAGAAAAGCTGGCAGACTTAGAGGACAGATCAAGACGTAATAATGTACGAATTGTGGGGATCCCGGAGGGTGAAGAAGGGGAAAACCCAACATCCTACATTGAAAAATGGTTGAAGGAGATTGCTGGGGAATCCCTACTCACAAATTTATTTCATGTCGAGAGGGCCCACAGGATCCCCATGAAAAAGCCTGCTCTGGGTCTCGCTCCAAGAACGCTCTTGGTCAAACTATTATGCTCTCAAGATAGAGACTGCCTTTTAAAATTGTCAAGAGAAAAGGGAGCAATCCCAGTCGGCAACTCCAGGGTGTTCATGTACCCGGACTTTTCAAGAGATACCCAGCGCACAAGAATGGCCTTTAATTCTGTTAAAAAGAGACTGCATGCGGCCGGCATTAAATTCTCTCTTTTGTTCCCCGCCAGACTGAGGATTACATTTGAGGAAAGGGTGTATTTCTTCACTAGTGACGATGAGACCAGTAAATGGCTGGAGGAGAGGGGATTGTAGGAGTGGTAGGGGAAGCAGAAATTATGTAGAAGGTGGTGGAGGGGGGTCCGGAGGGAGAGGGTATAGTGCAGTTTAGAGATTCGTGGGTATCACGAGTCAATAGAGGGGGGGGGGGGTTGGGGGGAGGATGGGAGGTTGGGGGGAGGGTTGGGGAAGAGGGTTGGGGAGGGTTGAGGCACTACCAGCTGGGATGCATCCCATAGCGAGAAGTGGAGCCTGTCGGTTCCGGAAAAAAGAACAGAAAAATGTTTATGTCTACGAATAACAATAATAAAATATTAATATGGAATGTGAGAGGGTTAAAAAACAGGAGTAAACGGGTAGCAATATTCGATAGAATAAACAAGCACCTCCCAGCAATTGTATGTCTCCTAGAGACCCACCTGACTAGGGATTCGCTGAATATCCTAAGTAAGGGCTGGATAAAGGAAGCTTTTCATTCTACTTTTTCAGAATATTCCTCAGGGGTCTCAGTCTTAATTCATAAGGCTGTAAACATGCAAGTGTTAAACTCTCTAATCGATCATAGAGGTAGACTTGTATTTCTCTATGTTAAATGGGAGGGTAGGTTATCTATTTTAGCGTTTACATACATCCCCCCTCCCTTTTCAACAGAAGTATTTCAAGTCTTAATGGATTTTCAAATGGATAAAGAGTTTACTGACCTTTGGGTAATGGGTGATATGAATGGCATTATGAATAAGGATCTTGACTGGCAGGGTAGAAATGTGGGAAATAATAATACTCTGCTTTATAGCTGGTGTCAGGAGGTGGGATGGGAGGATGCTTGGCGAAAGTTATACCCGTTCAAGAAGAAATTCTCCTGTTATAATGATACTCACAAAACAGCCTCCAGAATTGATCACGTCCTTGTTAATAATGCAGGTCTAATTTTTACTCATAAAATAGTGTATGAGCCTGGGTGTGTGTCAGATCACGCAATGTTAGTCTGTTATATTAAAAAGGAGAGGAAGACACAGGAAGCCTCTAGGAGTATGTATATAAATCCCCATTGGTTAAAAATTGAGGATAATAACCAAAAAAGAGGGGCACAAAATACTGACCTATGGTCCAACCTTGTCTCTGGTATACAGAGAAATACAAGTAATACCCAAGAAAATTACACAGAGACATAAAATAGTGAAAAAGTATATATAGTCTTTATTAATAGTGACTGATTTTTAAAAACAGAATTTAAAAGGAACGACAATGGACAGACTACTAAGGCGTCTGGATGAGGGACAGAAACAAAACTGGGCTACAGAACATCAATAAGAAATGGGAGATAATGAAGTGACCCCCATCCGGTTGTAAGCGTCCGAACGCCATTACAGTGATCACTGCGCATGTTCGGCGTGATGTTGATGCAGTGCGTCCACTGCGTCACCACGCCGAAATCTCATAGCGCAGCTCCGTACTCACGAATAGGTGTGGGATGCGCAGCGAAATCTCGCGCATGCGTAACACACTTAGACAGCACACAACGGCCATCTTAGATATGGGAAACGGAGCTGGCAACACTATTGCAGACATCCTTAGGAAAACATACAGCAAATAAAAGTGCAGCGTGTGCAAAACGTGAGAGAAAACAGTGCCATGCAAAAGTGAAGTGTGCAAAACCAAAGTACCATGCCGAGATTGCTGTACATAGGTGCAATGCATATATTACAGTGACTACCAAATATAACAATATGGGAAATATAAAAAATATATATATAAAAAATATATATATATAAAAACTATATATATGACGATATAAAGATGTGTGGCAAGTGGAAATATGTGTGTGGAATATACAGATACATGAAGAAAACTCTATATGAATAAATGTTGATCGATATGTGCAAACACATTAATGTGAACTACAAGGACTCACTGTAAAAATATATAAAGTGATGGAGGGTACATATAGATGAATATTTGCCAATGAATTAATGTGAGCCACAAAGGACTCACTTAAGAATATATAATATTCAAACAATGTGATAGAGGATACGTCTACTGACATATTCATATGAAATGTGAAAAATATACTATATACGTGTGTCGGTGAAAAAAATGTTGGGCTGTTGTATAAAAAACAACCATTTCCTGGACTACTGCAAGGATAATTTCATAAGTTCGTATCTTCCATCGGATCCGGTTATGGTGCCCTAAAGCAAAAAAAGGGGACAAAAAGAAAAGTGGTAGGGAAAAGAGGGGAGAGGGAAAAACAAGAGGGAGAAAGAGAGAGAAAGAGAAAACAGGGGAGGACAGGGACAAGCAAAAGGAAAAACAAAGGAAAATAAATAAGAACAAGGGAAAAAGAGAGAAAAAGGGGGGAAAACAAGAAAAAACAAAATATGACACAATGACTACAAAAAAACAAGTTAAAATCAATTAAAACCATAATAAAGTAGAAAAATTAAAACCGGACCAAGTGGCAATACCAATAGAAGGGCAAAAAGGACAGGGAATGGGAACAGAGTAAATCATGTACCTAAAAAGGGCGCAAAGCTGTTGTGCTCATTGAGCCCATACGGGGTCACAGTTTTCAGGGTGAAAATCCACCTTAATTCCTTCTGTGCAAGAATTTGGCGCCAGTTACCACCCCTGGGGCCAACCAAGACCCTGTCTATGCCTCTTACCTTGAGGAGTTTGCTGTCACACCCATGATGTTCTCGAAAATGACGAGGTATTGTTTTCAAAGTAGATAGATCTTCAATGTCTCTTGCATCCTCAATCCCCAAGACATGTTCACGTACCCTTCTCCTCAGTTCTCTAGAGGTGAGACCAACATATATTAGGTGGCAGGGGCAAGTGGCGTAATAAATTACACCAGATGTGCAACAATTGATGGTGTGTGTTATAGTAAACTTCTTTTCCCCAGAGGAACTAAGAAATTCTTCAACTTTCTCTACATTCGGACATGCTACGCATCCTCCGCAGGGCCTACAGCCCCATTTTGGACCCATTTTGTCATTAAACCCTCAGATAAAGGGGGAAATGTCGTCCTTTGGCCCAGGTCCCTTTATGAGAAGGAGGCATTGCGACAATTAAAAGATGGTGTGTGCTACAAACGCCTAACTTTTAATCCATTAACTAAATACAAGGAGGATCTTTTTTGTATCCTGGATGAGGCTTGTACGAATGGGGTTTTAAGCAGGAAACAAGTGGAAAGTTTATTACCAACCCATCCCATGATTGCGACCCTTTACCTTTTACCTAAGGTTCATAAGCAGTTAGATAATCCCCCTGGGAGACCGATTGTGTCTGGTAATAACTCTCTAACTGAACCGATTTGCAGGTATGTTGACTACTATTTGAAACCGATTGTGGAATCCCTCCCCTCACATCTTAAGGATACGACAGATGTCCTCAAACGACTTGATGGAATACAGCTGGATGAGTCTACCCTAATAGTCACATGTGACATTGAATCTCTGTATACATCCATTCGACACACCGATGGCATGGAAGCGGTACGAATTTTTCTCTCGATGACAGACCTGGATCCAGACCTATGTAAGTTGATACTAGACTTATTACAGTATGCACTTACTCATAACTTCTTTTTATTCAAGGACCTCCTCTACCTGCAACTCCAGGGAACGGCAATGGGGGCGGCTTGTGCGCCCTCATATGCCAACCTTTTCCTGGGGTTGTGGGAGAGGAGGATCTTCATGATCGACCCGGTACCCCTGATTGAGAGGATATCATTGTGGGGACGTTTCATAGATGACGTGTTGTTTTTGTGGCATGGGACTCCAGATGAGCTGTCTATCTTTATGTCCAATCTGAATGATAATATCTATAATATCAGATTGACATACAAATATGGGAGACAAAACATTGACTTTCTGGATGTGTCCCTGAGCGTGGATGACAGTGGGTTTATCCACTCAAATGTGTTTAGCAAAAAAACATCAACTAACTCGTTGCTCCATGCATCCTCCTCACATCCGAAGTCACTGATTTCCAATATTCCCATAGGTCAATTCCTCAGAATGAGGAGAATATGTTCTAATGAGGAGTTCTTAGAACAGCAAGCCAAGGACCTTAAAGACCGCTTCCAGGAACGTGGCTATAGAAGTGCCGACATCCAAAGGGGATATAACAGAGCAAAATCCACTTCAAGACCTACTCTTCTGACCCAGAGAAAGAAACAGAAATCAGACACACAGGTGAGGTACATATCCATGTACAACACTAGGTGGAGACAAGTACAGCGGGCACTTAGAAAACATTGGTCGGTGTTGACAATGGATCCGATTTTAAAATCATATCTGTCTAAACAACCTTCTATTACATATCGCCGAGCCGAGAACCTGAGAGATCTACTGGTGCATAGTCACCATAAAAGTAGACAGAGCACTGGCCTATTTGGCTCTAAGGGTCCAAAATGGGGCTGTAGGCCCTGCGGAGGATGCGTAGCATGCCCGAATGTAGAGAAAGTTGAAGAATTTCTTAGTTCCTCTGGGGAAAAGAAGTTTACTATAGCACACACCATCAATTGTTGCACATCTGGTGTAATTTATTACGCCACTTGCCCCTGCCACCTAATATATGTTGGTCTCACCTCTAGAGAACTGAGGAGAAGGGTACGTGAACATGTCTTGGGGATTGAGGCTGCAAGAGACATTGAAGATCTATCTACTTTGAAAACAATACCTCGTCATTTTCGAGAACATCATGGGTGTGACAGCAAACTCCTCAAGGTAAGAGGCATAGACAGGGTCTTGGTTGGCCCCAGGGGTGGTAACTGGTGCCAAATTCTTGCACAGAAGGAATCAAGGTGGATTTTCACCCTGAAAACTGTGACCCCGTATGGGCTCAATGAGCACAACAGCTTTGCGCCCTTTTTAGGTACATGATTTACTCTGTTCCCATTCCCTGTCCTTTTTGCCCTTCTATTGGTATTGCCACTTGGTCCGGTTTTAATTTTTCTACTTTATTATGGTTTTAATTGATTTTAACTTGTTTTTTTGTAGTCATTGTGTCATATTTTGTTTTTTCTTGTTTTCCCCCCTTTTTCTCTCTTTTTCCCTTGTTCTTATTTATTTTCCTTTGTTTTTCCTTTTGCTTGTCCCTGTCCTCCCCTGTTTTCTCTTTCTCTCTCTTTCTCCCTCTTGTTTTTCCCTCTCCCCTCTTTTCCCTACCACTTTTCTTTTTGTCCCCTTTTTTTGCTTTAGGGCACCATAACCGGATCCGATGGAAGATACGAACTTATCCTTGCAGTAGTCCAGGAAATGGTTGTTTTTTATACAACAGCCCAAAATTTTTTTCACCGATACACGTATATAGTATATATTTTCACATTTCATATGAATATGTCAGTAGACGTATCCTCTATCACATTGTTTGAATATTATATATTCTTAAGTGAGTCCTTTGTGGCTCACATTAATTTATTGGCAAATATTCATCTATATGTACCCTCCATCACTTTTTATATTTTTACAGTGAGTCCTTGTAGTTCACATTAATGTGTTTGCACATATCGATCAACATTTATTCATATAGAGTTTTCTTCATGTATCTGTATATTCCAAACACATATTTCCACTTGCCACACATCTTTATGCCTTCATATATATAGTTTTTATATATATATTTTTTATATATATATTTTTTATATTTCCCATATTGTTATATTTGGTAGTCACTGTAATATATGCATTGCACCTATGTACAGCAATCTCGGCATGGTACTTTGGTTTTGCACACTTCACTTTTGCATGGCACTGTTTTCTCTCACGTTTTGCACACGCTGCACTTTTATTTGCTGTATGTTTTCCTAAGGATGTCTGCAATAGTGTTGCCAGCTCCATTTCCCATATCTAAGATGGCCGTTGTGTGCTGTCTAAGTGTGTTACGCATGCGCGAGATTACGGAGTACGGAGCTGCGCTATGAGATTTCGGCGTGGTGACGCAGTGGACGCACTGAATCAACATCACGCTGAACATGCGCAGTGATCACTGTAATGGCGTTCGGACGCTGGTTCACACACGATTCTTCTCTCAGGTGCCCTCAATGTCTTTTATGTGTTGTGTATTCCTATTGCATACATATGTATATAAATATCTACCTCCCTTTCATACCATATACTCCCTGAGGAAGCTTGTTGCGAAACAACGTTGTAGGGGTGGCGTCCTGTATTAGGGTAAGATGTCCGCTGTATGCCCTTGTGATGTGAGATGGGTGATTTATATTTGAGTCATATTTTCCAGGACCTTGGTGATTGCTGAACATTGGTGTATGATTTAATCCCGGTTCCTGGGACTCTCTACTCTTTCACCCGTTTATCACTCTCATAATTGCATACTTTATTTTGTTCCGTGGTGCGGTCATATTTTTTCTCTCTGGGCATTGTGCAATACGGGATTTACATCTATATAGTTATCCTGAGTGTATATGTTTACATATGTTGCTATTTAATTGCTAGTATATTTCTGTACAGCCTATTTCTTTTACATGTACATACACCCGGATGGGGGTCACTTCATTATCTCCCATTTCTTATTGATGTTCTGTAGCCCAGTTTTGTTTCTGTCCCTCATCCAGACGCCTTAGTAGTCTGTCCATTGTCGTTCCTTTTAAATTCTGTTTTTAAAAATCAGTCACTATTAATAAAGACTATATATACTTTTTCACTATTTTATGTCTCTGTGTAATTTTCTTGGGTATTACTTGTATTTCTCTGTATACCAGAGACAAGGTTGGACCATAGGTCAGTATTTTGTGCCCCTCTTTTTTGGTTATTATCCTCAATTTTTAACCAATGGGGATTTATATACATACTCCTAGAGGCTTCCTGTGTCTTCCTCTCCTTTTTAATATAACAGACTAACATTGCGTGATCTGACACACACCCAGGCTCATACACTATTTTATGAGTAAAAATTAGACCTGCATTATTAACAAGGACGTGATCAATTCTGGAGGCTGTTTTGTGAGTGGCATTATAACAGGAGAATTTCTTCTTGAACGGGTATAACTTTCGCCAAGCATCCTCCCATCCCACCTCCTGACACCAGCTATAAAGCAGAGTATTATTATTTCCCACATTTCTACCCTGCCAGTCAAGATCCTTATTCATAATGCCATTCATATCACCCATTACCCAAAGGTCAGTAAACTCTTTATCCATTTGAAAATCCATTAAGACTTGAAATACTTCTGTTGAAAAGGGAGGGGGGATGTATGTAAACGCTAAAATAGATAACCTACCCTCCCATTTAACATAGAGAAATACAAATCTACCTCTATGATCGATTAGAGAGTTTAACACTTGCATGTTTACAGCCTTATGAATTAAGACTGAGACCCCTGAGGAATATTCTGAAAAAGTAGAATGAAAAGCTTCCTTTATCCAGCCCTTACTTAGGATATTCAGCGAATCCCTAGTCAGGTGGGTCTCTAGGAGACATACAATTGCTGGGAGGTGCTTGTTTATTCTATCAAATATTGCTACCCGTTTACTCCTGTTTTTTAACCCTCTCACATTCCATATTAATATTTTATTATTGTTATTCGTAGACATAAACATTTTTCTGTTCTTTTTTCCGGAACCGACAGGCTCCACTTCTCGCTATGGGATGCATCCCAGCTGGTAGTGCCTCAACCCTCCCCAACCCTCTTCCCAACCCTCCCCCCAACCTCCCATCCTCCCCCCAACCCCCCCCCCCTCTATTGACTCGTGATACCCACGAATCTCTAAACTGCACTATACCCTCTCCCTCCGGACCCCCCTCCACCACCTTCTACATAATTTCTGCTTCCCCTACCACTCCTACAATCCCCTCTCTTCCAGCCATTTACTGGTCTCATCGTCACTAGTGAAGAAATACACCCTTTCCTCAAATGTAATCCTCAGTCTGGCGGGGAACAAAAGAGAGAATTTAATGCCGGCCGCATGCAGTCTCTTTTTAACAGAATTAAAGGCCATTCTTGTGCGCTGGGTATCTCTTGAAAAGTCCGGGTACATGAACACCCTGGAGTTGCCGACTGGGATTGCTCCCTTTTCTCTTGACAATTTTAAAAGGCAGTCTCTATCTTGAGAGCATAATAGTTTGACCAAGAGCGTTCTTGGAGCGAGACCCAGAGCAGGCTTTTTCATGGGGATCCTGTGGGCCCTCTCGACATGAAATAAATTTGTGAGTAGGGATTCCCCAGCAATCTCCTTCAACCATTTTTCAATGTAGGATGTTGGGTTTTCCCCTTCTTCACCCTCCGGGATCCCCACAATTCGTACATTATTACGTCTTGATCTGTCCTCTAAGTCTGCCAGCTTTTCTCTGAAATATTTGTTATCCTCTTTCAGAACTTATCGCTTCTTTCGCATTTCGCCCAGCTCTTTTTCCATACGTGGAACTGCTTTTTCTATCTGCTTAACTCTATCTTTAATCTTGTTGGTGTCTTCTCTTATAAAGGAGACCTCCGCACTTAAAGCGCCCATTTGTGATGTTAGGTCCTCCAGTGACTTTCAACCCCATTCATTATAGATTTCAGAACCTGTGAGACTAGATTCCCCCCTTCCACCTCTGGCAAGTCATCTCCTGACTGTAATATAGTAAATCTTGATCCACTCATAGTATTATGATGTTCTTGTCCCACTTGTTTTTGGTTCCTAGTTTTGATATTATCAAGTGGGGACTTCAGGAATTTATCCATTCTTATATTATGTGGGGCATCACTCCCCCCCCCCCCCCGATATATTTTCTGGCATTGACTTTGGGAGGCATGGCAACACCTGGAGCCGAAAGTCTATAATTAAGCACAAAACGGGAAGGTGTTTTTAATGAAGATGTATTTGGAGAAAGTTCTTAATTCTTACCATGCTCCTCTTTTAATAGCCGGAGGTGGAGCAGAAAAAAAAATAAAAAAAATAAAAGGAAAAACAAACGAGACTCACAGTTCTGCAGTATATTCAGTTCCCAGGTCAGAAATGCATACAATCCACCACCTCTCACTTGCTGGGGGAAAAGAAGTAAAGACAGGCGAATAAGCAAATGTACTGGTAGAGATCATCAGAGCTCCAAATGAGGTAGGTATGCCATCACATCTAGCCCCCTCTAGCTTGGTTCATACCAAGGCTGTCAGAACAACAAAGTCCAGCGTCCCCATAAAGGATACCAGAGATGCCTCACTATTTTTCCGTACATCCCTCCATGACACCTCCTATAGTGGAAAGAGGGATTCCCCTGGCAAACATTTTCCATTGCATTTTCCATAATACTGGTTGAGCCACTAATCATAATATCATAGTATAGCCCAGAGAGCTCGATTATCCAGAGGAGAGCTAGCATTCACATAGCGCAGCGGAGCCCCACCATCAGTGCAGCAGCATATAGAATAATGTAGCTCCACTTAGTCTTTCACTGGCTCAATCTGTCTCCACACACTCCTTCAGTCCTTGGAGCAGGCTCCTGTGCCTCTCGTCCTGCCTTGGCATCTTCCTGGAGCACTGAGTCACATGACTGCTGTATCACATGGTCCCATCCAGCCACTAACCATGAAGTTGTCAGGCCCCTCTCCAGGAGGTTATGAAAACCTCTTAGGTACTTCTGATGCTGCTCCTGACTGCTCCTGTGTCTTTCAGGAACCACTTGGCTTACTGATGCTTCAGGGCTTGGGCCTTAAATTTATGGATGTTTTGCACTAGCTTACATACATGCTTAATTGAGATTTCAACATTGATCTTTCTTTCAATCTTAGGGGTTGTGAACCCCTCTTGTGTACACATGCTGCTTCCTGCTCCACTCTGTCAGCCCGTTGGTCCTTTGACAGTGTTTGACTCCACCTCCTCATCCTCCACCATGTCCTCAGCCTCCACTGCCCGGACAAGTCTCAGTGGCCCTTCATCATACCATGTGTACTGGGCATGGCGGTGTCACGCTGCTCTTCACATGGTTTGCCTTGGCGAAAAGTGTTGGTAACAATAGCTGGTCAGGGCAATGGAGACATTGCACCTACATCTCACGGCCACATGAGCCCTGTTGGGGCTTGTTAGATTTGGCCCTTTGTACCCCCCCCCCCCGGGGTACGGGACACTAAAACTTGCGAGTTAAAAGTTCAATTTAAAAATCATTAATTTAAATTTCAAAATCTTAAATTTAAATAAAAATATCATACATTTCAATGGTCTCCTCATGCTTCAGCTAACTCCAGGCTGTGTCATTCAGGCAACATATGGTTTATTGATACTGCTGCTGGGCCTGGGTCTGGGACTGAAAATGTTGTTATGGTAGCACTAGCTATCCAAAATCTTCATTTTAAATTTAAAAATTTTTTGAGTTTTTTCTTGGGGATTGTGAAGCCCTAGGATCTCCTCATGCTACAGCCAACTCCAGGCTGTGTCATTCAGTCACTATATGGTCTCCTCATGCTGCCAGCACCTCCATGTTGTGTCATTCAGCCACTATATGGTCTCCTCATGTTGCCAACACCTCCGCGCTGTGTCATTCAGCCCCTATATGGTCTCCTCATGCTGCCAACACCTCCACTCTGTGTCATTCAGCCACTATATGGTCTCCTCATGTTGCCAAAACCTCCATGCTGCATCATTCAGCCCCTATATGGTCTCCTCATACTGATGCCACCTCCAGGCTGTCATTGTGCCCCTCTGCGGCAGTGATTCTAAAAGCGATGCCGGTAATCTGCATGTTATTCTGAATAACAGTATTATATCACGACCCCAGCACATTCCATATGCGTGTTAGAACACAGCAAAGTGTTATATACCCCTATTGAGGCTCTCTGTAGCTCAGAAATAGCCATTTTTAATACAGTTTTGCCGCAAATAAATTTGGATCGAAACAAATTTATTCGGAAAATTCGGCGAATCGGCCGAATCAAATTTTTGAAAAGTTCGCTCATCTCTAGTCACAGCCCTATATAATCGGCAGACATCTTGCAGCCAGTCACTTCAGTGTTCTATTGCAGAGAGAGAGTGACAGAGAGCAGTGTGTTGCACAGAAAAGCATGTTTACAGCAGCGATTCACCTCAAGTTCAGCCTAGAAGCACTGGTAGGAAAGGGAGAGAGATTGAGAGAAAAAGTGCAATTTTGGGTGTATTACTGCAGTGGTTCGCCTCAAGCCCAAATCCAGCCTAGAAGCACTGATAGGGAAGGAAGAGAGATTGAGAGAGAAAATTTAATTTTGGATGTATTACAACAGTGATTCACTCAGGCCCAAATTCAGCCTAAAAGCACTGATAGGAAGGGAAAGAGATTGAGAGAGAAAGTACAATTTTGGGTGTACTACACAGCGACTGTGCTGCAGCACTGATGTGTACAACAACTGAAAGGCTAATAGTAGCGAGTCAGCTAGGGTGAGCAGAGCACTAAAAGAAATAATCACCTGCTATTAGTGCATAATACAGGTTGCGTAGCGGAGCATATTGTCATCTATTAAGTGT
This sequence comes from Hyla sarda, assembly GCF_029499605.1. Taxonomy (NCBI): domain Eukaryota; kingdom Metazoa; phylum Chordata; class Amphibia; order Anura; family Hylidae; genus Hyla; species Hyla sarda. The sequence goes on along the minus strand of NC_079190.1, from coordinate 360,057,980 downwards.
AACCTATGCGTACATAGGTAGTGTACCATTTTGTTCCTGTTAAAGTCTTAAGGCTGTGAAAGGCCAGCCAAAAGTACACGTCTGCTGGTGTTGTAGACACATACTGTTTTAAGCATAGTGGAGCATATTGTACTCCCCTCATAAGTGCATACCATGTGCATACATCTAAGTGGTGTACCATTTTGTTCCTATTAAAGTCTTAAGGATCTAGTTACTGCGAAAGGCCAGCAAAAGTACACACCTGCTGGTGTTGTAAACAAATACTGTTTTAAGCATAGTAAAGGGTATTGTACTCCCCTCATATACACACTAAGTATGTCAGGCAGAGAAGTGCCAGGGTATGCACAGAGTAGTGGCAGAGGCCTAAATTCATCAGGCAGAGATTGCAGCAGACTAGGGGCAGGTGGCAGCAGGAGTTGCACCTAGAGGCCTGAGCTCGCAGTATCAGCTAGCGGTTGTGTCTCGACCAGAAACCCATCTGCCGTCATCGATTGGGTAACACGGTCATCCACTTCATCACAAGTGACATCTGACACCCCCAGTCAACAGTCGGTAGGTTCCTCAGACACATCCCTCAGTTGGCATGGTCCGGGAGCAGTTCCTGTCCTCCCATTGCCTCTGTCCTATGCTGTTCCCTCCCCCACAGAATCATCATATGCTTTGTGTTCAGCTCCACTATTTAGTGAGAACGCTCTACTAGAGGACAGTCAGCAGCTACTGCCCAGCAAAGAAGTGGAGGGGACATCCGCAGCTTCCTCTGCTGGGCCGGCAAATAGAGATGAGGAGAGTGCGTGGGAGGTGGTGTTGCGGGCGTTCAGGCTCGTGAAGCAGACACTGTTAAGGAACCTGAGAAGGACATCAGTGACGTGCAGACACACCTTGATGATGATGAAGCCGATCGCACTTGGGAGCCGGGTGCAGAAGGGCATCATCAGGAGAAGAGAGTTGCAGGTTGCCCGTGAAGCAGCAGCGGAGCCGGCAAGGTGGTAGCATGGTTGGCAGTCAGCATGGTGAAAGAAGTGGAAAGTCTGGAGCCAAACGTGCCCAGGGTAGACCACCTGCTTCGCGGCAGCCTACCTTCCCAGGAAGTAGTGGAACAGGGATTCCTGGAGTCAGCGGCAATAACAGTCAATCAACGCCGACTGTTGTTGGGAAAATCAGCTACTCAGCGGTGTGGCAGTTTTTCATCAAGCATCCGGAGGAGGTTAACATGGTCACATGCAAGATATGTCAGCAGAAGGTGAAGCGTGGCCAGGGTCCCAATGTTGGCACCACAGCACTGCATCAACATATGCAGCATCACCATAAAGCAGCCTGGGAGAACCGTAGCTCCGATGTGGTGGTCCAGCCTTCTGCATTACCCAGTTGCACGCCACTCCCTGTTCAGGCCATCTTCTGTCACTCCAGATGCTCCTGCTCCTCCTACTTCGAGTCAGTCATTGCGCCAGCAATCCATAGGTGAAACCTTGTCCATGAGACAACAGTACCTTCCCACTCAACCAACGGTGCAAAAACTGAATGTGCTCCTGTCCAAGTTGCTCCTGTCCCTTTTCAAGTGGTGGACTTTCAAAGAACTGATGGCATGTGCCGTGCCGAGGTGAAGAGTCCCAAGCCGTCATTTCTTTGCGAAAAAGGCAGTACCAGCCCTGCACAATTTTGTGGAACAGAAGGTGGGCCAGTCCTTGAGCCTGTCGGTGTGTACCAAAGTGCATGGCAGTGCCAACGTGTGGAGCTGTAACTATGGTCTGGGACAATAGATGTCCTTTATGGCCCACTGGGTGAATGTGGTTCCTGCAAAGCCACAACAGCAACTTGGACAGGTCACGTCACTTCCGCCTTCACGCTCTCAGGCCGATGGCCTGGGAAAGGGTGCGACTCCGCCTCCTCATCCTCCACTGTGTCCTCAGCCTTCACTGTATGGACAAGTCTCCGTGCTCCTCCAGCATACCTTGTGTGCAGGGCACAGCGGTGTCACACTGTCCTTCATATGGTTTGCCTTGGCGAACTGAGTCACACAGGGTAGGACTTCTAAAAGTCATTCATCAAGAAATCGAATCATGGCTTACTCCACAAAATCTGGAAATGGGAACCATGGTGACCGACATCGTGAAGAACATCTTGTCTGCGCTGTGACGAGGAAGCCTGAGCATGGCACACGTGTTCTATCTGGTTGTCAGGTGGTTCCTGAAGTGTTCCTCCCATATGCAAGACATCCTAACAATGGGAAGGAAACTTTGTATGCACTTTAGCCACTCGTACACCGCAAAGCACTCCCTCCTTGAGCTGCAGAGTCAGAACGGTATCCCCCAACATAGTCTGATTTGCGACCTTTCCACACGTTGGAATTCCACCCTCCATATGTTGGACCGACTATATAAACAGAGAAAAGCCATTACCAATTTCTTGATGATCCAAGCGGATAGGGACACTCCCTTGTGTAACTTCAATGTCAACCAGTGGCAGTTTACATGTGACACCTGCTGTTTGCTCAGGCTCTTTGAGGAAGCCACATTATTAGTCAGTTGCCAGGATTACGGGATGGACGACATTATTTCACTACTTCATTTACTACAACATGTGTTGGAAACGATGGCTGGTCAGGGCACTGAAGACGTGGCACCTACCTCTCATGGCCACATGAGCCCCGTGGGGGCTGAACTGGAGGAGGAGAGGAGGGGGACAGTGGAGCGCAGTTTAGGTTTTGCGAAATGGGCAGTTTTTATAGTCATCTGACAGGAGAGAAGGAGCAGGAGCAGCCAGAGGAGCTAGAGGGTGATGAGGAAGATGAGACAGAGGACTCAGACACACAGTGGTAGTATGCAGTAAAGATGGAGGCAGGGAGTCCCTCTGAGTCACTTGCACAAATGGCACGATGCATGCTCACTAGCTTGCGTAGTGACAGCCGAAATGTCACCATTCGGCAGCGGGATGGCTTCTGGCTCTCCACCTTATTGGACCCTCGCTGACTTGGGGGGCCCTCTGTGCTCACCTTCCACTGCCATGGCTGCTGGGGAGGGGCTGGGTGGCAGGTGCAGTACCAGCTCCATCAGCAGCAGTCTGAATCTACAGTCACTGATGAGTAGCTTCTTCACCCGCATAGTGAAGCAACTCATGAGCAGCAGGTAGACCTGGAGCAGGACTTGAACAAGCAGGTGGTGGCATACCTTGACATGACCCTGCCAACACACCTTGAAGTTCCCCTGGACATCTGGGCAGCCAAACTTGATTTGTGGCCACATCTAGCAGTGTTTGCCCTGGAAAGCTGTCCTGGCCAGACAGTAGTGTGCCATCAAAGCGGGTGTTTAGTGTGGCGGGGGGCCATAGTCACCCCAAGGAGAACTCGTCTGTCCATGAAAAATGTGGAGAGACTGACCTTTGTGAAGATGAATCAGGCATGGATCAGCCAGGATTTCCACCCACCAATGTCTGATGCATGAGAGTAGATTTGACCATGGTGCCACACCAACACTTCAAAAATATGGATAGTGCAAAACATATTTAAGGTGCTGCTCCCCAGTTGCAGAAATTCCTCTGCATCAGACCACAAGTAAGTATTGAAAATTTACAAGGAAAGGTGTGCCAAAAACACCATGTGCCACCTACACCACCAAGTATTGATGTAATGCAAAGACCTCTAAAAGGTTGAAGGGAACAACGTATGGTCCATTGTAACCAGTGGGGGTAAATATTCCTCTGTAAGGCCCTACTCTCGCATTATTAATTCCCCTCTTGGCAAGTGTTACTCCTCCTAAAAAGGGCAGCCTCACACAGGAACCTCTCCCTCATCTTTAAACACTGCCATTTCCCAGGGTTTTTAGGTGGAAATAGGGAGGGTTTCTGGTTTGGGGCTGCCATTTTTAGGGTGAGTAACACATGCCAAGAAGGGAATTAAAAGGGCGAGAGTAGGGCCTTGAAGGGGAAGTTTTTACCCCCACCTGCTACAATGGACAATACGTTATTCCCTTCCACCTTTTCGAGGAAAGTGTTACTCGTCTTAAAAAGGGTGACCCCACACAGGAACCTTTCCCTATTTCTACCTAAAAACCCTGGGAAATGGCAGTGTTTGTAGGTGGAAATAGGGTGAGGTTCCTGTAATGCATATATCTATTCACTCATTTCTTCATTTATGCTTAACATGCACTGAACATTCATTAATTTAACAAAATGAAGAAATGTCCAGCACCAGGAAGGCAGGTAAAACTTTCCTTTATTGTGGCATCAGTAAAAGTAGGGTACACAGAACAAGTAGCCTACGCGTTTCGGGCTGTGGTGCCCTTAATCATGGCATAAAAACTTATAGCAACACCATTGTATTTATACACATAGATGGTAGATCACATGGGTTTTGCTAATTACACAAAGCTAAAAAATGCGGTATGGATCTCAACTGGAATGGGTTCTGGATGTTATAAGACATGGATAGAAGGATTAGAACATACAATATGCAAACCTGTTAAATACAAAGAAAAACTGTGGCTTCATATAAGGAAAAATATAAATTATAACTAATATGTTAGAATAAGATCTTGCCTTAAATTCAAACCACTTGGTTCCATACTTTCTAACAGAAAAATCCAAAAGGATTCCCTGTTTAGGAGTAATCTCCTCATGTCACCTCCCTGGATAGGCCTACGGATTTTCTCTATACCTTGCACTTGTAGAGTGCTAGTGTCACCGGCATGAATGTCCCTAAAATGTTTAGAAAGGGCAGATATATTGTGGTTGAAATTCATTGTATTTTTGGAATCTGAAATATGTCTACGGATTCTAACTTTCAGACTGTTTGAGGTGCAACCTACATATTGTTTGTAGCATGTTGTGCAGGAGGCCAAATATATCAAATATTAGGAATTACAATTCATATAATCCCGAATTTGAAAGCACTTTCCATTAGCATAAGATTGAAATTGCTTTGTAACTTGCATGTAGTTGCATGTGGTACAAATTTTATGTCCACATTTCCAATTTCCAGCATGTTGTAACCATGTAGATCCAGTAGATGGCCTATCTCTGGATCTGTTACTATACATGCTGGGAGAAAGAATAGAACCCAATGACGGTCCCTTTCTAGAAGCCATTTTAAATTTATCATAAAACAGGTTATCAATAATAGGATCCTGTTGTAATACAGGTAAATATTTTCTCATAATATTGCCTATCTTATGATATTGTTTACTGTATTGAATGACAAAAATGGGGGTTTTTTATTTTCTTTTGTTTGTTTGATTCTTTTTGTATTTCTGATGCTACATTGTGTAATAAGATCCTTCCAAGTTTTTTGGCTCTTTCTCTAACATCATTCAATACATTTAGTTAATATCCTCTATTACTTAACCTATCAAAGAGTGAGTCAGATTCTCTAGAAAACGTACTGTCCTCAGTACATATCCGTCTCAGTCTGTACCACTCCCCGTAGGGAATTTTTTTCAGGACATGTTGTGGATGACAAAATGATGCCTGCAATATGGAGTTGCCAGCATTTTCTTTTCTGTAGGGTGCCACCACAATTCTACTATCATCACTGATTGTAAAACACACATCCAGAAAGGAAATTTGCTGCCTGGAGAAGGCCGAAGTAAAAGACAAATTTAAGGCATTGTTGTTAATGTATTTTACAAAATTTTCAAAATCAATTTGGGTGCACTTCCAAACAAATATCAGGTTATCAATAAATCGACCCATCCATTTGATGTGAGGTTGAAATGGATTGCTGTCCGCAAATATAACATTTTCCTCCCATTGGCTCATGTATATGTTTGCGAACGAAGGGGAGTATTTAGCTCCCATAGATGCTCCCCTGGTTTGAAGGAAAAATTGGCCATTAAACATAAAAAAAAATATTTTTTAACAGAAATTCTGTGACCATTAAAATAAATTCCTTCAAACCAGGGGAGTATGTACTATGCAAATCCATATGTTTGGCCAATGCCAAAAGTCCTTCTGTCCAAGGGATGGAAGGATAGAGGGATGTAACATCACATGTAGCCCAGGAGAAGGAAGGTTCCCAAGTAAGATGTTCCATAACATTGAGAACATGTGTGGTGTCCTTAAGAAATGTGGGTGTCACTCTTTTAAGAGGCTGAAGATAGCTGTCAAGCCAGTCCCCCAGTCTCACTCCCAAGGATCCAATGCCAGCCACGATAGGGCGGAGGGGAGGTGGAAAAACCCCTTTATGGACCTTGGGGAGAGAGTGGAGGACTGGCGTGACAGGATGTTGCACCAACAAATAATCCTTCATTTTGACATTGATGACTCCCATAGAAATACCCTCATCCAACAATTTGTTCAGGGCTATTTGGCAGCTTTTAGTGGGATCTCCCTGCATTTTTCTATAGGTGGTGTTGTCCTGGAGCATGTCCACACTTAGGGTTTCGTATAAACCTGCATCCAGGACAACAATTGAGCCACCCTTGTCCGCATTGCGGATCACAACATTAGAATTATTTTTAAGCTCCTGAATGGCTAACATCTCTGCCCTGGACAAATTTGAACCATAAGACTTGTTGTTATCAATTTTACTTTGTAATTTCACTAAGTCTTGTTCAACTAGTTCCTGAAACTTGTCCAGGACAAATGGATGGGAAGAAATGGGATAAAAATCCCGATTGGACTTATTGAAAGGTTGGCCCTGATCACAAAAATCTAGAGACTCAGTATTTAATGCTTTGAGTGTAAGTGTATTAATCTGATACGTGAAATCACACAGCATCTCTACATCATTAGTGACAGTATTAGCAGGGATAGAAACATTGCTATTATCACCACCAGAAATATCATTATGTTTACTGTCCGGTATTTGAGCAAAGTGTCTATGAAGGGTTAATTTACGAGTCCACCTGTTGATATTCAGAATGGTAGAAAACAAATTTAAGTTACACGTAGGAACATAATTCAGTCCCTTACTGAGGGCAGAGATTTGTGGCACAGTAAGGATAGTAGCTGACAGATTAAGTACTGTATCACTCACTTGTGTGGTGTGCGGGAGCGGAGGGCATACCCGCCCGCGTCTGTGCTTCCTGCCGCCCCTCCTTCCATATTTCCTGGACGAAACCCTGACTGTTCACGGGTATTACCTCCAGGTGTGGGATGTTTGTGAGATCCAATAGCTGCGGGTAAGTTCTCATTAGAGGAAGACAACTCTTGAGCACTGTCCACATCCAAAAAACTGACCCGGCCTTTAGCATTGCGATTCCTCTTGCGGTATTTACCCTTTTTATTGGATTCAGATGGACGCAGAATAGATTTAGGAGATTTAGGACCATGAGCTCCCGTATTGTAACTAGCCCATGTGTAAACTTCATCTTTTTGATAGTCCTTGGTGTCTCGGGAGAATTTTTTTTTTTTTTTATGTCCATAATTTTGGTTTCTATTTCAGCAATTTTCACCGAGATTTTTTCCTCCAACATCTTATAGCTGTCGCTGGGTTTGAACGGTTCCAATTTAGTTTGTAGACTTTGTAGTTCTTCCTCTAAAGCTTTTAATTCCAAGTCCTTCTCTTCCAGGATGTAAGATATCAATTTGAATAAGCATTCAGTTAATGCCGCATCCCACTTGGCTTCAAACTGGGGTGAAAAAACTTTTGTGGGGCTTTTTTTTTAACTCTTAAGCCCCGGGGTATCATCAGTTTGTCTTTGTAGGTGTTCAACGTCAGGAAATCCCACCATGTCTTTAATTCCTTCACTTGTAGAGATTCCAATTGCCACATTAGAATAACTAAGTCCTGTGGTGCAGTGGGACTAGGATTTTCAATAGCTGGTGTGAACACTGCGCATATTTTTTCTGCCCTATTCACTTTAGGGTCGCTGCTCACATGCTGCACAGAAAGTCCCACTGATTCCACATGTTTCGTGGTATTGAATTCCATGTTAAGCCACTCACTTGGATATGGGGGAGAGCACGATACACGCCAGAGCGCAACTTACTGGAAGACTGTTGTATCAGCTCCGTCCCTCTCCTCTGGTTCCCGTGCTCGGACTGGTGGGTGGCGTTCCCATCCGTAGGTAATCAACAAAATGAAGAAATGTCCAGCACCAGGAAGGCACGTAAAACTTTTCTTTATTGTGGCATCAATAAAAGTAGGGTACACAGAACAAGTAGCCTACGTGTTTCGGGCTGTAGTGCCCTTAATCATGGCATAAAAACTTATAGCAACACCATTGTATTTATACACATAGATGGTAGATCACATGGGTGTTGCTAATTACACAAAGCTAAAAAATGCGGTATAGATCTCAACTGTTATGGGTTCTGAATGTTATAACATACAGCCCGAAACGCGTAGGCTACTTGTTCTGTGTACCCTACTTTTATTGATGCCACAATAAAGAAAAGTTTTACCTGCCTTCCTGGAGCTGGATATTTCTTCATTTTGCTGATTACCTACGGATGGGAACGCCACCCACCAGTCCAAGCACGGGAACCAGAGGAGAGGGACGGAGCTGATACAACAGTCTTCCAGTAAGTTGTGCTCTGGCGTGTATCTTGCTCTCCCCCATATCCAACTGAGTGGCTCAACATGGAATTCAATACCACGGAACATGTGGAATCAGTGGGACCTTCTGTGCAGCATGTGAGCAGTGACCCTATAGTGAATAGGGCAGAAAAAATATGCGCAGTGTTCACACCAGCTATTGAAAATGCTAGTCCTACTGCACCACAGGACTTAGTTATTCTAATGTGGCAATTGGAATCTCTACAAGTGAATGAATTAAAGACATGGTGGGATTTCCTGACGTTGAACACCTACAAAGACAAACTGATGATACCCCGGGGCTTAAGAGTTAAAAAACGCCCCACAAAAGTTTTTTCACCCCAGTTTGAAGCCAAGTCGGATGCGGCATTAACTGAATGCTCATTCAAACTGATATCTTACATCCTGGAAGAGGAGGACTTGGAATTAAAAACTTTAGAGGAAGAACTACAAAGTCTGCAAACGGAAAAAATCTCGGCGAAAATTGCTGAAATAGAACCCAAAATTATGGACAGTAAAACAAGCAAATTCTCCCGAGACGCCAAGGACTATCAAAAAGATAAAGTTTACACATGGGCTAGTTACAATACAGGAGCTCATGGTCCTAAATCTTCTAAATCTATTCTGCGTCCATCTGAATCCAATAAAAAGGGTAAATACCGCAAGAGGAATCGCAATGCTAAACACCGGGTCAGTTTTTCGGATGTGGACAGTGCTCAAGAGTAGTCTTCCTCTAATGAAAACTTACCCGCAGCTATTGGATCTCACAAACATCCCACACCTGGAGGTAATACCCGTGAACAGTCGGGGTTTCGTCCAGGAAACATGGAAGGAGGGGCGGCAGGAAGCACAGATGCGGGCGGGTATTAAACTTGTGCACTAGAAAAATTTTCCTTTCGTTTTGTTTTTTCGTTTTGGAAAAAAAATTCGGTTCGGTAACATTTTCGATTCAGATTTTTCGGATACATTCGGTATTCGGGTGTTCGGTTTGATTTTTTTTCTGGATACATTCGGTATTCGGGTACATTTGGTAAATCTTTATTCTTTTTTGGACTTTAGTGATCCTAAAAAATGATGGAGATACCTTTTTTATAAAAATTTTGTAGGGTACCATAAAAAAATAATAATAAAAAAGATACAGTAGTGATGGAAAAAATTGTATCTAACGAAATGTATCTTTTTAATTATGAAATGTTTATTAATTTTTAAACAGGGATTAATTTATGTGAGCGGGTAAAGCACTAAAAATGTACGGTAGCCAACAATAATAAAAATGTAGTGTGTGCGTGTTTTTCACTTTTTTTAAACATTTTTTAGGTAGTACTACTACTCCCAGCATGGAACACACTCTTCCATGATGGGAGTAGTAGTTACCTGTACTAATTGACAGATCACCAGGGTCCCTTGCGATCCTCTTGTATGATGTATAGATGCGGCGGCAGCTCTTCTATTGTCCCCTGCAATACACATATTCATATTTCCCGCAGAGCTGTGATTGGCCAGATGATTCCAGTCAATCACAGCTCTCTGTGAGAAATAGGAATATGTGTATATATACGGCCGTGCAGGGGACCATAGAAGAGCGGCCGCCGCATCCATACATTATACAGCATCACCGCGGGTGTCAGGAGTGATACCCGCAGTGATCTTTCCTTTAATACAAGTACTACTACTCCCAACATGGAGTACACTCTGCTCCATGCTGGGAGCTGTAGTACCTGCATTAATAGACAGATCGCATCGGGTGTCAGAAGTTACACTCGCTGCGATATGTCTATTAATGCAGGTACTACAGCTCCCAGCATGGAGCAGAGTGTGCTCCATGTTCGGAGTATTAGTACCTGCAGTAAGGGTCAGATCCCATAGGATGTCACTCCTCCTGACACCCTCTGCGATGTCCTGATGTGAATGTTGGGATCAGCTGTTCTCAGGGCTACAGAGCCAGGAGAACAGCTGACGCTGTTAACTTACACTGCTGGACAGTGTAGGTTAACCCTTTGGGCGGTATACACTATATACAGCTATCTATAGATAGCTGTATATAGTGTATACAGAAGACAAAGTCCGCTTACTTCCCTCTAGTCCCGGGCAGGTCCGTGTAGTGCCGCCCCTAGTGATGACGTCATTAGGGGGCAGAGCTACAGAAGGGAACAAGGCTAGTTAATCTGAAGCTCTGTTCACATTGTCCATTTTGTATAATGTGAACAGACCCTTCTGGTAGTGTCTACCCAGACAGGGAGACTCCAGCTGTTGCTAAACTACAACTCCCAGCATGCCCAGACAGCCAAAGGCTGTCTGGGCATGCTGGGAGTTGAAGTTTTGCACCAATTGGTGGCTCCCTGTTTGGGTAGACATTGCATCATGGGTGCTCTCCCCAGCGGACAGCGCCAAAAATGTCATAACCAATTTTTTGTGTTTTTTTTCTTCTCGTTTCAGATGCGTGTATGCAGAGGATTACTGTGGATTCAATGGATTACGGTGGATTATTTTTTTTTCTTTTAATAAAATGGTTAACGAGGGCTGTAGGGGAGTGTTTTTTTTAAATAAAATAATTTTTCCAATGTGTTGTGTTTTTTTTTTTTTTATTGAATTTTCAGGCGTAGTAGTGGAAGCTGGTCTTATTGTCTGAATCCATTACTAAGCCAGGGCTTAGTGCTAGCCCCAAAAACAGCTAGCGCTAACACCCAATTATTACCCCGGTACCCACCGCTACAGGGGTGGCGGGAAGAGCCGGTACCAACAGGCCCGGAGCGTCAAAAATAGCGCTACTGGGCCTAGGCAGTAACAGGCTGGCGTTATTTAGGCTGGGGAGGGCCAGTAACAATGGTCCTCGCCCACCCTGGTAACGTCAGGCTGTTGCTGTTTGGTTGGTATTGGGCTGAGAATGAAAATACGGGGAACCCTGCACGTTTTTTTATTTTTTTTTTATTTAAATAAATAAAATAAAAAAATAGGGTTCATCGTATTTTAATTCTCAGCACAATACCAACCAAACAGCAACAGCCTGACGTTACCAGGGTGGGCGAGGACCATTGTTACTGGCCCTCCCCAGCATAAATAACGCCAGCCTGTTAAATAACGCCAGCCTGCAAGGGACCCCGGTGATCTGTCAATTAGTACAAATAACTACTACTCCCATCATGGAAGAATGTGTTCCATGCTGGGAGTGGTAGTACTGCCTAAAATATGTTAAAAAAAAGTGAAAAACACGCACACACTACATTTTTATTATTGTCGGCTACATTTTTAGTGCTTTACCCGCTCACATAATTTGATCCCTGTTTAAAAATTAATAAACATTTCATAATAAAAAAGATACATTTCGTTAGATACAATTTTTTCCATCACTACTGTATCTTTTTATTATCATTTTTATATGGTACCCTACGAATTAAAAAAAAAAAAAAGGTATCTCCATAATTGTTTTGGATCGCTAAAGTCCAAAAAAGAATACAAAGATTTACCGAATGTACCCGAATACCCAATGTATCCGAAAAATCACACCGTATCTGTATCCCTTTTATTACTTTTGTCATTAGAATTAATTCTTTACGTTCGTTTATGGATAACGAATGCATTCGTTATTTACCGCATGTATTCGGGAAATAACGAATGCATTCGTTATTTTGCTATTCGTATTATCATGGTTATTCGGGAATGTTCAAAATATGTTTTCGTGCATTCGGATCTGTCCGAATGCCCGAAAACGGTAAAATTCGGTAAATTAGACATTCGTGCCGAACCAAATTGCACATATCTAGCGGGTATGCCCTCCGCTCCCGCACACCACACAGGTGAGTGATACAGTACTTAATCTGTCAGCTACTGTCCTTACTGTGCCACAAATCTCTGCCCTCAGTAAGGGACTGAATTATGTTCCTACGTGTAACTTCAATTTGTTTTCTTCCATTCTGGATATCAACAGGTGGACTCGTAAATTAACCCTTCATAGACACTTTGCTCAAATACCGGACAGTAAACATAATAATATTTCTGGTGGTGATAATAGCAATGTTTCTATCCCTGCTAATACTGTCACTAATGGTGTAGAGATGCTGTGTGATTTCACGGATCGGATTAATACACTTACACTCAAAGCATTAAACACTGAGTCTCTAGATTTTTGTGATCAGGGCCAACCTTTCAGTAAGTCCAATCGGGATTTTTATCCCATTTCTTCCCATCCATCTGTCCTGGATAAGTTTCAGGAACTAGCTGAACAAGACTTAGTGAAATTACATAGTAAAATTGATAACAACAAGTCTTATGGTTCAAATTTGTCCAGGGCAGAGATGTTAGCCATTCAGGAGCTTAAAAATAATTCTAATGTTGTGATCCGCAATGCGGACAAGGGGGGCTCAATTGTTGTCCTGGATGCAGGTTTATACGAAACCCTAAGTGTGGACATGCTCCAGTACAACACCACCTATAGAAAATTGCAGGGAGATCCCACTAAAAGCTGCCAAATAGCCCTGAACAAATTGTTGGATGATGGTATTTCTATGGGAGTCATTGATGTCAAAATGAAGGATTATTTGTTGGTGCAACATCCTGTCACGCCAGTCCTCCACTCTCTCCCCAAGGTCCATAAAGGGGTTTTTCCACCTCCCCTCCACCCTATCGTGGCTGGCATTGGATCCTTGGCAGAGAGACTGGGGGATTGGCTTGACAGCTATCTTCAGCCTCTTACAAGAGTGACACCCACATTTCTTAAGGACACCACACATGTACTCAATGTTATGGAACATCTTACTTGGGTACCTTCCTTCTCCTGGGCTACATGTGATGTTACATCCCTCTATCCTTGCATCCCTTGGACGGAAGGACTTTTGGCATTGGCCAAACATATGGATTTGCATAGTACATACTCCCCTGGTTTGAAGGAATTTATTTTAATGGCCACAGAATTTCTGTTAAAAAATAATTTTTTTATGTTTAATGGCCAATTTTTCCTTCAAAGCAGGGGAGCATCTATGGGAGCTAAATACTCCCCTTCATTCGCAAACATATACATGAGCCAATGGGAGGAAAATGTTATATTTGCGGACAGCAATCCATTCCAACCTCACATCAAATGGATGGGTCGATTTATTGATGACCTGATATTTGTTTGGAAGCGCACCCTAATTGATTTTGAAAATTTTGTAAAATATATTAACAACAATGCCTTAAATTTGTCTTTTACTTCGGCCTTCTCCAGGCAGCAAATTTCCTTTCTGGATGTGTGTTTTACAATCAGTAATGATAATAGAATTGTGGTGGCACCCTACAGAAAAGAAAATGCTGGCAACTCCATATTGCAGGCATCATCTTGTCATCCACAACATGTCCTGAGAAACATTCCCTATGGGTAGTGGTACAGACTGAGACGGAATTGTACAGAGGACAGTACGTTTTCTAGAGAATCTGACTCACTCTTTGATAGGTTAAGTAATAGAGGATATGCACCAAATGTATTGAATGATGCTAGAGAAAGAGCCAAAAAACTTGATAGGAAGGATCTTATTACACAATGTAGCACCAGAAATACAAAAAGAATCAAACAAACAACAGAAAATAAAAATCCCCCATTTTTTGTCACTCAATACAGTAAACAATATCATAAGATAGGCAATATTATGAGAAAATATTTACCTGTATTACAACAGGATCCTATTATTGATAACCTGTTTTGTGATAAATTTAAAATGGCTTCTAGAAAGGGACGGTCATTGGGTTCTATTCTTTCTCCCAGCATGTATAGTAACAGATCCAGAGATAGGCCATCTATTGGATCTACATGGTTACAACATGCTGGAAATTGGAAATGTGAACATAAAATTTGTACCACATGCAACTACATGCAAGTTACAAAGCAATTTCAATCTTATGCTAATGGTAAGTGCTTTCAAATTTGGGATTATATGAATTGTTATTCCCAATATTTGATACATTTGGCCTCCTGCACAACATGCTACAAACAATATGTAGGTTGCACTGCAAACAGTCTGAAAGTTAGAATCCGTAGACATATTTCAGATTCCAAAAATACATTGAATTTCAACCACAATATATCTGCCCTTTCTAAACATTTTAGGGACATTCATGCCGGTGACACTAGCACTCTACAAGTGCAAGGTATAGAGAAAATCCGTAGGCCTATCCGGGGAGGTGACATGAGGAGATTACTCCTAAACAAGGAATCCTTTAGGATGTTTCTGTTAGAAAGTATGGAACCAAGTGGTTTGAATTTAAGGCAAGATCTTATTCTAACATATTAGTTATAATTTATATTTTTCCTTATATGAAGCCACAGTTTTTCTTTGTAATAAACAGGTTTGCATATTGTATGTTCTAATCCTTCTATCCATGTCTTATAGCATCCAGAACCCATTCCAGTTGAGATCCATTCCCGCATTTTTTAGCTTTGTGTAATTAGCAACACCCATATGATCTACCATCTATGTGTATAAATACAATGGTGTTGCTATAAGTTTTTATGCCATGATTAAGGGCACTACAGCCCGAAACACGTAGGCTACTTGTTCTGTGTACCCTACTTTTATTGATGCCACAATAAAGAAAAGTTTTACCTGCCTTCCTGGTGCTGGACATTTCTTCATTTTGCTGATTACCTACGGATGGGAATGCCACCCACCAGTCTGAGCACGGGAACCAGAGGAGAGGGACGGAGCTGATACAACAGTCTTCCGATTCATTCATTTAAGATCCATATATGCATTTTCATGTAACAACTTATATCTTTGTACAGTTCCTTTAATCAAAACCCTCAGCTACTTGCATTCCCTCCATTTTTACATTTTACACGCTTTACGCATTTAATTATGCATTATTCTCATGGGACCAACCTATTTACATTGGAGAAAATAAGTAATTAACTTCTTTATTCTTGAATTTATTCATTAATTTGCTTTATGCGCTAAGCATACATTTTTTTATCATTTTTAAGTTAGCTTATTTAATTTAAAATAATATAAATGTATTCACTAATAATTTATGTAGTGGTCTCTAAACTGTGGTCCTCCAGATGTTGCAAAACTACAACTTTCAGCATGCACTGTAGTTTTGCGACATCTGAAGTGGCACAGTTTGGAGACCACTACTTAGCGGTCTCCAAATTGTTCTTCCCCAATTGTTGCATAACTACAACTCCTAGCATGCCCAGACTGTCCAGGCATGCTGGGAGTTGTAGTTCTGCAACATCTGAAGGGCCAGATATTGCAGAACTACACGCCCAACATTCCTGACTGTCTGAGCATGCTGGGAATTGTAGTTTTGCTACAGCTGTAGGAACACTGGTTGGGAAACACTGAGCTAGAGTCTGTTTCCTAACTCAGTGATTCCAACCCGTGTGCCTCCAACTGTTGCAAAACTACAACTCCCAGAATGCACTGACAGACAGAGTCTATTTCTTTACTCAGTGGTTCCCCACCAGTGTGCCTACAGCTGTTGTAAAACTACAACTCCCAGCATGTGCAGTCTGTCAGTGCATTCTGGGAGT
Source organism: Hyla sarda (assembly GCF_029499605.1). Taxonomy (NCBI): domain Eukaryota; kingdom Metazoa; phylum Chordata; class Amphibia; order Anura; family Hylidae; genus Hyla; species Hyla sarda. The sequence continues at coordinate 360,042,009 of NC_079190.1, read as the reverse complement.
TGTAGTTTTGCCACAGCTGAAGGTTTGGGGTGCCCCCCCCCCCCCCATGTGAATGTACAGGGTACATTCACAAAGGCGGGTTTACAGTGGGTTTACTTCTACAAGTTTGAGCTGCTGTCAGTGTGAATGTACCCTAAAACACTACACTACACTAACAAATAATAAAAACTAAAGCACTACATATACACCCCCTTACATGTCCCCCCCAATAAAAATGAAAAACATCTCATAGGGCAGTGTTTCCTAAATGCAGCCTCCAGCTGTTGCAAAACAACAACTCTCAGTATTGCAGGACAGCCGTAGACTGCCGTGGCAGGCTGGGAGTCTTGTGACTGCTGGAGGCACCCTGTTTGGGAAACACTGCTGTAGAGTTTTGGTGGAGACAAGCCCCATCCTTATATCCGGGTCCGCCCCTATTGCAAATTCCTCATTAAGGCCTCAAATGCGCAAATGTTGCCCCATACTTTTCATTTTCACAAAAGATAAAAGGAGAAAAAGACCCCCAAAATTTCTAACGCAATTTTTTCCGAGTACGGAAATACTCCATGGGGGGCATTTACTAAGGGGTTTAGTCATTTTTTTCTGACTATTTTTGGCGCAAAATTGTCGCAATTGCGCCTACCCTATAAATTGTGCGACTTTCCCTAGCAAGAGCTAGAAAGTCAAATTTTTTTTTCCCGCTTAATTTACGCAAGTTTTCAGTTTTGACTTGCAGTGGTCAGGAATTTATTAACTGAGACAGTCGCAGTTGCGCAATAAACTGTCGCAACGGCCGTAAAAATTGACTAAATTTACTCCAGCTCCAACATGGAGCAGGAAAAGCTGCTGCCGCCCGGGCTCCGACATACTTTCTCCCCGCTGCCCTCACTGCGCTACCGGGACACTGCAGCGATTTACATCCCATCCCTCTCACCTGCCAGCGCCACACAACTCCCATCTGTCTGCTGTTGCAAGACTACAAGTCCCAGCATGGCCTTACAGTGAGGACACGCTGGGAGTTGTAGTCTTGTAGCAGCGGGAGCTGAGCGGCGCGGGCGGGAGACAAGGGGGGGGGGGGGGTAGCGGGGAGGCCGTGTGAGGAGCCCGGACGGGAGACAAGGGGGGTAGCGGGGAGGCCATATGAGGAGCCCGGGCGGCTGCACTGTAATGTCAGCCCGGGCTCCTGCCCTGAGAGCCATAGGCTTTGGCTGTCAGGGCATGCTGGGTGTTGTAGTTTTGCAACAGCTGGAGGGCCACAGTTTGCAGACCACTGGTGTGTGGTCTGTAAACTGTAGTCCTCCAGCTGTTGCAAAACTAAACAGCTGAAGGGGACCGGCGAAGAAGTTCACTTACCCTTCCGAGGCTCCAGCGACGATCGCTGACGGAGATCGTCGCGCGGCACTGTCGCGCGGCAGTGTCGCGCGGCAGTGTCGTGCAGCGCTGGATCCTACGGAAGCCGGTAAGTTGCGCAAGCTTCCCAACCAGGGTGCCTCCAAATGTTGCAAGACTACAACTCCCAGCATGCCTGGACACCCTTTGGCTGTCCGGGCATGCTGGGAGTTGTAGCTTTGCAACAGCTGGAGGCACCCTTGCTGGGAAACACTGGCCTAAAACAGTGTTTCCCAACCAGGGTGCCTCCAGATGTTGCAAGACTACAACTCCCAGCATGCCTGGACAGCCATTGGCTGTCCGGGCATGCTGGGAGTTGTAGTTTTGCAACAGCTGGAGGCACCCTTGTTGGGAAACACTGGCCTAAAACAGTGTTTCCCAACCAGGGTGCCTCCAGATGTTGCAAGACTACAACTCCCAGCATGCCTGGACAGCCATTGGCTGTCCGGGCATGCTGGGAGTTGTAGTTTTGCAACAGCTGGAGGCACCCTTGTTGGGAAACACTGGCCTAAAACAGTGTTTCCCAACCAGGGTGCCTCCAGATGTTGCAAGACTACAACTCCCAGCATGCCTGGACAGCCATTGGCTGTCCAGGCATGCTGGGAGTTGTAGTTTTGCAACAGCTGGAGGGCCACAGTTTGCAGACCCCTGGTTTGTGGTCTGTAAACTGTAGTCCTCCAGCTGTTGCAAAACTAAACAGCTGAAGGGGACCGGCGAAGAGGTTCACTTACCCTTCCGAGGCTCCAGCGACGATCGCTGTCGGAGATCGTCGCGCGGCACTGTCGCGCGGCAGTGTCGCGCGGCAGTGTCGTGCAGCGCTGGATCCTACGGAAGCCGGTAAGTTGCGCAGGCTTCCCAACCAGGGTGCCTCCAGTTGTTGCAAGACTACAACTCCCAGCATGCCTGGACAGCCTTTGACTGTCCAGGCATGCTGGGGCTTGTAGTTTTGCAACATCTGGAGGCACCCTGGTTGGGAAACACTGTTTTAGGCCAGTGTTTCCCAGCCAGGTTGCCTCCAGATGTTGCAAAACTACAACTCCCAGCATGCCTAGACAGCCTTTGACTGTCCAGGCATGCTGGGACTTGTAGTTTTGCAACATCTGGAGGCACCCTGGTTGGGAAACACTGTTTTAGGCCAGTGTTTCCCAGCCAGGTTGCCTCCAGATGTTGCAAAACTACAACTCCCAGCATGCCTAGACAGCCTTTGACTGTCCAGGCATGCTGGGACTTGTAGTTTTGCAACATCTGGAGGCACCCTGGTTGGGAAACACTGTTTTAGGCCAGTGTTTCCCAGCCAGGTTGCCTCCAGATGTTGCAAAACTACAACTCCCAGCATGCCTAGACAGCCTTTGACTGTCCAGGCATGCTGGGACTTGTAGTTTTGCAACATCTGGAGGCACCCTGGTTGGGAAACACTGTTTTAGGCCAGTGTTTCCCAGCCAGGTTGCCTCCAGATGTTGCAAAACTACAACTCCCAGCATGCCTAGACAGCCTTTGACTGTCCAGGCATGCTGGGACTTGTAGTTTTGCAACATCTGGAGGCACCCTGGTTGGGAAACACTGTTTTAGGCCAGTGTTTCCCAGCCAGGTTGCCTCCAGATGTTGCAAAACTACAACTCCCAGCATGCCTAGACAGCATTTGACTGTCCAGGCATGCTGGGGCGTGTAGTTTTGCAACATCTGGAGGCACCCTGGTTGGGAAACACTGGCCTAAAACAGTGTTTCCCAACCAGGGTGCCTCCAGATGTTGCAAAACTACAAGTCCCAGGTTGGGAAACACTGTGCCCGGCCTCCGCCCCACCTTACTGTAAGGGCATGCTGGGAGTTGTAGTCCTGCAGCTGGGGGCAGGGGACAAGCTTGTCACATTTATTATCACCTGCTCACACATCTCCTGCACCACACAACTACAACTCCCAGCATGTCCTTACTGTAAGGGCATGCTGGCAGTTGTAGTCGTGCGGGGCGGGAGATGTGTGAGCAGGTGATAATAAATGTACTAACCCATTTTTTTTGTTTTCTTCTCATTTCAGATCCGTTTATCCTGTGGACTCCTTCGGATTCGGTGGACTACTTCGATGACCAGCGTTTTTCTTTGTTTGATTTTAATAAAATGGTTAACGAGGGCTTGTGGGGGAGTGTTTTTTGTAATAAAAATTTTTTAAAACCTGTTGTGTTTTTTTCTTACTTTACTAGACAGGCTTAGTAGTGGAAGCTGTCTTATAGACAGAGTCCATTACTAACCTGGGCTTAGCGCTAGCCACAAAAACAGCTAGCGCTAACCCCCTATTATTACCCCGGTACCCAACGCCACAGGGGTGCCGGGAAGAGCCGGTACCAACAGGCCTGGAGCGTCAAAAATGGCGCTCCTGGGCCTAGGCGGTAACAGGCTGGCGTTATTTAGGCTGGGGAGGGCCAGTAACAATGGTCCTCGCCCACCCTGGGAACGTCAGGCTGTTACTGTTTGGTTGGTATTTGGCTGAGAATGAAAATAGGGGGGACCCTATGCGTTTTTTTTTTTTTAAATAAATAATTAAATATATTAAAAAAACGCATAGGGTCCCCCTATTTTTATTCTCAACCAAATACCAACCAAACAGTAAGAGCCTGACGTTACCAGGGTGGGCGAGGACCATTGTTACTGGCCCTCCCCAACCTAAATAACGCCAGCCTGTTACCGCCTAGGCCCAGGAGCGCCATTTTTGACGCTCCGGGCTTGTTGGTACCGGCTCTTCCCGGCACCCCTGTGGTGTTGGGTACCGGGGTAATAATTGGGGGTTAGCGCTAGCTGTTTTTGTGGCTAACGCTAAGCCCGGCTTAGTAATGGACTCAGTCTATAAGACAGCTTCCACTACTAAGCCTGTCTAGTAAAGTAAAATAAAAATAAAACACAACAGGTTTTAAAAAAAATTTATTACAAAAAACACTCCCCCACAAGCCCTCGTTAACCATTTTATTAACATCAAGCAAAGAAAAACGCTGGTCATCGAAGTAGTCCACCGAATCCGAAGGAGTCCACAGGATACACAGATCTGTAGAAGAAGTAACCAAAAAAAAAAAAAGTGTAAGTACATTTAGGGAGAAAAAAACTGTGTTAAAAAAATGTAATAAACACACACACTAAACGCCGTTTACCACTTCTGAGCCATGACTACAATTTACAGTGATCCCTCAACTTACAATGGCCTCAACATACAATAGTTTCAACATACAATGGTCTTTTCTGGACCATCGTAAGTTGAAACCAGACTCAACATACAATGCTACAGACAGTCCAGATCTGTAAAACGTGTCAATGGCTGGAAGAACCAACCAATCAAAATGGGCATTCACTGGTAAAACCCCTGTATTACTGAAGTGTATGCACTGACTGGTATTACATGTTCTGTACACTTTACCTGTATCAGGGTTAGCTGCTCTTTTGGACACCAGGTGAGGGCAACTCCATTACTTGTTTTGGACATTGCCTGTACTGTACAGGACCCCTGAAGAAGCTCCTGTCCTCTACATAGACCAGTGTTTGCCAAGCAGGGTGGCCCCATTTTTTGCAAAACTACAACTCCCAGCATGCCCGGACAGCCTTTGGCTGTCCAGGCATGCTGGGAGTTATAGTTTTGCAACAGCTGGAGGCTCCCTGCTTGGGAAACACTGACATAGACAGTGATTTACAGCTCCCAGCAGATCTTTCTTACTTTTATATGTAAGGATTTGCTTTATCTATATCAGTTATCTACTTATTTTTCTTTGTCACTTTTTCCTATTTTTGGATGACATTTTGGTGCCTTTAGAACCAATTACCCTGTTTCCATAGAGTTATGGTCTCAACATACAATGGTTTCAACTTACAATGGTTTTCCTGGAACCAATTAATATTGTAACTTGAGGGACCACTGTAGTTATTGAATTATTTAGATGTGGTGAAAAAGCTAAAAAAAAATCAAAAACAAAAGATCCAGAAGGAAACCAGCAGCCAAACCTATTCAGACAGCAGGAAAAAGGAACAGACTATTTTTTCTACTACATGAAGTAAATTTCCCACTTTTGCCTATGTGTGCCAAATTCATTAATGCCGTGCAGCAATTTAGTAAATTTGTCGCACATAGTCAAAAATTAAGTAGAAAAAAACAGGGTAAAAACCAGACTACATAGTAAAAGATTAGTAAATGCCCCCCCATATGTGGACGTAAAATGCTCTGCAGAAGAACTACATGGCTCAGGAGTGAGAGAGCGCCATGTACATTTGAGGCCTAAATTGGTGATTTGCACAGGGGTCGCTGATCATTACAGCGGTTCTGACATGAACGCAAAAAAAACCCACATGGTTCCCCATTTTGGAAACTACACCCCTCACGTAACGTAACAAAGGGTATAGTGAGCCTTAACACCCCACAGGTCCTTGACGTTAAAGTTGGACATTAAAATTTAAATTTCCTGAAATGCTGGTGTTACCCCAAATTTTTTATTTTCACGAGGGGTTATAGGAAAAAAGTATCACAAAATTTGTAACCCCATTTTTTCTGAGTAAGGGAATATCCCATATGTGGATGTAAAGTGCTCTGCGGGCAAACTACAATGCTCAAAAAGGATACAAGGCAGACGGTAAGGAAAACACACTCACCCCGTTTCTTGCTGAGATGAATGAAGATTCTTTATTTTCAACGTGGTACTTGGTATACAGAGACAGGTGCACAGGGAGCTGTGGATGGTCATAGGCAGGGGGCACGAAAGGGGGCGGCAACTAGTTTCGCGCACGTGGGCGCTTCCTCTGGCTCGAGCCTGTGACCATCCACAGCTCCCTGTGCACCTGTCTCTGTATACCAAGTACCACGTTGAAAATAAAGAATCTTCATTCGTCTCAGCAAGAAACGGGGTGAGTGCGTTTTCCTTACCGTCTGCCTTGTATCCATGCTGTTGCTTCAATTATCTCTGAAACATTGCACAACCCCGGGAGACACAGTCAGCGTATACAGAGTTATACAGAAATTGCCTTGTATCCTATTCATTGTCCTTTGCCCTTAGGACTAGCGAGGCCGGACACTTACTTCACTCCTTTGCTTATTGAGATTTGAATGCTCAGAAAAGAAGGGGCGCCATCGAGCTTTTTGAGAGAGAATTAGGCTGGAATTGAAGGCTATGTGTGTTTACAAAGTCCCCATAGTGCCAGAACAGTGGACACCCCCACATGTGACCCCATTTTGGAAACTACACCCCTCACAGTATGTTATAAGGGGTACAGTGAGCACTTACGCCCCACAGATGTCTGACAGATTTTTTTGAACAGTCGTCCACAAAGATCTGTCAAATCCCAGTGGGGTGTAAATGCTCACTGCATCCCTTATTAAATTCTGTGAGGGGTGTAGCTTCCAAAATGGGGTAACGTGTGTGTGTGTGTGGGGGGGGGGGGGTCCACTGTTCTGGCACCATGGGGGCTTTGTAAATGCACATGGCCCCCGACATCAATTCCAGCCAAATTCTCTCTCCAAAAGCCCAATGGCACTCCTTCTCTTCTGAACATTGTAGTTTGCCCGCAGGGCACTTTAGATTCACCTATGGGGTATTTCCATACGCAAAAGAAATGGGGTTACGTCCCAATTTTATGAAAGTTCGTCAATCACCTGTGGGGTGTTAAGGCTCACTGTACCCCTTGTTACGTTCCTTAAGGGGTGTAGTTTCCAAAATAGTGTGCCATGTGTTTTTTTTTTTTTTTGCTGTTCTGCCATCATGGGACTTCCTAAATGCAACATGCCCCCCAAAAACCATTTCAGCAAAATTCGCTCTCCAAAAGCCAAATGTCGCTCCTTCCCTTCTAAGCCCTCTAGTGCACCCACAGAGCACTTTACCTCCACATATGAGGTATTTCCTTACTTGAGAGAAATGGGGTTACAAATTTTGTGGGGCATTTTCTCCTATTACTCCTTGTGAAAATGAAAAGTTTGGGGTAACACCAGCATTTTTGTGTTAAAAATTGAATTTTTCATTTTCACGTCCCACTTTAACAAAAGTTCATCAATCACCTGTGGGGTGTTAAGGCTCACTGTACCCCTTGTTACATTCCTTGAGGGGTGTAGTTTCCAAAATTGTATGCCATGTGGTTTTTTTTTTTTACTGTTCTGACACCATAGGGGCTTCCTAAATGGGACATGCCCCCAAAAACGATTTCAGCAAAATTCGCTCTCCAAAATGCCATTGTCGCTCCTCCCCTTCTGAGCCCTCTGGTGCACCACAGAACACTTTACATCCACATATGAGGTATTTACTTACTCGAGAGAAAATGATTTACAAGTTTTGGGGGGCCATTTTACCTTTTACCCCTTGTAAAAATGAAAAAAAAATGGGGCTACAATAACATTTTAGTGTAAAAAAATTAAGATTTAAATTTTTTCCTCCATTTTTCTGCTATTCCTGTGAAACTGGTGCTAAACAACTGATTGGAGGAGGTCAAGTGTATAAAAGTATTTGCATAGCGCTATGACTTTCTGTGGTGTCCCGGTACAATACCTTGTCCTGTCCCTTGTGTTAAGTCCCCTCAGCTAGAGTTCTTCCATCTTCACAGGGCTCTACTGGAGGGCTTGCCCCTTGGTCACCTCATACAATTATGTTTATACGTATAATATTTAATGTATAGGTAAAATAAATGTATAGGACCTTCCCAGGTCATGTGATTTACATTTGTGAATGTACAGATATTTAAGGACCTTCTAGTGTCATGTGATGTACCCAGAGCACACTGGGTTCAGGACCTACAGGTCTGCTGGCCAATGAGCTTAGTCAGCCTCCTTGTATATAAGGGGCTGTAGTCTGTAAATTCTTGTTCCTGCACTCTATTGTGACCTGCACCTAAAGCAAACACAATCAGCATATCTGAATTCATCTCAACTAGGCCAAAGCCTAAAGAACCAGCAGCCACTAAAACCATGAGTTACCAAACTCAACCTACAGATCCTGTGTGACTCTTCTTCTACTCAAAGCTTATAATTAGTAGCACAGTGGCCTGCTTAAAGCTCAAGACTGTTAGTCCCAGCAAAGCCTGTGAGGAACCTGCATCCCGGTTACCTCAGGAGAGATTGTATACTTGTAAAGACTGTTGCATAAAAGTTCAAGTAAAAGTTTCCAATTATCTCATAAATCCTGCTGTGGACATTCCGTTTATTATCCCTGCCATTTGTGGGCCGGTTGGTGGCAGGACCTCAAATATTAAGCAAACCGCACCCTGGAGTCACGACAAGTAAGGGTTAACACCACCAGACCCTTCATTCACCATTGCAACACCCCAGACACCACAACTCTTTTGGTATCCTACAAACAGGATGCGGGTGTGTGTCTTTAATAACTTTGCTACCCTGGCCACCTGCAATGAAAAACGGATGTATTCCGTTATAGCAAGTGCCATAGTCCTCCCCCTATGCAGTAATGTGTTTTATGAACTGTCTGGGATTATCACAAATTGCAGGCACAAGAAAAAGTAAGAGAAAACTGTATTGTGGCCATGTGTAAAATCAGGAAGGAAGCCATGCTACGTGCTCTGCTGCAGACCGTACCTGAAAGGGTTAAGGCATAACCCGTGAAGCGTGCTAAAATGTCCCGTGCTGGACTGCGTCCCGCCCCTGGGCGTTGACATCGTGTAACTGTTCCTATGCCAAAGTGGAACTGTTATCTTTTGCTTGTGTTTGCCTGGGGACAGGAAGTCAGAGCTGCATCGATGACATCCTTCCTGCTGGCGGCCATCTTGTGGGAGCCCCATATAAAAGAAGCCGCGCGGCCAGTCCTCTACAGTCTCGAGAAGGTAGCGGGGTGTACGGAGATGGCAGAGTCCACCACAACACGTGAGGAGAGCAGCAAGATGTTACCGGAGCAGAGGAAAGTTGCCGCTGCTGCAGCACAACTTTTCCAAGACCTCGCTGACCGCTTGCAGCAGTTGTCCCTTGGGGCCGAGGAGGCCTACAACCTACCCCCGCTACCGGAGGACAACGAGTGGCCGGCTACCCCGAAACGGGCATTACCAGGGACATCAGCGACGGCATCACCGGTGAGACTGTCCTCTCACCACAGGACATGGTGATCCTGGGCCGAGATGCCTACTGAAGAATCAGATGTGAGTACACCGGCTGAAGCAGCTTTTTCTTCTTCCTCCAGCCCAGAGAGTGAGGTCCCCTTGTCCCAAGTAGTTCCAGCCAGTGCACGCCCGCGATCACCCCCTCTCCCAAAATGGGTGTTCGGCGATGAGCCTGCACTTATCCAGTTTATGCGGGACCATCTACTTCCCCGGCCCGGGAAACCCCATCCACCAGTCCCTACAGCACAAGCAGAAAGAGCTCGCCGAGATGCAGAGGTAGCGAGAATTGTGGGTGAACTGAGAGCCCGACAACGGAAGAATGTGCCCATGTCTACTCCCCCTGAGGAGGTGAGGCCTAATCGACGGGCACCAACATATATGCCTAGGCCTACTCCCCCTGAGGAGGTGTGGCCTAACCAACAGACACCGACTGAAGTGCCGCGGCCTACTCCACCCAAGGAGGTGAGGCCTGACCAACTGGCACCAACTGTAGTACCAGTGGCCTCATCCGCTGTTGTTGTGGTGAGCGTGAACCCATCTGTGGCACAGTCCTGGCTCACAAATGTCTCTTGGGACGCTTCCATAAATCCCATGAGGGAATCCCAACCTCGTGCTCCTCGCTACATGTCACAGAGTAGGAAGCACGCTGATAGGCGAGGTTGGGAGTCAAGAAAATTCCCTTTCTAATGAATTTTGCTTGCCATTAACTGTATGGTACACCAGTACCCTCTTGTGTTGCAGATTTCTTCAGATTGGTAACCAGTTCAAGATGAAGTGCCTGGCAGGACTATGCCAAGAAGTTCACCTGTTTGGCAATGTAAACATCTTCCTAAGCATGTGCCCAACCCCAGGCCGAGAGACTCCTTGCCTGAGGAGATTCTAGTAAGTTTTAACCCGGCTCCGGCAACAGCCGTGTTTCTTTAAGGACTCTATAATGCAGGTGGACTGTTGAGCTTTGCATGACCATTTGTGTAAATTTCCTCATAATAATATATATTTTTGTGTATCAATTTTGCACCCAAACAGCAGGTGAATGTTGCCTAGATGTTTATGTGTTGTGCTGCTGTCATGTAACCCTTATGTTCTGATAAATAAAATGTCTGGTTACATAACATGTCCACCATGTAAATGGTATTATTGTACAGAAGTATAAAATTCCTGTACTCAAACACAAATTCCTGTACACAAGTACCTAGCTCTTCCAGGTGTTATAGTGGTTACTTAAAGGTGCCCTCTCAACTTTTCTGGGAGTAACAATAAATGCCACCCTTCACTAGAGCCTAACAGGGAACTTACCAATAAGGTATCAAGACTGACTTCACATTAATAGAATTCATTAGTGTACATTCAGAATTCAGTACACATAACTCAGTCACATAACTCATAACCTATACTCACAAGAAAAAAATAGGTGTATAACAATATCTCACAAACAAACAAAAAATGTCTTAGGGAGTCTTAGGTACTGTAACATGTTCTATCTCAGTCCATACCAGTGTTATGCCCTAATTTGTTCTTTTGTCTTTACGTCTTCAGGATGCTCTTCCTGGCCAGAAGGTATACCTGTAGCTAACTAAACAATACACATATCAAGTAAGGTAACAGTAAGCTTAATTGTTATCTATGTCTAAAGTGTTCTAGGGGTAAGTGTGTAGTACCGATAGACCCTAGTAGCTAAGGCATTGGGCAGAAAGCCTCAGGCAACCCAATCCGCAACCAGTGTATAACAAATGGAAATAATATGTGGTATTGTCTCAAATGTATAAAAAGGAAAACAAATATAACAGTGAGATTAATTGTAGTATGCAGAATCCTTACCGTCATTATACATTATACTTTCTGTCAAAATTCTATATGCCCATAGTCCATAATTAAAGTCCATAATTAAATGTCATGCATAGTCAGTAAACACATAATGTCATATGATAAAACACTTAATGTCATATGTGGATACTCAAAGGTATAAAACATATGCTACTCCTATCCAGTTCATCCTGTTCATAAATCGGGACTTATACTATCCTGTTTGTGAGTTAATCCCCAACAATCCTGTTTGTGTATCATTTTTAGAGCTTGTATGGACATTACCTCAATGCACAGAGACTCTATATATTTTTTTTTCTTCATTACCATAAGCCTGAATATGGACATTTGTATTAATGCTCAGGACTGCATCCGGCCCTATGGCCATTCAGTCCCTCTACCTTAGGGGACCTACGTCCCCTAAGGGGGTTTGTGGTGTTCCCTCAGTCCCCTTCTGAGCCCTCTGGTGCACCAACAGAGCACTTCACATCCACATATGAGGCATTTACTTACTCGAGAGAAAATGAATTACACGTTTTAGGGGGCCTTTTTACCTTTTACCCCTTGTAAAAATGAAAAAAATGGGGCTACAATAACATTTTAGTGTAAAAAATTGAGATTTTAATTTTTTCCTCCATTTTGCTGCTATTCCTGTGAAACTGATGCTAAACAACTGATTGGATGGGGTCACGTGTAGAAAAGTATTTGCATAGCGCTATGACTTTCTGTGGTGTCTGTAGTCTGTAAATTCGCTCTCTTGTTCCTGCACTCTCTTGTGACCTGCACCTAAAGCAAGCACAATCAGCATATCTGAATTCATCTCAACTAGGCCAAAGCCTAAAGAACCAACAGCCACTAAAACCGTGAGTTACCAAGCTCAACCTACAAATCCTGTGTGATTATTATTCTACTCAAATCTTATAATTAGTGGCACAGTGGCCCACTTAAAGCTCAAGACTATTAGTACCAGCAAAGCCTGTGAGGAACCTGCATCCCGGTTACCTCGGAGAGATTGTATACTTGTAAAGACTGTTGCATAAAAGTTCAAGTAAAACTTTCCAGTTATCTCATAAATCCTGCTGTGGACATTCCATTTATTATCCCTGCCGTTTGTGGGCCGGTTGGCGTCAGGACCTCAAATATTAAGCAAACCTCACCCTGGCGTCTCGACAAGTTAACACCACCAGGTTAACACCACCAGACCCTTCATTCACCATTGCAATACCCCAGACACCACAACTCTTATTGGAAATTGATAATTTATAAAGATCTTTTATACTGTGAGAGTCAAAAGTTTAGGCTGGAAACAAATGGGCAAGGTCAGAAAGTGAAAGTGATTGAATAAGAAGCCACTGAAATTAATTGCTGCAAAAGAGCAGGCTTGGGGATACAATGTAAGGAATCTGTTTTGAAGAAGTTGTGTAAGACAAAGGAAACAATAGAATTCTAAAAGATTCTGTAAGAAATGTACATTCACATGCCCAATGTCGAAGCCTTGCATTGCACTTACCTTTTGATGCATAGAAATGTATTAATTGTATAGATAAAGCCTTTGCATACACTTGTACTTAAAAAAAGGCACTATTCTCTTAGGGTAATTGTTTATGCTGCATGTATAGTATATGTCAGAATATCATCAAAACAAAATTACAACATACACAATGCCTTTGACACAGTCAAATGCTTTAATAGACCAATATACTATACTTGTGACTATGTTTGGTCTGCTTTACACTGGTATCTGGTATATTTGAGCATAGCATGATAGTCTACGGTTTCAAATACGCAAACAAAAAGCATATACAAACAGGTTAACAGTAGTCACAAATAGCTTCATATAAGCAGAGGCAAAGGCATTAAGCTGCTCAGGTGGCACAACCTTGCATACCCCCCAGCTCCCAGCCCTTCTTGACTAATGTACAGGGTTCATTGTCTATTGGAGTGCTATAGATGGCCTTGCTCATTGATCAGACATTTTTTCCCTATACGTAAAGATAAATATGATATAGGCTCCAGTACCAGTGTTTTCAAAACAAATCAGTAAAAAGAAATCCGTCTTTATTCTCTGCATACTAAAACAGATTTTTTTTAATGCAGTGTTCTACTGTGTGTGTGTTTCATGTTGCATTAAGTCTATCTCCTATTTGCATAACAATTGTGTAATTTACATAATTTGGATTTTTCCCATTTTGTGTCATGGTCAGAGGAAGTGGCAGTATGCACTTGTAAGACATCTACACCAAGATGGAAAGTCCTGGAAGGTGGGAAGTCGCTGCTCAGTTTCCTGTCTTCTCAGAATAGCTGAGGGAGGATATCCTGTCACTAGAGGAAGAGAGTCCAGAGTAGAGTTGAGTATGTGTAGTGCAATGGAGGCAGTGGAGTGGTAATGTGAAGGAGTAGGTAGTGAGAGCCAGATGCTGGGTCACATGGGACTAAAGCCCATTAAAGACTACAGTTTACCAAGGAACACCAATCCAGGGGATCTACATTCCTCAGTCAGAGTCCCGGTGGCCAATAGGGCCACATATTCCAGTTTACTCATAAGAGAGTGTAAACTGTAAGCAGCAAAGGAAAGCTGCATATGTGTCTTGTTACATTCCAAGGACTGTTGGGCTTTAGCTGGGCTTGTTTATTAGGGTAGCTGAAGTGGCTACAAACAGTTGCCTGTACCCCTCAGCTTGACATTGCATCAAGTGGTACACCAGGTTTCAGGAGAACCTGTCAGGAACCAGTTGGTGTGCATCTTACTCCCCTTTGGTGAAGACAGTTGTTGGACTTTAAGCACTAAGGATTACTTATAGACTGAGTAGGAGGAGGTCAGTAATCCCTACACCCACACCACCCTGAAGGCAGGCTGCCCCCTTACAATGTCATATTGTTTGGACTAGTAGATACAATGTTGCCTATTAACAGGGAATTCTCTACTGTTCTTTACAATCAAGTATAGTGGTTAAAGACAAATTGGGTGTCCTGTTGATTCTTGCACACTACACTACCATCACTACTACCCTCATTTTAATGATGGTTGCAGAAAAATAGAGCTCAACACAGTGTGACAGGTCTGGCCCCAAACTGCGGAAGAAGACCAATACCATAGAATAAGAGACTGATTCCAGCAGCACCAGGAGAGTATCTGCAGACAGCAGGTACGTTTGTTGTTTTTCTTGTGGCAGACCAGGCAGAACAAAAAAATTGAACAACACAAAACAACTGGATAACCCCTTTTTTAAGGTATACAACATGTTCTGAAACAAACAAACAAGCACTCATTTGATGACATTGACAAAAATCAGTTATGGCTCTTCAAGTGCAGGGATTTACAAACAAAGATAACATTAAAATCATATCTGAAAGGCCAAAAAAAGCTTTTTTTTTAAATGGGTACTCCCGTGGAAAACTTTTTTTTTTAAATCAACTGGTGCCAGAAAGTTATATATATTTGTAAATCACTTCTATTAAAAAATGTTTATCCTTCCAGTACTTTTTAGGGGCTGTATACTAAAGAGAGATCCAAAAAAGAAATGCATTTCCTCTGATGTCATGACCACAGTGCTCTCTGTTGACCTCTGCTGTCCATTTTAGGAACTGTCCAGAGTAGGAGGAAATCCCCATAGGAAACATATGCTGCTCTGGACAGTTCCTAAAATGGACAGCAGAGGTCAGCAGAGAGCACTGTGGTCATGACATCAGAGGAAAGGCATTTCTTTTTTGGATTTCTCTTTAGTATATAGCCCCTAAAAAGTACTGGAAGGATTAAGATTTTTTAATAGAAGTGATTTACAAATCTATTCAACTTTCTGGCACCAGTTGATTAAAAAAAAAAAAAGTTTTCCACAGGAGTAGCCCTTTAAAGGTTTAAAAGACAAAGAGAGGTTACAGTGTTTTATAGTAGGATAGTTATAGAAACAAATATAAAAGTTCAGGTCTTCCAGAATGCATTGAAAATGTCAAACACCTTGAGGCTAAAAGTATTCATTCTGGAAAACCACCAAGGTGCTCAAATACATATGCCAGTAGCAGGATATTAAAAAGGTCATTTACAAGCATTGATCTGTTTCTCCTCTGTGGTGTAGGTCTCTATAGTTGAGTGTAGGGATAGCAAATTATAGTAGTCATGGTGAGGTGAGCCATATAAATGTAAAATACCCACAGTGACTGTGATGTGTAGGTGTCAGCCTATAATGGAAAGCATTTTACATGGCAGTAAAGTCAATCCAGTTCACATATATATGTCATGTGCATACATGTGCTGGTTTATTTGAGGGGGTACTTTTTATTTATTTGTTTTCAAATTATTTATCTAATCTATGGCTCTATGGCTTGTTTTTATTTAAAAAGGTAAAACATAATGAGTATCAATAGAGGAATAGGTATTTGAGACATAAAAAGAATATTCTTGTGGCAGGAAAAGCGTAAGCCTATGTTCATATCTAAATGTAACCTTTTTTTTAAATATGCAAAATTGCAACACAATAATTAAAATAACACAGCAAACATAGACCATCCTCAGTGCTGCTCTAGAATTCTGCTTTACAAAGTGAGAAATGGTGTTGTGAAGTGATTTTTTTGTTTTGGTGGAAATATTTATCACACATCGTGAAGCTATGATAAATTATGTGCATGTCCACCAAAAAAACTGCAACAAAAGTGACTTGAAAAAGGACATAAAAAACAACTCAGGGAAAAATCTCCCTTTGTACACTTTTGGAAATTGAATGAATGTAGTCACAACTAGATTCAGGTTGGTCCATTGAAATCTATGACGTCTCCGTGGGTATGCTATAATATATGTCCGTATGCTATTCTGCTGGTTTTGCCACAGAATAGCAAATAGGTGTCTGATCTCCTGCCAGGCACAGAGAAGCTTTTCCCATACTCAGACTGTCAATTAAAGGGGTACTCTGCCCCTAAACATCTCATCCTAGATATTTTGTCCCCTCTGGGACCCCCCAAGATCTTCGTGCAGCACCCGGGGCTCTGAACACTATGTTCAGAATGCATAGTGTGGGCCGCCGTGGTCCAGACAACATGTCACACCACGGCCCCCCCATTCATGTCTATGGGAGGGGGTGTGGTGGCTGTGAATGGAGAGGGCGTGGTGTGGCACCGCAAGGGAGCGTGACGTGACATCATGACCATGGCCGCCCGCACCAAGCTTCCTGAACATAATGTTCAGAACTCCGGGTGCTGCACAGAGATCACGGGAGGTCCCAGAGGCTGGATCCCCGTGATTAGACATTTATCCCCTATCCCTTAGATAGGGGATAAGATGTCTAGAGGCAGAGTACCCCTTTAAGCCAGGCTGGATGCTAAAAGGATATGTTGAATATTACTGTAAGCCACGTAATCCTCTCCTCATTGATAGGATACCAGTCATGGCAAACACCATTTATAAATCTTTCTCTGCTCTATGCAAAATTGCAGAATGCTGTTGTCCTCACCTGTCAGATCCCAGGGACCTGACAGGTGCTCTTTAAAAATATATAAATGTGTGGCTCACTTCTGTTTCTTATTTGAGGTATAGGTGTAAAGGATAAAAAATTATTGTAGTTGCTAACCTATATCTCCATTAAATGCAGGTAGTCATGTTTAATATATACCAACTAAAAATCCAAGTAGTACAGAGAAAAATGAACTGCCTCTCTAGGCATTGCTTAAATACATTTCACAATATTGTAAATGATAACGTGCAATTTTACATAAACAATAAAAGCAAATAATCCACCCTGGATCCACTCATTAATAATAATCTTTAGAGACATTTCTACAATCTATGCAACATAGTTCATAAGGTTAAAAAAAGACCAGAGTCCATCAAGTTCAACCTATAACCCTAATGTGTCCCTACTGAGTTGATCCAGAGGAAGGCAAAAAACCCTCATACTAGAGGTAAAAATTCCTTCTCGACTCCAAATATGGCAGTCAGAATAAATGGATACATTTATATAACCACGGGTCCAACAGTATATCATGACAGTAACACCACTAAGCTTAACCCCTACAGGACCCATGACGTAACGGTACGTCCTGACACCCTGGGTCGTAAGGACCAAGGACGTACAGTTACGTCATGGGCAGTTCTGGTCCCCGCCGGGCAGGGATCGGACCGGGATGCCTGCGGAAATCATTTAGCAGGCATCCCGTGCAAATGCCCAGGGGGGTCATCAGACCCCCCCATGTCGGCAATCGCGGCAAATCTCAAGTGAATTCACACTTGCGATTTGCGCAATTCCGGGTCATTAAGGATCTATAGTGACAAGGTGACCCGGAATGTAAGGGGGATCGCTGGTGTCTAAGACACCCAGGATCCCCCTGAAGCGATAGGAGTGAGGTGGCACGGGTGCCACCCCTCCTATCCCTGCTATTGGTGGTCTAGACGCGACCACCAATAGCAGATCGGGGGCAGGGGGGGGGGGGGGGGTTTACTTTCATTTTCCCCATCCTGCCCTCCCACAATAGGCGGGGCAGGACGGGGAACCAACGGGGACCGGCGCCGAAGATCCACTTACCAATCCGGGCGATGACATGCGGCTGGATCCGACGGAAGCTGGTGAGTTGCCTAGCAACATCTGGAGGGTACAGTTTGAGACCATTATACAGTGTTTGGGCAGCTGTTTGGGCATGCTGGAATATGTAGTTTTGCAACAGCTGGAGGGCTACAGTTTGAGACCACTATATAGTGGTCCCTAAACTGTAGCCCTCCAGATCTTGCAAAACTATAACTCCTAGCATGCCCAAACAACTGTTTGCTGTCAGGGCATGCTGGGAATTGTAGTTTTGCAACAGCTGGAGGACCACAGTTTGGAGATCACTTTGCAGTGTTCTCTAAAACTGTAGCCCTCCAGATGTTGCAAAACTGCAAATCCCAGCATGTCCAAACAGCAATCAGCTGTCTCGACATGCTGGGAGTTGTAGTTGAGTACCTCCAGCTATTGCATAACTACATCTCCCAGCATGCCCTTCGGTGATCAGTACATGCTGGGAGTTGTAGTTTTGCAACAGCTGGAGGCACACTGGTTAGAAAATACTGAGTTAGATAACAGAACCTAACTGAAGGTTTTCCAACCAGTGTGTCTCCAGCTGTTGCAAAAGTACAACTCCCAGCATGCACGGTCTGTCAGTACATGCTGGGAGCTGTAGTTTTGAAACAGCTGGAGGTTTGCCCCCCCCCATGTGAATGTACAGGGTACATTCACACAGGCAGGTTTACAGTAAGTTTCCTGCTTCAAGTTTGGGCTGCTGCAAATTTTTCGCCGCAGCTCAAACTCCTAGCGAGAAACTCACCGTAACACGCCAGTGTGAATGTACCCTAAAAACACTACACTAACATATAATAAAGAGTAAAACACTACATATACACACTTACACTGTCCCCCCCCCCCCCAATAAAAATGAAAACCGTATTGTATGGCAGCGTTTCCAAAATGGAGCCTCCAGCTGTTGCAAAACAACAACTCCCAGCATTTCTGGACAGCCACTGACTGTCCAGGCATGCTGGGAATTTAGCAACAGCTGGAGGCACCCTGTTTGGGAATCACTGGCGTAGAATACCCCTATGTCCACCCCTATGCAATCCATAATTTAGTCCTCAAATGCGCATGGAGCTTTCTCACTTCGAAGCCCTGTCGTATTTCAAGGAAACAGTTTAGGGCCACAAATGGGGTATCTCCGTACTCGGGAGAAATTGCACTACAAATTTTGGGGGGCTTTTTCTCCTTTTACCCCTTATGAAAAGGAAAAGTTGGGGCTACACCAGCTTGTTAGTGTAAAAAAATAAAAAAAATTACACTAACATGCTGGTGTTGCCCTTTACTTCTTATTTTCACAAGCGTTAAAAGGAAAAAAAAAAAATTTGTAACGCAATTTCTCCTGAGTACAGAAATACCCCATATGTAGGCGTAAAATGGTCTGCGGGCGCACAACAAGGCTCAGGAGTGAGAGCGCACCATGTACATTTGAGGCCTAATTTGGTGATTTGCACAGGGGTGGCTGATTTTACAGCGGTTCTGACATAAACGCAAAAAAATAAATACCCACATGTGATCCCAGTTTGGAAACTACACCCCTCACGTAATGTAATAAAGGGTACAGTGAGCATTTACGACCCACAGGTGTCTGACAGATTTTTGGAACAGTGGGCCGTGAAAATGAAAAATTGTATTTTTCATTTGCACAGCCCACTGTTCCAAAAATCTGTCACACGCCAGTGGGGTGTAAATACTCACTGCACCCCTTATTAAATTCTGTAAGGGGTGTAGTTTCCAAAATAGGGTCACATGTGGGGGGGTCCACTGTTCTGGCACCACGGGGGACTTTGTAAACGCACATGGCCCCTGACTTCCATTCCAAACTATTTTTTGCCCAAAAGGTCAATGGCGCTCCTTCTCTTCTGAGCATTGTAGTGCGCCAGCAGAGCACTTGATGTCCACACATGGGGTATTTCCATACTCAGAACAAATACAAAGGAATGGGATGGAGTAATAAATTGATAAAAATATGACTTTATTAATAATTCATTAGTGGAAAAGAGGGCGTCACTCCAGAAGGTCCACAATGTAAACTATAGTATTGAATACATTTCATTAGTTGCACTACTGCTCATTCTATTGCACAATCCCATGGAGGATATACCTCAACAACTATAAGGTGCCTAGAGACAGTATACATACCAATAAATAGAATCAAGGTGCAAGTATAAGAGGGACCGCTGGAGAGACGCCACCCCAACGTACGTTTCGGGTTGTCCTTCGTCCTGGGGGTGGCGTCCTCTCAGCAGGAGCTGCTTTTTATATGGTCCCCGTCCAATAACATACATCCGGCGTCCGGAAGTAGCGGAGTTTTCGGTTCCCGGCGCCATGCGCCGATAGAGAGGTATGTCTTACCCGGTAATTTATGTAAGGATGACGTGGATGTATGTTATTGGATGGGGACCATATAAAAAGCAGCTCCTGCTGAGAGGAGGCCACCCCCAGGACGAAGGACAACCCGAAACGTACGTTGGGGTGGCGTCTCTCCAGCGGTCCCTCTTATACTTGCACCTTGATTCTATTTATTGGTATGTATACTGTCTCTAGGCACCTTATAGTTGTTGAGGTATATCCTCCATGGGATTGTGCAATAGAATGAGCAGTAGTAGTGCAACTTATGAAATGTATTCAATACTATAGTTTACATTGTGGACCTTCTGGAGTGACGCCCTCTTTTCCACCACAAGTTGGTTTTTCCCTTTTTATGATGTCTTTTCTTGTTTTTAATATGTAATGAATTATTAATAAAGTCATATTTTTTTTATCAATTTATTACTCCATCCCATTCCTTATTATTTGTTCTTAGTATAAGGAGTGTATAGTAGGGCCTTATGTAACAACTATATATAGGTATCATAGATCCCTAATTATAATAATATATAGTATACTGTGCCATAATTTTGGTTATTTCCATACTCAGAAGAGATGGTGTTACAAATTTTGGGGGGTATTTTCTGCTATTAACCCTTGCATAAATGTGAAATTGGGCGGAAATACATATTTTAGTGAAATATTTTTTTTTTTTTTACACATGCAAAAGTCGTGAAACACCTGTGGGGTATTAAGGCTCACTTAATTCCTTGTTACATTCCTCAAGGGGTTTAGTTTCCAAAATGGTATGGCAAGTGTTTTTTTTTGGGCTGTTCTGGCACCATAGGGGCTTCCTAAATGCAACATGCCCCCCAAAAACCATTTCAGAAAAACGTACTCTCCAAAATCCCCTTGTCACTCTTTCGCTTCTGAGCCCTCTGCTGCGCCCGCCGAACAATTTACATAGACATATGAGGTATGTGCTTACTCGAGAGAAATTGGGCTACAAATATAAGTATAAATTTTCTCCTTTTACCCCTTGTAAAATTTCAAAAATTGGGTCTACAAGAACATGCGAGTGTAAAAAATGAAGATTGTGAATTTTCTTCTTCACTTTGCTGTTATTCCTGTGAAACACCTAAAGGGTTAAAATGCTGACTGAATGTCATTTTGAATACTTTGGGGGGTGCAGTTTTTATAATTGGGTCTTTTATGGGGTATTTCTAATATGAAGACCCTTCAAATCCACTTCAAACCTGAACTGGTCCCTGAAAAATAGTGAGTTTGAAAATTTTGTGAAAAATCGGAAAATTGCTGCTGAACTTTTAAGCCCTCTGGTGTCTTCCAAAAGTAAAAACTTGTCAATTTTATGATGCAAACATAAAGTAGACATATTGTATATGTGAATCAAAAATTTTTTTATTTGGAATATCCATTTCCCTTACAAGAAGAGAGCTTCAAAGTTAGAAAAATTTTTCATCAAATTTTGGGATTTTTCACCAAGAAAGAGGCAAGTTACCACAAAAATTTACCACTATGTTAAAGTAGAATATGTCACGAAAAAACAATCTCGGAATCAGAATGATAACTAAAAGCATCCCAGAGTTATTAATGTTTAAAGTGACAGTGGTAAGATGTGCAAAAAATGCTCTGGTCCTAAGGTGTAAAATGGCCTGGTCCTTAAGGGGTTAAAGGGGTATTCCAGGCAAAACCATTATATATATATATATATATATATATATATATATATATATATATATATATATATATATATCTATCAACTGGCTCCGGAAAGTTAAAGGACATCTGCAGTGCTGGGCAAAAAAAACTTTTTTTTACCTCATTTAATAGGTCTTTGAAAGACCTTTCCAACGATGTCTCCCCCATCAAAATTGGCCCAGTCTTTCTCCCGTTATCAGCACACGAATTACGGAGGAGAAGTGAAAATAAAACTACATCTCCCATCATGCCTTGTGCTTACTTCCTGTAAGCTGCTGCCCTCCCCCTGTTCTATCCCCCCGAGCAAATTATTATATTGTAACGCCCACATCTCCGTTCCCTATGCATACACCCTCCCCTTCTGCTCATCTCCCCCTCCCCATGCTGCTCCTGTCCAGTGATGAAGCAGCTGCCTCCGTGCTCACTGTAGTGTGGGCACCGGAGAGTGGAGAGTGAAAGGAAAAATGGTAAAAAAAACATAATTGTTTGTCTATAAAACTGTCCTGATAGGGATCCCTCCATCTTTTTCACAACTACAACTCCAAGCATGCCCAGTTATTTTATATACTGTTCGGGCATGCTGGGAATTCCAGTGGTGCCTCCAGCTGTTGCAAGACTACAAATCCCAGCATGCCCTGTCAGCTTTCTGCTGTATGTGCATGCTTGGAGTTGCAGAGGTGCCTCCAGCTGTTGTAAGACTATACATCCAAGCATGCCGTGTCAGCTTTCTGTTGTATGTGCATGCTTGGAGTTGCAGAGGTGACTCCAGCTGTTGTAAGACTATACATCCAAGCATGCCGTGTCAGCTTTCTGCTGTTTGAGTGTATAAAGGAGTTGTAGTTCACCAACACCTCTACTGTATCAGGAGACTCCTGGGAGTTGTAGTTCACCAACACCTCTATTGTATCTCTGTAGTCTCCTGGGAGTTGTAGTTCACCAACACCTCTATTGTACCTCTGTAGTCTCCTGGGTGATGTAGTTCACCAACACCTCTATTGTATCAGGAGTCTCCTGGGAGTTGTAGTTCACCAACACCTCTATTGTATCTCTGTAGTCTCCTGGGTGTTGTAGTTCACCAACACCTATATTGTATCTCTGTAGTCTCCTGGGGGTTGTAGTTCATCAACACCTATATTGTATCTCTGTAGTCTCCTGGGAGTTGTAGTTCACCAACACCTATATTGTATCTCTGTAGTCTCCTGGGAGTTGTAGTTCACCAACACCTCTATTGTATCTCTGTAGTCTCCTGGGGGTTGTAGTTCACCAACACCTATATTGTATCTCTGTAGTCTCATGGGAGTTGTAGTTCACCAACACCTATATTGTATCTCTGTAGTCTCCTGGCTGGGAGTTGTAGTTCACCAACACCTGTATTGTATCTCTGTAGTCTCCTGTGAGTTGTATGTCACCAACACCTCTATTGTATCTCTGTAGTTTCCTGGGGGTTGTAGTTCACCAACACCTCTATTGTATCTCTGTAATCTCCTGGGAGTTGTAGTTCATACACCAGTGTTTCCCAACCAGGGTGCCTCCAGATGTTGCAAAACTACTACTCCCAGCATTCCCTGGTTGGGAAACACTGGCATACACACACACATAACAGGGACTACAACTCCCAGCATGTGTCATTCAGTAGTCCCCCCCCTCACACACAGAATCATCTCCAGTATGATATTTATTCCCTGTAGTCTATACACCACCAGCCCGTGCAGTGTAATATGTCTCCTCCACACACACGTCCTCCCCTCCCTGCTCTGTGGTTTGCTCTGTGTTTCCCCCATGAAAACTTGAAACCTCCCCGTGATAAGTGAGGTCCTATGTAGACAGAGCAGGGGAGGGGGGAGGAGCTGTGGACGTCCTCATTCTCCCCCTGCTTCAATCTTACAGATAGGGGCGTTTCTGAGGATGAGCCTATGGCTGCCTCAGAAAGCACCCGCTCATGCATATGCATAAGCAGGGAGGAGCTGACAGAGGCTAGGGGGAGCACAAACACTGCTGGGAGGAAGAGATCTCCGTCCCCAAGATGGCGGCTGCAATGTAATGAATAGGGGACGGACGCAGGACTACTGGGCTATGCTGGCAACTCTAATATCTCAGAAACGGCTGCATATAGGTAAATAGGACTAATTGACTGAATTGTATAACTTTTGTTTGGGGAACATTTGGGCAGGGATTTTTGACCACTACAGTTGTAAATTACTTCTATTGAAAAATCTTAATCCTTCCAATAGTTATTGGCTTCTGAAGTTTTCTGTCTAACTGCGCAATGATGATGTCACGTCCCGGGAGCTGTGCATGATGGGAGAATATCCCCATAGGAACTGCACAGCTCCCGGAACGTGAGCCATCAGAGAGCAGTTAGACAGAAAACAACAACTCAACTTCAGAAGCTAATAACTATTGGAAGGATTAAGATTTTTTTTATAGAAGTAATTTACAAATCTGTTTAACTTTCCGGAGCCAATTGATATATAAAAAATAAGTTTTGGCCTGGAATACCCCTTTAAAACGATAAAGAAATGTCACTGATTATGCAACCACAAATTATAAATAAGAAGAAAATACTGTTCCACATACCGTAGTTCCAGTCTCAAAAGGATGTTGGCTAGAACATGCTCAGATGGCTGACTGTGTCACAGCTCTGTTTGTAAGGTAATTATTTTCGGTTCACAATATATATATATATATATATATATATATATATATATATATAATTATTTTTTTTATTATTATTATTATTTTTTTTTTAAATACCAGTTTGTCATCCATAGCAGGTCTCCTGAAAAAATGTTTACTCATTGCTTCTTTTAGCTCTTGTGCATAATTAGCTGGACACAGTAGGGGACATTTATCAAAACCTGTGCAAAACAAAAGTTGCACAGTTGCCCATAGCAACCAATCAGATCACTTATTTCATTTAAAAAAAGGCCTCTGAACAATAAAAGAAGCAATCTGATTGGTTCCTATTGGAAATTGGTAAACTTTTCCTCTGTACAGTTTGTGATAAATCTCCCCTAATTACTCTATTTAAAGGGGTTATCCAGGAACAGAAAAACACAGATAATTTCTTTCAAAAACAGCTCCAGGTTGGTTGTGATTTTATAACTTGGCTCCATTTACTTCAATGGAACTGAGCTGCAGAACCAAACTCAAATTGGAGAGAGATGGGAGCATTTTTTTTTTAAATAAAGTAGCTCTGTATTCCTGGATAACCCTTTTAAATTTGTACTTGTGTAACTGCTATGGTTCTGATAATGGTGTATTACCTAAAAATGCCCAGTAGATGGTGGACTACACCCACAAATGAACAGTGGTAAACTTTACTTACTGAAGGTGGAGATTGTGATCATGTGATCAGCAGCCATTTTAGGAGAGATGATTTAACATTTGTCCTCCGACATCAAGAAGAAGAGTTAGAGGAAGGATGTGCTGAGAAGAATTTGTGAGAACCTTCTTCACAGAGAACAGCACCCGCTCAGAGAGAAAGACCTGCTGGCAGCATTGGAGAGACATGTCCAGACGGCTGCTGAATGCAGTGAGAGAAAACTGCAGCTGGACTGACCTGGTTACGGGCATTGTAAGGGTAAGCCTAAAGCCCTCTATCCTGTCTCACAACAGGGCACCCCAGAGACACCAGGGGGCACACCCCAAAACCTGTTACACTTGCGATAACAGGTATTGTTAAAGGAGTACTTTGGTGGTAAACATTTTTTTTTAAATCAACTAGTGCCAGAAAGTCAAACATATTTGTAAATTACTTCTAATTAAAAATCCGAATCCGTCCAGTACTTATGAGCTGCTGTATGCTCCACAGGAAGTTGTATAGTTATTTTCAGTCTGACCACAGTGCTCTCTACTGACACCTCTTTCCATGTTAGGAACTGTCCAGCATACAAGAAAATCCCCATAGAAAATCTCTCCTGCTCTGGAAGTTCCTCACATGGACAGAGGTGCAGCAGAGAGCACTGTAGTCAGACTGGAAAGACTTATACAACTTCCGGTGGAGCATACAGCAGCTGATTAGTACTGGAAGGATTAAGATTTTTAAATAGACATCATGTACAAATCTGTACTTTCTGGCATAATTTACTTTCTGGCACAGTTGATTTGTTACAAAGTACACCATTAAAGGGGTATTCCAGGAAAAAAAAACTTTTTTTTATATATCAACTGGCTCCAGAAAGTTAAACAGATTTGTAAATTACTTCTATTAAAAAATCTTAATCCTTCCAATAATTATCAGCTGCTGAAGTTGAGTTGTTCTTTTCTGTCTGACAACAGTGCTCTCTGCTGACATCTCTGCTTGTCTTGGGAACTGTACAGAGTTGAATAGGTTTGCTATGGGGATTTGCTTCTACTCTGGACAGTTCCCAAGACATGTGTCATCAGAGAGCAGTTAGACAGAAAATAACAACTCAACTTCAGCAGCTGATAATTATTGGAAGGATTAAGATTTTTTAATAGAAGTAATTTACAATTCTCTTTAACTTTCTGGAGCCAGTTGATATATATATATATATATATATATATATATATATATATATATATATATGTATAAAAGTTTTTTCCTAGATAACCCCTTAACCCCTTAAGGACCCAGCCATTTTACACCTCAGGACCCGGACATTTTTTGCACATCTGACCACTGTCACTTTAAACATTAATAACTCTGGAATGCTTTTAGTTATCATTCTGATTCCGAGATTGTTTTTTCGTGACATATTCTACTTTAACATAGTGCTAACATTTTGTGGTATCTTGCATCCTTTCTTGGTGAAAAATCCCAAAATTTGATGAAAAATTAGAAAATTTAGCATTTTTCTAACTTTGAAGCTCTCTGCTTGTAAGGAAAATGGATATTCCAAATAATTTTTTTTAATTCACATATACAATATGTCTACTTTATGTTTGCATCATAAAATTTACGTGTTTTTACTTTTGGAAGACACCAGAGGGCTTCAAAGTTGAGCAGCAATTTTCCAATTTTTCACAAAATTTCCAAACTCACAATTTTTCATGGACCAGTTCAGGTTTGAAGTGGATTTGAAGGGTCTTCATATTAGAAATACCCCACAAATGACCCCATTATAAAAACTGCACCCCCCAAAGTATTCAAAATGACATTCAGTCAGCGTTTTAACCCTTTAGGTGTTTCACAGGAATAACAGCAAAGTGAAGGAGAAAATTCACAATCTCCATTTTTTACACTCGCATGTTCTTGTAGACCCAATTTTTGAATTTTTACAAGGAGAAAAAGGAGAAAATGTATACTTCAATTTGTAGCCCAATTTCTCTCGAGTAAGCACATACCTCATATGTCTATGTAAATTGTTCGGCGGGTGCAGTAGAGGGCTCAGAAGCGAAGGAGCGACAAGGGAATTTTGGAGAGTACGTTTTTCTGAAATGGTTTTTGGGGGGCATGTTGCATTTAGGAAGCCCCTATGGTGCCAGAACAGCAAAAATCCCCCACATGGCATACCATTTTGGAAACTAGACCCCTTGAGGTACGTAACAAGGAATAAAGTGAGCCTTAATACCCCACAGGGGTTTCACGACTTTTGCATATGTAAAAAAATAAAAATAAAATTTCCCTAAAATGTGTGTTTCCCCCCAAATTTCACATTTTTGCAAGGGTTAATAGCAGAAAATACCCCCCAAACATTGTAACCCCATCTCTTCTGAGTATGAAGGTACCCCATAAGTTGATCTGAGGTGTACTATGGGGGAACTACAATGCTCAGAAGAGAAGGAGTCATATTTGGCTTTTTGAGAGCAAATTTTGCTCGGGGGCATGTCGCATTTAGGAAGCCCCTATGGTGCCAGGACAGCAAAAAAAAAAAAAAACACATAGCATATCATTTTAGAAACTAGACCCCTTGAGGAACGTAACAAGGAAGTAAGTAAGCCTTAATACCCGACAGGGGTTTCACGACTTTTGCATACGTAAAAAAAAAAAAAAAATCACTAAAAGGTGTGTTTCCCCCCCCCCCCCCAAATTTCAAATTTTTACAAGGGTTAATAGCAGAAAATACCCCCCAAAATTTGTAACCACATCTCTTCTGAGTATGGAGGTACCCCATAAGTTGACCTGAAGTGCACTACGGGTTAACTACAATGCTCAGAAGAGAAGGAGTCATATTTGGCTTTTTGAGAGCAAATTTTGCTCGGGGGGCAAGTCGCATTTAGGAAGCCCATATGGTGCCAGAACAGCAAAATAACCCCCACATGGCATACCATTTTGGAAACTAGACCCCTTGAGGAATGTAACAAGGCGTAAATTGAGCATTTACCCCCCACTGGTGTCTGTCATATCTTTGGAACAGTGGGCTGTACAACATTTTTAATTTGCACAGCCCACTGTTCCAAAGATCTGTCAGACACCTGTGGGGTGTAAATTCTGACTGCACCCCTCATTACATTCCGTGATGGGTGTAGTTTCCGAAATGGGGTCACATGTGGGGCTTTGTTTTTTTTGCGTTTGTCAAAACCGCTGTAACAATCAGCCACCCCTGTGCAAATCACCTCAAATGTACATGGCGCACTCTCCCTTCTGGGCCTTGTTGTGCGCCCCCAGATTTTGGGGGGCTTTTTTCCCCTTTACCTCTTGTCAAAATGAAAAGTATAGGGCAACACCAGCATGTTAGTGTAAAAAGTTTATTTTTTTACACTAACGTGCTGGTGTAGACCCCAACTTCACCTTTTCATAAGGGGTGAAAGGAGAAAAAGACCCCCAAGATTTGTTAGTCAATTTCTCCCGAGTACGGCGATACCCCATATGTGTCCCTAAACTGTTGCCTTGAAATACGACAGGGCTCCGAATTGAGAGCGCCATGTGCATTTGAGGCCTGAATTAGGGATTTGCATAGGGGTGGACATAGGGGTATTCTACGCCAGTGATTCCCAAACAGGGTGCCTCCAGCTGTTGCAAAACTCCCAGCATGCCTGGACAGTCAACGGCTGTCCGGCAATACTGGGAGTTGTTGTTTTGCAACAGCTGGAGGCTCCATTTTGTAAAGAGTGGCGTACCAGACGTTTTTCATTTTTATTGGGGAGGGAGGGGGGCTGTGTAGGGGTATGTGTATATGTAGTGTTTTTTACTTTTTATTTTATTTTGTGTTAGTGTAGTGTAGTGTTTTTAGGGTACAGTCGCACGGGCGGGTGTTACAGCGAGTTTCCCGCTGCGAGTTTGAGCCAAGGGCTGTCTGGGCATGCTGGAAGTTGTAGTTTACAGGGTCCCAATACAGCAATGCATGTCGCTTTACGGCGATGTGCATTGCTGTAAAGGGCCCGACCGCGGCTGAAGATCTACTCACCTGTCGCCGCCGCCGTCTTCATCGTCTGGATCCGGGTCTTCAGGGACGAGGTAAGTACTGGGGCCGGTCCCCAGCACTCCCCCGTCCCCCGCCGCGTCCTCCGGTCTTCTTCCCGTCCTCTCTGGACTTCAAGGGGCCGGGCAGGACGTGAGGAAGTAACCGCCCCCCCCCACCTGCGATTGGTCGGTTAACTAACCGACGGATCGCAGGGAATAGGAGGAGGTGGCAGGCTTGCCACCTCGCTCCTATTGTTTAGTATGGTCCTGGCTGTCTGTGACAGCCGGGATCATGCGAAATTACCGGGCGGTCGGGTCCCAGAGACCTGATCAGCCCGGTATCGCCGCAGATCGCAAGGGCGATTTCCCTTGCGATTTGCGGCGATCGCCGACATGGGGGGCCTATATGGCCCCCCTCGGCGTTTGCCCTGGATGCCTGCTGAAGCATTTCAGCAGGCATCCAGTTCCGATCTCTTCCCGGCGAGCGGCATAGACCGGAAAACACCAGGACGTACGGGGACGTCCTGGGTCCTTAAAGCCCAGGGTGCGGGGACGTCCCCG
This sequence comes from Hyla sarda, assembly GCF_029499605.1. NCBI lineage: Eukaryota > Metazoa > Chordata > Amphibia > Anura > Hylidae > Hyla > Hyla sarda. The sequence continues at coordinate 360,012,361 of NC_079190.1, read as the reverse complement.
TACGTCCTGGGTCCTTAAGAGGTTAAAGGACGCAGCCCTTTTTTGCAAATCTGATCACTGTCACTTTAAGCATTAATAACTCTAGGATGCTTTTACTTTTCATTCTGATTCCGAGATAGTTTTTTCGTGACATATTCTACTTTAGGTCAGTGGCAAATTTTCATCAATACTTTTCGTGCATTTTTTTTATTTGAAACTCTCTGCTTATAAGGAAAATGCACATCCCAAATAAATTATATATTGATTCACATATACAATATGTTGTAAATGCTTTTTTCCCTATTTTCCCATGTGAAAATGAAAGATTTAGGGTAACAGCAGCATTTAAGTTAAAAAATTTATTTTTTTCATTTTCCCATCCAACTTTAACGAAAATTCGTCAAACACCAGTGGGGTGTTTAGGCTCATTATACGCCTTCTTAGATTCCATAAGGGGTGTAGTTTCAAAAATAGGATATCATATGGGTATTTTTTTTGTGTTTGTGTCAAAACCGCTATAAAATCAGCCACCCCTATGCAAATCACCAATTTAGGCCTCAAATGTGCGCTCTCACTCCTGAGCTTTGTTCTGCGTCCGCAGAGCATTTTAAGCCCACATATGGTATATTTCCGTACTGAGGAGAAATTGCGGTACAAATTTTGGGGTCTTTTTTTCTTTTTACCTCTTGTGAAAATAAAAAGTATGGGGCAACACCAGCATGTTAGTGTAGATTTTTTAAATTTTTTACTCTAACAGGCTGGTGTAGACCCAAACTTTTCCTTTTTATAAGGGTAAAAGTAGAAAAAGCCACCAAAAATGTGTAACCCAATTGCTCAGGGTGCTTCCAGCTGTTTCTAAACTCTCAGCATGCCTGGACAGTCAGTGGCTGTCCGGAAGTACTTGGAGTTGTTGTTTTGCAACAGCTGGAGGCTCTGTTTTGGAAACACTGCAGTACGATAAGTTTTTCATTTTTATTGGGGGGGGGGGGACCAGTGTAGGGGGTGTATGTGTAGTGTTTTACCCTTCATTATGTGTAGGTGTAGTGTAGTGTTTTTAGGGTACATTCACACTGGCGGGGGTTTACGGTGAGATTCCTGCTAGGAGTTTGCACTGTGGCGGAAAATTTTCCACAGCTCAGACTTGAAGCAGGAAACTCGCCCGTGTGAATATACCTTGTAAATTCACATGGGGATGGTAAACCTCCAACTGTTGCAAAACTACAACTCCCAGCATACACTGACAGACTGTGCATGCTGGGAGTTGTACTTTTCAACAGCTGGAGGCACACTGGTTGGAAAACCTTCAGTTAGGTTCTGTTACCTAACTCAGTATGTTCCAACCAGTGTGCCTCCAGCTGTTGCAAATCTACAACTCCCAGCATGTACTGATCGCCAAAGGTCATGCTGGGAGATGTAGTTATACAGCTGGAGGTATGCAACTACAACTCCCAGCATGGCGAGACAGCCGTTTGCTTTTTGTGCATGCTGGGAGTTGTAGTTTTGCAAGATTTAGAGGGCCATGGTTTAGAAACCATTGCACAGTGATCTCCAAACTGTAGCCCTCCAGATGTTGCAGAACTACAAATCCCAGGATGCCCAGACAGCAAACTGCTGTGTGGGCATGCTGGGAGTTGTAGTTTTTCAAGATCTAGAGGGCCACAGTTTAGAGACCACTGCACAATGATCTCCAAACTGTAGCCCTCCAGCTGTTGCAAAACTACAAATCCCAGCATGCCCACACAGCAGTTTGCTGTCTGGGCATGTTGGGATTTATAGTTTAGCAACATCTGGAGGGCTACAGTTGAGAGACAACTATATAGTGGTCTCCAAACTGTAGCCCTTCAGATTTTGCTAAGCAACTCATCGGCTTCCGTAGGATTGTTGCACGCCTCACTAGAGGGGAGAGAAGATTGCCGCCTGCTGCCAAACGCCACCCGCCACCGATGATCTTCGGTAAGGGACCTCCACCGCCGCCGGCGGTCACAGGACAGTTCCCCCGTTCTGCCCGGATTACCGTGGGTGGGCAGAACGGGGGAACTAAACTTTAACCTCCACCCGCCCCCGATCTGCTATTGGTCGATCGCTTCTGATCGACCAATAGCAGGGATAGGAGGGGTGGCACCCCTGCCACCTAACTCCTATCCCTTCAGTGAGACCGGGGGTGTCTTGGACACCCCCGATCTCCCTTATTTTCAGGGTCACTTGAGACTTGTATGACTGGAATCACCGCAGATCGCCAGTCTGAACTGACCGGCGATTTGTGGCGATCGCCAACATGGGGGGACTCAGGACCCCCCTGGGCAATATACCGGGATGACTGCTGTTAGATAACAGCAGCCGTCCCGACCCGATCACCGTGTCTGATGACGTGGTGATCCCAGAACAACGCGCCATAAATGTACGGGGCTGTATGCTGAGAGACGCTAAGCAGCGCATGTCCTTAAGGGGTTAAAGGGTTTATCTGGCATTATTGCATTTCAAATAAAGCCACACCTACATGTGTTCAATTTATCCTATTCAATGTGCGCATTTTTTTCATTGTTGTTTTTTCCATTTATGTATAAAGAAATAATGCAAAAAGGTATTTTAAGCATTTCCTATCAAATTAATCTTGAAATCCCAAATGATTTAACAATGTACAATATTTGACACATATTATTAGTTGTATCAAAACGAATCACAAACCATTAATTAAATGCTCTTTTAGGGTTACAAATATCAGAAAGGGTTTACATTTCAAATAATAATATGAGCAATAGTTACAAACTATGGATGAGGTAGTAATGACAGATACAGTAACAAACAAGAAATGGCACTAAGAGGAATATTAGTTGAACTGCAATTAGACAAATTTGGCCAGACAAATTGTGTTCAGTCTAGGTCAGCTGTGTATGATAAAGGGTGAACTAGACAAGTATCAACCCATTTTAATATGTAAATATACATTTTTTTATCAAAAACATTAGATTGATTAAAAAAGTAAGCGTAACAAAAATACAATAAATTAGGTACATAGAAACGTTGGTTTGCTTTAAATTTGATGTTAGAATATAGAATAACAAGTATGTATTTAACTTTTCCCTTTTTATAAAAGTTTATCAGGTCAGATGGACCCATGAGGGATAAGTTTTTTTTTGTTGTTTATAAGTTTGACAAATATTCACATTGGATCTTACTTTATACTAGTTTTTGTTTAACAGAAATTGACTATTTACCCTTCAAAATCTACTTTGTAACCTAAGGGTAAACTCTGACCTCTTAAAAGCTGGCACATCCTGAACAGTAAGGTTGTTGAGCAGAGACAAAACCAAGCTGACATCGATATATATCATAATAAGGTGCAGTTTGTAGGACATTAAAGTCACCAGTCTTAGAATATATTTTCAGACTTCATTTTTAACAGTGGTATAAATCTTTGTAGACAAGAAGTTAAATGTCAAAGAAAAGAAACAGTTTTTAAACATTTAACCCTTTTTAGAATAGAATGCAAACATAAACTAAAGGGGATGCTTCAAGTTATTAATTCCAAATTAATTCGTTAGAAGAACTGTGAGTTTGCATAAATTAAATTATCTGTTCTAGTGTATTGAAGGTACTTACTGTATTATATGTATAGACAGTACAGTGCCCGCTAATACCCGGCACAAAAATGATTAAAACTGACAGGCTTTAAACGGTTCTCATGTGTGTCATTGGTGGCATATGGGGGTAAGATTGATTCCTTGCAACATGCTTGTGGGGAGTCGATCTATTGTCATGGCAGGTCAGGGACTGTACTAGATCTCCATGGCTGTCTTCAGTGAACTGCTTCAATAGCATTTCATAGGCACACTGTACTAGCATAGCAGACCACTGATTTAATGAATAAATGCAATGTAAAGTCATTGGCCCTTATTTACTACGAGTGTAGTGTAGGTTTCTTTGTGGGGTTTAATTCCCTACAATTTAATTTCCACGGTATTTAGTAAGGTTTCCCTACATTTTCCACTTTCCCTACACTTTGCTTTTCTGACACATGTTCTGATCTGTAGGGTTTTCCTCAGCTGAAATCCACCACATTTTCTGTGGAAACTTTAGTAAATATGTTGGGATTTTGTGAAAATGCCGGGAACACGCCCCTTTTCTGTAACCACGTCCCTTTTTCTAACGGCCACGCCCCTTTTTAGTTTTTTTTTGCAAAATGGAGAGTTAGTTGGGTTTTTTCATTTCAGGCGCAATTTCAGGCGCAGACAGAATTTCAGGCGCAAATTCTGGTGCAGACAGAATTTCAGGTGCAATGCGCCCGAAAATGGCGCACGACCCGAAATAACATGTCGGGTTTGCAATAGTAAATGTGGGCCATTGTATTGATCTATATGAGCAATTGAGTGACTGATCATACAAAAAAAAAATTTTAATCACCCGCATTTTCCATTTTCCAATAAAACAATATAAACATATTTGGTATTACCACATGGAAGTATCCAAACTTAAAATAAATTGAAAAATACCTAATGCCAAAATTGTGCTTTTTTGTTTATATCCAAGAAGAAATGTAATAGAAAGCAATGAAAAAGTCATTCCAACATGGCATACACATTGCTTTGTAGGCAGAAAAATTTAAGTGTTGTAGGTGTCAGAATATGGCAATTTAAAGTATTTTTTGTTTTTATAAACAGTAAAAAAAAAATAACTAACACTATACAAATTAGGTATCTTCGCATGCAGGTAACATGTCAGTTTTATTACTTGATAAACCTTATTAAAATCCCCCAATAATAAAAAATAATTCTCAATACATTTTATTGCCAAATAATATAGTATTATTGGTCCCACAAAAAATGTCCTTATATGCCTCTTTAGATTGAAAACTAAAGAAGGTATGGATCTAAAAATATGAGGAGGGTAAATAAAAATGAAGAAAGGAACATTGGTTTGAATTTATATTTTGTTTGAATATATATATATATATATATATATATATATATATATAATACACCTTCAAATATTATTTATTTTGCTGGTATAATTCCAACATCTTCCCCAGCTTTGTGCAGAGACACTGAGTTTGGATTCAAATGGGTGCACTAGTACTCCCAAGAAAACAGTGCTCAGCCATTGTGTTTTGGCATAATAAGCTTTTATGGTAATTAAGTCTATATGTTGTTAAAAGGAAATATCATTGTGCAGTTATGTCTTGGTTGGCTATAGGCTACCAAGACCTACCTACTGCCATTGGGTATGGATTGACAATGAGAATTAGTGCAGTTTGCAGCCATTTTTTGTTTTGTCTGAAAAAAGATAACCTGACAAAAATACAATATAAGTCAATGCATCAGCTAGGTTTTATTAGAATCCATTTGAATGCACATTTGTCATACTGTATTTGTCATGACTCCATATTAGCCATGGCGCTTATGTGGCCAAAGCCAGAATGTGAAGCTTTGAGCAATTCCCATACTCAAAGCTTATCCACCATAAGGTGATTTTAGTACGTACAGTGGGGCAAAAAAAGTATTTATTCAGCCACCAAATGTGCAAGTTCTCCCACTTAAAAAGATGGGAGACACCTGTAATTTTCATAATAGATGTACTTCAACTATGAAAGATATAATGAGAAAAAAAAATCCATAATATCACATTGTCTGATTTTTAAAGAATTTATTTGCAAATTATGGTGGAAAATAAGTATTTGGTCAATAACAAAAGTTCAACTGAATACTTTGTTATATACCCTTTATTGACAATGACAGAGGTCAAACGTATTCTGTAAGTCTTCACAAGGCTTTCACACACTGTTGCTGGTATTTTGGCCCATTCCTCCATGCATATCTCCTCTAGAGCAGTGATGTTTTGGGGCTCTCACGGGGCAACACAGACTTTCCCCTCCCTCCAAAGGTTTTCTATGTGGTTGAGATCTGGAGACTGGCTAGGCCACTCCAGGACCTTGAAATGATTCTTACAAAGCGACTCCTTCATTGCCTGGGTGGGGTGTTTGGGATCATTGTCATGCTTAAAGCCCCAGCCAAGTTTCATCTTCAAAGCCCTTGCTAATGGAAGGAGGTTTTCACTCCAAATCTCACAATACATGGCCCCATTCATTCTTTCATTTACATGGATCAGTCGTCCTGGTCCCTTTGCTGAAAAACAGCCCCAAAGTATGATGTTTCCACCCCCATGCTTCACAGTAGGCATGGTATTCTTTGGATGCAACTCACCATTCTTTCTTCTCACAAGTTGAGTTTTTAACCAAAAAGTTCTACTTTGGTTTCATCTGATCATATGACAGTTTCCCAATCCTCTTCTGGATCATCAAAATGTTCTCTGGCAAACTTCAGACAAGCCCGGAAAAGTACTGGCTTAAGCAGGGGGACACATCTGGCGCTGCATTCTTTGAGTCCCCGGCCGCGTAGTGTGTTACTGAGTGTAGCCTTTGTTACTTTGGTCCCAGCTCTCTGCAGGTCATTCACTAGGTCCACCCATGTTGTTCTGCGAGTTTTGCTCACTGTTCTTGTTATCATTTTGACACCATGGGGTGAGATCTTGCATGGAGCCCCAGATCGAGGGAGATTATCATTGGTCTTGTATGTCTTCCCTTTTCTAATAATTGCTCCCACAGTTTATTTCTTCCCACCAAACTGCTTGCCTATTGCAGATTCAGTCTTCCCAGCCTGGGGCAGGTCTATAATTTAGTTTCTGGTGTCCTTTGACAGCTCTTTGGTCTTGGCCATAGTGGAGTTTGGAGTGTGACTGTTTGAGGTTGTGGACAGGTGTCTTTTATACTGATAACAAGTTCAAACAGATGCCATTAATACAGGTAACCAATGGAAGAAAGAGGAGACTCTTAAAGAAGAAGTTACAGGTCTGTGAGAGCCAGAAATCTTGCTTGTATTAGGTGACCAAATACTTATTTTCGACCATAATGAGTTTATGGATTTTTTTTCTCTCATTATGTCTCTCATAGAAAATTACAGGGCTCTCTAATCTTTTTAAGTAGTAGAACTTGCACAATTGGTGTCTGACTAAATACTTTTTTGCCCCTCTGTACCTGCCAGACAGTAATGGACATGCTTGGGGAGGATCTGCGCTTGTCTTGGGGCTAAATGGCTATGAGATTACCATAACACTATGGCTAGCTTTTTGTGAACTGGTATTTCCTGTTTGAGTTTCCTTCTTTGCCTAAAAATCCCATAATTCAATTTTCCTCCCTCCCACACATGAGCCATCCCACCCATTGAATCATAAATGTGCTGCATCCTTTCAAAAGACCTATGTTTTCCAATCAAGGTGTCTATAGCTGTTGCAAAAATACAATTATTTGCAGATTGATCTCTCTCCCACCAAGCGATCGCTTCACCAATTAAAGCAGACAGGCTTCCTGTCATCAGCTGACTAGTGATGTCATGTCTCGGCCTCATTGAAACCTTGGAAAAACATTAGACAGCAGTAATTTTGTATGCTGTTAAAAATAAATATTGGGGCAATAATCACAGAAGAATTGCAAGCAAACCGTCACACACAGGTACAGACACTATTATGAACTACACTAACTTTACAGCCCCTGTAGCATAGTCAAACAAAAAAAAATCCTGGAATACCCCTTTAATGACACTGGCCATAAGTATATGGGCTGCACAGGGAAACTGAGACACTGGTCCTCTCCTTTAGGGAGGCCACATTAGGAAGACTAAACTCTCAGTCTACCATAAAGGCTGAGCTACAGCAGATGTTAGCTCCTTCACTCTCCAGACAGTACAAGAAATAAACAAAATAAAACAGCATGATAACACATGAGCAGCTGAAAACAGTCCAAAAAGTAAAATACAATAAACACATAATAAAGACAGATATCCAACAATCAATTCTAATTCTAAACTAGTGCAGTGGGATCCTGCACTAGTTTAAAACATCTTTAGAGAGCCCTGTCACAGGTATTGCAAAAAATGGATGTTCTCAAAGCTATAAATCAAACAATGCCATTCTAAGCTTTTACTTTCTGTATTAAATATCATAAACCAATGTCTGAAGTTAGTGGTATGTATCATTCTACCATGAATTAAATATTTAAGGGATATTCATTTTTAGTAAAGCATATGCATGTTATCCAGAATTGTGCCCCGGAGCTTAGCTTTAAGGATAATTGCATGCTCTTAAACAATATATTGGAGAAATAATAATGTCAGTACAATAGACTGCTGACTGTTGACTCATCAGAGGGAACTATTCATCACCACCTTGCTACTTTACAAGACTCTTTCCATGGATAATTAAATGCAAAATACAAGATGCATTATACATAAGTGCTAGTGATAGATAAATAGATAGATACCTGTAGACAAGGTATAAAAATAAATATAGATTAATAACGGGTAGACAGATACCATTCAAATGATAGCTACATAGTCACAGTGAGAAAAGAGAAAATAATAAGGTGATGGCAGCATGGATGAAATATCATAGCAGTAGGTGTCTACTACCTGTCTAGTGCATGTGACATGGACATCAGTACAGCTCCAACAGGAGATAACCAGCTTTCTCATATTCTAGTACTGTAAACATACTTATTAATAAAATGGCAGAGGGCAATTTAGACTCTTAACCTTTCCTTGTCCAGTAACCATAAAGGGGCCTTTGAGGGATTTTGAGTAATTTTGGACCCAAGCTATTTTTGTTCCATTGTCTGTGATTTTTTCCCCTATAATGTTAGTTGAGGGACTCACAAGCGATTGAGGACCCTTGACGTGTGTTGCACGCTTGCATATTTTGGCCAAAATTTTAACTAGTGCCTCACGTTTATCATATGGAGAATATATTTTTTATGATGTGGTCTGGCCTTGTGATACTGGGGGAGCCCGGAGTGCCAGTGCTTTGTGAGGTGCACATATAAGATGCTGGTCAGCCCATCTGATCGAATTTGTGAAACTAATTTGTAAGCCTGCAAGGCTCACTACACACTATCATTTAACTCACACTCTTTGTAATGCATTATCTATGTCCAAATATAATACTAAGCAGCTACCTCCCTTATGAATAGTAGGTGTGTGAGTGGTTGTTCATCAGTATTTTTCACCTGTGCGACCTCTCCCATATAGCATTGTGACTTCATCATGGGGGAATAGGTCTCTAACCTGCCCTTGTGCCAGTAACCATTAAGTAATGCTTCTTTTCTGTGATTTTAAAATGGGAAAAGGCTTTAACCCCTTAAGGACCACGGGTTTTTACACTTTCGTTTTTTCCTACTGACCTTTTAAAAATCATAAACCTTTCAATTTTGCACCTTCAGCCCCACTGAGCAGCCGGGATCACCCCACTGAGCAGCCGGGAAGCTTTTACTTTTGTTTTAGACGAGGCGTTCAACTTTGAACGCCGCATCTAAAGGGTTAATAGCACGCAGCACCGAGTTACATGCCAGGACCGACCAGATATGACACGGGGTCACCGCGTGACCTCGTGTTATATCGCGGGAGCCGGCGAAGGAAGTAAATATACATCCTTGATCGTTAAGGGGTTAAAATTATTTATCAAATAACTGTCTTACAATTCAGTCCCTATAAATCTAATTTAGTGGTGTCACAACATACTGCTTTCACTTTTCCATGTTTTCACAAAATGTTTACATACCCTCCAAGCCCGCTTAATCATCTTACTATCTTATTTTCATTTTATGTGGAAATCTTACATAAAGTCAAATCTAAAAAATATGTTATGCAAATTAGTTTAGTAATTATGGCACCAATGAAGGCTAATCTTCCAATTAATTTAAGGGCAGAATTTCGAGACACATGTAGTTACAGTTAGCAATGTAAGGCGGCCATTAAAGGATATATCCGCTACCTATGAACTGAAATGTTGAGCTAAAACAAGATTGCTGATGAGCGCTTGTTCATGTCTATTCCTGGGAGAAAAGCCACAGAGGTATCTGAAAATCATTTCAGCACTTAACTAGGAAGTAATTACCTCGTCCCTAAGTCATTTATTAATTCACTTCATCTCATTTTCTGATTAGAAAGAATCGCTCTATTAGCATCAACAAATCAAGGCTCTAATAAAAAGAAGACATGCTTCATTCACTGAATTCATATATTTATGTAAACAATTTGTCAAGGAAGAGGTTGACTAACTTAGTTATGGAATAGGAGCGCACATTTCTTCTCACTTCATCATATCTATAGAATGTCAAGAAGCTGAAACACTGAACAGAGGTACACATAGAGCCCCACTGTAAAAATGACTTTAATAGACATTTATAGGAGAGGATGACCTATAAAGGACAGAGCTGCTGCTCAGGATGTGATATCACAGCTTCCAGGAAAAAAATAGGTGATCTGTTCACTTTTGACAATGACATTATATTAGTAATTAGCTTTTTTTTTTACATTCTGAAACCATACACAGGTTGTTTCCGTTGCTGGACAACTCATTTAAATGGATCTATATGTCATTTTAGCCAGTGAACATCTATGGTGCCTGTAATATGAACCTGAATAGTTGATCAGCCCTACAGTGCCCAAATTTATATCCCTATTAGTATGTGACCAATATATGGCATTACAACATACAGTATATTAAATAGCGCACTATAGTCTGATAATCCTATTGCACTTTGTTGGAACCAGTTGAAGCAGTCTGCGCTGCGAAATGGACATCATTCCATGTCTGTCTGCTCCCTCCCTGTATAACCTGATGTCATACCGTATGTGAGTACAATAAATAGCAACTTTTTTGTATCCATCATGTGAGTGGCGTTGGATTTTTTTTATCTATGTGTTGTTGCTTATACTACCTGTTGTTGCATCTATCAACTGAGCCCCACGGACTGTTGGATTTTATGTGCCTGGGATTACATCGTGTCATTCACCCCTGTGGAGAACCGCTATAATCGAGTCAAGTAGTGCCAACCCCCCATCCCACCCGTATCTTTGTTTGTTGCCACCATGTTGCACACTGGTTATCCAGTGTCCTTAATATAGTGTATACCTCTGTGAACATACATTTACTTACCTTACTTGATGTTAGATCTGTCATTAGTGTTTTTAAAGAATTCGATTCATGTAGCAATTAGATACACACTGACAATGGGGTTGTATTTTTTTAAATCTAATTGCATCATCTCAAGGTGTATTTAATCTATATATATATATATATATATATATATATATATATATATATATATAAAACTCAACGTGTGTGTGTATGTATGTGTGTATGTTCCAGCATCACTTCCAAATGGCTAAAGATATTAACATGAAACTTGGCACACATGTTACTTATATGTCAACAACAAACATAGTTAGGTGATTTAACCCTTACTCACCCCCATTTTCCAGGGGCGGGGTTTATGTTTAAAGTCCCATACAAGTCTATGGGAAATATATGTTACTGCATAACTTCAAAACGGCTGGAGATATTTCCATAATACTTGGTCACATGTTACTTATATGTCCACTTAAAATATAGGATAGTTAATTTAACCCTTAACTAACCCCATTTGTGAGGGTCAGGGTTTTTGTTTAAAGTCCCATGCAAATCAATGGGAAATGTATGTTCCCACATAACTTCCGTACGGCTGGAGATATTTCAATACCTGGTATACATATTATGGGTCGGGATAGGAGGTCGGGATAGGAGGTCAGGATAGGAGAATGAGATAGGAGAACGGTATAGAAGGATGGGATAGGAGGACGGGATAGGAGGACGAGGAGATAGGAGGATGGGATAGGGGGACGGGATAGGAGGACGGGATAGGAGGACGGGATAGGAGGTCGGGATAGAAGGTCAGGATAGGAGGTCGGGATAGGAGGTCGGGATAGAAGGACAGGATAGGAGGACGGGATAGGAGGTTGGGTTAGATGGACGGGATAGGAGGACGGGATAGGATGTCAGGATAGGAGGTTGGGATAGGAAGATGGGATAGGAGGACATGTTAGGAGGTTGGGATAGGAGGTCGGAATAGGAGGTCAGGATAGGAGGTCAGGATAGGAGGTGGGGATAGGAGGTGGGGAAATGAGGACGAGAAGTGAGGACGGGATATGAGGTTGAGATATGATAACGGGATAGGAGGTCGGGATAGAAGGTCGGGATATGGGGTTGGGATATGACAACAATATATGAGGACGGGATATGGAGTCAAAAGCTTCCTCCTTTGTTTATTTTCCTCCCCAATAGGGATTAGGAAGGAAAAATCGGGCAACGCCGGATATTCAGCAGGGGATATGAGGATGGGATACGAGGTCAGGAGAGGAGGTCGAGATAGGAGGTTGGGATAGATGGATTGGATAGGAGGACGGGATAGGAGGTAGGGATTGGAGGTCAGGAGAGGAGGTCTGGATAGGAGGTCGAGATAGGAGGTCGGGATAGGAGGTCGAGATAGAAGGTCGAGATAAGGATAGGAGGACGGGATAGGAGGTAGGGATAGGAGGTCGAGATAGGATGACGGGATAGGAGGACAGGATAGGAGGACGGGATAGAAGGATGGGATAGGAGGTCAGAATAGGAGGTCGGGATAGGAGGTCGAGATAGGAGGATGGGATAGGAGGACGGGATAGGAGGACGGGATAGGAGGTCGGGATAAGAGGTCGAGATAGGAGGACGGGATAGGAGGTCAAGATAGGAGGTCGAGATAGGAGGTCAAAATAGGAGGACGGGAAAGGAGGATGGAATAGGAGATCAGGATAGGAGGTCGAGATAGGAGGACGGGATAGGAGGACAGGATAGGAGGTCGGGATATGAGGTCGAGATAGGAGGACGAGATAGGAGGACGCGATAGGACGGGATAGGAGGACGAGATAGGAGGTTGAGATAGGAGGATGGGACAGGAGGTCGGGATAGGAGGACGGGATAGGAGGATGGGATAGGAGGTCGGGATAGGAGGTCGGGATAGGAGGACGGGATAGTTGGTTGGGATATGACAACAATATATGAGGACGGATATGAAGTCAAAAGCTTCCTCTGTTGATTTTCCTCTACAACAAGGATTAGGTAGGAAAAAACGGGCAACGCCGGGTACTCAGCTAGTACGAATATAAAAGTCCTGTTTTATATAATTAATGCACAGATACAGAAAGTATTATTAACCCATTGTGTTATTTGTTCTCCTGCAAAAGGCATTATCCTGACATTAAGCAATTTTAGTACAGGTAGCAGAATGAATGATTACTCATAATTTCTTACTTATTCAGTTCAACTATTTATAACACTTATGGTAATTCTGGCCATTTGCTATAAAAAGAGGTCAACTAAAAATCTGTAAGGAAAACAGTTTGAATGTAACAAAAAAATATCCACTCACTAGATCCAGATTATCTTTATAGTTTGAAGCAGCACACTTGCATAATATATAAAACATCAATATTTATTTCTGCATCATTAAAAAATGATGTTAAAAACACATACAAAAAAAATGTTCCAAGGAACTCTCTTTAGTGCATTTCAAATCAGTTACTCTGCTTCTTACTTACAGACACATTCATGTCTGTGTCCTGTTTTAGTAAGAAAGACACGTTACATCTGAAGTGGTACACAGAATATGGTTATCCCTTAGTAGTCTGAAAAGTCACTAAACAGACATAAATAAACCCAAAAAATCAGAGAACAGTTGTTTTAAAACCAGACTTATGTTTAAAATCAGCCTTATAACTAAAGTGATCCAAGGATCCAAAGAGAGAAATAGGAACACAAAATATGCGCTTTATGTGCTGTTCATCCCTTTAAATTACAGTGGTGACAAATCAGTAAATACCATGCTCACCTGATGGCATTGTGCTATGGGCACAACAACAAAATTTACCTTGTAAACATATACCAGGAGCAGCCTGTATCTGACTATATCCAGATGATGGGATGGTGAAGAATAAGTGAAGCATGGAGAAGATCCTAATTCACAGATAAAATGAATGCTTGCTAGCGCTAACCCATACTATAGCTAAATGATGACCAATTCTGGACAGAATGGTAAAATAAAAAATGGAATGAAATGACAGATTAAATAGACAACATGGTTTCAAAAGCTAACCTGATGAAGAAAGGTGTTATTCTTATGTAATGCTTATAATCTGTCAATAAATTCCAATATATTGTTAGCTGTAAGATCTTATATATAGACAGGGGCGTGTCTTTCCAATGATGTCCAATCAACTGAATACACCAAAAGGGACTCCAACCATGCAGAAAGATCTCAAATATGATTACGAGAAATGGAAGGTCCCCAGTGCTAAACTTCAAGTGACATAGCAAAGGATCTGAATACTTCTGCCAATGCAAAATTTTAGTTTTTGCTTTTTAATAAATTTGCTAAAATAACAATCTAAAATTCTGTTTTCATTTTGACATTCTAGAGTACTGAGTGTAGAATTATTGAGGAACACTGGATTTTTTTTGGCGCATAGCAAATGTCCAATATTCAAAAAGGAGTCCAAAAGTGACCCTTGGACCTATAGGCCTATAGTTAGCTTAATCTCCATTGTACATAAATTATCTAAAGGTTTTCTAAGAGACAGTGGAGTTGCGACCTGGGTGCGGGGGGTGCGGCCTGCACCGGGTGACACCATCCTGATGGGGTGACACCAGGTACGCCCCTGGTCCTCAGTTACGCTGTCTCCGTACTAGCAGCATCCCCCCGGTCCTCACTTGCGCTGTCTCTGTACTGACAGACCCCCCGTCCCTTCCTCACTTGAGCTGTCTCCGTACTAGTAGCACCATCCACCCCACCCCAGTCCTCACTTGTTGCGCCTCCGTACTAGCACCCATCCGCAAACACCCCCCCGTCACCTGCACAGTGAACCGACCTGCGCCCCCATGTCTTCTGTTGCGTCGGTCCGACGTTCCTCCGCAGGGCCGCGCAGGAGGACGTGACGTCACTCGCAGAGAACCCATAGAGAATGAACGCTTTGCTGGATGGGTGTGTGTCTGTCTCACTCTATCTCTGTTTGTGTATCTCTGTCTGTGAGTGTGTTTCTCTGTCTGTGAGTGTGTGTATCTGTGTGTGTGTTTGTGTGTGTGTCTGTCTGTCACTATCTCTGTCTGTGACTGTGTGTGACTCTGTGTGTGTATGACTGCGTGTGACTCTGTGTGCGTGTCCCTCTGTCTGTGAGTGTGTGTCTCTATCTATCTATCTGTGTGTGTGTGTCTCTGTGTTGTGTGTTATTTTTTTGTGTGGGGGGAGGGGGGGTTTGTTTGTCAGCGATCTAATGTGGGGAGATTTTGACCTATTGTGGGGAGCATGCAAGGGAACCTGCGGCCTAATGGGGGGGGGGGGACTACTACCAAATGTGGGGAATATATGCTACCTAATGTGGGGAAACTGCTACCTAATGTGGAGAAACTGCTACCTAATGTTGGAAAACTGCTACCTAATGTGCAAAAGCTGCTACATAATGTGAGAAAACTGCTACCTAATGTGGGGAATCTGTACTACCTAATGTGGGGAAACTGCTACCTAATGTGTGGAATCTGTGCTACCTAATGTGGGGAATCTGTGCTACCTAATGTGGGGAAATTACTACCTAATGTGGGGAATCTGTGCTACCTAATGTGGGAAAACGGCTACCCAATATGTGGAATCTGTGCTACCTAATGTGGGGAAATTACTACTACCTAATGTGGAGTAACTGGTACCAAATCTGGGGAATCTATGCTACCTAATGTGGGGTAACTGCTACCTACCTAATGTGGGGGAACTGCTACCTACCTTAAGTGGGGGAACTGCTGCCTACCTACTTCCCCCCCCCGGCAGTAGCACCCTCATCATCCACCAGCAAACCCTCCCAGCAGCAGCACCTCCATCAGCAGATCCTGATGGTGGATGATGGGGGTGCTCCTGCCAAGAGGATGATCCTGCCGATGGATGATGGGGTGATACTGCCAGGGGGGATGGCCAGTAGGACCCTCATCATCCTCCAGCAACACCCCCCCAGTACTAGCACCCCCATCATCCACTAGCAACACCACCAGATTTAGATTCAGAGGGAACAGTATGTGGCAGATTTATATTCAGAGGGTACAGTATGTGGCAGATTTATATTCAGAGGCTACAGTATGTGTTGGTATTATATTCAGAATGTACAGTATGTGGTATTATATTCAGTGGGTACGGTGTATGGAAGGTTTATGATGAGTGAAACTACAACTTCCAGCATAACCTTACCACTTCATAAAGGGGTACTCTACTGGAAAACATTTTTTTAATCAACTGGTGCTACAAAGTTAAACAGATTTCTAAATTACTTCTACTTAAAAATCTTAATCCTTCCAGTACTTATTAGCTGCTGTATAAGTGATTCACCGGAAGTTCTTTTCTATTTTAATTTATTTTCCGTCTGACCACAGTGCTCTGTGCTGACACCTCTGTCCATGTCAAGAACTGTCCATAGTAGGAGCAAATCCCCATTGCAAACCTCTCCTGCTCTGGACAGTTCCTAACATGGACAGACAGAGCACTGTGGACGGACTGGAAAGAACTACACAACTTCCTGTGGAGAATACAACAGCTTATAAGTACTGTAAGGATTAAGATTTTAAATAGAAGTCATTTAAAAATCTGTTTAACTTTCTGGCACCAGTTGATATAAAAGTAAATGTTTTCCAGTGGAGTACCCCTTTAAGTAATTCTGGGAGCTGTATATTTAAATGGTGAAAACTTCTTTAACACTTTCCCATTCTGTGGCAACTGGTATATCTGATTATTATACAGGAATTTCTCACCATGCGCTACACCGGTGGTGTCTCTTACAACAGGCTAAAAACTTACTGAGGGGGGGGGGGGATGTATGGGGGTGACACCATTTTCTACCGCACCAGGTGACACCAACCCTAGCAACGCCACTGCTAAGAGATGCTATATTGGAAATGAAAATTAGCTAAAATATCCCCAAAAACGAGACCATAAAAACACTGAAACACTGGGTACAACTGAAATGGAAGAGGGCATAGACATTTTTGTTCAAAGTAAATTTAACTGAACCAACCAGTGTCAAGCAGCTGCTACCAAGGTACATAAAACCATAGGGTGCATTAAAAGGTGCACAGATGCCAAAGTCATAACCGGCAGATACCTTCTGCTCTCAGCAGCTGACATCTCCTGGTAATGATGAACATAGAAATTTGCTCCAATGTCATTTAAATGGTTACATGCTATTACCAATAGCAATCACGCATTTAAACTTTAAGTGCTGGTAATTCCTGATGTCTATTGGACCCATTCCCCCCACCATGTAATTGCAGGGTGACAATGGCTTGCTGGGGAAGCCTTACTTCTCCTCCTCAGCTTTCCTTGCTCTGTGAGGCAGCCCTTAACATTCGAATGTAGATAATGCAATAGCAGGACATTGTATGTAATCTATGTAAGACATCTAATGATGGCTTTTGATAGGCCCTGAGGGAAGGTGGGGGGGAGAGCATGTAATTTTTTTTTTTCAAATAAAACACGAATTCTATAAACATAATTGGTATGGCCAAGTCCATAATTGTCAGAACTATTCAATTATTACTTCCCTGATCCTGCATGGTCAACAGCGTAAATGCAAAAAAAAATTCCAAACACCAAAATTGCTGATTTTTGGTCACATCAGACCCCTCCAAAAAATGTAATTGCACATTTCCATACTTCAAAAAAAATTTGCCTAAAATATAATTTTTTCCTGGCTTCATAATACATTATATGATAAAATAAAGCATGCCAATGAAGCTTATAACTTGTTCTCCAACAAAATAAGCCCTACTGCAACTTTGTCAGTGGAAAAATAGAAAAGTTATGGGTCTTAGGTGAGGTGAGGAGGAAAAAAACGTAAGCCATTAATTAAAATCCTCTGGGTCATGAAGGGGTTAACAAATGTGAGTTTTGCCATGTTGTTGGCGGACGATCTTGTTCTTTTAGAGGTGACGACGCCACCTGCCATGCTAAATACTCTCTCTGACACCCACAGTGCTGGTAATGCCACCAAGAAACTGTCAGAGAACATAACAGTGGTATTCTTTCCTCTTTTCCATCCTTGCCTAATTTTTCTTTTCGTAAACATTTTTCATTGACATTTTAATTGGAATTAAATTGGAATCTGTGACAGACAAATTAGTGAAATGTTTTTGATAATTTTTTTTCATAATTTTTTTTAACTTGAACGTTAACTTTTATGATCATTTATTTTACCAACTATGTCCCAGATTTATCAAACTGTGTGAGAGATTAAATAGAGGGACAGCAACCAATCACATAAAATCAGCAATGACCCACCCAACCTCCCAATATATTGTAAAATTTTACAAGTTGATAGACGATGAGTATATGGAAGGAGTACATACAAAGAACAAAAGTAATTATCTTAAGATCAAAAATCCAATGACACCTATTTATTACCATCTTCCGATCTATAAGGATGTGAGTAACCCCCCTGGTTGTCCCATAATTGTGGGAGTTAATTCTTTAACGTCAAATCTCCCACAATATGTGGATTTACAAATCCAAAAATTTGTTATAAAACTAGAATCTTATTTGAAAGATGCTCCAGACCTGATACGCTCACTGCAAGGCTTTCAATGGGAGAAATCCTATTACTGGGCAACTCTATACATATCCGCATTGTATAGTAACATTCCCCACATACAAGGTATAGCCTCTGTGAATGAAATCCTAGCGACTGATGCCTCTATGCCACAGGCCCTAAAACAACTCATTGTACAGGGCAATGTTTTAACCCCTTAACGATGCAGGACGTAAATGTACGTCCTCGTGAGCTGGTACTTAACGCACCAGGACGTAAATTTACGTCCTATGCATAACTGCGAGAATTGGAGCGATGCTCGAGTCATGTGTGTCAGGTCCCGGCTGCTAGGGACAGGGACCCGCCCGTAATGGTGGACATCCGCGATCGCGCGGATGTCCGCCATTAACCCCTCAGATGCCGTGATCAATGCAGATCACGGACTCGGCAGCATCGTGGTACTTTGAATGAATGATCGTCGTGAAAACGAAACCTTCCAAAATTTGCAAAATTGCAGTTTTCTTTTTAATTTCCCCACACAAATAGTATTTTTTTTGGTTGCGCCATACATTTTATGGTAAAGTGAGTGATGGCATTACAATGGACAATTGGTCGCGCAAAAAACAAGCCCTCATACTAGACTGTGGATGAAAATATAAAAGAGTTATGATTTTTTGAAAGCGAGGAGGAAAAAACAAAGACGTAAAAATCCTTAAGGCCCAAATGGGCTGGGTCCTTTAGGGGTTAAAATTCGATTCCTCATTTTATATTCAGAAATGCAGGACCGCAATGGGGACGCGTTTCGCCTCCCCCTCCCCCCCCCCCCCCGGTCTGCTAATTTATATATGGGGAATTTTGATTAATTAAGCTTCTCTAGAAACACCTTATTATTTTTTATAATATTTACATTCTTAATTCATGATGCTGTTGCTTGGTTTATGAAGCTGATACTATGATATTCTCAAACTCAGCTTGTTAGCTTGTTGAATAATAAATAATAATAATAAAAAA
This sequence comes from Hyla sarda, assembly GCF_029499605.1. Classification (NCBI taxonomy): domain Eukaryota; kingdom Metazoa; phylum Chordata; class Amphibia; order Anura; family Hylidae; genus Hyla; species Hyla sarda. Next base: position 359,992,922 of record NC_079190.1, on the reverse strand, counting down.
AACTAAGCTATGGCTTTATGAGCCATCCTTATAATGTTACCTCCATCTAATAAATTGCATTGTTAGGGTACGTTCACACAGGCAGATTTATTGACGGGTTTCCCACTGCGTATTTGAAAGGAGGCAGGTTCTTTGCGGTTGTCTGCAGCAGATTTTCCGCAGCGGAATTTCCGCCGCAAGCCCCATTGAAGTCAGTAGGGTCTGTGGCAGCTGAGAAGAGCCCGCCCCCATTCAAATGCGCAGCGGGAAACCAGCAAATAAATCCGCCTGTGTGAAAGCACCCTTAAAGCGGATCTGTCAGTAGGTTTTTAAGAGTAAAAAGAAAAGACATGGCTGTACAGGTCTTTGAGCCTGAATCTGCATTGTAATTTCGACAGTTGGTACCTGCGGGCATGTGGCTTGTCTCTGCACTTATTCCTGCCAGGCTGTAATTGCTGCTCCACTTCCATGCTGGCTGTTCTGGGCTCCTATTCTGGCCTCTAGAGATTATGCTCATGCACTGTCTTCCCCTAAAAGGGCCAGTGTGTGCATCTTTAATCTGTCATTTACCTATCACTGCTTTGCATTACCTAGTTAAGGTTGCCTCAGCAATATTTTGGCCCTGCCCTAGCAAGTGTGTGCTTTTCCTGATCTGCTATTTGGCATCTGACCTGTTCATGTTTACTGGAAATATTATTCAGTCTTACCCTCGTGTACCATGTTGATCATTCTGTGAATGACCCAGACGGTTGACCTTGTTAATGAGCTCTGCTGCATCTTTACCTTTAAGCAGTTTAACCTTTGCTGGGCTGAATCCCCTGCTGACTAACACCCCCTGCTGGAAAGCTGGAGCTGCTTTCTGCTACTGATTGTTTAACATGATTGTGTTGTGTCTTCTGCTATTTCCACCAGGCTGCTGACTTATCGCACCAGCCTCACCATTGCTTGTTTCCAGTGTGCCTAACACCTACATACCTCTTATTGATTAATTTACTCCTTCAGCACCACAATATCAAAGTTTAAAGATGTACTTTGGTGGAAATCATTTTTTTTTTATAAATCAACTGGTGCCAGAAAGTTAAACAGATTTGTAAATGACTTCTACTGTATTTAGAAATCTTAACCCTTCCACTACTTATCAGCTGCTGTATGCTTCAGAGGAAGTTATTTTCTTTTTAATTTTTTTTCTGTCTGACCACAGTGCTCTCTGCTGACACCTCTGTCCATGTCAGGAACTGTCCAGAGCTTGAGGAAATCCCCCTAGCAAATTTTCCCTACTCTTGACAGTTCCTGACACGGACAGTGGTGTCAGCAGAGAGCACTATGGTCAGGCAGAAAATAAATATAAAAATAAAATAACTTCCTCTGGAGCATACAGCAGCTGATCTGGAAGGGTTGAGCTTTTTAGAAGTAATTTACAAATATGTTTAACTTTCACCAGTTGATTTAAAAAAGATATGTTTTTCAACGGAGTACCTTTTTAAAAACATATCACCAACAATGTATAAAGACAAGTTTAGCAGGCTCATCAATCTTCTGGTCCAATTTATTGGAACAGAGTGTGATATTCCAATAGAAAACTCGTTCAGTGAAAATTGGTGGTGCTCAACTGTCCAAAAAAATAAAATAAAAATGCAAAGTGGTAATTACCATATCACCAGTAAAAACTGTCAGAAATTCAGAATCCATAACATAAAATTGGCAGACACGGACATGGACCGAGACTGGAGCAACAACTGTTTCATGCCACAAGGCACTTTGTCAAGCTGAAAGCTTGGAAAACTCCTGGTAGGTACTAAACACTGGTGATTTTCTAAACCCGTTGCCTAGTCATCACAATTAAGGTTAAATGACTATGTAGACAATTATTGTGCAGCTCATATGCTGACCTATATATCTTTGTGGCTACAGACTATAAAACACACCAGTCAGATCTGGAGGTAACACTCCGTTCCTTTGTTATAAGCTACATTTACCTCTATTATTCCTTTCCTTTAATCTTCCTATTATCAGTAAACTACTACCTTCGCAACAGCTTCACAATAGAAAGAAAAGGCAGATGATTTTGAAAATAGTATTCTCTGTTTACTGGGGTTCTGTGGTTTGGGGGGGGGGGGGGTTGGATGGATGATTGAAGCACTTGTTTTTCTTTATACTGCCGTGCATTTCTATTTTTATGTCTATCTGAGCTATGGTGGTCCCTGCTTCATTGTGTGTTCATTATAAGTTTCGGCTACCAATATGTCACCTTTCAAATTTTTTTACTGGATGGGTTGCATTTCCTCTCCATTTTCTTTTTATATTGTTTCTCCTTTAGCGCCTATCTTTGGATACACCCATGGCTACCTTGAAGTGCCTTTCTTGGAATGTGCGGGGTCTGGCCTGCCCATGTAAGCATTCCACGGGCCAAGCTACTATGCGTAAGTACACTCCCACTATTGTTTGCCTGCAAAAGACATACCTGACACTTGACTCCACCCGTTGGCTGCATCACCCCGGGTGCAGTGGACTTTACATTCATGCTGCTACTTTTTCTAGAGGCGTCTCCTTCCTGGTACACAAATCACTGAAATGGGAGGTGCGCCAAACCCAAGTAGACCCTGATGGGCGTTGCGTCTTTATTTTTGCTTTGATTGACAATTTACCTTATGTACTCTTGGGCATCTACAGGTTCCCTTACGGTGCTTCACCTGGCAGCTGTGTTTGCCACATCCTTCCCTGATGGTAGAGTCCTCTGCATGGGTGACTTTAATACTGTCCTTGACCCCCATTTAGATAGATGTGGATCTGCCTCGGTCTCTTGGTCGTCCCCTACCCCGTTGGCGGCTCTCCTCTCTGAATTAGGATGGGTGGATATTTATAGACACTTGTATCCACAATTGTGTACATACTCCTGTCATGTCACTGGCCATGATTTTCTATCAAGGATCGATTTCATGCTAGGTTATTCAGGTTAGAGCTATGGCTTATGTTACCCGTGAAGTGTCAGATTACTCTCCTCTATTGCTTACTCTGGATTTGCAGGGCTCCCCAGTTTTACGCTGCTGGTGCTTTAACCCATACTGGTTGTCTTTATTTGGCCCTCATGATGGTATTCCGATTCAGCAACAGATGTTTATGTCTGCTCATAAATCTGCTGAGATTCAGAGGCTCCCTTAGTGGTTTGGGAGACGGCTAAGGCGTTCTTGCGTGGGTTCTTACGATCTGTCATTTCTTTTCTCAAGTGGGAGGCAGTGCAGGAGGAGAACGATTTGGCGGAGCGGTGTTCGCAGCTGGAACAGAGGTATGTGGGAGACCCAACTGACACACATAAGGACGCATGGCTGCTTGCGGGGTGACAGTACCTCCATTGTCTACAGGAAAAGGCGTCTCGCAAACAATTTTTTAATAGACATCTGTCCTTCAAGATTGGGAATTAGTCTAGTAAGCTACTGGCTTGTCTGATTAGTCAGAACTCACAATCCCTGCTTTTTTACGTATACGAGACACTGACGGGACATTTCTGACTAGGAACTCAGATTGTTCAGAGATTTGCTAGGTTTTATGCTGGCCTGTACTCTTCTTGAGCCACATCTTCTAATGCTGCTTTGTCCTCCTTTCTTGATTCCATTGCCTTTCCTAGACTCTCCTCTGACAGTAGCGCCCTCTTGGAACTGGACTTTACTATAGAGGAAATCCAAACACGATTGTGCCTGCTTGTCTATTGCACCTGATCTATTGAACAAAGACACTGTGGAATAGAGTGAGTAGCCATTCATTCCTCCTTCATTGTTTGGATTTACTCAGCCACCCTATACCGGAATTGAGCACCACTCGCATGGATTTTCCTCAAGCTGCGGTAGCAGTGCATGAATAAAGGGGGTTGTATGTGCTTCTATATTAGGACTTACGTGGTAGTGATTTCTCTTTTTGCTGGATTTACTATAGAGGAACTGACTGATGCCATTGGTGCCTTAACGAGAGGAAAGTCGCTGGGCCCCAATGGCCTTCCAGTGGAGATATATCAACAGTATGTAGAGCAGCTGGCTCCGTGTCTGTTGTCTATGTACAAGGCAACTTTTGCTGCGGGTAGGCTAACTGATTTGTTTGACTTGTTTGACTTGTTTGTGGCTCCTTCCACCCTATTTCACTCCTCAATCTAGACTTTAAAATACTCACCTAAATGTTAGCTACTAGGCTACCAGGCTTAATAAGGTAATTTCCATTTTATATAGTTCGCTGAGGGCTCGGATTGCGGTTAATGGTGCTCTGTCTTTCTACTTTTCATTAGCTAGGGTCACGTGGCAGGCTTCCCTATGTCTCCCTTACTCTTTGCTCTGGCAACTTAGCCTCTTGCCTTGCAGATTCACCCTACTTATGTTGGGATTTGTGTTTGCTCAAGGGAGGATAGGGTAGGCCTGTACGCTGACAGTATGATTTTGTATATGGAGGATCCGGATTAGTCTCTACCGATCGGTATCTCCTTTATCAATAGCTTTGTGGATTACTCTCAGGATAAGCTGGGGTAAATCGTTTTTTATGCCCTTATGGCCTGATATCTAGAATGATGATGATGGTGGGGTTGAGAGTGGTGTCTGACTTTAACTATTTTGGTATTCAGATTAACCGTGCCTTTGAGAATGACCACCAAATGAACATATTGCCCCTTCTCTCCTTTATTCGAAAGAAATTTAGTGTGTGGGCGGCCTTGCTGTTTTCTGAGGCAGGCCGGATCAATCTTGTTAAGATGGTGATCCTTCCCAAATGCCTGTACATGCTTGAACACGCCTCAGCTCCTGTACTTGTTGCATTCTTTAAACAACTACATGCCCTCTTCACAAGTTTTATATGGAGTAATAACAGATCTAAGCTTAAACTCTCTATATTGCAGCATTCTAGGTCACAGGGCGGCATGTCCCTCCCTGATTTATATTTGTATTATTTGGTGGGTCAACTCAGATATCTCCGATATTGGGTGCATACAGGTGCTTTCCCAAATGGTGGACATCACCTAACATATTACCTGAGTCTTATACACTTGTGGCCGGTTCTGGAGGGCAGGATGGGATTATGTGGCTCATGGTTACCTCTGCACAAGCTGGTCGCTCACATTTGAAAGGCGGCAAAGAAGCTACTTGCATACTCTAATGTTATCCTGGATAGGCAGTTGTGGTCTGACCCTCTGCTACCTCACTTCTCTGCTGCCTTGGATCCACAGTTTCTTAGGTCCCACAGAAAACTTACCTTGGATGACGTGTTTGACGGGACACGGTTTAGACTGTTTCAGTATTTTCTAGATGATACTTTGCTTTGCCATCGCTGTGGAGCCTCTAGATCAGATTATATACACATGATGTGGTTTTGCTCGGTCATCCATGACTTTTGGCTGGATGTTGAACAGTGTCGCCCCATACCACTAGATCTTAAATTATGTAATTTGGGTCTTCTTGATGAGGAACACTGTGAACTTGTCTTTCTCAGGGAGTCACTGTTTCTTGCTCGTAAGGCCATAGCCTTGCGTTGGATGGCACCCAGGGCTGCAATGACTTCTAGCTGGAAATCCCTGGTGAACACAGTTGTTGATTATGAATATCTTGTCTATAAGCACCGTAAGAACTCCACTAAATTTAATAAAATTTGGACCCCATGGTGTGCTTATCCTCAGGAAAACAACACTGCTTCCCACTTTTTGGCCTTGAGAGACTAATTACAGTCATCTTCACCATAATCCCTCTCCTTTGTTGGTATGTTGTATGTCCCCATCTGGTATCTAGCCCTTTTAACCCCTCTTGCCCCTTCACGCCCCCCACACACACCCTCCCCCCTTGGCCCACGCACTCTCCCCTAGAGATGGGCGAATTTTTCAAAAATTTGATTCGGCCAATTCATCGAATTTTCTGAAAAAAAAAATAGGCTTGATCCAAATTTCTATTAAAATGGCTATTTCAGGAGTCTCTACATGGGTGTAGAACATAAAAAAACCTATAAATACGCCACTGCAGCGTATAGGGTAAACCCACCAAAAGTAAAAGATGTATATAATAAAATAAATAAAAAGTATATTAATCTGAAAAATCAATTACCATAGAATTTGATAAATATAATTTTATTTTACAAAAAATACATATATCATACACAAGCAAGAAAAGTTAGTAACAATATATAGCTATATAACATACATAAAAATAATAATCATTAGCGCAATTTGATAATGTGTATAATTATTTAAAAAAATATATTTTATATGTATATATATATGTAAATAAATAAGCTTAAAAAATGCAAAGGATAGCAGGGACGGGAAAAGGATGTAAACAAGTTGTAATGAGGGAAGACGTAAATGTCGGGGTCAACTGATCACCAATGGATCATAAAAACACCTTATGCTAAAAAATATAAATATATACGTGCAATGTGACACTCAATTTAAAGCATAACAAAATGTATGTAACCTTAAAGATAAAAATATATAAGGTGCAATGTGCAACACAGAAATGTACGTGTATACAATAAAAGGAAAAGGGGAAAACAGTGCAAAAAACTAAAATTAAGGTGCTGGGAGTAAAGGTGTCAGAATGTAAATACTTGACCCCACATGTAAAAAGAGAATGGGTTCCACGTCCCTGCGATCGCCTCCAACGCGTTTCACCGTGACCGGCTTTGTCAAGGAGTATGCATATACTGAATAGCAGCAAGGATATATAGGGTATTCAATAAAGAACTATTAACACACCTGTGGTGTCAGGAAGCGCCTCAGCTAACTACCGGAAATGACCTACAACGCCAAAGATCTCTAGTGTCAAAAGGAACGTCCGGGCTACACCAAAATGGCACCCGACATCGTTCCTGCGCATGCGCGTCTGCATGGAAAAGATTTATATATATATGTAGTAGGAGAAACAGAGGCTCTGAGAAAATGGCGTCCATTGTCTATACTGCGCATCGTGAGTGACGGCTACAAAAAAATGGCGCCCGACGCCATTCCTATGGATGTATATCTACACAGGGAATAATAAAAGGAACAGAGGCTCTGAAAAAATGGCGTCCGTAATCTACACTGCGCATTAAGAGCAGCGGAATCAAATGGTTAATTCAATATAATATATCATTCTAAACAGAATAGATAATAGAAAGCTGAAACTGGACCATAATTCATAGAATAGATATATAATTAAGAATTTAAAATTAAAAACTGGCCAAGGAAAAGAAAAAGAGAAAAGGGAAAAACCGAGCATAATAAATATAGTGATGGCTTAGTGCAGGTAATGGGTGATTGAGTGAAAGAATATATATATGAAAAAATATATATATACATATAATTCATACATGGTGAACTCACAATAAAAATGTGAGTGAAATCAAATAAAATATAATGTAGATGAAGAATAAACATGATTATCCAATATGATTAAATATCAAAAAAATATATATATACACATACATAAAAGGATAAAATAAGAAAAAACAATAAAACATAAATGGTGATAAAAAATAAATAAAAAAAATATAATAGAAAATAAGTAAAATATACATAAATACATAGAGATAGGGGGCCCCCATAAAAAATAATATAAGAAATAAATAAATAAAAAATAAGACAGAGTAAATGTATGTACATAAGAGTGAACACACATAGTGTAATGTCCATGTACATGGGTGCAGTAATTGCATCCATATCTATGGATCAATATTACACATACAAATGGTTAATAAATTAGTGTGAATGTGAATATGGTGAAAACGAGACCAAAAAGGAAACCAAAAAGGAAAATCAATCAAACGAAAAAAGGGGAAGACGAGGTAGAAGAAAAAGGAAGAAAAATAGGCCAGATGGTATTCCTGAAAAAAATAATAATAAAATAAAGAAAAAGACAAAATTAATAACATACATGACAATGATTAACAACACCACAAAAAGCGCACATTACAAAAGAAAAAATAAAATAAAAATATATAAATAAAATATGTATGAACAAAGACAATTAAAAAAAGTATTAATTAATTAATTGAGAAAAGAATGATAAAAAATAATAAAAGATAATAATTAATAATTATGAAAATGAAATTGAAAATAAAAACTGCCACAATGAAATGATAATAATAATGATAATAATAATAATAATAATAATAATAATAATAATAATAATAATAACTATACATAGATGCATATATATGTATATATTGTATTACACGCATGTGCGTAGAACTAATAATCAATCGATATAGCATAAAAATATATATAAAGAAAAAATCTATACATATATGAAGAAATACAAATAAGAAAAAAAAAATATATATATATATATATATATACCAAAAATAGAAACTAATACAAAAAGACGAATTAATGCAAGAAAAGTGAAAAGAAAGAGAAAAGAAGGATTTCTACTTACAGGTAAGATGCAAAACTGTTAATCTCATTTAGTCCAGCTGGTACTTTGGTGCCCAAGACTTCGATCCATCTGCATTCTTTTTGAGCGAGACGTTTTTTCCAATCCCCCCCACGGACTCCAACGTATACTCGATCTATTCCCTTAAAACGTAACAGAGAGGGGTCACTATTGTGGTACTCTTTAAAATGTCTTGCCAAAGTTTTCTGATAGAAAGGATCAGGACCATTTTTAGCAGATTTTATGTCGAGTACATGCTCCCGTATTCTTCTACGGAATTCACGAGTAGTGAGCCCTACATAGATTTTGCCACACGGGCAGATAGCAGAGTATATTACACCTTTGGTAGTGCAGTCAATGTGATGCGTTATTTTAAAACTTCTTGTGCCACTAGCATTTTCAAAAGTGGTGCATTTTTCAACATTCGAACATGCTACACATTGACCACATGTTGTAGTGCCCCACTTCGGTTTTGGTACCTTCGACCCAAACAAAGTAGAAGGAGGATTTCATCCAAGATAATGACTATGTACCAAGGTGTCCTTAATATTTTTCGCTCTCCTGTATGTTGCAGTTGGTTTGTTGGAAATATACCCCGAGAGTACCTGATCCGTCCTAAGTAATGGCCAATATTTCTCCATGGCTTTTAGCATATTCGATGTATGAGAATGATAATTCGTGATGAACCGGACATTATCAGAGTGATTCTTCTCGTGTTTCGTCTTCCCCTGTAACAGATGTGTACGATTGCTATTTTTTGCTCTTCTATATGCCTTATCGATACATGTGTTGTTGTAGCCCCTTTCTTGAAAACGTACCTTCAGGTCCTGTGCTTGGTTTTCAAAATGATATTCATTTGAGCAGATACGTCTTGCCCTCAAATATTGACCCGTAGGGATATTGGATATAAGGTGCTTAGGGTGTCCTGATCTTGCATGCAGTATGGTATTTGCAGATGTAGACTTCCGAAATAGGTCTGTGGATAAAAAGCCCTCATTATCCATTGAAATTTTTATATCTAAAAATTCTGTATGGGGGCCCCCAATATTGGACGTCAGTTTGATATTCAAATTGTTCTGGTTTAACCTCTGAATAAGTTCCTCAAGTTCCATTGATGACCCCTGCCATATCAGCAGGACGTCATCTATATAACGTCCCCAAAAGTGTATCTTTTCGATACCTGGTACTGGATCAGTTTGAAAGATGCCCCTCTCCCACAGCCCCAGGAACAGGTTGGCATATGAGGGCGCACAAGCCGCCCCCATCGCCGTGCCCTGGAGCTGTAGGTAGAGGGCATCTTTGAAGGTAAAGTAGTTGTGTGACAATACATATTCGAGAGAGGTCATCAGAAAATCACACAATGCTGGGTCAAGAGGGCTGGACGTAAGAAAAAATCTTACCGCATCTATGCCATCTTTATGGCGTATGGACGTATACAACGACTCAACATCACATGTTGCCATTATCATATCAGGTTCCAATTGAAGATGGTCCAGTTTCCGTAAAACGTCATTTGTATCTTTCAAGTATGAGGGAAGAGTTTCTACAAATGGAGATAGATAGTAGTCAATAAAGCGGCATAAAGGTTCACACAGATTACCACATCCGGAGACTATCGGTCTGCCGGGAGGACACAGGTTATTTTTATGCACCTTCGGTAATAGATAAATGGATGCCACTGCAGGTTCCGAAGATAGTAATGTCTCAGATTGTTTCGATGAAATGATTCCTTGCTCTACTGCTCTCTGAAGGATCCCCTGTAATTCTGCACCAAAGGAAGTAGTAGGGTTATATGTAAGTCTCCTATAGCAATCTGACTGTCTCAGCTGACGAAACATTTCCTTTTCATACATTATTCGTGGCCAAAGGACCACGTTGCCCCCTTTGTCCGAGGGTTTCACAATAACATCTTTCATAGACTGTATCTCTTGTAAAGCCTTTCGTTGGTTATAAGATAAGTTATCTTTTTGACGAGTTTCCGGAATCCTACGAAATTCCTCCGTCACTAATTTAACAAACAAGTCTATTTCAGGAAATTGTGCAAGTTGTGGAAAATGTTTCGATTTAGGAATCAAAGACACAGGAAACTTACCTTTCTCTTTGGGTTCTTGTTCCTCCAGGAGTTCCATCAGGGAGCGGACTGCTTCTTGGTCAATTCTGCTAGAAAGATCAGGATGTGAGGCATTTGGTCGTTCATGAAAGATTTTTTTAAAAACTAATTTCCTAGCAAATAATTGCAAATCCTTTATAGCTGTAAATTGATCAAATTTTGCAGTAGGACAAAACGTAAGCCCCAGACTAAGTACATCAATTTGTGCCTCAGTAAGTATGTAATCAGACAAATTAATCACTTTGGTACTCACCTGGTTTTGTTCCTTATAGCTCGGATGGCGTCTTTTTTGAGGTGTCCTCATGTTCTGTCCATATTCAAACTTTCTCTTCCTGTTACTATGGGGATGTCTGTACGTAGATGATGAAGCCGACTCAGTACTCGTAGAGGCAATTGAAGAGACAGAGGATGTTCGTCTCAATGTACCATTGGTGTTTCGATTTTGTCGCCATTTATACACTCTATTGGTTTGTGCATCTGTTGAATCTCTTTGATATTTCTTACTTTTTACTTCCTGTATTTCCTTCTCCCATCCATTCATGTTCTCATTTAGTTCTTTATTAAATGTTTCTACTTCTGTTTTAGAGCAATCCTTTGTAAAAGTTTTCTGTGTATCTTCCAACTCTTTCTCTAATATTTCCAGAGTTTGGCTATTATGTATAATTAATAACTCCAGGAATGACTGTGAACATTTATTACATGCTTCCTCCCATTTATTTTTCAATTCATTATCCTCTATAGGAAAGGACGGGAAGACTTGTACTCGAAGGCCTCTCGGTAATAATCCGCTGGCTAAGTATTTCTGTAAAAAGGCTTTATTCCACCATATACGAGTACGTTTATGCATCAAATTTTTGATATTCTTCTTTAAGGCAATTTTATGAGATGATTCTGTTCCTTGTGTAGATTCGATAGTAAAAATATTCTGGGCTTTTTCTAGCCATATAGCATCTCTGCTCTTATAATCCATCAGAAGAAAACCACAGTGAGGACTGAAAAACAAAGACCAATCTGTGTTACCAGACGGGTATAACAACAACAACCTAAAAAAGTCCTATGTACTGTGGTCTGAATAAAATTGGGGAAAACCCAGAACAACCACTAAAAAAACCTATAAATACGCCACTGCAGCGTATAGGGTAAACCCACCAAAAGTAAAAAATGTATATAATAAAATAAATAAAAAGTATATTAATCTGAAAAATCAATTACCATAGAATTTGATAAATATAATTTTATTTTACAAAAAATACATATATCATACACAAGCAAGAAAAGTTAGTAACAATATATAGCTATATAACATGCATAAAAATAATAATCAGTAGCGCAATTTGATAATGTGTATAATTATTTAAAAAAATATATTTTATATGTATATATATATGTAAATAAATAAGCTTAGAAAATGCAAAGGATAGCAGGGACGGGAAAAGGATGTAAACAAGTTGTAATGAGGGAAGACGTAAATGTCGGGGTCAACTGATCACCAATGGATCATAAAAACACCTTATGCTAAAAAATATAAATATATACGTGCAATGTGACACTCAATTTAAAGCATAACAAAATGTATGTAACCTTAAAGATAAAAATATATAAGGTGCAATGTGCAACACAGAAATGTACGTGTATACAATAAAAGGAAAAGGGGAAAACAGTGCAAAAAACAAAAATTAAGGTGCTGGGAGTAAAGGTGTCAGAATGTAAATACTTGACCCCACATGTAAAAAGAGAATGGGTTCCACGTCCCTGCGATCGCCTCCAACGCGTTTCACCGTGACCGGCTTTGTCAAGGAGTATGCATATACTGAATAGCAGCAAGGATATATAGGGTATTCAATAAAGAACTATTAACACACCTGTGGTGTCAGGAAGCGCCTCAGCTAACTACCGGAAATGACCTACAACGCCAAAGATCTCTAGTGTCAAAAGGAACGTCCGGGCTACACCAAAATGGCACCCGACATCGTTCCTGCGCATGCGCGTCTGCATGGAAAAGATTTATATATATATGTAGTAGGAGAAACAGAGGCTCTGAGAAAATGGCGTCCATGGTCTATACTGCGCATCGTGAGTGACGGCTACAAAAAAATGGCGCCCAACGCCATTCCTATGGATGTATATCTACACAGGGAATAATAAAAGGAACAGAGGCTCTGAAAAAATGGCGTCCGTAATCTACACTGCGCATTAAGAGCAGCGGAATCAAATGGTTAATTCAATATAATATATCATTCTAAACAGAATAGATAATAGAAAGCTGAAACTGGACCATAATTCATAGAATAGATATATAATTAAGAATTTAAAATTAAAAACTGGCCAAGGAAAAGAAAAAGAGAAAAGGGAAAAACCGAGCATAATAAATATAGTGATGGCTTAGTGCAGGTAATGGGTGATTGAGTGAAAGAATATATATATGAAAAAATATATATATACATATAATTCATACATGGTGAACTCACAATAAAAATGTGAGTGAATTTATTTATTATTTTTTATTATTTTTTATTATTATTATTTTTTTCAGGAATACCATCTGGCCTATTTTTCTTCCTTTTTCTTCTACCTCGTCTTCCCCTTTTTTCGTTTGATTGATTTTCCTTTTTGGTTTCCTTTTTGGTCTCGTTTTCACCATATTCACATTCACACTAATTTATTAACCATTTGTATGTGTAATATTGATCCATAGATATGGATGCAATTACTGCACCCATGTACATGGACATTACACTATGTGTGTTCACTCTTATGTACATACATTTACTCTGTCTTATTTATTTATTTATTTATTTCTTATATTATTTTTTATGGGGGCCCCCTATCTCTATGTATTTATGTATATTTTACTTATTTTCTATTATATTTTTTTTATTTATTTTTTATCACCATTTATGTTTTATTGTTTTTTCTTATTTTATCCTTTTATGTATGTGTATATATATTTTTTTTTGATATTTAATCATATTGGATAATCATGTTTATTCTTCATCTACATTATATTTTATTTGATTTCACTCACATTTTTATTGTGAGTTCACCATGTATGAATTATATGTATATATATATTTTTTCATATATATATTCTTTCACTCAATCACCCATTACCTGCACTAAGCCATCACTATATTTATTATGCTCGGTTTTTCCCTTTTCTCTTTTTCTTTTCCTTGGCCAGTTTTTAATTTTAAACTCTTAATTATATATCTATTCTATGAATTATGGTCCAGTTTCAGCTTTCTATTATCTATTCTGTTTAGAATGATATATTATATTGAATTAACCATTTGATTCCGCTGCTCTTAATGCGCAGTGTAGATTACGGACGCCATTTTTTCAGAGCCTCTGTTCCTTTTATTATTCCCTGTGTAGATATACATCCATAGGAATGGCGTCGGGCGCCATTTTTTTGTAGCCGTCACTCACGATGCGCAGTATAGACCATGGACGCCATTTTCTCAGAGCCTCTGTTTCTCCTACTACATATATATATAAATCTTTTCCATGCAGACGCGCATGCGCAGGAACGATGTCGGGTGCCATTTTGGTGTAGCCCGGACGTTCCTTTTGACACTAGAGATCTTTGGCGTTGTAGGTCATTTCCGGTAGTTAGCTGAGGCGCTTCCTGACACCACAGGTGTGTTAATAGTTCTTTATTGAATACCCTATATATCCTTGCTGCTATTCAGTATATGCATACTCCTTGACAAAGCCGGTCACGGTGAAACGCGTTGGAGGCGATCGCAGGGACGTGGAACCCATTCTCTTTTTACATGTGGGGTCAAGTATTTACATTCTGACACCTTTACTCCCAGCACCTTAATTTTTGTTTTTTGCACTGTTTTCCCCTTTTCCTTTTATTGTATACACGTACATTTCTGTGTTGCACATTGCACCTTATATATTTTTATCTTTAAGGTTACATACATTTTGTTATGCTTTAAATTGAGTGTCACATTGCACGTATATATTTATATTTTTTAGCATAAGGTGTTTTTATGATCCATTGGTGATCAGTTGACCCCGACATTTACGTCTTCCCTCATTACAACTTGTTTACATCCTTTTCCCGTCCCTGCTATCCTTTGCATTTTTTAAGCTTATTTATTTACATATATATATACATATAAAATATATTTTTTTAAATAATTATACACATTATCAAATTGCGCTAATGATTATTATTTTTATGTATGTTATATAGCTATATATTGTTACTAACTTTTCTTGCTTGTGTATGATATATGTATTTTTTGTAAAATAAAATTATATTTATCAAATTCTATGGTAATTGATTTTTCAGATTAATATACTTTTTATTTATTTTATTATATACATCTTTTACTTTTGGTGGGTTTACCCTATACGCTGCAGTGGCGTATTTATAGGTTTTTTTAGTGGTTGTTCTGGGTTTTCCCCAATTTTATTCAGACCACAGTACATAGGACTTTTTTAGGTTGTTGTTGTTATACCCGTCTGGTAACACAGATTGGTCTTTGTTTTTCAGTCCTCACTGTGGTTTTCTTCTGATGGATTATAAGAGCAGAGATGCTATATGGCTAGAAAAAGCCCAGAATATTTTTACTATCGAATCTACACAAGGAACAGAATCATCTCATAAAATTGCCTTAAAGAAGAATATCAAAAATTTGATGCATAAACGTACTCGTATATGGTGGAATAAAGCCTTTTTACAGAAATACTTAGCCAGCGGATTATTACCGAGAGGCCTTCGAGTACAAGTCTTCCCGTCCTTTCCTATAGAGGATAATGAATTGAAAAATAAATGGGAGGAAGCATGTAATAAATGTTCACAGTCATTCCTGGAGTTATTAATTATACATAATAGCCAAACTCTGGAAATATTAGAGAAAGAGTTGGAAGATACACAGAAAACTTTTACAAAGGATTGCTCTAAAACAGAAGTAGAAACATTTAATAAAGAACTAAATGAGAACATGAATGGATGGGAGAAGGAAATACAGGAAGTAAAAAGTAAGAAATATCAAAGAGATTCAACAGATGCACAAACCAATAGAGTGTATAAATGGCGACAAAATCGAAACACCAATGGTACATTGAGACGAACATCCTCTGTCTCTTCAATTGCCTCTACGAGTACTGAGTCGGCTTCATCATCTACGTACAGACATCCCCATAGTAACAGGAAGAGAAAGTTTGAATATGGACAGAACATGAGGACACCTCAAAAAAGACGCCATCCGAGCTATAAGGAACAAAACCAGGTGAGTACCAAAGTGATTAATTTGTCTGATTACATACTTACTGAGGCACAAATTGATGTACTTAGTCTGGGGCTTACGTTTTGTCCTACTGCAAAATTTGATCAATTTACAGCTATAAAGGATTTGCAATTATTTGCTAGGAAATTAGTTTTTAAAAAAATCTTTCATGAACGACCAAATGCCTCACATCCTGATCTTTCTAGCAGAATTGACCAAGAAGCAGTCCGCTCCCTGATGGAACTCCTGGAGGAACAAGAACCCAAAGAGAAAGGTAAGTTTCCTGTGTCTTTGATTCCTAAATCGAAACATTTCCCACAACTTGCACAATTTCCTGAAATAGACTTGTTTGTTAAATTAGTGACGGAGGAATTTCGTAGGATTCCGGAAACTCGTCAAAAAGATAACTTATCTTATAACCAACGAAAGGCTTTACAAGAGATACAGTCTATGAAAGATGTTATTGTGAAACCCTCGGACAAAGGGGGCAACGTGGTCCTTTGGCCACGAATAATGTATGAAAAGGAAATGTTTCGTCAGCTGAGACAGTCAGATTGCTATAGGAGACTTACATATAACCCTACTACTTCCTTTGGTGCAGAATTACAGGGGATCCTTCAGAGAGCAGTAGAGCAAGGAATCATTTCATCGAAACAATCTGAGACATTACTATCTTCGGAACCTGCAGTGGCATCCATTTATCTATTACCGAAGGTGCATAAAAATAACCTGTGTCCTCCCGGCAGACCGATAGTCTCCGGATGTGGTAATCTGTGTGAACCTTTATGCCGCTTTATTGACTACTATCTATCTCCATTTGTAGAAACTCTTCCCTCATACTTGAAAGATACAAATGACGTTTTACGGAAACTGGACCATCTTCAATTGGAACCTGATATGATAATGGCAACATGTGATGTTGAGTCGTTGTATACGTCCATACGCCATAAAGATGGCATAGATGCGGTAAGATTTTTTCTTACGTCCAGCCCTCTTGACCCAGCATTGTGTGATTTTCTGGTGACCTCTCTCGAATATGTATTGTCACACAACTACTTTACCTTCAAAGATGCCCTCTACCTACAGCTGCAGGGCACGGCGATGGGGGCGGCTTGTGCGCCCTCATATGCCAACCTGTTCCTGGGGCTGTGGGAGAGGGGCATCTTTCAAACTGATCCAGTACCAGGTATCGAAAAGATACACTTTTGGGGACGTTATATAGATGACGTCCTGCTGATATGGCAGGGGTCATCAATGGAACTTGAGGAACTTATTCAGAGGTTAAACCAGAACAATTTGAATATCAAACTGACGTCCAATATTGGGGGCCCCCATACAGAATTTTTAGATATAAAAATTTCAATGGATAATGAGGGCTTTTTATCCACAGACCTATTTCGGAAGTCTACATCTGCAAATACCATACTGCATGCAAGATCAGGACACCCTAAGCACCTTATATCCAATATCCCTACGGGTCAATATTTGAGGGCAAGACGTATCTGCTCAAATGAATATCATTTTGAAAACCAAGCACAGGACCTGAAGGTACGTTTTCAAGAAAGGGGCTACAACAACACATGTATCGATAAGGCATATAGAAGAGCAAAAAATAGCAATCGTACACATCTGTTACAGGGGAAGACGAAACACGAGAAGAATCACTCTGATAATGTCCGGTTCATCACGAATTATCATTCTCATACATCGAATATGCTAAAAGCCATGGAGAAATATTGGCCATTACTTAGGACGGATCAGGTACTCTCGGGGTATATTTCCAACAAACCAACTGCAACATACAGGAGAGCGAAAAATATTAAGGACACCTTGGTACATAGTCATTATCTTGGATGAAATCCTCCTTCTACTTTGTTTGGGTCGAAGGTACCAAAACCGAAGTGGGGCACTACAACATGTGGTCAATGTGTAGCATGTTCGAATGTTGAAAAATGCACCACTTTTGAAAATGCTAGTGGCACAAGAAGTTTTAAAATAACGCATCACATTGACTGCACTACCAAAGGTGTAATATACTCTGCTATCTGCCCGTGTGGCAAAATCTATGTAGGGCTCACTACTCGTGAATTCCGTAGAAGAATACGGGAGCATGTACTCGACATAAAATCTGCTAAAAATGGTCCTGATCCTTTCTATCAGAAAACTTTGGCAAGACATTTTAAAGAGTACCACAATAGTGACCCCTCTCTGTTACGTTTTAAGGGAATAGATCGAGTATACGTTGGAGTCCGTGGGGGGGATTGGAAAAAACGTCTCGCTCAAAAAGAATGCAGATGGATCGAAGTCTTGGGCACCAAAGTACCAGCTGGACTAAATGAGATTAACAGTTTTGCATCTTACCTGTAAGTAGAAATCCTTCTTTTCTCTTTCTTTTCACTTTTCTTGCATTAATTCGTCTTTTTGTATTAGTTTCTATTTTTGGTATATATATATATATATATATATATATATTTTTTCTTATTTGTATTTCTTCATATATGTATAGATTTTTTCTTTATATATATTTTTATGCTATATCGATTGATTATTAGTTCTACGCACATGCGTGTAATACAATATATACATATATATGCATCTATGTATAGTTATTATTATTATTATTATTATTATTATTATCATTATTATTATCATTTCATTGTGGCAGTTTTTATTTTCAATTTCATTTTCATAATTATTAATTATTATCTTTTATTATTTTTTATCATTCTTTTCTCAATTAATTAATTAATACTTTTTTTAATTGTCTTTGTTCATACATATTTTATTTATATATTTTTATTTTATTTTTTCTTTTGTAATGTGCGCTTTTTGTGGTGTTGTTAATCATTGTCATGTATGTTATTAATTTTGTCTTTTTCTTTATTTTATTATTATTTTTTTCAGGAATACCATCTGGCCTATTTTTCTTCCTTTTTCTTCTACCTCGTCTTCCCCTTTTTTCGTTTGATTGATTTTCCTTTTTGGTTTCCTTTTTGGTCTCGTTTTCACCATATTCACATTCACACTAATTTATTAACCATTTGTATGTGTAATATTGATCCATAGATATGGATGCAATTACTGCACCCATGTACATGGACATTACACTATGTGTGTTCACTCTTATGTACATACATTTACTCTGTCTTATTTATTTATTTATTTATTTCTTATATTATTTTTTATGGGGGCCCCCTATCTCTATGTATTTATGTATATTTTACTTATTTTCTATTATATTTTTTTTATTTATTTTTTATCACCATTTATGTTTTATTGTTTTTTCTTATTTTATCCTTTTATGTATGTGTATATATATATTTTTTTGATATTTAATCATATTGGATAATCATGTTTATTCTTCATCTACATTATATTTTATTTGATTTCACTCACATTTTTATTGTGAGTTCACCATGTATGAATTATATGTATATATATATTTTTTCATATATATATTCTTTCACTCAATCACCCATTACCTGCACTAAGCCATCACTATATTTATTATGCTCGGTTTTTCCCTTTTCTCTTTTTCTTTTCCTTGGCCAGTTTTTAATTTTAAACTCTTAATTATATATCTATTCTATGAATTATGGTCCAGTTTCAGCTTTCTATTATCTATTCTGTTTAGAATGATATATTATATTGAATTAACCATTTGATTCCGCTGCTCTTAATGCGCAGTGTAGATTACGGACGCCATTTTTTCAGAGCCTCTGTTCCTTTTATTATTCCCTGTGTAGATATACATCCATAGGAATGGCGTCGGGCGCCATTTTTTTGTAGCCGTCACTCACGATGCGCAGTATAGACCATGGACGCCATTTTCTCAGAGCCTCTGTTTCTCCTACTACATATATATATAAATCTTTTCCATGCAGACGCGCATGCGCAGGAACGATGTCGGGTGCCATTTTGGTGTAGCCCGGACGTTCCTTTTGACACTAGAGATCTTTGGCGTTGTAGGTCATTTCCGGTAGTTAGCTGAGGCGCTTCCTGACACCACAGGTGTGTTAATAGTTCTTTATTGAATACCCTATATATCCTTGCTGCTATTCAGTATATGCATACTCCTTGACAAAGCCGGTCACGGTGAAACGCGTTGGAGGCGATCGCAGGGACGTGGAACCCATTCTCTTTTTACATGTGGGGTCAAGTATTTACATTCTGACACCTTTACTCCCAGCACCTTAATTTTTGTTTTTTGCACTGTTTTCCCCTTTTCCTTTTATTGTATACACGTACATTTCTGTGTTGCACATTGCACCTTATATATTTTTATCTTTAAGGTTACATACATTTTGTTATGCTTTAAATTGAGTGTCACATTGCACGTATATATTTATATTTTTTAGCATAAGGTGTTTTTATGATCCATTGGTGATCAGTTGACCCCGACATTTACGTCTTCCCTCATTACAACTTGTTTACATCCTTTTCCCGTCCCTGCTATCCTTTGCATTTTTTAAGCTTATTTATTTACATATATATATACATATAAAATATATATTTTTAAATAATTATACACATTATCAAATTGCGCTAATGATTATTATTTTTATGTATGTTATATAGCTATATATTGTTACTAACTTTTCTTGCTTGTGTATGATATATGTATTATTTGTAAAATAAAATTATATTTATCAAATTCTATGGTAATTGATTTTTCAGATTAATATACTTTTTATTTATTTTATTATATACATCTTTTACTTTTGGTGGGTTTACCCTATACGCTGCAGTGGCGTATTTATAGGTTTTTTTAGTGGTTGTTCTGAGTTTTCCCCAATTTTATTCAGACCACAGTACATAGGACTTTTTTAGGTTATGGGTGTAGAACATATTGCCTTGCCATAACACACATAGGAAGTGTGCTGAGGTAGTAAATAATACTGTTATTCAGTATGACATGCAGATTACAGGCGTCGCTATTAGAATCACTGCCTCAGAGCGGTACAATGACAGAGCCAGGATGTGGCAGCAGGGTCGAGAGACCATATGGTGTCACAATTTAAGAGATTAAAGAGCTTTTTGAGATGTCAACTGAAGAGTTTAAAGAGATTAACGAGTTTAATGTGCCACCAACAGCATGAGATCATATGGCGGCACAATGACACAGCCTGGAGGTGGCGGCAGCCTATATAGGCTGCAGAGCGGCATAATGAAAGAGCCTGGAGGTGGTAGCAGCATGATGAGACCACAGAGTAGTGTGTCAGTTTGTCCTCCCTCTCAGTGGTGTAGGCCTGACCCGGGAGGGCTACTGGGTAGATCCGGCCAGTATTATATGCTTGTCTAAAATATTAAGCCATGCACGTGTAAGTAAACACGGCTGGTACTGTGAAACTGCATTTGTAAGTTTAATGTGCCAGAAGCATGAGGAGATCACATGGCCGCACAATGATAGAGCCTGGAGGTGGCAGCAGTATGACGAGACCATAGGGCTGCAAAATGACACAGCCTGGAGGTGGCGGCAGCCTATGTAGGCTGCAGAGTGGCACAATGACAGAGCCTGGAGGTGGCAGCAGCATGAGGAGATCACATAGTGGCACAATGAATTTGCCTGGAGTTGGCTGCAGCCTATGTAGGCCACAGAGCGGCACAATGACAGAGCCTGGAGGTGGCAGCAGCATGAGGAGACCATATGGTGGAACAATGACACAGCCTGGAGGTGGTGGCTGCCTATGTAGGCTGCAAAGTGGCACAATGACAGAGCCTGGAGGTAACAGTAGCATGAGGAGACATAGGGTGGCACAATGACAGCCTGGAGGTGGTGGCAGCATGAGGAAACCATAGGGCGGCACAATGACAGCCTGGAGGTAGCGGCAGCCAATGTAGGGTGCAGATTGGCACAATGTGGGGCGGTGGGTGACAATACCAGTACCTGCTGACGAATGTGGGTAAAAAAAGGTGCACTTGGCATTAGATGGGTGGCATCAGCTGGGTGGCAGGATCAGAATAGCAGCTATGGCAGGTAGGCAGAAGAAACCGGTCTCTTTTGTCAAAGTGTTGGTGTGGCACCATGGATAATCTAGTCAGATGCATCATGCATTGGTGGGTGGAAATCCTGGCAGATCCAAGCCTGATTCATCTTGCCAAGGGTCAGTCTCTCCACATTTTTGATGGACAGGCGAGTTCTCCTTGGGGTGACCATTGCCCCCACCACACTAAACACCCATTCTCATGTCATACTACTGGCTGGGCAGGACAGTTTTTCCAGGGCAAACTCTGTTAGTTGCGGCCACAAATCTAGTTTGGCTGCCCAGATGTCCAGCAGATCTGGCAGGGTGGCAGGGTCATATCCAAGTATGCCACCACCTGCTGGTTCAGGTCTTGCTCAAGGTCTACCTGCTGCTGCTGATTAGTTGCTTCACTATGTGGGTGAAGAAAGCTACTCATCTGCGACTGTAGACTCAGTCTGCTGCTGATGGAGGTGGTACTGCTCCTGCCGTCCCACCCCTCCCCAGCAGCCATGGCAGTGGAATGTGAGTGCAGAGGGCCCCCCAGTCAGACCTGCGAGAGGATGGACGATGACGCAGATAGGCATCGCCCAACTGAGTACGTAGGATGTCTCTGTAGTAGGTCCTCCCTCTCAGTGGGTGTAAAAAAAGGCCCTCATTTTGTGCCGGTAGCATGGGTCCAACAAGGTGGAGAGCCAGCAGTCATCCCGTTGCCGAATGGTGACAATTCGGCAGTCACTACGCAAGCAAGTTAGCATGTATCGTGCCATTTGTGCAAGGGACTCCTTGCCTCCATCTCCACTTCATACTGCCAAGGTGAGTCTAGGTCCTCTGTTTCGTCTTCCCCATGACCCTGAAGCTCCTCTGGCTGCTCCTGCTCCTCCTTTCCTGTCAGCTGAGTCAAAACCACCCATTTTGCTACACATTGCCTGTGCTCCACTGTCCCCCTGCCCCTCCTCTTCTTCCAGTTCAGCCCCAACAGGGCTCATGTGGCCGTGAGATTTGTGCTATACATACATATACCCTAATATAGCATATCAACAGGGGTGCCTTTGAGCAAGAAAAACATTGCAAATACTTGTATATAAATAGTTTTTACAGACATAGCCAAGTGTTAGTGCATAAGTCCTTTTACACGGGCATATCTGTGCCTGATACAAGCACCAATCTAATAGATTGTTACTCATCAAAGAAGCTTTTACATATCTCAATTATTGTCAGATCAGGGCAGCATGAAAGATTGCATGGCCTTTCACGTAAATCATTGTCGGCTGCACAGACCCTTCTTCATTCAATAGCAGTTTCAAGTATACTTGAAAACATTTAGCATTTTGAAATTCATGACATAATGTTCTGAATCCACTCGTTTGGCAATAACTCCATTAGTCAAAGCCCATTATGGGAGAACAAAGACAACAAACACAGGATGTTTGGAGCTAAATATAGGACAGGTTTTGATAAATCTCTGCCTATGTGCTCAGCAAAAGGCATACACAGAGCCCTAAATCCAATAACTATCAGATCGCAAGTGGTGATGCTTACTGCATTGCCACTTATGGCACACATTTCCTATCCTGCTGTACCATTCAACAGTGCCATCCTACTATTACTTCCCATGATACAAACCATGGTCTACCCTGGAAGGGGTGGATTTGATTAAAATAATAATAATAATTATTATTATTATTAGTAGTAGTAGTAGTATTATTATACCTGCATGGTCATTGTAACATAGCAACTGGGTTACTACCAATCAGTGCTCCCAACTGGCCCTCCTCTATCCTTCATTTTCCTGTTGCTCTGCTCCTCAGACCTGCCTCTGCAAACCCAGAGCCAGTCCATGTTCTACTGTATCCCTGCTCTCCACCATCTATAAAAGGTAACCCTACCCTGGTCTTCTTGGATGATCAATGAATTCTAGCCCGTATTGTGTTCTCTGAAAGGTGTTCTACTAAAATCTTCTGTATCTTTTTTATCATCTCTGCTTCAGGGACGTGCACAGACATTTTGAGGCGTAGGGAGGCAAGTAAGAAAAAAAAGGGCACTTCACAGTGTGCAGTATGCCTGTTCTGTGACATCACTGTGTGAATTATCCCTGTACTGTGACATTACTGTGTTTATTATCGCTGTACTGTGATATCACTGAGTATATTATCACTGTATTAGTATATCACTCTGCCTATTATCCCTGTACACTGACGTCACTGTGAAATAGCTCTGTAACACCATCTCATTATCCATTCACCCCAAAGAAAGCAGGCTTATGTACTTAAAAAGTCAGGGATGCCCTGCTGCCATGTAATACTGCAGCAGTTTTCCTTGGCAAAAGCAATTGTTTGGCGGTATTTTTGGGAGTGGGCCAATGGTGATTTGCTGACCCAGCAGATAGATAAAAGAAAGAAGTGGCTTAGATTTACTAAAACTGTCTAGTTTTTAGACAGTGAAAACTTAGACTAGATGGTTTGAGGCCTCATTTTGAGCCGTACATGACTGGCAAATGGGCCAAAAGGGGTTTTAGTGCTATAAATATGGCACATTTTTGGTGCATGGGTAGTAAATGCTAAACAATGCCCCTTTTAGCTGAAGCTAAGACCCTATGAACCTTTTCATAGTGTCCAAAACTAATAGTAAATGAGCCTCAAGTCATGTGAGACAGATTGCTGGTGTAAATTGCACCAGAATTATGTCACATTTGCAATAGTAAACCTAAGCCGCTGGAGGGGATTTATCAAAATTTGTGCAGAGGAAAAGTTGGAACAATTGTCAATGGCAATGTAACACTCACGTTTCACAAGACAGGAACACCAGTTAATTTGGATCTGCTGGACCTGTGTGGCAGATGACTCAGACCGTACCAGGGAGGAGAGTCTAAGGTGCTGCTGATTTTCACCAGAGCCCACCGCAAAGCGAGAAGAACTTGCTGCGGCAGGCTGCACCCAGGTCGCTACCCCTGGCACGGCTCGACCACACAGGCGGCTGAGGAGATGCGAGGCACAGGAGGAATAAGGAAGCTCATAGTCAGAATAGTAGAAGGTCAGGGCAGGCAGCACAGTAGCGTAGTTAGGATGTAGCAGGAGGTCAGTAGGCAGGTGGCAGAGGAGCAAGGTCAGGTCACAGAGCAAAGGATCAGATACACGGCAAGGCAACTCTCAGGTATGCTTTCTCTCAGGCACAAGGCAACAAAGATCCGGCAGAGAAGAGTGGGAGGAGGAATTTATCAATGAGCCACAGGTGTACTACACTAATGGGCGCACTGGCCCTTTAAATCTTAAAGCTCCGGCGTGCGCGCGCCCTAGGGGATGGGGACACATGCGCCAGAGCAGAGAGGCAGAGGCGGGGGTAGGAGAAGCACCTGGTGAGTGATGGACTGGGATTCGCTTGCGGGCGCATCCCGTGATGCTAATCCCAGCCCGCCTGCAGCAGCAGGTAACAGGACCATGCGCTCACAGCCAGCGTGTGCAGCCGGAGCGCATAACTGATTAGAAATTATGGTTCTGTACATTGAAGAATAACTAATTAGAAAGCTACTTTTAGTCACCAAGTAGCCTGGGCCTTATGAGTCTTTGGGGGTAAATAATACAAAACAGTACGTGAGAGTTGTACTAAAGTTGTACTAAAGTTTAATTGGCCAGATGTATTTTTGAAATACATCTGGCTAATTCTTTTAAAGTCATAATAGAATTAAAGGGATACTCCACTGGAAAACATTTTCTTTTAAATAAACTGGTGCTAGAAAGTTAAACAGATTTGTAAATTACTTCTATTAAAAAATCCCAATCCTTCCAGTACTTTTTAGATGATGTATACTACAGAGGAAGTTCTTTTCTTTTTTGCCTGACAACATGCTCTCTGCTGACACCTCTGTCTGTGTCAAGATCTGTCCGGAGCAAGAGAGGTTTTCTATGGGGAAATGCTCCTACTATGGACAATTCCTAAAATGGACAGAGGTGTCAGCAGAGAGCATGTTGACAGATAGAAAGGATTGGATCCAGATAAGTACTGAAAGGATTTGGATTTTTTAATAGAAGTAATTTACAAATCTGTTTAACTTTCTGGCACCAGTTGATTTAAAAGAAAATGTTTTCCATGGGAGTTCCCCTTTAAAACTTAAAAATTTTAGGATGACATACCAAATAGATGGAGCAAGAATTCTGACAGATATAGTATTATTATATTATCTGTCTGCAGGTGGTTCCGAGACCATTAAATGCAACTTTAGTAGATTAACATGAGGCTAGTTCTTTTTCTTTGTCAGGTCTCTTATTTCTTTTGAAGTGAACACATTAGAAATGCATTCCCTTAGTAAGATTACTAAGCTTATATCAGACATTTTCTGAGGTTTAAAGTTCTTACCTTTTACGTAACTCTAATGTTTCATATTCTTCTATTTTACTTCAAGCATCTAAGTCTATTCTTTATCTCTCCACCCAGATACTTTAGAAGACTGACAAAGTTTTGTTTAAATATATTTATATAATTTCTGTAGAGCTTGAGTGGTGTGCAAGTGTATTTTAGGACAGGAATAAAAACTAGAATATGCCTATACATGCAGTTTTTTTTTACAGGGTTGGGACAAGGAGTAAACAGAAGTAGGCACCTGCCTAGGGTGCTATCTTACTTTAAATGTTTTTATTTAATCAACTGGTGCCAGAAAGTTAAACAGATTTGTAAATTACTTCTATTAAAAAATCGATCAGTGTTATCGACGGTTAATTGCTCAAGCCTGGATTTCAGGCTTGGAGCAATCGCCGATCGGACGTGCCGGAGGCAGGTAACGGACCCTCCGCTCGCGTTCTAGCTGATCGGGACATAGCGATTTCACTGCGATGGTCCCGATCAGCCCGACTGAGCTGCCGGGAGTGTATTTGATGTTACTTTACATGCGGTGATCAACTTTGAATGCAGTGTCTAAAGGGTTAATAGCGAACAGCACAACAATCATTACCCGCCAGGACCGACCTGCTATGACGCTTCATAGCAACTGTTTGCACCCAGTGCATATTTATGGTTAGGTGGTACCCGTCCTTTCTTTCATATCCATAAACCAGAACTGGGCGCAGGGCGTACAGGTATGCCCTGTGTCCTTAAGAGGTCAACAGCTCTCTCTGCCACTTATTATAGCTTTTATCCAATAAGGGTATGTCTGTGTCTTGTGCCTCTATCTCAAAATCTGCATCTAAGGTACAATTCCACCTTATACGTACCATCTCGCCCATGGGTAGATTTTTAGTCACATGAGGGGATGGCACAATGAGGCGGGTAAGATAGAATTGAAGGCACTCGATTTTCTGCCTGTGTTGGAAATGATTTTACCTGTGTCATCACATCCTACTAAATTGAGGTCCAAGAAGTACACTTCCATTGTACCGGGTGATACTGTAAAATGCAAATTTATATGATTAGCATTTACATATGTTGCAAAATCTTGTATGGCCGCTACATCAGACCCCAAAATAAACAGGAGGTTGTCAATGTAGCGGCCATACCAACAAATCTGAGATGCGAACGGATTGTCTGGTGAGAACAGGGTCCCCCTCTCCCACCAACACATGTAGATATTGGCTAGGGAGGGGGAGAATTTTGCCCCATTGAAGCTCTGGTGGTCTGCAGGAAGAAATCGGAGTCAAACATAAAAAAAATTATGAGTGAGCAAAAACATCCACCACCTCAATGATTAATTCCCGCAGAGCACC